>NC_064773.1:5622781-6222781 GCF_011397635.1 Epinephelus fuscoguttatus
AGAACACAAAGGCCTGTTTGAGGCTGTCACTTTGATGCTGGCAGCTCGGGGCTCCTGCAGCTCTGCCACACTAAAACCTTTATTAGCCATATGCTGGGGACATCAGAAACAAGTCAATCAGCATTTACATCAGCACAGAAAGGGAACCAAATCACAGCAGAGCCCGACACAGCAACACTGCCTGACCTATATTCACTTGCGTAATGGTCCAGAGGTGCATCTCTCTCCAAAACTTTCCAGAAGTCATCTGAAGGCGAAGTCCACCCTGAAGGAGGTATTACATATTCTAATTTAATTGCTTAAAACTTGTGTTGAAAAAAACATGGCTGGGAGATATCGTACATCCTCACATACGTCACTAATTCCTACTGGACAGAGGGGGCATTCTTACGTTTTAAATAACACTTTCAGAGTCAAGACAGAAAACTATGTGGTGACAGTTCGTTCCAGACAGGAAGCAGCGGCGGTACAAAACCAGCACACCCCGAGAAAGGCTCTGGGAAACATCAGCTGTGCTCTGGCTCTAAATACATTTAAAATCAACCCTAGTATTACTTTTGTCCCCATATTTACTCGCACTAGGCTACATTTTAAACATCCCGAAGATCAACATAATTCAGAATCATCAACAAATTGGCGAGGGAATTTCCACTGGCCCAGATGTATCTTTCCAATCGCCCGGCTCAAGCTGGTGAATGTACTCACACAGATTGGTTTTTGGCATTTGCACAACAGCTTGAGGCATGTGTTCCTGTGTTTAAACGTGGAAGGTTTGTCCTCACAAGGCTAGAGCGACGGACTAAGTGTTCCAGATTGCTTGATTATTGGCTTATTATGATGGGCAGTGGATTATGATGGGAAACGCACAGTCACAGAGAGGACGGACTGACGGACACCTGGGTGGCGAGGATGCGCCGAACAACGGAGAAATGCCGAACAGAAAAGGAAAAGAGAAAGAGACATGGAAAAACACAGGCACGATAATACTGTAGAAGTCCCTTGATATCTCTAATGGACAGCTGATTAGAAAGCAGAAGCACCAAAACAGGTAATTCTTCTTCTTATCGTCAGCACCAATAGTCAGGCTCACACTTATCTCCATAATGACTCCAACTATAATTAATGAGCCTTTTGAGAGTACAGTGACTTGTGCTGAAACTGCACACAAACAGGTGCACACACACACACACATACACGCACACAAACACATGCGGTGAACTCCATTTATTCACAGAGGACTTTGGTAATGATGGCAGATTGAACGTAGCTGATGGAACTTCTCTGCTGCTTCAATCTATTCAATTTTTTCCCTCTCTCGACCATTTAGAAAAGTCTGTCCCAAGGACAAGCAGCAGCTTGAATAGAGCTGGCCTCTGATTTCCGATCAGACGGCAGATGGAAGGAACACATTAAGTCTTCTCGGGGAGCCTGAATGCAGCGTCTGGTTTTTTTAAGCTCCGACAAGGCCCCGGCGATGCCACCGTGTCGTGTGAGAGGGTTTCTAGGCGTCTTTTGAATTTCCTAGGTGGTGGATATCAAAGGGCAGAAGCATCAAGCATCCCACCGGTTGATGACAGGTTTTCTGATGAAAGCTAAAGAAGGCGGAGGGGAGCAGAAGGTGCATCAGGTACAGCTGAGTTCAAGAGCGCTGGACATATGTCAAGGGAAGGAAACAAACTATAAAGGATCAAGTCCTTTAATACCGGAAATGTGCCGATACAGAGTCTGACCTGAGGCTTGCATGAACTTAAATATGTATCTGACACTTTGAAATGACAACTGTTAACCACTGTACTTACACACTTTATTCTTCATGAGCTAGGTCAGGCCAGTGGATGAGGCGCAGGTTTAAGGTGGCGCTAATGACGAACAGATGAACTGTTGGCTGCCAGAGGGCAAAGAGCTATCCTTTTAAGCAACCATGTTTGTCACCGCCATCATGAAGATCTGCCAGTATCCGCTCACATCGGTTGGACTGACAGCCGGGTCAGAGAGTGAAAAAACAGTATTCCAAGTAAATTATTAAAAGTTAGACCTAGAGAAATATTGGCAGGTTGTGGGTCTGGTTTGGGCACACATTATTAGTTGCCATTTTTAGTTGCCAGAGGGACTCTATAGCGCCTCCCTGAGCTCAAACTGGCTGAAGAGAGGGTGGAAGCTTACTGCTAAGATACTCCTTGCTTTCTTTCTCGTCCTTTCCATAGAGATGGGTCAAGGGCTTTTGTGGCTTGCCAACTATTTTACATGTCATTAGTGAGGTTTCCATCCACCTATTTTTATTCACATTTTCAAAAATTGCGAGAAAAAACTTGGATGGAAACGCCAGAAATTCAAAAAAAGGCCCAAAATTCGCAAAAAAGTTTTTACACTTGCGTTTTCTTTTGTGCATTTTCACAAAATTCGCTCAAGAATTTCGGTACATTTGGATGGAAACTCCACTATTGTCACAATCCTAAAGAGTTTTGTCTTGGATGTACAGTTAAGTGACCGAACCAGACAGGAAGGTGAAACGTTAAAACACTTTCAACCATAGTTTGGTACACTAATCCTAAAATCTGCTTACTAACACCTCAGTTCCCCAAGAAGCTGTTGATTAAAGCTCACTGATTAATGCACAGCTTTCAGTCTAATGAATGAGCATCAACTCACAAAATAACAACAAAGTTAATATTATTACACTTCTTCTCCTTATTAGACAGAGAAAAACAACTGTACACCTTCTGACTTTAAATAAATCTCTTTTACTGAACTAAGACTGACGTAAGTCTTGTTAGTAGGGCTGCCCTCAACTAAGATTTTTCCCCGTCGACCAACAGTCATCATTTAGGGCCATTAATCGACTAGTCTCCCGCATGTTTACGACATTAATTTAACTATTAAATGATATATTTTGGTGGTTTAGGTTGAAGGTGTGAGAAAGAATAGTATCAGTAACATTGTTAACCCTGTGCTACATTACAGAGAAATACACAAGTGCACGTCACACACTGAGCGAGCCGCCTGTTAATGACGCTGTGGGCTAATGGGCATGTAGCTACTTCCATGTTTCAGATGATACGTCATGTTTGTAGTCGACCAATGAAGATGAGTTTACATATCACCTTGGGTTCGTCCTTCACCTTCTCAAAATGATCCCACACTTTGGATTTCCTGCCCGACATGTTATTAACTAGCTTGTGGAATAACCGCAGGTACCAATAGGGTTGGGTCGGTATGAGGGAAAAAAAAAAAAAAACAAAAAAAAAACACATCAAGTCGGTAATACCAGATTTTCGCCACTTGGGGGCGCAATTGACTCATTTAAAATAAAAAAACGACCTTAGGACAACAGAGTGACAGTAACAAGTTGTTTCTTTTATTCCTTACAAATAAATTTTGCAGCTTACTCAATCAGTGCAAACAAGGGTTGCCTCCTTCGTCTTGCTCAAAGCCAAAGTGTTGCCATAGTGGCGCATTCTTTGATTTCTTTTAGACTAAATTGTCCGCCATTATCGACTCCCTGTCACTATTAAACAAACTCCAGGCTACAGTAGAGGCCTCGGCGCATGCGCGCTAGCACCCCCTAGCTCAGTCCCCGCCCCACCCTCCTCTCTCAGCTGCTCGCTGTGCGCTTGGTGAAGAGGCAGACACAGGTGCTCACAGACTCAGGCGTACTATAAGCAGAGCGGACTCCGTGTAAAAATGTCTGTGAAAAATCCTCACGATGTGAAAAATACATGCCGAACAGTCTTTTGTGTGACACTGGTGCACAGAGCAGAGTCTGCGCAGTCATGTTTTGCGCGCACAGGGCTTGTGGACGTCCACTTTTACCGGGTGGACCTCCGCAGCGTCAGCTCCGCGTACGTTCCGCCCGAGTATGCGGTCCGGTCAGTCTCAATTAAAAAAAAAAAAAAAGACGGAGTACCGAACTGAATCGGTATTACCGAGAACCAACCCAACCCTAGGTACCAGCCCTGGAAATGAACCTGACTCCTGTCTGACTGATGAGCGTGGACACTTCCTGTGTCTGTCCTTTCAAATTAAAGTCCCACATGGTCCAGTCATATAGATTTTGATTTATTTTGACAAGGTGCAGGGAGAGATAGAGTTTCAAGTTGTTGTTTTATTTGTTTTTTTGACAATGAAGCGACTAATGAAATCTTGGCGACTAATGACCTTTCTGGTCAACGAACATTTAGATGACGATGAAGGGGCAGCCCTAATTTTTACGTTTATATATTGTACTAGAATACACGAATATATAGAATATCACAACAGTCATTACTGTAATCTTATGTCCCAATATCTGCTGTGACACCAGATGCTGCATTCACTGATGTTCATGCTGTCATGACTCATGTCCTAGCTTTACCTTCCAGGTGACACGGCATGTTTTTCTAAGTAAAAGTACAATAATTCCCTCGGAGATGTTGTAACGTAGAAGTATTAAGATGCATTTAAAGGAAATACTCAAGTAAAGCACAAGTATTAGCTGGTATAGTGGCTGTCACATCTGTAACAGAAGCTAATTAGTGTGAAGAAGTATCAGTAACATTTAATGCATTCATTGAAAACAGTGCAATCCTTCAATCACTGCTTTCACAGTCAGCTCTTCTGTTGCCTCAAGCCTTTCATGTGATTGGCTGAAATGCTTTCCCTTTTCTTATTTCATGTGTTTGAGTGTTGTTTGAGTCATGACTTCCTTTGACTTTGATATTTCCTCACAACAATAAAGCCGTCAGATGTGTGATATAGTCTGTTAACCTACTGATTGCATCAGCGGCAGTCACTTCTTCCCATTGTTGTATTATTTTAGCAAATATTTGACCATTCTTACAGAGTAATTGCATAATGTGTTCCGTAACAGACATTTCACAGTGTCAGTGCACAAACTTTAACAAAGACGGGAACATATAGTAGAAGATATCGACATCAGTCGCTTCTCTTCTTCCTGTTCCTCGGGTCGGTTGGTATTTTTATCCATGCTGTGACTCTGGGTCAACATTACAACCCACTGTAGCAAGCAGAGTACAGTACATCTGCCAGCCTTTGCCAAGAAGCAAGCTGCAAACCTTTCAGAGCCACCTTTCAATCCTACAGGCGCTGAATGTTCTCAAAACTGCTTTTTTTTTTTTTTTGGTGGAGAACTCCTTTAAAACAAAAGTGTTATTCTCTGGAGGGCAACTCGCACAGTCGAGTAACACACTGTACAACACAAGAAGCTTCCCAGGAGTTGGTGAATACCAGCTGGAGAGAGCATGATGTCCAATCCCTGCACTCTTGTTTCTTTGTGTGCGTCCAGACGAACGTTATGATGTAACATTCCCACATGCAGAGAAAACTGTATCAAACTTATCAAAAATAATTTCTTTTTTTCTGACTGTACAGTTTGTAGCGCAGACACTCAAACACACACTCAATTACAGTCAATTACACCTGCAGAGAAACTTGACTCCACACGCCATTTCGCTTCCAGTCGGAAAGCAGAGGTTGATCACCTCCTACGTGGCTGCCATTCTCCTGCAAACTTCCCTTAACTGGAGATTGAGTAACCGTGGGGCACCGGCCATAAAAGCAAAGCCAAGTGTCAAAGCCACAGGTTGGCTCCGACAAAGTGGGAGCGTGTGTTTGTGACAAAGTGTAACAGTATGTGTCTTCATGTTTGAACAAGAACCCTGTCCTCCCTATCCTTTCCAATCTCACACACAGCAGTGGACCTATCACTGCGCAGGTTTACTCATCAACTCACCCGTGGAGCCCCTCGATTTGAAGGGATGCTACATTAGTTCTAGTAGCTGAAAGTATACTAGGAGCTGTGGGGGACGTGCTGTTGTGACAGCCTGCTATATGGAGCAATTTGTGAGGACGCAGCAATGCATTGTTTTAGTCACTTCCTCCTGATATCTGCAGGTTGCTTTTCAAATTATGTATGAATGTGTTTTTTACAGAGCATGTGATGCCCACTGTATGCATTGTTTCTGTGGTCACTCCCTCCCGGGATGCAGGAAAGAAAAACCAGTTGGTGTTAAAATGGATGTGCAATCGACTGGACAAACAGATTCAGAAAGAGCTCAGGCAGAAGTTTTTACAAAGAGAGAAGCAAGAAGAGACACCTTTCACACACCAGGGTCGTGACGAATTAACACAAAAATGCGAAATTCTAACCTACGAATAATAAACATATCGTCATACAACAGTTCGTATGATATCCTACAAATTAGCATCCCATGTCTGACGTTATGTTCATAATGTGAAGTTATGTAATTATCGTAAAGTTGCAGAGGTTTGATTTAGGCAAGTAAACTTATTGTGGTTAGATT
This sequence comes from Epinephelus fuscoguttatus, assembly GCF_011397635.1. Taxonomy (NCBI): domain Eukaryota; kingdom Metazoa; phylum Chordata; class Actinopteri; order Perciformes; family Serranidae; genus Epinephelus; species Epinephelus fuscoguttatus. The sequence continues at coordinate 5,629,081 of NC_064773.1, forward strand.
TTGGAAGAGAAACATGGTGAGCGTGACTCACGTTCACTCGGTTCAGAACGGCAGTCTCTTGGGTGGAAGTCCTGTGTTTTGTGACACATCCTGCCTCCATCATGGACCGCACATGACCACTTCCTTCTTTACTCCCTTCAGCGAATTGGTCACTTGATTGCAGCCATCTAAAATATGTGGGTTATGCACAGATTACTGGCTCGTTATTTTGTGGGATATGTAGTAGGGCTGCCCCCTAGTGGTCAACCAATCATTAGTCAACCAGAAAGGTCACTAGTCAGCAAGACTTCATTGGTTGCTTAGTCACGAAACTCTATTAGGAGCTGCAGCTTGTCAAAATAAATCATATGACCGGACCATGTGGGGATTTAATTTGAAAGGACAGACACAGGAAGTGACCACACTCAGCAGTCAGACAGGAGTCACGTTACAAACCAGTCACAGCTGACAGATATCTTTCCCTTCTTAAATATAAACATATATATTCAGTCTGATAAACACAGAACAGTTGATCATGTTAGTGCAGGGCTACCCAGAGCTTTACATCTGTCCCACGGACGATAGACCTACACACTTACAGACTAACTTTACGAACGCATCATGCCAGGTCACTCACTCTCCGGGACCGCCAGTGTTACTTGAATAAGTAAACACTGACCAACGGGACCAGACTGGCCGACCCGTATGCTCTCACTCAGTGGATGGATGATGTCACAGGAAGCCAATCTTACAAAGGAGGACCACACTTGTTTGTTTTGCTATGGAAGCTAACGTTAGCTAATGTGCTAAAAAGTTAGTGTTCCAGAGAAATCCAATCTTCCTCTGTTCATCTGTTTTATTAAATAATTTTTTCTGTTTTTCATGGTATTTTTTGTTTTGCTTTTCGGGGTAATTTTTTCTGTTTTTCTGAGTATTTTTAAGTTAAGTTAAGAGAGCAACAGAACAACAGACGCTTTCATTCCTTTCTTGAGAGCTCGATATAATGGAAGCAAACATGACCCGCTTGTTTAGTTTAATCCAGTTTTACTTTGTTTTCGGTTTGAGACACTGGGAGGTACTCTTGTCTTTAAGTCATATAGATGGTGTTATCATTAGTTTGTCGACTTTATGCAGGCAACGGTCACTTACAGGTGCCAGGTGGGAGATTCTCGCGAGATTTTCAAGTATCTCGTCTCCTTGTTCAGGTAAAAAAAATTACCACGAAAAACAGGGATAAATTACTCAGAAAAACAGAAAAAAAATACTCAGAAAAACAGGACTTTCTTTATTTGTCAAGTGAATGCAATACGCTTCCGTAGAAGTGTGCAATGCACATGTGAGCATTTTTAATGATGGCCTCCGTCCAGTCCTTTGGTCTTATCACATTTAACCATCTTTGTTTTTGTTGACGGGCAGTGGCGGCTGGTTTTGAGCCATGACTGCTTCTGTCCTGGCTCCCAATAACACAACAAGACAACATTTTAAGACTCCTGTGTAGCCTACAGCCCTGTGGGGGAGAGTCATGTATATATTGTATCCAGGCAGACCCACGTGTCCAAAAACACAAGCTTCTGAGGGTTCTCACAATATTCCCTGACTTCTTTCCTCTGCTCTTGTTCGCCATCCAAGGCTGTCAGGTCTAATCCAGACTCCATCAAAACACAGACAGCTGATACAATCAAAACTGTCCCAACTTCATCAGGAGGGACGACATTAAATCCCTGAATCATCACATAAAACAAGATCATCTGTCCAGCTGCCACAAAACAGCAGCGACTCCGTCTGATATTGAAAAACCCATATGATGAACATCCACTGATGTCGTGTCCTCGGCCTCAGCAGAGAGGGCGGCTTGGCTGCTGGTTGCTGGTCGAGTTAGTAGCAGCTCAGGTGTGAGATGTGTGGAGTTGGAACAGATGCTTCCACTTTAATTACCTCACAAAGAGCTAACTTTCCTGTGATGGAGGAGACGCCAACACAGCTGGGTCCTGACGGATGCCAGGGCGCAAACACACACAAACAATCCCCCTTTCACGTGCGCGGACCCGTGCTCAGACATATTCAAATATATTCGGAGCTGTCAAATGTCAAGTGAGCTAATCTGGGAGACGGAATTTCTGGCACTTGTGATGAAGAAGAAAAGGAATCTGGAACATAATGAAAATAATACGCAGCATTGTTGTTTTAACCAGAGGGTGAGTGTGAGGGCGGGAAACGGCAACTGCTGACTGTCGGCCAATCCGAGAGCCAGGAAAGTGTCAAAGTCAAAGCTGAAGGACAAAGTGAGAGTCACTTTTCATTATGAATTCATGTGTCATAATTTGTTCAACTTATCAACTGTTTGGTTTATAAAATATCAGAAAATAGTTAAACATATTTAACAATATTCAATTTCAAGTGACGTAAAGCAGAGAAAAGCAGAAAACTCTTTAAATCCTGAAACCAACAAATGTTAGGTCTTTTTTGCAAGATAATTGACTATGAAACTATTAATTTACTATCAAATTGGTGATTGATCTTTCAAAAATGATTATTTTCTTCCTCTTCATCATCAGTGATGTTACGTTTTGATAATCCTTTTAATGTCACAACTAAAAAATACAGTATTTTTTGTGTTTAAAATGTATCACTATTTATCACCTGTCACACTGCTTTCTTCATGTATCACAACTGAAGTAAAGCCTGCTGTGGACTGCTTTGCCAGGGGGAAAGCGAACAGCAACTCCTGAAACAGACCTTTGGTCGGTGGCTGCAGTAGGTCAAATGCAGCAGTCATAGTGGGCTGGTGGCCAACTGCGATCCCAGGTCTAACCTGTGTAACGGCAGCAACAGAGTGGGACTGGTCCACTTCCTCCTCCCTTGCTGAATTCAATTTGCAACATAGGCTGGGGTGTCGTCTCAAGGGCTACTGCCTGTTCTCCTCCCTACCGGCCGATCAATCACAGCACCCTTTTTCTGGGGGTGTTCAAGTTATAATCCTTGCATGTTCCTGATCCTGCCTAAAGAGATACTTCACCAATTTTCAATAAAATTAGTAGCAAAACAATGTGGGTAGTATGTGAGACAGTGGTGAACTTCTCTCCAGATAACCAGTGCCTAGGTATCCCTACTCGCCAAGGGCGAAACTCCGCCGGATGACGCAAATGCATCAAGCAGAGTTTCACTGGATCTCCAAGGCTGTTGCTGTACTTCGGTATTATCCTACTGTCCCCCCGTCTCACGAACTCCAACCGAAATCTGATAAAAAAAATCTTTGCAGTTTTATCGTTTGATCTGTATTCGCTGAATTTATAATCATAAATCAAGGTTATGTTACTGCACTTCCTACTTCTCGTCTAATATTTTTTAGACACACATTTTAGTGTCTTGTTTAGCTGTAGCAGCGAGAGTGTGTGAACAGGAAGTGGGCGCCATACTGTTTCCTGGCACAGGAGTCTGACAGAAATGGAAAGAACTGAGATCAAATGGTAGAAACTAACTAGCATTGATCAAATACAAACCAAGATTCTGCTACTGAGTTGCATTTTTCTCGCCTCAAATGTTTTTAGAAACATGTTTTAGCTTACTGTTTAACTGTAATACAAAATCATTTGTAGCCATTCGAGTTCATATTACATCACCCACCAGCTGGGGCATTTATTGGTCTGGTACAGCGTAGTGCATTCTGGTGATTTTAGGTTTTCTCCTTTTTGAGCAAAATTAAAAAACACAGTCCTTTTTCTCTTTTTTCTGATATTTGCATCTTTCTACAGCTTAGATGGACTAGCTTTACTAAAAGGCCATCCCTCTGATAGTGAAGTACTTCTTTAAAGTTGAGAGCAAGTTAATTGCAAATGGGGAAATCTTTTCATATAGCAGCGGCATTAATCATTCCGTAACCACAGGGAGCTACATAAAAATGAACTTGAATTAGCATAAAAATGAACTTGAATTGGCTGCAGCCATGCGCCGTTAGCTATGGTTAGCAGAAGGCTAAACTATTAGCAATGAAACACTTTGCTGATAGACACGTTTTTTGCATTTATTGTCGGACTCTCTTTTAGACTCTCCCCAGCAAGCAATAGTCGTGCTTTAAACGTATTGGCTATATTTAGCTCCCATTTAGTCTAGCTAGATGTAACCCAAATCTAGCTGATTTAATTTTGAAATTGATAAAATGTAAATTTTGCCATTGCAGATGGTGCGCGGTATGATATTCCATCACGTATGGAGAGTCAACAGTAATTAAAATATGGTTTCTACAAAGCCGTATAATTGATGATGTCTACACTTTGGCTATGGTTATGGACGTCTACCAAATTTTCACTGACAGCCCAAATTTAGCCGTGATTTAGCCTAGACGTCATGTCTTCATGTAGACGGCTATTAGACGTTTTTTTAAACCAAAAAATGCTTGCTGGGTCTTTTTGATGAGTGCGTTCCCCTCTTTTGGGTCACTTTGTGATGGAATGGCAAATATATGTGCAGGATTTTCCGCCACTGAATTAGGCTTTCACCATCTGAAATGACGTGCATCTGCATTTGTATGAGAGCCAGTAGGAACCGATCTATGATAGGCCAAAGTTGCCCATCACAAGCGACATTATTTAAAGCCTAAAAGCAGCGTCAAGGAGAGGTGCAGAAGTCTAGTTTTCTCTCAGTCCACTTGAGTTACAATATGCTCAAAGGTTGTTTTGAGAATTTTGAATGAGAATTTTCACGTTCCTGTCTGATCTATCATACGAGCAAACAAATTAGATCATTTACTGTGTTCACTCATGTGCACCTACATGCGCAGCAGAAATGTATTAACTGAATATTTGGCTTATTATCTGAGAGAGGAATTATGTGATTTGACTTGTTTCCCCGCTCATGCTCTCCAGTCATCTTCAGTGGTCTACATTCACAACGTACATTGATACAGTAGGAACCCTGTTTCATACCCTTACGATACATTGCAGTGGCTGCTGACTGTGTTTGCCATTTACAGTGCCTTGCTCACCAAACATTCAGAGTGGAGAACAATTTAGATTACCAGCTCAAACACAATGCAGCAGCATTCCCTTCCCTGTTTTGGCTTCGGGAGATAATGCTCAGATGATACTGGCTTGTGCTCTGAAATGAATTTTAGTGCTATGAATGGCACAGCTAACTCCACTGAGGATAGATGCTGTGCACAAACCAGGTAAAAGATGTATATCTCGTGCAATGAACAGCCAATTTCCTGTGTTCTGTGTTCACCTAATTTTCAAAGCATCAACCACTGGCATTAACAAAATTCTTGAATAAGATAAATACTGCCAAATGCACTCGGTTAGGTTTATTTTTGAGAGCTATGAATAAAGACCGGTGGATTAAAATTAGGGTAAGATCCACCAATTCCACTAAACTCTACAAATTTGACTGGATTTCAGTCCTGCTGTCTACTTTAAGCCAAACCAGCTGGCTTTAAGTAATGATGTGTCATCGAACTCGAGCAGGATTCACAATGACTCCATTTTTCTGTACAGAGGGACATCACATGTTAAAATGTTAATCCAGTATCATATGTCAACAACCCAGGCCATATGCACTGTCACTCACTTAATTATAATTTGACTTATTAAAACACAGTAAATATGTCACTTGTAAAGCTCTTTATTTCTTTCATCCAAAGAGTGGTGAAGAACAGCAGGAGCAAATGTTTGGAGTTAAGTGTTCCTTAAAAGGGAAATTTCGGTTTATTTCAACCCGTCTCCTATCGTCCTAAATTTGTTTCAAGTGACTAGTGACATAAAAATAATAGCATGTCAGCCATTAGCCTAGATACAGCCGTAGCATCACTTGCACTTGAAGGTTGCCCGTTCACTTACGTTTTAACAGGTTTGACGCTACTATGTGCCCCGGCTGTATCTAGGCTAATGGCTAACATGCTAACTATTATTTCTATGTCACTAGTCACTTGAAACAAATTTAGGACGATAGGAGACGGGTTGAAATAAACCGAAATTTCCCTTTAACATGGAGAACAATGAGGGCAATACAGCATCACCGAGTTGTTTCAACCAAATATCCTACACAGCAACACTGATCCCATCACCACGGTAGCATGTCGTTCACTGCAGTTTCTTTATATCATTGACATTAACACCTGCTCTATCAGTTAAGCCACTAGCTGCCCAAAATTTTGTAATTTTAGTCGGAAGGATCCAGAATCTTTTGCAACTAACTAAGCTGCCACTAGTTCACTGAGGTAGCAATGTAGAGATGTTACCGTGACGTCACCCATTGGTTTGTGGACTCCCATTTTAAAGCCCAGAGTCTGTCATTTCAGCGATCGCCATCTTAGATTTTTGGACCCACAAGTGTCCATATTTAGACGAAAGTGTAGACCTAGAGAAGCAAGGGGTGGATCTGACTCACAGACTGTAGTGACACTTCATAGACAGCCTGTAACTCAAGCAGCTCTAAATATCTGTAACTTTAAGTCTTAAGAAAATATAAATCTATGAGATATTTAAAAATTAACCCCCTGCACAGTTGTCATGAATGTTGAAATAAGCTAGAGACCAAAACTGTTTTTGTTCCAGGATGTAAACATGTTTGTTTCTGATGAAAAATTGGGCATTTAAACATGGAGGTCTGTGGGGATTGACTTGCTTCTGGAGCCAGCCTCAAGTGGTCATTAGAGGATCTGCAGTTTTTAGCACTTTTGCATTGGCTTCATTTTTCAACCTCAGAGGTTACCGCCTGGTGAAAATAAATCAAAAAATCTTTTTTAATGATTTTTGTAGTGTCTGTTATGTACCGGGTCAGCCTGGCAAACATCCGAGTGCTCCCTACTTCCCACTCGCTGCTGTTGTTAGGTGCTGCTCATGCTGCCTGCTACCATGAGATAACGAGAAGCGATTCGGACTCGAGACTCAAGTCGAGACCTCTGCAAGCCGATGTCAATGGTGCATTCATGTGCTCCTGGCATGTTCGTTCTTCTGACTTCAGCATGTTCATAATAGTGGTGGGAATCACCAGAGGATCAACGATACGTCATCATCATGAAACTTTTGTCACACTACAATATTACTATTTATTATTACTGAGTATTGTGATAAAATAAACTGTGATATATTTCAGCAAGCTTTATCTAGCGGACTAAAAAATCAATTGATTATATTATGCTAGTGGGCGAAGTTTAATTTGTATTTGTCATATTAATAATTTATATTATAATAAAATGTGTGACAATACGGTATTACCACACAAAAATATCGCGACACTCTGCTGTATCGAATCCCCCCCCCACACACACACACACACACACACACACCTTTCATTCATGAGCTTTAATGTGGAAACAAAATGGCTGCTCCAAAGAACAAGTGTTCTGTTTTATTACTTGAAGCATTCAAACAAGAAGCTGATATGAGAGAGCAAAGAAAACGGATCAGGTGGGCCAAAATACGATAGATCATTGGCCAGGGAAATTTCTATAACATTTTATAGAAATTACTTATCCTACCTACACACAAGTGGAGTGCTGAATCAGTGCATTAAAATGAGTATTTCATCTTTATTAACGTAAATGTATACATGACTGGTAATGCATTGAAGAGATGTTCTGTGGGGCGGGCAGCAACACAGAAAAACCAACATCATATTTTCCAAAATGTATCAAAACTACATACATTTCCATGTGTCAACTTGAAAGAACATAACACTGAAAAGAATCCGTCAGTGTGCAACTACTGTAATGTGTGGTAAAATATGGGCGCCTTGAAACTACATCATGATGTAGATATAGTGACGTCACTTATATGCCTGTAATACAGTTACTTAAAAAGCCAAACATGACCTTGCTGCATAAAGAACAGAGCCATTCCTGCAGTGAAACATAAATTGTGCCTCGCAGAAATATACCAAAATGTTTCCAGCCTCCACATCAATGTTCAGTTACGAAAAACATTATGTAACTTATAAATTAAAACCAAAACAACACAGACACTGGAGGTCGCGATCAAATATATGTGGGCTTTTCTGCTGTGTTTCCAGTTTCCCATCATTACCCCGTCTACACAAGCTGATTTACAGCTCACCTCATCATCTAACAATGCTGTGACACAATCAGAAAACTCTGTCAAATGCATCATAAAACAATACGTCTGGCAAACAATGCCTCTGTTTGTTTTGTTTTAGTTTCTAACAATGCCTGTAGTTTTGCAATATGGAGCCTTCATAAGCTCCCCCTGTAGACTTGTTGTTGTTTGAGGCCGAGCTTGGGCAAGACAGCCCTGGACTGAGTGTTTACATAAATGAGCCAATTTAGCTACATTTCCGAGAACTGGACCGGCTGGCAGACTGACTGGCTGCTTTAACCGCACACAGACACGGATGGACACTGACAGAAACTCACAATAAATGACATCGCGGAGTACAGCATCTAACAGTCCAGTGGGCCCTGTTAGCAAATTACCAAGTGGCAAAGATGCAAAACAAGACATCTTTATTCAGCGGCTGTGACAGTGGAGGTCATGGTATTCCCAGACAATTCAGAATGAAAGAAGACGAATCAAGAAGTCGACAACAAACAGACAAAGAAGGAAAACAACATGGACCGTCACAAATAATATGAAAGCGGCTGTGCTCGGGTTGAGAAATCCTGATGTTTCTGGTTGTTAGTGTCACTGTCAGCTTGGCCTGGCATGAAAGGAGAGCGAGGGGCACCGCGCTGCACCAGCAAACCAAGCCAGGCCAGGCCATGACAGGCCAATGACCGAGGTAGTGAACAGGCAAGAAAGATGACAAAAAGCAGGGGTAAACTGAAATGAGCACAAACACTCAGCACATACACACACACACACACGCACACACTGATTGTGCCAATCCGGTGCCAGTAAATTGCTCTGTGCTGGAGAGCTTAGGGAGGCATCAGAGAGCCTGGGCAGCATCCTGCTCTGAGCTGCAGATCCCAAGCCGACTGAATGTGGATGCTTGGCCCAGTCGGCTGGATCAGCCGCTAATACACAGCCTGGGACCAGGGAATTACTGAGTAAGCACTGAGCCCCGTGCAGCCGCTAGCAACACGCACATACAAACACGCACATGCACACAAAGGGGGGGCACGCCTGGTCACAGGAATGCACGGCATGCTTGCAGACTCGTCTGCCATGAAAACAGACAAAGGTGCAGCCAGATACAATGGTGAACGCTGCCATGGATGCTATGGCTGGGCAATATGTTTGATTTATTCTCTCAATGTCAACTAGGGGTGTAAACATGCACAGAGGTCAAGATTCGGTTTATATCATGTAGGAGTCACGGTCTGGTGCAAGATCAGTGCAGCAGGGGAAAAAACAAATGCATTAGAATACACCTCTTTTTATTTATTTTATACAGACAGTGTCAAAGACAGTCACAGTCCTCTCGCTGGCGTCGGAGGTCGCAGTTTGTCCACTGGCCACTTTGGTGAACTATTTTTACTGCAAAAGCACTGAACAAACACTTTCCCAAAACGTAACAGATCAAAATAGGCTATAAAACTGAAAAGCATCTCCTATGTTATGGAATCAAAAATACAAAATAAATAGAATCATCTAAGGCTGGGTTGTGTATTGGCAAGTATCTAGCCATACAATTCATATTCGACAGGTTTAATCACAATTCAAAATGAACGGCTGCCATGAACAATCACATGTAAATTATTGCTTATTGAATATCAATACCGTGTTTTTGAGAATCGACAGAATATCGCAAAACATTATAATCGAAATACTCATGTGTATTCATATTTTTGAACGCGTCTAGTTCCACCTTGGCTGTGTTTTAACATTCAAAGCACCCAAAAATTTATCACACCTGCACATCTGGGTGATGCCGTTAAATGTGCGTTAGCATTTTCAACCTCTCTTTCCCCAGAACGACCACTTACGTGAGATGATTACTGAATGTAAGAGTTCAAATTTTAATTATGACAGAACACTGAAAATGCACTGCTGTGGCTCATACATGTACACTTTCCCCTTTTCTTAATTTTTTATTATTATATATATTTATTAGGGTTGGGAATGATTAACCAATACGACCGGATACCAGGTTTGACAAGCGAGAGATACGGCTACGTCAGTAGCAGCCTCCTCAATCGATACGAACCAGCCATGAATCCTTAGATGAATCGATTGTAGAGTCATGGATTCGGGTATCGCCAGACTAGCAATCGGTTGACTGGCTTTAACAGTTTGCATCTCTAAAGCAACGCGAGAGCCAGCGGCATGCTCTGTAGCAGGCATTACTGACAACGATAATGGATGTAAACATCAGCGCCAGCTTGACCAGTGGAGCTGAGGAACAGAAGCTAATGCTGGTTGGATAAACCAGGGAGCAGCCAAGCCGCAGCAGAAACTAAAGGCGAATCCTGCCGGTTGTGGGTTGAACGGGGGGTCACAGACACAGACAGAAATACGTATTCCTGTCAATAAAGTTACGGCGGCCATAGTGCTCTGCGGCGCAAGATAACGGCTTACCGGCGACCGAGAAGCCCGGTTCCAGGTCCAAGAAGTCTTTGTCGGTGTCATGACTGCCCAGAAATACCAGGCGAGCCCTGGCAGCACACAGGTATGTGACGTGTCAGAGGAGAAACGAGCCGTTCACATTTCCACAAACCTCAGCGCACTTTAGGGACTGTTCTTTACTTGTCAGGGGAGGAGGGTGGCTGGTTGATTTTGATTTTATTTATTTATTGTATTTTGATCCCCCCATTTTAATCACTTATTCATGCTGTTTTTGAAGTATGAATAAGTCAATAAGTAATTTATTCCATTGAAATATCAGTGATGTATTATAGAAAAGTGATTTATCTTTTTATAAATGACAGTGTAGCAAACAGAGAAATAGTCTGACATGCTGTCAGTGATAAGCTGCTAGTCATCACAGTCCATGATATCAGCTAATAACAGGAGGTGTCAGATTCTGCCCCTACATTGCATGTTATTATTTTGTTCTGCTTTATGTTTATATTGTACAGCGTTATGATAAACTTTATTCCAGACTCAAGTCCATATAAGACACATACAAAAACACAGACAATGTGTGATTTTGTTGTTGTTGTTTGTCTTTTTATTTTATTTTTGGCAGTGCCATACAGCAACAATGCTTGGGGATGTGGTCTTTTACAAATTTGAAAATACTGTAAGAATGTCACTTTTATAGAATTGGCTTCTTTATTTTATAATATATGATTAATGTCTACATCAACAAATGTTAACCATAGAATCATATCAAATCGGAATAATCTGGAATAATGGCTTCCAGTATGGCGACCAAGAAGAACCGGGACAGAGAGAACATATGGAGAGTAGCTCTGAGTAAACAGATCCGCTTTTTACTTCTGGAACCTCCCATCGACAACGGGCCCTCATTGAGGACTTGGCTCAGATTCTGCAGTTACTCTCTTATTCTGAGGCCTTCTTAAGGAATCTGATCCTGTTTTTGATTCGGGAGGTGGAAACCTCTTGCAACCGCATGCCTTTGCTGACGTCGACCCCAGCAGGATTTGAACCCTGGACTTTCCGCATGGAAGACGGGTCTCGCCAGACTTATAGCTGCAGTGATGTAAACTCCCTCTAGTATAGCTGTAGTCCCAGCGCTGTCAGGAAAAACAAAGCATCCATTCAAAAGGGGAAACTAGCTAACAAACTAATTACACCAGCTGTCGAGACAGGGGGGGTCTTGTCTATCTCTGCACTTCAAACTGAGTTGGAGTAGACCCGCGTTGCCATCTCCTCTGAAATGCAAGCATCCCTCACACCTATAAACCAACACCTGGATGCGCTTTGCAAAAAAACTTGATGACTCTCAGCCTCATTTTGCTAAGACACAGGAAGCAGGTTTAGCTGAAACACAGGAGCCAGAAATCGACCCAACTCTAACTCCAGGGTGTATCAGAACACTGTTACATCATTGTTGGGTGTGTTTACAGATGCAACAGACTCAAAAAACTTGCTGCTTTTAAACCTGCTATTAAACACGACTAATAATGCAGGAGCATCAAACCATGAATCTTGAGCAGACTGTGCCACATGCCTTGCAGAAGCGACTTCTCACAAATCCTGAACCCTTGGTTTTCCTGTAAGTAGAACGTCTCTGTAAAGAGGAAGGCCCTCTGTATATGACGGCCCCCTGCAAACATCATTTGAAGGCTTCCAATGGTACAATACCCCGACTGAAAATAACCCACCCTCCCACCAGGATGCACTGGCCTACTTCCCAAAGTGCTCACATCTGGCAGAGAGACATAAAGCCCCTGTAAGGTTCTTTTGAGAAACCCTTGCTTTATATTTAAGGCTCTTATTCCCTCAAAGTCTCTTGTTCTAGTTCCTTCCTCCGTCCAACTCTCCCTGCCTCTCTATATCCGTGTGATACGAGAGTTTATGCGCACAAGCTTTTTGATTGTGTTCTCTTCATCCGCGGTTTCCGGCCACGAAGGGGCACGTGGATCGATGAGATGTTTAACATACTCCCTCCGCTTTTTCAAGCCTGCAGCGAACAAGCCCCTCACCATCGACCCCTAACCCCACCCGCTGGCGCCGATCGAAGGCCCCCCCGTCACGTGACCGCCTTACACAACACTCACGGGAGGTCCTCTTCTCACCAGGCCGCCTCCCACTTCCTGCTCAGCCGCTGGTTACCGAGGTGAACCATCGCCATGGGCAACGGACCAAAAGAGAAGGAGGAGGACCGGGAGGAGGGAGGTGAGTCGGAGAGGAGATGTGAATAGATGTGAGAAGAGGGCATGAAATCGATGAGGCCATGCAACAGCTTTGCAGCTCATGTGCCCACACGCTGAGATAGAGATGCAGACGGGAACACACACACACACACACACACACACACACACACACACACACACACACACACACACACAGTAAAGTAGAGAGTGAGATGACCTGGCATTCACAACTGCCAACAATCTCGTCCATATTACAGGAACGAGCGAGAATGATACACACATTCCTCCCTCACAAGTTAAATGTTTCATCCATTTTTAGACTGCACAAATTAATCTTCTCCACCTCCACTGACATGAATATGAGTTTTAACTTTAACTCTCCTATAATTAAAGCAGAGCTTTGGCGTTTCATGCAGGAGATTTCAGGAGTTTCATTTTTCACAGAGCCTGTGTTGCAAAAGGTCTTGTGTTTCTTTTAAATGTCACTCAGCTAAAAACAGGGTTGCATTTAAGCAGCAGTAGGACTAGTGATATTTAACAGAGAGGGAAATTAGAGAGGCTGCGAGAACACTCCGCTTGTCAACCTCACAGCCGAGGATATATTTATAAAGAGACATCTATGGTAACGGCTAATACCTGACTGAATTAAAATGTGTCTCGCAAAGTCACTAAGCAGGTTTATGAGGAATAATTTAATCAAAAGTTTTGACTTGAAACAAGTCGCTCTGTAATTAAGGTAAAAAAAAAAAAACAACAGCAGCAGCTACTGTCACTTCATTTACAAACTAATTCAGAGAGAATTTTCAGAGTTTTAACTCTCTCTTAAACTGAGGACCCTTAGAGACTGAAGGAATATGCAGTCCCTCCAGAAAATCGCAATTGCAATAATTAACGCAAATCCAACAAAGGTCCACAATATTTGCGGGGGAGTGCAATTTTTCAAAAGTCCCACAATTTTTCCACATTTTCCGGCTTACCGGATTTGAAACATCATCAGACGCGTCATTAAATCACACTAATGGCACTGCAGTATGGAGAAACGCTCTGTATTGACAAAAGAATTTACACTGTTGAAATGCATACAATATGTGTAGATGTAGCTACGATGTTGTTTTACAGTCACATTGTCTGGTTTGAGAGCTACAATATTCACTCATTTTGCAACATTACTGGAGTCCATGTTTTGAAACTAATTAAATAAAATGAAAGAAGAGAGCTATCAAAAACATTTGTAGCTATTTTTGTAATATTCAGTACGATTATTATAGAAAGAGATTACATTACTTATTTTTTTGGCGGTAGTAGTTAAAAAAAAAAATATTTTTTTTTTCCTCCTTTTGTCATTAGCCACAATTTTAGTCATTTCCCGCAATTTCCTGCAAAAAAAAAAAAAAAAAAATCACATAAAAATGCTGCAATTTTTATCGCAATTTTTAACAAAATTGGCTGGAAATTCAAAGTTTTTTTGCCGCAAAATCCTGGAGGGACTGAATATGATTAAATTAAAGGGTAATTGAGGAATGGACACATAATTTGAGGTTGCCAACAACCCGGTTTTATATGTCCAAAGCACTTCTATTAAAAAAAGGAACTGCTTGGCAACCAGACCAGGCCTCTCATTGAGACAGGTGTTTGTCAAAATGTGGAGCCAAATCGGGCTAGTAAAAGGGACTGGCCGCTTAACTGGGACTATGCATTTAATTTAGGTATTACGGTACAATATGAAGTTGTGAAAACCGCCTTTTAAGTGGTTGTAAAACAGGAGTCAATTACCACATTACACACTACACTAGGGCTACAACTAACGACAACTTGCATTGTCAATTAATCTGATGATTATTTTCTCGACTACTCGATCAGTTGTTTGGTCAAAATTGTGGAAATGGTGACGTAGTGTAAGGAGTAAAAAAACTTTTACTTTATATTACTTTATATCCTCCATTATGAAGAAATAACATCCTTTGCTAGCCTGATGCTAATGGCAGTACTCAGCTGGTTGATAATGTCACGCCATCGTTTTTCCCTTTCTTACTCATTTGTGGTAACGTCCCCAGAGGAAACATAAAAAAGGCCGGGGTTTTGTTGATGTACAGTTGTCTATGGCAGCAGATCGCTCTGTCTTTCTATTGGTCAAAGTGATGGCTGTGACAAGAGAAGTCATGAACGACAAAAATAAAATCAAACATCCATGTAGTGTGAACATTACATTTTCAAATGGCATTTTGAAAAGAAAATGAACACCGTACAATTGAGTTAACGGGTCATGAGTTTTTCATATGTGTGTCTTGGCACTTTGAGCCAAGTGCCATCTAGTTCCATTATATCGGAATGAAGGCAGACATTTCTACAGCAGATATCTCCAACACTCAGCAAATCACATCAAAAATATTTAGGCTGATAAATATCACTGCAGGTAAGAGGAAAAATATTTCAATTTTGGGGTTAACTGTCCCTTAAAATTCCTAACTTTAGCACCCCCCAGTGGCAGTATAAAAAAATTAAAATTATGTACTGTATGGGTCGACCGTACACTTGATCAGACATTCCTTTAACGAACCACCCCCGCACACTTCACTGAGTGACAGACCACTGTGAAAGCCTCCTGCTCTGTGACCACAGAGCCAGCACAATAGCCACACTGTGTTTAGAGCACCTCAGCGGCCACTCGGCGGGGGTCACCTCTCCAGCCGCGCAGTTTCAGCTCAAGCCTCTGCTGTGCGGAGGGGAGACGAGCGCAACTGCACAAGAGCCTCCATTACGGCTCCGGCACAAGAGCCCTGCTCCATTATGGCTTTCACATAAGGGCCTTCATTCGGGCTCTTAGTCATTCTAATGAGCTGTGCTTTGCAGCTCTGCAGAGCCTCTGACTCGGTCTGTGCCGGGGCCCCGTGTAACAGCTCCCACGCGACTCCAGGCAGCCCCTAATGCAGGAGAGCGCTCAATGAGGATTGTGATTTTTTTATTTCTGTAATTGTGAAGCTTCAGAGGGCTCTTAGGCAGAGATTTAATGGCGTCTAATGGAATCTCATCACAGAACAACAGAGAGAAAAGGACGGAGAGGGGGAGCACTGACTAATGTCTCTGCATACTTTTGCTTTGCAGTTGGCCCTTAATTCTGTGAATGCAATCACCTTTTTCAGTCCTATCTTATATAAAATATTTGGTACATATGCTTTTGTGTGTACTTGCGTATATTTAAAAGGTACATTCAATGTTAATGTAGTCTGACTCACCGGATGCAGACTGTGGCTGTGAACCTGCCTTTGGCCAGCTGTTTAGGCCTGCACTCCCCAGTGACATACATCGGTTATGTTGCGTTGACATGGAATCAGGGAGATGGTAGACAAAAAACAGATTTCGTTTTAGTGGACGAGAGCAGGATGGTAAAATTAGGTGAGGCTGGCAGAGAGTATCAGCAACGTTAACAGTGAGCGGCATTGCCATTCAAAGTTAAAATACTGTAACTTTTTTGCCATCCCACCCAACAGTATTCGCAACCAGATGCTCCCTCACACAAGGCGAAAACACGGGAGGTCCGGACAATTCCTGGTCATAACTAGAAAAATAACGTAAAACAAACTAGAAATTATTTTATTTAATGTATTTCATTCCATTCTTTATAAACAATACAGTATTACCATTGCAACATATAATCAGGCATGTTTTGTTTGACTGTCCTGCCATTCCACCGGGCTGTTTTTTTTTTTTTTTCAACCGTCCAGGAGGTGTTGTACGTTGATTGTATGATACCATGTGAACGCAGCACTACTGGGGTATTTTGTGCAGTTTCCTTTTGCGGAGAATGATTCATTTCAACATTGCATCCCCACACGATGGCGCGTATATCTTACAAAAATGCACGTCAAACAGTTCATATCGTAAAGTAAGAAATTAACGCCCCATGAATGACATTACATACATAACGTACTTAAGAAGGAGCATTTCTGTCAACAACAAATGCATGAATGAGTGAGAGGAAGTGGCATCCCCGGACAAGACAAACAACGAAACAGAAAGAGAGAGCGGCCAGTGGCCCGGGAGAGTCCTCAGGGATGGGCACAAGAACTTCTAAAGCAGTTTGCTGATGTTAAAGAATCATTTGAACAAAAGTTTGACGTACTGAAGGAAAGTTTGACACACAGAGCAGCGAATTGGCAATTTAGAAGACTTCAGAAGTGCTCAAACCAAAATGGGCCGGGACCTCTCCAAAGAAGTGCAACAGCTTAAAACGGAAAGATATGTACTAGATGTAGAGATCAGCACTTAAATAAAGTTACGTACGTTAGGTTTAGTTAAGTAAAGTTAATTGGTTAGGTTTAGGGAAAAAAAACATGGCGTACAAAGACGTACCTTAAACTAACTTAAAGTTCACTTTGAGTTTCACACAGTTCCGAACGCTGGTCACCTGGTGAGAGTCCTGTTTTGGAAAGTCCTATATTTTTTGACCTTTCCGCCACCCCATCCTGCCTCCTAAGCAGACTATTCCTTCTTTACTCTTGTCAGCACATTGGTCAAGTGCTCACAGCCTTCCCAGTTACATGGGTTACACACAATTACTGGCTCCTGATTATGTGGGATATATATGCAGATTGTTGTACGTTACTTTCGTAGCTATACATGCGAACATACGAACAGCTCAATTTTAATGTCAGTGCTCACTTCCCCAAGTGCAAACGTTATACCAAAACAAGTTCCCTGCCAACACTATAATGCAAAGGCACCGTCGCTGCATCCCGGGGCCTCCCTAGTGTAGTGGTTAGAGCCCCTTCCATGCGGAAGGTCCAGGGCTCGAATCCCGCTGGGATCGTCAGCAAAGGCATGCAGGATCAGAATCCTAAAGGAAGCTTCAGGACAAGAGAGTAACTCCGGAACGGGAGGTTCCAGATGTAAAAGCGGATTCACCGTCACTGCATCCTGGGCTTAGCGCCACCCAAGACAACTGTGATTGGTTTAAAAAAGGCTAGCACTAGAGAAAGGTATGGCTATGTGAGAGTAATGTTTTTGAAAAATTTACTTGAAACAACATCTTAAGTTATGATCTGATGTAAAGGATACAGTGCGTCTTGAGATACTGAAGATTGCTCGTCTTATGATAATCACCAACTGGGAGCCATAATTTACCCAGCATTTAACGTACCACGACATCACTGGAGAAATGTGTGTGTTTCTCCGTATATATTCAATTCTGTCTGCATCTTTAACTTCCAGTGGTCTTTGACTTTTCTCTTCCTCGGTCCACTTCTTTTCCCGGTTATTTCCACCTAAAGCTACAAACGACAGCATCCCTAACTCTCTTTCACTCTGATATCCCTTTATTCCCTCTGCAGCCATCTCATATTTCTCTCGCTCTTGACCACGCAAAACAGTCTCTCTCCTATTTGTCTCCCAGCTGGTTCAGGTTAAAGCCTCCCACTCGCGTCTTAAAATTTGCCTCGGCGGTACAGTTAAAAATGACAAGTTGTTGCAGTGTCAGCGGTCATGGTTAAATGCCAGCCAGCTTTTTTGTAGAGCAAGTGCACACGCAGGAGACGGCGCAGCCAGACAGTTGTTGCTCACCGGGTAGCTCTCTCAGTGACCTGTCTTAATAAGAGGCTGCATAGTCCAGAAAGCATCATCATCATCTGAAGGTAGAGAAAGAGCACAGACTCTATGTATAGCACAAATGGGGAGTCCGCTGCCACATAAGCCTTTTAGACGAGGTTACAAATAAAGTGTATGAAATGCAAAGCAACAGGAAATTCATTCTGCTGCAAAGAAAATGTCCTCTAACAGTGGTCATGTATAGAATGAATATGGCTCATGTAAGTAATTTTCATCATTCAACTGCATCTGAAACTGATCCAAAGGAAAACTCTCTGCTAGCATATTCATATTTTACATAAATTCAGTGACAGTTCTTATACTTCAAGGTCCAGACAATATATAAATTTAGACACCATTTCTATCAATATAGAGTCAAGTTGCTAGCATGACTCATACCAGAGCAAATCTCTACTCGTCGCTAGGCTAACATTGCTATGTAAAATGCCATAGGCTTGTGCTAATAACGTTAGCATGTTATATTTGATGGAAAATGTGTTTAGTATAAGACAGTTGTTTTGTCAGTGAACCTTGTGAGTTGTAATGGAGCCGAATTTTGTAACGTTACCTTTGTTAAAAGTTGCTGTTGTTCCTGGCTTCATATTAGAAGAGGAAAAGTCTGCTAGCTGCTAGGCTAATTTATACAATGTAAAATGCCATAGGCTTGTGCTAATAACGTTAGCATGTTGCATTTGTGGGGAAAATGTGTCCAGATAAAGACAAGTGCTTTGTCTATGAATGCTGCGAGTTATAGTGAAGCTGATTTGTGTACTTGTGTTTGAAATGGTCGCGATTACGCCATGTTTAATGTGTGTTTTGAATCAACTAAACTTTGACATAATTATCATTTACATGTTGTGCAGTGGTAGAGTTTCAAACGGGAAAAATTCCTATCTTTGCATTTAATTTCAATCACAGTCTGTTTTTATAAAAGTGTTTGTGACATCTCAAATATGGCTTTGACTCGCAACTGAACATGTAGCCCATTTCGTAGAAAATACCGAGATATATATCATGTATCGTCAGCCAGCCTGCAAATACTGAGATATGAATGTTTGTCCATATCGTCCAGCTCTAACATGAAGAAGGCATAACTGACAAGTTACATGATTAACTGCAAGTCCTGGATCTAATTAGAAAATAAAACAGGGATACAGCAGGTTACAGACGACATGTATATAGTGCACACAGAAATTTCACTAGAAGGCACGAAGGGAAAAACATCTGCTTTATTTAACTGTAGCAAAGTTTCTGAAGTTTGTACATTCTTCAGAAACTTTGGCTGGCATTAACACAATGGCATGACTTTTCCAAGTAAAAAAAAAAAAAAAAAAATCTTTTTGAGTTGCTGTCTGTCTCTCCCTTGAATTTCCCAACACCAGCTCAAAAGACACTGTGATTACAGTCATTTTACCAGGCAATAGTCTGTCAGTTGCTGTATCAGTGTCTGGACCCACCCAGTCACAGCATGCACCCAGCTGTGTCTTCCCACTCTGCACTACAGCCACAGTGTAACCTCTTATCATAGAGGCATAACCCAGTGCCTGGCTTTAATCTATAAATACATACATGTGAATTAAAGACATTACTCTGACGTCAGCTGTTTTAATCAAACATTTCATCACACAACATTATTATTATTGATCAAATTGACTCCACTAAAACACACGTGGCTTAACAGAAAAACATTTATGCTTTAACACATTGTTATTGATTTTTGCACCGAGCCGTATCAATGTGGGTCTTGTAGAGCCAAGAAGAGAATTTCCTCTCTGACGGCCGAGGCGGATCAAAGCCTGTCTTTCTGTGCGTGTTGGGAGGTGGAGCTGTATCAGCAGGAGAGCTGCTGGAGCTCTGGCCAGGTCCACCTTCTCTCCCATCAGGTTAATCAACCACCTGAACCCAAACTGCAAACTGTCAGCTTTATGCAGTATAGTTGCACAGCTGTCAGGACTGAAACAAGGACAGAGGGCTGTGGCACACGTGTAAAAGTGTGTCAGAATTGTTCTGTTCTGTTGTACTTAAAAATAAAGTGTATTTTTTACAAACTTGACATGTTTTTGAGTCACTTGGGGTCCATTTAGAATAGACCAGCGACCCACTTTTGGACTGTGACCCACCAGTTGGGAACCAGTGGTCCGTACCACTATAGGGGAAACACAGAACTTTAACTTAATGCGTTATTTTCTATCACTATATCAACATATTTCATGATATATTACATTGTCAGTCTGTCTCTGAAATATCAAGCTGGCAAAATACACTGTAAATCAATGTACCTTATGACACTGACCCTAAAACAATCCTTAAACTAATATTACAGAGACACAGTCATCTCAGTAAATGGTAAAGAAAAATATATTTGAAAGCTTAAATTTACATCACAATGTTCCTCTTAGGCAGACATCATCTGTGACCTATTCTAACTCGGTGCTTCATTTCAAATTGACTAGTCTAATCTTGGGTTTTCCCCTGAACACACGACTGAAAGGTCTCCCCAACTAATTTCTGGTGTCCCTCAGCTGCAGCATAAAAGTCAGCGTTAAGCACTGAGTCTCCCTCTGGTTTGCACAATCAAGCCTGCTCCCTCCTCAGCGACATCGCCGCACTCGTCTTGCCACCATCCCCATATAAAGGCACTAATTTAATTATTGTGTACACTTTGCTATAATCTCCTGGCCTGGTTTCCCTTCCCTTTAATGGACTAACAATGCTTGAAGATACTCACAGGGATGAAACATGAATCGGCAGACAATGTTTAACATAGCTCTATACTTTAGTTATTTGCAGGGGGGGATTAATTCATCATGGATATTAGCAGGAATGCAATTATTTTGCATGCAACCATATGGAAAATGTCATCAGCGCAATATTAGAGACTATAAAACATGTGGTACAGTACATTACGGTGAATTATATTCCAGCAGCAGCAGAATGCATTCAGCAGCAGGCTGTTAAAGATTAAATACAATATACCATTTTCACTCCCCGAAACGGTACGCTCATGTTCTACAAAGAGATGCATCCGCACGGTAATCTAAGCAAGGTGTGTGTTTTCTCCCATGCATGGAGACATGCTGCATGTGACAGAGAGGAGAAAGAGCAGAGAGGAGTATAGAGAGAGAGAAGGAAGACATCGAGAGAGATCAAAGGTTGACACACTGACAGCTGTCTTTGATTCACCTGTAAGCCATCCCGAGCACGCACACACACACGCTCAGGAATGCATGCCGGCAACGTGCACACACACACTTACACACAAACGCACACAACAGGGGTGACAGCACAGAGCAGCGAATTTACATTAATAAGACTTCTTGTTTTTCCCTCACTTAGACAAGAGATATTTGAAGCATTTATTAAATTATTAATCTATTTATTTATTCATTTAGTCAGTCAGTCAGTCATGTTTTTTTCATGGCTGAGAAGCTCAGTGTAATTTCATTGAGCTACCAGATGGTTGAGGGTTTAATTAACAACTTCAAAAGCAATAACTGGAGAGCTGGCCAAATACACAGACACACACACTCGCATCGATACACACACGCACGCACACACAATATTAGCTGCCTATGCAAAAGTCCTGCGCAAGCACAAATGCATATCATCCACACTCGCTTATTAATTCATACTGCACAGAAATCAAACAGAAAAGTGGCCATTGTACTCTCAGCGTGTTTATGTACAGTTCCTTTCTCCTCGTTATGGAGGCTGCTCCCCCCCAGCTCCCCAGACTGTCTGTGTAGGCGATAGTTGGAGTGGAGGGGAGGTGCTGTGGATGGGCTCGGGGCTCCCAGACTGTAAGTCACACCCTGCTGATTGGATCTTACTGGCCTCTCGGGGACGATAAAAACACCCCGTCTTCCCTTCATCTCTCCCTCCTCTTTGGCTTTACTGGCAACCGCAGCCATTATTCCACTATAATGACATTATTTTGATTGGCGGAGCAACAGTGGGCCTTCATCTGCTCGCATTAGGCATGGTAATCAGACAGCACTGGGTTATGTTAATATGAGTGGCACGGGGCAAAGAGCCATTAACCCGGCCTGGGGGTCAGACGGCCTCTGCAGTTTCTGGCTCTCTTCTTTAGACACAATGCACACGATCCACAGACAGCGGCAGTGTGGCGGCCTCCTTCAGTTAAGAGTCCATTCACTGATGTAACTCGCTAGAAATACACTCATGGGAAGCCAATATGGATAAAAAATGAGTTGCAAGAACAGCTGGCATTAATTCAGTAAACGCTATGGTGTGGAAGTGTAATCTAGGTTTCTAATATCATTTGCCACCAAAACTTCCAAACTGTCTTCCTTATTTATGTTCACACTAAATTTCTCTGAACAGCACACTATTATTGGTGCCATGTGAAGTTGGCAAAGTTGCCCAAAGTGGATCGTACCCAATAACTGTATGCAGAGATGGGAGTTGCCAGAAAACTGTGTTGGCATCGCACATTTCTGCAAACCACAAATATGTTACATTTGCACGTTTCATACATATGTCAACATTTCTAAAGTGACAGTATATGAGCAGACAATGTCATCGAGAGTTTGAGGGTATGGTGCATGGTTTGTCAACCAACTGGTTGTGGTTGTCAATCTGTTTGCATTTGATCGAATCATTGCTTTTTCCATTGGCTTTTCAGGCTCCCAAAAAATGTAGTTTTGTAGAAACCCATATGTTTTTTATAGCAGCTTGTTAGGGTCCAAACATGGGTGTTTTGTAGTGACCTGTCTCGGTGCTTCCATTAGCTTTTTAGGGACAAAACAAGGGTGTTTTGTAGCAACCTGTCCTGGTACTTCCATCAGCTTTTTAGACTCCAAACGTGGGTGTTTTGTAGAAACCTATCAGTGTGTTTCCATCAGTTTTCTGGGCTCCAAACATGGGTGTTTTGTAGAAACCTGTCTCTGTGCTTCCATTAGCTTTTTATGCTCTAAATGTGGGTGTTTTGTAACCACCAGTCAGTGTTTCTTCAGCAACATTTAAGGCTCCAAACAAGGGTGTTTTGTAGCTACCCTTCAGTGTTTTCTTATTGGCTTTTTAGGCTCCAAATGGGGGTGTTTTGTAACAACCTGTCAGTGTTTCTCCAGCAACGTTTAAGGCTCCAAACGTAGGTGTTTTGTAGCTACCCTTCAGTGTTTTCTTATTGGCTTTTTAGGCTCCTAACGTGGGTGTTTTGTAACAACCTGTCAGTGTTTCTCCAGCAACGTTTAAGGCTCCAAACGTAGGTGTTTTGTAGCTACCCTTCAGTGTTTTCTTATTGGCTTTTTAGGCTCCAAATGGGGGTGTTTTGTCACCACCCTTTAGTGTTTTCTTATTGGCTGTTTAGACTGAGTGTTTTGTAACAACCTGTCAGTGTTCCTCCAGCAACTTTTAAGGCTCCAAACGTAGGTGTTTTGTAGCCACCCTTCAGTGTTTTCTTATTGGCTTTTTAGGCTCCAAATGGGGGTGTTTTGTTGCCACCCTTTAGTGTTTCTCCAGCAACTTTTAAGGCTCCAAACAAGGGTGTTTTGTAGCCACCCTTCAGTGTTTTCTTATTGGTTTTTTAGGCTCCAAATGGGGGTGTTTTGTCACCACCTTTTAGTATTTTCTTATTGGCTTTTTAGACTGAGTGTTTGGTAACAACCTGTCAGTGTTCCTCCAGCAACTTTTAAGGCTCCAAACGTAGGTGTTTTGTAGTGACCTGTCTCTGTGC
Organism: Epinephelus fuscoguttatus; assembly: GCF_011397635.1. Lineage (NCBI taxonomy): Eukaryota > Metazoa > Chordata > Actinopteri > Perciformes > Serranidae > Epinephelus > Epinephelus fuscoguttatus. Next base: position 5,653,011 of record NC_064773.1, read on the forward strand.
TTCTATCAGCTTTTTAGACTCCAAACATTGCTGTTTTGTAGTGACCATGTTTTCATATGTTTTTTGGGCCCCAAATGTGGGTGTTTTGTAGCAACCTCCCTCTGTGCTTCAGTCAGCTTTTTAGGCTCCAAACAAGGTTGACATGTAGTCACCTTTCAGTGTTTTTATCAGTGGCTTTTTAGGCTCCAATTGCAGGTGTTTTGTAACAACCCATCTGTGTTTCTCCAGCAGCTTTTCAAGTTCCAAACGTGAGTGTTTTGTAGTAACCTGTCTGTGTGTTTCCATCACTTTTTTGAGTTCCAAATGTAAATAAAAAAAAAAAATGTAAATAAACCCCGCCCCCTCCATCTTTAACGGATCAGGCATGGGCCAAACTTAAAAAAAATCAAAATACATGTTTTGTCATTTTAGGTAGTTCTCATTGAAGTTCTAATAGGTTTGTTTTTAAATGTGTTATTTGATGCTATAAAAAGGGCGTGTGATGTCATAATGGACAGCTGTGTGTTTCAATCTGTGTGCTTGCGATCAAGGGTGCTGCTTGTGACTGGGTGGGACGGATGTATGGGCGGTAACTTGATGCCGCAGCTCAACTTCCCAAATGCCACTGTGCAGACCCTGGCACCAAATGATGTCACCAGCAAAAGATGGCAGCACCCATAACCTGGATAATTTGGCTTCATTTTTCTACTTTGGGAGTGAGTAGAGACACACTATACATCTTTATATACAGTCTGTGGTCCTACCTAAACAATGGAAAGAGAGAATATGAGCAGAGATGGAATGTTGCTTCTCTTTTCATTCTTATGGCCGTCACATTTCTCCTAAACCATGTACAGTATGCATTGGTTTCCAAGAACACTCTTAAGAGGATGGGTGAGCTAAAAAGAGGAACACTGGGTTCAAGCATAGGCTTGACTTGGGCCAGCTGAAGAGTGAAGGATGAAACAGCATTACTGCTCTGTTCTCGATGGACGTCCGTTTCACTGTGGACCACACTTATTAAGGTAGGAATAATAGGTGTGGACTATGTACTTGTGACCACCCCCAGTCACCATATGGTTCTGCAGAGTACATTGTAAATTGCTTTACTGCAGGGTGTGAAGAGAGCATGTAGTCATAACAAATGAAAGGTTATTATCCAGGGTGAAGTTACCCTCTAAAGCTTGGGCTGATAAGAGCTGAACTGGTGCAATTAGGTGACTGTGGTCTGACATTGCTGCATGGAGATGTCCCATTAGGACACATAAATCCTGGCTTAAATACGGGGGAAGCTATTGTCAGTATAGTTGGTCTTTACGTTTTCTCGCAAGGATGAAAAATATCAAAGAGATGAAACGAGACAAAGACACATTCACAACATGCCATATTGATGCCTACATTAAACAAGTAAAAGAAAGTGCACTGATAATAATCGTGGCAGAATGGGCTCAATCATCTAATCTGCTTGCCAAAACCAAGGGACATCTAAAAAGTTTGTTTGCCCGAAATTGGCAACAGCCACCAGACTGCATTTGTTAGCGATACTGGATCAAGTCAACGGGGAATCGAGACAGTTGGCTCATTTAAATTCTCCCAAAAAAGTTATGTTACTTGTTTCTACTCTTACTGTAGGTCAGAAAACCAAATGGCTTGAATGTGTTTGATTTCCAAAAGAAATAGTTTAGGTCCCTGTTGACTTTCAACCGATGCCAAAAAATTCTATCAGCAGGCGCCAGTCGGTTTCTTAAATAAAACACATGAAAAAAAACAGGGAAGAAAATCTCCTTAGATGTTATGAAGGAACGCCTGATTAATAACGAATATAGTAGCTTATGAAATTCTGAGTTTGCCCTTTAGATTAGTGAATGTGTCCATGTGTGCGAGTGTTCAGAGAGCCACTGTGCGTATGGTGTGTAGATAGCATACATATTTCCTCGCTGTCATCCATTGTTTGCAGGGTAAACAGGACAATGAGGATCTTCAGAAGGCCTCCAGATCAATGTCCTTCCTGCTGAAAATGTCAGTCCAGTCTATTCATTAATCTTTTGCCACCAAACAAAACAAAGAGCTTTGTTAGATATTGGACCATCCACCATTGCTTTGATGAATAATCCCCCTTTGCTCACAACAAAGGGAAATTGCTTATTGTACAATTTTGCCACCTAAATCAGATTCCCTCTGTGTCTACCTTTACTTTTAGCATTAAAAGGTGTATATACAACCATGCACAGGTTTCCAGGGACTATCTGTGTGCTGGCCATAATGAAGGCCCACACGTTTACACAACAACATCTGCAATTTATCAAACTAAATTTCAACATAAATCATTTTTAAATTTACCACCTGGTCACCTCAACAGATCTTTCATGTTTATTTTTGCAGGACAGAAAACAAAAGGTTGCTTGTCAGCATAAAAGAAATGTGGGTCTTTTTTATCATAGAAACAAATGGCCAATGCTCCTGCTTATCTGGTGAGGAAAGTCTCGTTGTTAGCAGTCTATTCCAGGCCAACAAAAACACCATGTTCCAGGTAGCTGATTCTCAACTACATCTCTGGAGCAGAAACTTTGACTAAAGGCACTTCTGTGCCAAAGAAACACAAATTCATATGTTTAGGTTTCTGTCTGGATTTGCAACACCTCAAAAAGGTGATATGATCAGTTTCTGGGGTAGGGATGTCACGATTACTTGATTTCACTATTAACCGCGATTTTAAACACCACGGTTAATTATTCGTAAAGATTCCTCAACACCGTCACTCGCCAAAGATTATGCCGCGACACGGAACCATATACAGTAGGTCAGCGCAACTTGCACAGAACGAAAACAAAGTTACACAAGCGGCGTCTCTGAGTGATGAAGTATGGATGAAGAAGACTTATTCCCCCCAAAAAAACAGATAAAGTCAGCCATGTGGGATCATTTTGGCTATCACAAAAATGACCATGGGGTCATTGTTGACAACGGCTTTCCAGTTTGTAAAACATGCCGCAAAAAAGTCGCAGCCAAAGGATCAAACACGAGCAACATGATACAACACCTGCGGGACAACCACCTGGCTTTACATTCGCAAGTAAAGGTAAATGCACAATAACTGGGTTAAAATACGTCAATCTCAATTTATCTAATGTAACACTGAATTTAAAAAATTATATGTTAGCGTGTCATTTGCAATTAATGGCGTAGTGGTATGATATGAGTTGGGCTTACAGTGCAACGTTACAAGCTAAGGCACGTCTCAAAAACTTTTTTAATGGATAGTTTTGCAATATGTGTGCACACAGCGTGAGGTTGTAACGGTTTTGGGTCTGTGTAGCTCTTTGGAGCGAGACGACAGGCAGAAACTCACGTCCACACGAGTGCGGGATTTCACAAATGTTTGTCGTTTATTTTTACATCAGCTTAAAAACACTCCAACCTTACCAAGCCCGGTTGTACGGCTACTATATTTTCATACATGAACAAAATAGTCACCATACGTACTTATAACCATCACTGTTGTGTTGAGAGATAAAAGAAAAAGCAGGAGCACATGGAAATAAATAAACTTAAAGCTCTATAAGGAGTGTTCATGTGATTTTACAGATTTATAGTGTGAAATTAATTAATGCATAATAATTGTGATTATTTCAGTGACAATAATCGTACCAAGAAAATCTATAATCGTGACATCCCTATTCTGGGGCTCCAAACTTGGGTGTTTTGTAGCGACCTCTCTTGGTGCTTCCATCACCTTTTTAGGCTCCAAACATGGGTGTTTTGTAGTGACCTGTCTCAGTGCTTTCATCAGTTTCTGAGGCTCCAAACAAGGATTTTTACAGCCACCCTTCAGGATTTTTTCAATGGCTTTTTAGGCTCCAAATGTGGGTGTTTTGTAACAACCCATCACTGTTTCTACAGCGACTGCTGAAGGCTCCAAATGTGGGTGTTTTGTAGCAACGTGTCAGTGTCGGTATAGATATGTAAAAAAGGTAGCACTGTATATTTCCGCAAACTATGGATGCGTTACCTTTGCTTTATGTTTCAACAACACTGTGGTTAGGTTTAGGCACAGAAAAGACTTGGTTATGATTAAGAATAGATCATTTTCTGGATTAAAATGCCCGGTTTTGTGGGCAAAGTCCCCGCTAGAAATGCAGTGATGTCTCAGTAAATATCAACTGCTTTTCGTGGCACTGTCCCAGCAGGAAACATAGCTGTGCCTCAGTTAAAAACAATCTATCCCAGCAGGAAATGCAGTTATGTTTTGATAATAAACAAATGCTTTTAGGGGCTCTATCCCTGAGTAGAAACACAGCAATGGGTCGCTAAAAACACACAAGTTTGGTGGCTGAAAAACACCAGAAACACAAGCAGTGTTGCTGTTTGTTGGTGACACTCAGAAGTTAAAAAATATGGCTGCCCCGACTAAGAATTTTCCTAGCGGACCAACAGTCGTCATTTAGGGCCATTAGACGAATAGTTGCCCGCATGTTTATGATATTAATGTAATTATTAAATGATATACTTTGGTGGTTTGAGTTGAAGGTGTGAGAAAGAATAGTATCAGTAACATTGTTAACACTGTGCTACATTACAGAGAAATACAAAACCGTACTAATGAACCTTCATTAATATAGGCCTATATTTTATCTCCAAGTGCACGTCACACACTGAGCGAGCCGCCTGTTAATGACGCTGTGGGCTAATGGGCATGTAGCTACTTCCATGTTTCAGATGATACGTCATGTTTGTAGTCAACCAATGAAGATGAGTTTACATATCACCTTGGGTTCGTCCTTCACCTTCTCAAAATGATCCCACACTTTGGATTTCCTGCCTGACATGTTATTAACTAGCCTGTGGAATAACCGCAGGTACCAGCCCTGGAAATGAACCTGACTCCTGTCTGACTGCTGAGCGTGGACACTTCCTGTGCCTGTCCTTTCAAATTTAGCTCCCACATGGTCTAGTCATATAGGTTTTGATTCATTTTGACGGCACAGCTCCTAATAGAGCTTCACGTTTGATTTTTTGTTTGTTTGTTTTTGTTTTCTGCAACTAAGCGACCAATGAAATCTTGCCGACTAATGATCTTTCTGGTCAACTAACGTTTGATAGACTATTGCGGGCAGCCCTAAAAAGCTCATATACTACGTCACTTTAGAGATAGTGATATGATAAGTATAAAAGCTGCACATGAACGAATTTGTGGTTTGTAGAAACGTACACTGTGAGCATTTCCTTCCAGAGACTGGGCTGGATTTGCACTCACAACTGTCGATAGTTTCTGTTTTTGTGTGTGTTATGCACATGTCCCATATATTTAAACCTGAGGTGCACAGAAGCAATTCTCTATCTGGGCTCAGCACTACGGCTGCTGTGAGGAAAAGCCCATCCAGTGAAGACTCTGCTGAATGTCACATGTGCCAATGTTAAAGAAAGCAATTAGCCACTGTTGGCATGTCCTGGTCTGTGGATGAGTAATGGCTGGCGGGGCGGGAGTGTCTAGCCCTGATAAATTCTACTGTCCCCCTGCCTTATTAGTACAATGACTAACTGGGGAGGGGGGGGTGGGAGCTAAGGTGAGAGACCACAGGGGGTGTCAAAGATAAACCCAGATTGACAGCAGAGCGTGGTGGCTAAATGCTAATGCACCGAGTGACATTTCCGACGCCAGCCCGGGTTAGCTTAGATGCTGCTGGCGTGCTGACAGACGGCGCTGCAGAGAGACGGAGGGGGGGGGGCCCAAAATACCAGTGCACCAACTCTTTCTTCTCCCTCATCCCTTCTTCATTCTCAAAATGAAAAGAAGGTGAAGGAGGGGAGAGGGTTGAGATGTTGTCACGAGGCTTTTATCACGAGTTAGCAGGGTGAGCTAACAGCAGGTGCTTCAGTCATTGATCAAGAGAGTGACATGTAAAGATGGCAGCCTAAGTAGACCAAAGGGAGACAAAGCAGAGAGGAGGAGAAGACAACACTGATATTTAGCCAGAGAAAAGCACCTGCTTTGCCTTCCCATCAGGCACCTGGGGAGTTGAGCCTGAGTCCCACACTTTGTCCACTAAATCCCCAAGCGCTGCTTTTGTTGATAAACCCTCTGCTTCCTCTTCCTCGCCCCCCCTGTGAGGATGATTTCTATCTCTACTCTCAATTTCCAGGAGTTGCCAGACCATTGCAGACAGGAGAAAAACTTTGGTGACTTTTTTTGGCTGGTGGTTGGAAGTCGAACGCCTGACGAGGCAGAGCGAGGTCTCATCTTTCTGGGTGGTCAGACATGATGGTGTGTTGAAGCTGTGTCTAATTGGCGGTATTTTTAACATCAAGTGGTGTGTCAGCCAAAGAAACCTCAGGAGTTATGAACGCCACCTTTAATGGAATCTAATTAGTGGACGGGTGTGCTAACAGAAAGTCAGTGAGCAGAACAAGCACTCATGTAAATGTGTGTGTGTGTGTGTGTGTGTGTCTGTGTGTATGGTTGTGTGTGTTCCTCATCTGATTGCTCAGTGAACAGTTCTGATACCTAATGTATTGTGACAGAATATGTGTGTGTGCGTGCATGCATGTCTGGGAGAGCAGGCATCACAGAACAGAACTTTCTAAAAGGCTGTTGGACCATATATATTTTGTAGAGGACAAAATAGAACAAGAGTTTTATACTTAATTAGGGCCACAACTAACAATATTTTCATATAGATTAATCAGCCCGTTAGTTTTCAGCTCAGTACATAAAATATTTATCACATAAAATATCAAACAATAATGAAAATACATATCTCATGTTCCCAGAGCCCAATGTGACATCTTTAAATGGCTTGTTTGGTCTAACCAGAAGTCCAAAATCTAAATATTTCCTATTTGCAGGTGGTATAAAACTTAAAGGGCCAGTGTGTAAAATGGGTTGAAAACAGTGACATCAGAGGTCAAATTCTAGATTGCAGGGCTCACTCGCTCACTCCTCCCGTCAGGTAAATGACGGCGGCCTCGTAGGGACAAAAAGCCTTGCGCGCAAGTTTTTCAGGAGTACGTCTATCTAGCGACGAGGTGAATGTTTATTTAGAAATCTAAACCATGTTACGATATTGTAATGAATCCCTCACGAGCAGGAGATCAGAGGAGCGTTCGGGAAAAAGGCCCGTTTATTTGAGCACTCCAAAAACTCTCCAGGGGGTAAAAGACTCCGGCCCAAACTCTGACTCTTCTAGCGTAACAGACACACTCCATACACACATACTCGTTTACCATACTAAGTGGAGACCCCCCTCCCCTCTCTGCTCCACCAATCTCCAGCCCGCACACTGACTGACAGAGTAGCCAGTAAACAGAGCTCAGCTGTTTATTTAGCCTAGCAATATCTCCGGACTATAGTCGCTGCAATGGACGACTTTGAACGCGATTTTGAAGAGTTTCTTGTAGCGGACACAGACCCAGAGCCATACCTGTTTGAGCCGGAGCATACAGATGAGGAACTCCATGTGTTTGATGCTGAGCGGGCGAGAAGAGAGGCTGAATGCACAGAATGGGATTCGGTACTACCATCGTTGGGGAGATATATCATCAGGAGGAAAAGCGCCGCAGAGAGTGCATCACAAGGAGTGAAGTTGCGTCTTCTTTTCCTCGCAGATGACGTTCGGGTTCATTCTCTCCTGTTGCATGGTAAGTGTGGTACATTCGCAAACTTTATAACTAAAAAAACCTTTCATTACTCTCTATCAACGAACTACTAACACTCTCTGCTTTTTCCTCCTCCTTCTTCCTTCCTTCCGCTGTCTTCATTGGTTTATTTATACACGCGAAACGCGTTCTCTGGCTGGCTGGATTGTCCGCTTGGTCTGCCGTACATACATGGCGGTGCAAGATGGCGACCTCTCTAAAGCAAGGCCCTTGCTATATATATATATATATAAAGCATAATTATAAGGCTACGAAAACCAAACGAATTTTATTTTATAGCGATTATACACATATATAAACATATTAATGGGTAGAATATTCAGATTCAGATTGACAATAAACCATACCAAATATTACACACTGGCCCTTTAAAGATACTCAGTCAACAAAGATTATACACTTAATAAAGCAGCAAATTCACACATTTGAGAAGCTGTACTCTGAAAATGTTTCAAGCAATGCTCCCTTACTGACAAATCCTGAATGGACTGCTGCATCTCAGATCAGATACTGATGTACTTACAACTGCTATTTTGAGTGCTTAAGTGTGTTCACACTAAGAGGTATTACCCTGGAAATCCAGAGTTCTCACCAGAGCATAATTTGAATTTGTTCAGCGAGTCACTCTGGCAATCAGTAATGATGCTCATTACCTATGCCGTTGGAGCCGAGCTGCACCAATCACATCGGTGTATCTGATATAGGCGGGCCAGAGGCAAGCTGAACAGATGACGACAGCGCTGCGACGACAAAGTCCGGAATCAGTCAGTAAACACTGCAAGATGGCTACGGATGAACACCAGTTGTTTGAAACTGCGTTGGCCGCTACAATGAACGAGTTAGACTTGGCTTTTTCTCTAAAAGAGGAACAGAAGACGGCGCTCGAATCTTTCCTTTGCAAGAAGGACATTTTTGCTGTTTTGCTGACCGGATACGGCAAGATTCTAATCTACCAGTTAGCTCTGCTGGTAGCTAAGCGCTAAATATTTTTCTGATTGGTCGTAGTGTTATCCAAATGTGTGCAGTGATATTTTCAAATGCATGCTTGGTGCCGCCCCTCGAGTTGGGCCATTTGCATTACTCATAGCTAGACCCTAAATCTCTCTAGATTTGGGTCTGGATTTCCAGGCTAAAGAAGTACAGCAAAACGCAGTGCAAATTAAGTACCCGATAGGTGCACTCATAACGGTCGAAAAGTTGACTGTGGAACGCTGGACATTTCTCACCCTCAATGGTCACCGTGCTACCTATGTAGCAGAAAGACAGAGACCACAAATATGTTTTGAACTAGAGACATGGTGGCCGAGAAGGAGGCTACCACGGTGAACACCAAAGTCTCATGTACTCTTTTCGTCATCTGCACTTTATTTTCCCCCCGTTAAAAGTTTTTTTGGGGGGGTTTCTCCTTACCTGCTGTGAGGGTCAAAGGACAGGATCATGTCGCATGTTGTAAAGCCCTCTGAGGCTCTATCAATAAAACTGAATTGAAAATTGAATTTCATTGATAAATTACTCCTATTGACTTTTCACTTGCAAGGCTTTTACTGACTTGCAGCGGCGTATGGAGTGGTGCTGTCCTCAGCTCTGCACAACTGTCTGTCCCTCCACCTGCGATGAAACACCCTGCACCATAGACGACAGCAAAACACAAGAGACTCTCACACTGAGCTGAAATGAAACGAGTGCTTATGACTTTAATAAGTAACATAAATAAACAGTCTCACACTGAATTTTGTTTATGGCATGTGGTGTGGCATTTTGTCGCAGGCGGGGCTAATGCCTTGCTCTTTTACACACACAGGAGCTCCGCAGAGATTTGGAGAGTTGACAACAGTGTACAGTTGGAGAGTTGACAATAGCTCGGCTGCACTCTGCATTGCTGTGGATGACAAAAGATCAGGGGTCTCATTTATAACCACTGTGTACGCACAAAACGAGGCCTGAAAGAGGCGTAAGCCACTTCCCATGCAAAGGTTGTGACGTATAGAACCAGACTTGATGGGACAAACTTTGACGTAGTTGTAGTCGAAGTCATTTATTTTATTCATTTCTTTAGTTTTTTAACCTTTATTTCCATTGGAATTGAAAATCTCTTTTACAAGAGAGACCTGGCCCACGTAGCAGCCAATCAAAACATATTAAAATGCAACGAATACAGGACATTGGTGGCTTAGTGGGTGGAGCAGGCGCCCCGTGTACAAGGCTGTTGCTGCAGCAGGTTCGAGTCCAGCCTGTTGCCCTTTGCTGCATGTGAAGCCCTTAAATTCATCAACGGATATAACCGTTGATAAGTGAAAATGCAGTTTTCCTCACATCTGTTAAAACCCGCGCTACATTAAAAAGCAACCAGTGGGCTGTATTGGACCCTTTGGCAGGCCAGTTCTCCCCGCGAGCCGTAAATTAAGGACTGTAGTTCATTATTTTACATATTGTTCCACCTTTATCCCCGTTATCTCAAAAGTACCATTAGAGAATCTGACAGGAAAATCCAGTGTCAGTCAATCCAAGTGTATGACCCTAGTTAGCAGCAAACACCCGCGCCCGTACACACATTCACACAAACACACAGATTACAGTATTGTTTTTGGAATTAGACCAAGACAGATTCGAGAGAGATTAGTCTTCTCAGGCGACATAATCAGATTTCGGTTTTGGCCGCAAGCATCCTCTGGAGCAGCGCTGATCTGATCTGATCCCGTCATTGAGCACAACAGCAAAAATCCAGACTTAACCCTGCCCTCCTCCATCTCAGCCTGCTGCTCCTTCCACCCTTTTATTTCCACGACTCATTCTTCTCCTTCCCCCTTAAACTTTCTTAAACTACCTAATTTATTTTTGTGCTTTGTAGTCCTTTCTTCCTCTGTCTGCCTCTCCCTTTCTTCTCTCCCCGTACCTCTTTTCTTAACAAGTTATTTTTTTGCTCATTACTGCCTTCTGGAAGCATGAAAGTGAGTCTAAAATGAACATTAAAGACCGTGGTGTTTATTTGTGTATTCACTGTGTTAAAAATGCCAACTAGTTGGCCAGTAATGTCTGTTTTCGTGATGAGCCTTCCCATGGAGTTTACACCACACACTGAGTTCATTACAATAGATCAGTGGAGAAAGAAAAAGGAAAGGATGGACAAAAAAACACACACACGCACACACACTCGCACTGATATGTATAATGGGTCTTCCTTTTATGATGAGCAGCAGTAATTAAAAATGCCACTCTGTGTGACAGGGCAGGGTGGAGGGAGGGGAAGGAGGAGGGAAGGGAGATGGACGGAGATGGGGGGGAGGAAGGGAGAGGAGTCTTGTCTGGTCCTCTCTTTAATGAGGATCCTAATCAACCCAGCGGAGGCTGCCCTGAGACCCCCCAGGTTCATTAGACCAGAAAAACCAGACTGCCAGAAAAGGAGGGGAAGGAGGGAGGGGTGGGACCACGCTGCAAAAAGAAAGAGAAAGAGGCAAAAGTTTTTAGCGATTGATGAAGTGGAGAAGTGTCAGAGGGGAGGCAGGGAAAGGCAAAAAAAGCAAGAGGAGAGTGCAGGGAGAGACGGGAAGGGGGGAGAGGGTGGGAGGATGGCCAGCGGAGATAACAGTGTGGGTCATTGGGCAAGTCACGGCTGCCATCGATCCCCTGATTGGCTGTCTGACGGTTTCAACACGGCTGCCAAACCCTTTAATACGGGGTGTCTCCTCCTGTGTGTGTTTGTGTGAGTGTGTCAAAACGACTACTATCTGTGCCATATGTAGTCCATGTCTCTGCCACCAGAACTGATATCTGTCCAACTTCCTCAGGAGGCTGATAAGAGCACCTTACAGCTGCACTGATAAACACACACACACACACACACACACACACACCGTTCTTTTCCCAGCCGGTGAGACAAAAGGTCTGTGTGTGTGAGTGTGTGTGTGTTGAGAGTAACGTTTAGTGACGTGTGCACACTGTGAGGTGAGAGTGTTACAAAGTGTTATACTGGCCCTCAGCCCTTCCTTTCCTGTCCTCTCACATTGATTGGACAGCAGGACGAGGAACACACATCGCTTCCAGCAGCCCACTCCACTCCTCTCCTCCCTCTAAATGCCAAGACACAGTATGTGTGTGCACGTGTGAGTCAGTATTAATTCTGTCTGGTAAAATTCTTGTGCATAATGCTCATCAAAAACTAAATTGTTAAACATGACATAATTGTGTGGATTTTATTCGTTGTTTGTGATTTGAATGATTAAAACATAAAAAAACAAGACCTGAAATGGGAGTTCTGCATCATTACATCTTCGTCCATAACAGAAAAATACGACAACGCAGACAACACACGCTGTACTTTAGAGCTGCAATCAACCAAAGAAAATCATGGTCGACTGGAATTTAAATGTGATCTCATTTGACATTTTTTGACCTGACCTGCTTGCACAAGTCCGTCTCACCACTGAGTGTTGAACAGGACTGATGAGAAAAATCCCACATACTGAACACTTTAGAAGTTAACTTTGGGGTTGACAGATGGTTGATGTCACGCAAAACATACCATTACTAACATTAAATATCTCTGTAACCTGTATGCGAGACACTATTTTTAGCCCAGAAGCTAATGTAAGCCAACAAGACAATCCATATTGCTACTTCCGACAATGAATGTCTTATTTATCCATTTTCAGATTAAAAATGAGAGTTGCGAAATGTTTAACTTCAGGTAAATTGCTGCGCTCATCACTGTCACCAGTCCAGCGCTCGACAGTGCGTGCATTTCACTCGCATTTGCGACTAAAAATAGGTGTGCGCGAACTGTAAAAAATATTTAGGGGCACATGTGCAGATAAAAAAAAAAAAAAAAATCAGCCGAAGCAGCCTATATTTTTGTCAATAAAAAAATATGATAATCTAACTGCAAATGTTGGAGGAACTCCAGCCGCCTTCCCTCTTCCCTCTTCCCCGTGTGACACGGTTATGGGCGGTTTTCCAAGCCACTGTCGGCACAATGAATATAAGTCCCACTGTCGGCAGGGTGGAAATAAGTCAAAGTGTAGAGGAGACGGACCAGGTTAAGCGGCGGACCTCCGGGGAAGCCTGCTCCGTTCTCCCCGCAGTTAGGGACCGTTCTCCACGGTCAGGCTGTTGGCTGGGTGGGAATAAGTCCTGCAGAGTTTCAGAGGATCTGGAGAATGTTTTAAGATAGTAATAACATTATATAAGATAATCATATTGCAAAGATAATAAATATAAGACAATAACATTAAAGACAAAATTAAATTGCAATACTTTTTCAAAACTTGATGATTCTGCCTTTCTGTACATTTTGTATACAAATTCATTAAATAATTTTGCTTGTAAATGTCTATTTGCATCATGTTTATTACGGAAAACACATTATTTGATCAATTTACATTGTGCCCCTAAAGTTCTTTGTGCGCTCCTTACTTTTTCAACTTAGGAGCACATGTGCTCCTTGGGAAAAAAAAGTTAACGTAAAGCCCTGCACCAGTCATCCAATCACAGTGGTAAAGGGGTGAGAAAAACACACCACATACTAGGGGTGGGGGTGGGGGGGGATCGATTTTTAGAGATTCTGTGATGCGAGCATCGATTTGGAAAACTCATAATCGATTTTAATTTTATTTTTACATTTATTTTTAAAATTAACATAACTCCTCGACCATTTACGCTATTGACGTAATTCCAGTGATATGCGGTACATTACGGTAGTGACGTCATTACCTGTGGAGGAGAGGAGGGAAGTGGGCACAGCAGGACGAGAGTGACAGCTGACGAGGAGAGTGCAAGTTGGAGTGATTTAGTGGTGGATTTGGTGAGTTGTAGTGGAGTTTGGGTGGCGTTTTCTTTGTAAATAATAATTAATGTCGTAAATAATAGTATGTGTTTTTTTGAGAGCTTTTGAGTATTTTATGCCGTGTTTTTGAGTGGTTTTTGCCATGTTTTCATCATGTTTTCACCATAGTTCGCAGTTTTGCCATCGTTGGTCTTTTTTGCAATAGTTCGTCTTTTTATAGTTCATAGATAGTTATAGTCACTTAAAGTGTTGAGGAGGTCGACGAGGGACAGGAGAGTCCTGTTGAGATTTGTGGATGAGGAGGATGGACCAGAGGAGACTGGTGGAGTGTAGTCATCTCAACCACAGTAAGTAATAGGCCTATAGTTTTTATGCACTGGCTATGTATTCCCAGCTTTATTTCAAATTTTTTTTCAATATCTAGTGTAAATTTTCTTCTTGGCTTGTTTTAGAAGCGAGAATCGCTTTATAATCGAAATCATTGCCCTCTGAATCCGAATTGAATCAAATCGTGAGGTACCTAGAGATTCCCACCCCTACCACACACCCAATCATCAATCAATTCAATCTATTAGATTTGGTCGGACATGAGCATAACTACCAAACAATCCACCAGCCGACCAGAACATTACAGCCCTGCTGTACTGTAGTACAGGTTTGCGGTACTTGTACTTTACTTGAGTATTTCCATATTATGCTACTTTATACTTCTACTCCACCATATATACTTGGTAACTTTACTATTAGTTACTTTGCAGATTTCAATTAATACAAAATATAAGTCAACTAATAAATTATCCATCCATCCATCCATCCATCCATCCATTTTCACAACTGCTGAGGGTCGCGGGGGGGCTGGAGCCTATCCCAGCTGACATTGGGTGAGAGGCAGGGTTCACCCTGGACAGGTCACCAGACTATCACAGGGCTGACACATAGAGACAGACAACCATTCACACTCACATTCACACCTACGGACAATTTAGAGTCACCAGTTAACCTGCATGTCTTTGGACTGTGGGAGGAAGCTGGAGTACCTGGAGGAAACCCACGCTGATACGGGGAGAACATGCAAACTCCACACAGAAGGGCTCCCTGCTGGGATTGATCCAGGAACCCTCTTACTGTGAGGCGACAGTGCTAACCACCATACCACCGTGCCGCCCTACTAATAAATTATGATATATAATATTATAGGTTCTACCCAGCAGAATATAAAGTCGTTAAAGGTGCTGGATGTAACTCAGGAGAGAGACGGTTGATTGTGGAGCGGAAGCTTTCAATTGGTGGCTCGGTCTGATTACCAGCCCAAAGCATCTGTATTTGATGATCCCCTTTGACGAATCAATTAACTATCTTTCTCCAGAATTACATACAACACCGTAAAATTTGCTCCACCTATACCAGCTGCAACGTTAAAGTGATGACGACTGGCGGAGCATTGTTCCAGTGGGCTCCTTAAGCACTACACCCTTTTTATAAGGGCATGGAGAGAGAGGACGGACAGAGACACCAACCGTGGAAAGAAACTTTGGACATTCAGCTCTCGTGACATTTTGCTATAGTCTGTAGTGATATAGCCTACCCATACAATGGCTAAAGCCAGCTAGACAACCAGGTGATGCACTTGAGATCGAAAGTAAGACTATACAAGACCTTATTAATGGGCACACGCCACTAACTGGACATGGCGGTTCGGGCTGGGCGATATGTCCTAAAATTATATCACAGTATTATTAGGCTATATGTCAATACACAACATATATTTATATTTTTAAATCTCCACAAAAGTACTTCATCAATGCTAAGACCAGGAGAGACTAGGAGACCTTTTCTGATGCAACAAAGTTCAGAGAATATTAACCTTTATTAATTAACATTCAACAGTTATCATCCATTTACATTTACATCATTTTACTGTAATGCAGCCTTTAAAATGAGGGGAAAAAAACACCATCTATGCCGTATCACAATACAACCATATCCACAAGCTAAGACGATATATAGTCTCATGTCTCAATAACGATAAAATATCTTCATATTGCCCAGGTCTATTGGGAGGGTCACTATAAGTTACGATGAGATGAGTTGTGATGGACGGCCATCTTTAAAACAATTCAGTCAATGACTGAAACTATTCGGTTAAGGTCACCTCTCCTTGTAAATGACTTTTCCGGACTTTTTTTTTTTTTTTTAGGGAGAAATATAAGTGAATCAGTCGCACTGTGGAGCCCTGCTGAGGGTTATACAGACTCAAAGTCTTAAGCTCACCACATCAGTGCTGTGTACATGGTGGTTTTATAGATTGTGAAGGAATCAAACTGGGGTTACAGCCAAAAATAGACAGTGGGAAATGTTTACAGAGCAGAGCTCCAACACAAAAAGCACCTGTTGCTGTGTTCATACAGGTTCAGGCCTTTGGAACGATTGCACCCCGGGGTGCCTCTTGGCCTCTTATTCCTTGGCTCCTCTAGAACAGTTCGTCAATACACAATGACTGCCGGTAGATGCTGCCATTACACGACAGACCCTCCACTACAGTGTGTTTAACAGCTGGCAGTTGGTTCAAAGAATAATTTGATAATTTGGCCTTTTCCCGAAACATAAATCAGACAAAGTGGAGGAGAAAAGCTGAGAGCTTCATTTGTCTTTTTGCTCAAGGCTCCAGCTTTTGTGCTCCTTACACCAGGTTATACATCTTTGTGTCCGGGCCTTGGGTGCAAGCGGTTTCTAAATTTAAATGGCAGCGTTGCCAAGAATAAGATTTTCATTCAGACTGCCTCAGATTCAATCTGTGGTGTCTTTTAAAGGCTGTAATTTTGGGGATCTTTAGCATCTGTTGCTGTTAAGGGTCTGTCTTTCCCTGCTGGTGAGGTCTGACTTGTGATCACAGATCCTCCTGCCAGCACAGTTTATATATCATAGTTGTAAAACACTTTGCAAAAATGGAATAAATCGGCAGTTATTAAAGCTGGCAGTGGAAACAATGACGACGTAGATGTGAGGACGGCCTGCAGGAAGTCAGCGAGCACCTGCCCTGCCCACAGCTACGATACTGTGACGACTCCACAAAGATTCCCATGCCAGACAACAAACATTCATTATGCTGGGGACAAACAATTCAAATTCTCCTCATCTAAATAGGCATTACAGCTTAGAGGAGTAAACAGGATTCACAGAGGAGCTTAAGTCTTTAGGATGCTGTGGTGCTTTCCTTGGCTTTGAGGATATTGAGGCACCTCTCTGTGCTAAAAATCGCTCCCTGGGTCGTGTGCATCTCACTGCATTAGAATAATCACCTGTTTTGTTTAACTAAATTATGGAAAGCAGGACTGCATTATGACTGAGCAAACAACTATTTTTAATCCCGAATGTGTAACTCGATTAAACGCAATTTAATGGCACTCTTTCCGACGGTGTGGGGGCAGCTAAATCGATACGTACTTTACACAAAAAGTTTGCTGCTTAATAAAATTTGTGCATTTAATAAGCAAATTATTCTAATCATAAACCTCTTGCCAAAGCAATTAGTGATAAATTATAATCTTATGATAAATTATCTTGTGTTGACAGCCTGGGGGAACGCTGCAATCAAACATTAATTATTCATTGGGTAATTAAGTTCATAGGTGTTTCTCCCTCCCTTTCCCTCCTGCTCTCTCCCTTCCTCTCTTTCTCAGAGGTGTAGGTTGAGTGTCCAGAGTTTCCTCCTCTAAACTTTTCATTAGATTACAGCGGGCCACATACCACAGAAACCAGTCTACCCAGTTCATCAGCTGACCCACTGTTATGTAATGTGATTCAAAAGCAAGAGAATTAATATTGAATAGCTGCTCCTCAGACAGCTTGCATCAACACTGAAAATCTCATCAGGGCCGGAGCTGCCATTGCAGACACTGATGACATGTATTCATTATTATTTCTGGGAATTTGGGAATCTGAGGAAGAGTTTGCAGCCAAACACAACATAGTGGGGTTTTTAAGGCTTATTCTGAAGTTCTTCAGAGTCACTATCTTTAAATGTGTGAGTGACTTAAAATAAAATAGCTGGATTTAGTATTACTCCAGCAGAATTATCTCCCTGGCAGCGTGGAGAATTCTTTGAAACTGAATTTTGACTATCATGTAGGGGATGGAATTAACAGGAAATATAACTGAACTGCTGAATAAAAATGGGGTCAGAGTTGCACTGAATGTTCATTTTAAATATTGATTAATGTTCCAACAGTTTTCCCAACTGAATAAATGAATCACGTTGTCCATACAATGTTGAAACAAGACGTAAAATGTCGACCACAATTTCCCAAATCCCACAGTGACATTTTGAAAATGCTTGTTTTGTCTGACCATCTGTCCAAGGATATTTAATTTTTATAACATAAGACACAGAAAAACAACAAAGCAACAATCTGTAAATGTTTGGCATTTTGCCTTAAAATATATAACTAAAACAGGGTTTATAGCTTACGGCAAATTAGATTTAAGACTCTTTGAGATGTTTAACGCCACCGGAAGGAATTTATATATTCAAATTTAAGCCAAACTTTACAATGACCTCAACTGAAGGAAAAAACAACAATAGCCAACATCAGTTTCTTAGGATTAGGGGTAATTTTGCCTCAATATTTTTTATAATAAAGAGCATGACTATTTTTGTGGCAGAAATTAAGGTGGGACAGAACGGGAAGAAACCTTTTTTTTTGTCTGACCATCTGACCAAAACCCAAAGAGACTTCATTTTTTATCACATCACACATAGAAATACAGCAAATTATCATATTCAAGAAGCAACAATCTGTAAATTTTTGCCTTAAAAATGACGAACTAATACAGAGTTCCTATAGCTTAAGGCAAATTAGATTTAAGACTCTTTAAGACGTTTTAATGCCACTCAGAAAGAATTCTAAGACAAATTTTATAATGACCTAACTTGAAGTAAAATAAAGAGCCCACATCAAGTTTTCTTTGTACGAATATGGACAATTTTGCGTAAATATTTATTGTAAAATAACTCATGACTTTTTTAGTCTTGTAGCAGAAATTAAGGTAGAACTAAATGAGGAGAAACCTGGGGTCGCAGACTTGAAATGAACACTCATTTTCAGTATTAATTAATCTTCCAACAGTTTTTTGATTGAATAAATTAATCAAAACAACAAAAATACCCAAAATTTATTTGAAAATCCCACAGTGACATGTTCAAAATGCTTGTTTCGTCAGACCATCCATCTAAAACACAGAGACATTTCCTTTTTATCACATAAAACATAGAAAAACAAGTCGTCACAATCAAGAAGCAACAATCTGTAAATGTTTTTACAGCAACCAAAGTTCTAGGGAAAAAAATAGGGTTCTTAAGGGTTAGGGCCATTTTGCCCAAATATTTATTCTGACATAAAACATAACATTTTTGTCTCGTGGCAGAAATGAGGGAAGAACAGACCTGGGAAGTACCTGGCGTTTGTTGGCATGTTTTCTTGGCAAGTTTGTGTTTCTCACTCTGCATGATGGGAATAAAGGCAGCAGAATCTAACAAAACTTTTTGCATTAAGTACACCAAGCCTCGTATGCAATGCCATGCAAGAGTGGGCACAATAGATGCAGTGATCAGTTGTGGATGTCATCATAACTGACCATTTGATTTTAACAGTGGTGGAATGTAAAGTAAATTTTGCCCGAGTTTTGCACTGTACTTATAGGAAAACTATTTTTCAACCTGGACCCTATTTTCCCATGTTCCCATGCATTGGTTGCAGTCACGAAATCTTGATTAAATGGTCAATTTTCGCATAATTTGCACTTCCCGGTTTCATCAAGGGTACAGTGTAGAACCCAACTGATACTAGAAGCAGGATATTTTACAGTTTACAAACAAACTTTATGTTTAAAAATGACATCAGTGCACTGAAACAGTAAACTTAATTGGAAATGTAATGATTATAAATTACTCCTAGCATTTTTTTTTTTGCACTGTTGTGTTCAAAATAAACTTTTCATTTCTGAAAACAAATGTTTTTACCGATATATCCGTGAAAGGCCAATATCGGCCAAAATCGGAAAACCAATTTATCAGTCGGGCTTTTGTACAGTGACAGCTAACTAGCAAACAGTGGATCCTCTGCTCCGCTGCTCAGCTGAAAACAAAATAAGAGTGTTAATTTGTGTTTACGGTCAATAATGTTAATGCAAGAGGCATTTGGTACATTATTTTAAAGAAACATAAATTATTTATACATTTTACAATGACAAGTCACAAAAAATATTAATAAAATCCTACTTCTCATGTTTTAGCATTAATTTTAATACCAATTAAGGCCTTATTTTAAGATTAAATAATTCAAACCTTTTTGAGGATCTGCGAGAACCCTATATTAGATTATCAAAATATTTGCAGATACATGTTCTGTTGTATGACTGATCATTTTGGCTCTAACATGTCCCTAACAGTTTTTTAGTATCTAGTCAAACTTTTTGGGAGGTTGTGCAGTTGCACTGGTCGAACTTAACGACCATGATACTCGCATGAATAAGCAACAAAATGTGAGCTGACACAGTGTCATGGATCGCTGCACCACTGTGTGAAAATCTAACCCGAAATTCAAATTAAAGCTTTTAACATTCTCCAAAGATGCTTTATTATTACAGTATTTTACCTTCCTTCAGTGTCACATATAAAAATATCAACATGTAACACATCCATCTGCTGAAATCCTTGTTAGAAAGTGTTATTGTCTCTGACACTTTCACCGCTGACTATCAGCATCTTATTTATGCCGAGCAGACTTAACAGAATCATAGAGATTTTCCACAACTGTATGGAAACCTGCAGCAGCTACATATAATTGACAATTCAAACCTCAGCTCCTCACCAGATAGACAGGTACCGAATTGTGTTCTGAAAATAACCGGCCGGCCCAGATATGTCAGATGGGGTTGAAAGGACAAAGCGTGTTCGCAGGAAAACAACGCCACATTCATCAAGTTCAATTACACGGAAGAGACATCAAACTTAGACAACAAGACGAGCGAAGCAGCTCTAGTTTGGGGATATAGGTTGTTGTTTTTTTCTTATTAAAAGCTTTTTTTTCTCCCTCCCTCACTGGAAGAGACAGCCTATTACCAATAACAACGATTTGGATGAAGACATGAGGAAGATTAAAGAATCAAAGGAATAATGAGCTCTAACTGTCCCTCTTTGTTTTTCGCTCATAGCTTTGCTCCAGACATCTATCAGACTCTGTGTCTCTCTGATTCCTCCTGTGTGAAGGAGTGGCATGCTGCTGCCATCTAAAGGTGCGGGACGACTTTACCGAGGCTGTGTCCGGCGCTGTGTGTGTGACAGAACTATGAAACACTTCATTACAGGTTTATCTAGTACATCTCTCCTCAGTCCAAGTGAAATACTTACCCTGTGTAAAATATAAATGATCAACTAATGGCTTCAGAGTGCCACTTGTCACTGGCGGTGTGTTGCTGATCGGCTGTGGGAGGGTGAAAGGTTGAGAAGGATGAATGTGAGGGATTTAATTAGACAAATAATGCTGCTGCCGTGTCCAACGTACAGGCGGGAACACAAAGTAGTATCACTGTAATCCCTTGTAAGCTCTGGTCCTGTGTAACTGCTGGACAAACACATGTATGGTAATGTAATGAGGTCCTAACACTTTCTGTACACATGTATGAAGGAAATATTTTGCATGACATGTTAGAAGTACCCACAAAAACACAGTCTATGTTATGTTGTCTAAATTAAAAAAAAAAAAGTCATATATAGGATACCGTAGCAACAATAAACTTTTATCCATTAAGTGTCTGTAGAGAATACATCTGATTGGCTGTGGGTATGATTTATTTATAGATAACCATACAGCTCTGGCGTTGTGGAAGACGACTCAGCTGTTACTAGGAAACAACTCTTGTTTGTTTCTTGTTGGACGGGTAAAGTGCAGTTTAGACCAAAGTTGACAATGAAAGTGCCAATACAAAGTTTTAGCTGATGAAGTGTAGTCACCTAATATTCCTGTATGAAAAGGCAATGCTTGGGTTTCGATTTCGGCATGGTAAGACAACTGAATATACAGATGAAGTCTGGGATGAATGTTTAAGGAGTATCCATCTGTTCAATCAATGTCAGACTCAGTCTTACACAGTTCAAAACTTCACATAGACTCTATTATTCCAAGGACAAGCTACGTAGCAATACAATTAGCAATTTAGCACATGCTTCCTGGTCATGCAGTACATTGTATACATACTGGAAGAATATTTTTCACTGTTTCTTAGTGATGACATTCGCGAACGAGCCGAGACTTTGAACCAACTCTTTGAAGTGAACGAGTGAACTGGCTCTTTAGAGCGAACAAGCCAGTTCCTAATTTCTTTGTTTTTTGCTTTAATTTACTCAGTATCCATTAATTTCAGATTATTTGATCCAGAACAAGTTGAGAGAGACTAGTTTGTGAGGGAGAAAGACAGTGCAGCTGCTCACTCGTTCACTTCAAAGAGCCGGCTGAAAGACTCGGCTCGTTCGCGAACATCACATCACTAATTGACAGGCTTGTTGTTTATAAAGGGCGTTGCTATGGCTACACCAAACTTTATATCTGCCAGTCTATTCTGGGTCCAAGTTACAATATCCAGATCACGTGATGCTTTAAATCAGCAATGCAATTCTCGTTGAACCCACAAACAACCAGAGCCAAAGAACCGGCTCTCACAAGTGAACGAGAAATCATCAGTCATTTTACTCATTCATTAATCAACCATTGGTGTTATGCGGACTGTCTGACTTTGGATTGTCTTGCAGTGTAATACAAATTGACAAATTAGAAGAAAAACCTTAAGTAAATTGGACGTAGAAATTACGAAACTAGAGAAAGAAGTAAGTGATTTTAATGCACATTGTAAGCATGACGCAATTAATCAATGTTATTTCTCTCTTTCTCTCCACAGCTCAAAGCAGACAGTGACTGATTACAGCATTTTTCATTTAAATAAAATGAGGTCAGAGAATATTGTGGTTTCATCTTCATGTTTTCATTCACTGATGTAAAGTACACTCAAGTTATTGGTCCACTTAACTGGGAATATAATTTGGGAAGGTCACACAGTTATGAAACCTAATAACCACTAATTGTGTGAATGCCAAATACACCTCCTTGTATGCTTATTCCAACAATTAATCTTTTCATTGGTAAAGATATGTGCATGTCAAAGTATGTTTGGGCTATGACAAAAATAATGTTTTAAATGTTAAATGTTTTTTGTTTTTTTTTATTGTAGGCTTAATGTATTTTGTTCAAAAATGAGGCAAATACGTACATAAGAACATGAAATGACGGTAAAACACATTGATTTCCGATCGCAGTGACAGCTGACTGGACAGATAAGGCACCAGGCTAAACTAAGCCTGGTTGTTAGCCTGGTCGGGACCAGTTTAAGTGCACAGAATAAATATCCATGGCAACATATGTGCCTCTGCTAAAGTTAAGCCAGGATAACCAACATATCCCAGCTTAATCCGTTATCTAGGTTTCGAACAACAGGCCCAGGTCCAATATTTTCCTCTTTGTTGGCATCATGACTGTCCAGAAGTACCTGGACAGCCGAGCCATGGCAGCACACAGGTATGTGACGTGTCAGAGCCGAGTCAGAAACGAGCCGTTCACATTTCTCTCTTTGTGGCAGGTAACGGTCCACAAACCTCACCGCACTTTAGGGACTGTTCTTTACTTATGAAGGGACTGTTCTTTACTTGTCAGGGGAGGAGGGTGGCTGGTTGATTATTATTTCATTTATTTATTTTATTTTGATCCCCCCCATGTTAATCACTTACTGATGCTGTTTTTGAAGTATGAATAAGTCAATAAGTAATTTATTCCATTGAAATATCAATGATGTATTATAGAAAAGTGATTTGTCTTTTTATAAATGACAAAAGGCACATCAGCCTCATTTTCGCTGTGGTATCGTGATACTACTCAGAACTGTGATACTTTCACTGGTATCGTACCGGTGGTCCCAATTTTGGTACCATGACAATACTGTTATTTTATGTATTTTACATTTCAAGTTGTAAAAAGTAAAATGTTTTGTTAGAAAACTATTTTGTTGCATAATAGGGCATTAACAGAAAAGTCGATTTGTCGACATGTCGAAGTCAGTGGCACAAGTCGACACCACCCGGGAGGAGTCAGCAAGTCGTATGTTTTTTCCCTCTCTCTCTCTCTGTGTGCTTGTGTACGGAATGCAGTCGCTGCCTCTGATTACGCTGATACGGCGTACTATAAGCGGAGCAGACTCGGCCAGGAATGTCCGCAGACGTTTGGGATTTCATAGTCGAGCGCACTTCCACGTTGTAGTTTCCTGTAAAAATGTCACTGGTGCGTGGAGCGGAGTCCGCGCGGTCATAAAATCTGAACTTTGCACGCACAGGGCTTGCGGACGTCCGCTCTGAGTCCACGCGGACCTCCGCAGAGTCCATTCCGCGTACGTTCCGCCCGAGTATGTTCGGGCCTTGACAGACACATCACATGTGTGGAGATACTTCACTTTCCTCCGCCGTGTCAATGTGATGACGTCATTAAATGACTTCTCGACTTGACTTTATTGACAGGTAAGTCGACCTGAAAAAAATCAAAGTCGTTAACGCCCTATTGCATAATGAGAATTGAGAAAATAAAGCAATTTATGTTCTTAATTTGTTTTTTTCTTCCTCAAAAAGTATCGATAAGAGTACCGTTAAAATACCGTATCAATAAGCAGTACTAAGAGTAGTAGTAGCGCTAAAATCTTAACGATACCCATCCCTAGTGACCATAAATTATTCTGACAAGTCATTGTAGGAAGAAATACACTTTGTAAAGTCTATTACTGTCTTACACCTCATCATGCATCAACACTTGCATACAAGCATAAAACAAACAAAAGGACAGTCAAAATCTTTTCTGCTAATTAAAAGTATGCAAACTCTCTGCTACATCTCAGAGAACATCCAAACACACACACACACACACACACACACACACACACACACACGCACACTCACACACACCGATACACACTCATCATGGTTTAATCAGTGCGGATGTACTGTGGAGGCCCTTTCCCCCTTCGGTGCCAGGCGCTATTGTGGTGATGACTGCACTGGCATATTGATGTCAAGTCTTTATTGTGTGGGTTTACGGTAGAGAGGGAGTGTTGATTATCTTGTAACCTCTCCACCCCTCTCTCCGCACCTCGCTCCCTCTTAGCTAACAACGTCAATGTGTGTGTATGTGTGTGCGTGTTTGCTGGTTTAGTCTAATGAAAGCTACGGGCCCTCAGCCTCCTCACGCCAAAGCCTAAATCAGACGCTCTCACGGCTGTGTCTATGTGCTGGTTCTCTCTCATCCCTCGCTTATATGGAAAAAGAAGAGCTTTGAAGGGTGTTTGTGTTGTTCCCCCATGTCTGACTGTCACCGAGCTGCTGCCTCTGTCCTTGTTCTAAACCCAGATATTAAAGTTACACAGCGGCAAAGATGCAGCAAGAGAAAAGAGGGAAGATGATAGGAGATCAATACACAACAGGGGGAGAAAAAAAATAAAGCGGGGTGTGGGAGAGTAAAAGGAATAGTTTCTGAAAGTCAGACATCCAAACAGGCAGACGGATCACAAACACAGAGTCATGGTTAGATCTGCAGACAGCTCCCACAACCAGAAAGAGATGGTGATAGAATATGAGAGAGTGAATGAGCAGAATGTAAAGGATGACAGGCATTTTGCTCCTCCGTCAGAGCCTATTACTGCCAGCACCGCACCATTCAGCTGTAATGTGTTTGTAGGGGGTGGACAAAATAATAGGAACACCAGACAATGTATTGCATTTCAACACCATCAATACTAGCACTGCGAAGCTCGTTGTGTAGTTTGTGGTTTTGTACTGGACTACATTCTTCCTGCAGTTTTGATCCGGACTCTTGATGTAAAGAAGTGAAACTGTATCGCTGTCCCTATTCTTAAGTATTAAACATGAGCAGGGATCAGACTACAAGATTTCAGCACAATAACGGCTCTTCTAATACACACAGGGTTTTTGGAATAAAAATGAAAATGCGGACCAGACAAGAAAAGACCTGTTGCTAAGCCCCGCCGGAAAATAAAGGGAAACCAGACCTTTTTTTTTCCTTTCCCGTTCAGCCATGTATCATCACACTGCGTTCAAATGAACGGTGTTTGGCTTTCCCCCATGCCGCCAGCGCCCAGATCTCTGCCAGCAGACGGGCGGAGATCTCCAAGGGAAACTAAACACCATCCATCTGCACACACTGTGATGACCCAAAGCTGGCTGAAAAATCAGCAAAGTTTCCTGGTTCCTGTACAGCAGGGTCCAGGGTTTCCACTACATGTAATTGATTGTGGCGTGCCGCCATGGCAAAATAAAAGCCGCCACGCCTTCAGAATGCTGATTTTTTTTTTTTTTTTTCCAGATGTTAAAACAATGTAAAGTATGTTGTATGAATGTGTATATATATATATATATATATATATATATATATATATATATATATACACACATATATATATACACACAGTACAGGCCAAAAGTTTGGACACAACTTCTCATTCAATGCGTTTTCTTTATTTTCATGACTATTTACATTGTAGATTCTCACTGAAGGCATCAAAACTATGAATGAACACATGTGGAGTTATGTACTTAACAAAAAAAGGTGAAATAACTGAAAACATTACTGCTTTGCACACTCTTGGCATTCTCTCCATGAGCTTCAAGAGGTAGTCACCTGAAATGGTTTCCACTTCACAGGTGTGCCTTATCAGGGTTAATTAGTGGAATTTCTTGCTTTATCAATGGGGTTGGGACCATCAGTTGTGTTGTGCAGAAGTCAGGTTAATACACAGCCAACAGCCCTATTGGACAACTGTTAAAATTCATATTATGGCAAGAACCAATCAGCTAACTAAAGAAAAACGAGTGGCCATCATTACTTTAAGAAATGAAGGTCAGTCAGTCCGGAAAACTGCAAAAACTTTAAATGTGTCCCCAAGTGGAGTCGCAAAAACCATCAAGCGCTACAACGAAACTGGCACACATGAGGACCGACCCAGGAAAGGAAGACCAAGAGTCACCTCTGCTTCTGAGGATAAGTTCATCCGAGTCACCAGCCTCAGAAATCGCAAGTTAACAGCAGCTCAGATCAGAGACCAGATGAATGCCACACAGAGTTCTAGCAGCAGACCCATCTCTAGAACAACTGAGATGGAGAGAGAGGAGACTGCGCGAATCAGGCCTTCATGGTCAAATAGCTGCTAGGAAACCACTGCTAAGGAGAGGCAACAAGCAGAAGAGATTTGTTTGGGCCAAGAAACACAAGGAATGGACATTAGACCAGTGGAAATCTGTGCTTTGGTCTGATGAGTCCAAATTTGAGATCTTTGGTTCCAACCGCCGTGTCTTTGTGAGACGCAGAAAAGGTGAGCGGATGGATTCCACATGCCTGGTTCCCACTGTGAAGCATGGAGGAGGAGGTGTGATGGTGTGGGTGTTTTGCTGGTGACACTGTTGGGGATTTATTCAAAATTGAAGGCACACTGAACCAGCATGGCTACCACAGCATCCTGCAGCGACATGCCATCCCATCCGGTTTGCGTTTAGTTGGACGATCATTTATTTTTCAACAGGACAATGACCCCAAACACACCTCCAGGCTGTGTAAGGGCTATTTGACCAAGAAGGAGAGTGATGGAGTGCTGCGGCAGATGACCTGGCCTCCACAGTCACCGGACCTGAACCCAATGGAGATGGTTTGGGGTGAGCTGGACCGCAGAGTGAAGGCAAAGGGGCCAACAAGTGCTAAACACCTCTGGGAACTCCTTCAAGACTGTTGGAAAACCATTTCAGGTGACTACCTCTTGAAGCTCATGGAGAGAATGCCAAGAGTGTGCAAAGCAGTAATCAGAGCAAAGGGTGGCTATTTTGAAGAAACTAGAATATAAAACATGTTTTCAGTTATTTCACCTTTTTTTGTTAAGTACATAACTCCACATGTGTTCATTCATAGTTTTGATGCCTTCAGTGAGAATCTACAATGTAAATAGTCATGAAAATAAAGAAAACGCATTGAATGAGAAGGTGTGTCCAAACTTTTGGCCTGTACTGTATACTTATCATAATCAGAGTTTGAAATGATAATTTAAATATCATGAAATGTTATGTGACACTAGGCCTACGCTGCAATTAACTTTATTTTGAAAAACGAACACCGGAGTCATCACCTGCCTGTATGGCTGTACTGCGGCGCGCTCAAGAGTGGAGGGGAGGCAAAGAGACAACAGTCCGAAGTAGAGGGAGAGAAAAGGGGTGAGAGATAGGTAGCCTACCTAAGCAAGGTTAAGTTTGATACATTTTTTGAAAACGACCCTAATGTTAACATTCCCGCTGTTTGTTCCTCTCACTTTCATCACGCTGTCATCATCTGAGCAATTGGCATTGAACTTTTCCGTGCTCTCATAGCTCCTTAGCTTTGTTTTAAACTCGGTGAAACTTAACTTCTCATCACTTTGTGTAATATGGATGGAAAATGGCTTAAATGAGTCTGGCAGGCCCTTCAGGATCATTGCAGTTAACAAGCCATCACTTAGAGTTTCTCCTGCATTCCTCAGTGTTGTGTAGAGCTTAGACTGGGCCAAAAAACTCCAGCCCGACCCCACCCGAGCCCGTGCATATTCTGTCCGAGCCCAGCCCGGCCTGCCCCATCCCTTTAACTGTAATTATGAGCCCGAGCCCGGTTTAAACACGGCCTTTTTTTTTAAGGATACGAACGTGGACATTGAAGGCTGACTCTCGTCTTTCTTTCCATGGCAAGCCTTCGTCATGTGCCTCTTAAGTGTCGAGGTCCCCGTCTTTTTGCTGTCCTATACCAGCACCGTGCTGCACTTGGTACACTAGACGAAGCCTACACACACGTCGCTGTCCAAAACTCACATGTGCGCGCCAGTGGCGCCGTCAAGGGGGGGCCATTTATTAATTTGCGACACCTGCTACCTGTTTACCACGCCTACCCTCCAGACAACCTGGTCAGTGTAAGAGCACATTCAGGATCAACAGTATTCAACACACTTTTAATTGTTTTTATGTGTAGGTGAAGACAGACCTGAGGAACAGGCAGCATCAATGGGCCACCTCATTCGGTAACCGAATATATTTGGCCGAATATTGTAAAAAAAAAAACATACATTCGGCATTCGGTGGAATAAGTGAAAAGCAAGGCTGAATAATAGCAGCGTGTTTTGATAATGCAATCAAACAGCTTGCGGTGACGGACAGAGTAAAATGTCGGCAGTGTGGCAATATCTTACTCCGTCCGTCACCACACTCACATTTGCGACTAACAATAGTTTTGTGCGAGCAAAATAAATCATTCAGCACGCTGTGTGAGTACAGATTTCAACCAGCAGCAGAAACGAAAGGCGAATCCCGCCGGTTGTGGGTTGAACGGGGGTCACAGACACAGACAGGAATGTATTCCTGTCAAATACGGCGGCCATAGTGCTACGAGGGGGAAGATAACAGCTTACCGGCGACGGAGAAGTCCGGCTCCAATAATGTCCTCTTCTTGGCGTCACGACTGCCCAAAAGTACCTGGACAGCCGAGCCGTGGCGGCACACGGGTATGTGACGTGTCAGAGGAGAAACGAGCCGTTCATATTTCTCTCTTTGTGGCAGGTAACAGTCCACAAACCTCACCGCACTTTAGGGACTGTTCTTTACTTGTCAGGGGAGGAGGGTGGCTGGTTGATATTTATTTTATTTATTTATTTTATTTTGATCCCCCCCCTATGTTAATCACTTATTGATGCTGTTTTTGAAGTATGAATAAGTCAATAAGTAATTTATTCCATTGAAATATCATTGATGTATTATAGAAAAGTGATTTATCTTTTTATAAATGACAAAAGGCACATCTGCCTCATTTTTGCTGTGGTATCGTAATACTACTCAGAACTGTGATACTTTCACTGGTATTGTACCGTGGGTCCCAATTTTGGTACCGTGACAACACTAATCTGGAGGGGGTTCATCTGCAAAAACTAATGAAAAACTAAACAACGGTATTCGGTACTCGGTATTCGGCCAAGCGTTTAATTTTATTCGGCGTCAGCCACAAATTTTCATTTCAGTGCATCCCTACTAATAAGGGTATTTATGCTACATTGGCAAGCCAGCCTTTTGTTGCCCCACACTGCCTTTCACTGGAGTCAGGTGGGAGCTAACTAGCAGCATCACTAATTCAGCTATTACTGCTGGTAACAACACCCCAACCCATGGTGGCGGGATGACACTGCGGTGGAACCACTGTGCCCACCCTCTGGTCTCATCCTTGGTCGTCCCGATGAATGAGTGGTGTAACTTTGAGCCACAAAACCCCTTTAGCACTGTTAACTGTGTTATAACTGCTCTGTTAGCAGTGTCAGCATGGCAAGAGGTGCTGACATACAATAGCTAATAATGCTGAGCCGTGCACAATGCAGAGCAGCACCTGCTGGCTAACCAGTGGAGACCAGAGTGTGGGCACCGTGCTAACACTGCTAGCTGTTTATTTGTCAGCAAAGCCAACAGAAAGTAAAATATAAGGCAAGACATTTGCAAAACAAAACATTAACACTTCACCACCTCTAAATGGATAGGGCTTTTAAATGTGTCACCAAAGCACCACACTAAAATGTAAGCATGTGTTTCACATCGTTCTGCATTATAGTTCTTAAACATTAACCAGTTAGTTTCAGGATAACGGGAGCCTGGCTTTCCAAAGTAAAATCAAGCAATGCTAAAATCCCCAAAACCAGTTCTCCAAACATTTAACTCTCTATAGAAAACAATCTCCTGCTATCCAAAGCAATAAAGAATGAAGTTTTTGTTCACTAATCCCTTGCAGTAAAAATGTAATTCTGTCCAGACATGTTGGCTTGTATGTGACAGCCAATTTATATCTAAAAAGATCATTTCACAGCCCCGTATAACGAGGTATTCCAGAGGCACTACTATATCTGTAGGGGTACTATAGTGCAGAATCCAAGCCCAGAACACATATCTCCCTGATTTGAGCCTGTCAGGTAAACCATCCTCTCACACTATGTACAAATCCACCTCCTCTGCGTTAATTGGTGGACTCTTTGCAGCAACCACTGCCCTTTAACCTTCCATAACAAAGCATTAGACTGACAGATGCAGCACACAGCCTGGGAAACAGGGCTGCCTGGGGCAAAGGCAAAAATGTTCCTCCATTTAGTCCACAAACTCACATGTGGTACATTTATTTATGTGTGAAAACAGCGTATGCTCAGAGTTGATTATTTGGCATCGAGGTGTTGACCTCATCTCTCCCCTCCAGTATACATCCAGCCCAACACAGCAGAAATTGCAGAATGGCAATAATAAACGTTGCTCCCTAAAGCACAAAGCCGTATGTTATGAATTCACTGTGTGTGGAGCAAGCGCCAGCTGATAGGTGGTCATTCCTCTCATAGAGCACAGGGGGAATAGTGTGTAGTGAGCACCTGCAGCAGGACTTCAAGACATGTCACCTTTGCAGCAACTAATAATTTACTTTTGCATATTAAAGGTTCGGTATGTAGGATTTAAAGGCATCTAGTGGTGAGGTTGCAGAACTCAAACTTCTACTTAGTGTGAAGCATGTAGAATAGGGGTGTAATGGTACACAAAAATCACGGTTCAGTACGTACCTCGGTACACAAGTCACGGTTCAGTTTTTTTCCGTACAGTAATGAAAAAAACAGACAACTATTAAATATCTTTTACTTATTGGTAACCTTATTAAAACATACCACCACAGCAGTTAACTCTTTTTACACATTTTTTAAATGAAACAAATATATATAAAATCCTGCTTTTTCACATTGTTTGAATGAAAATAGAAATATAAAAGTGAAAAATAAAATCCTGCTGTTTTTTAACACATTTTTTAATGAAAACTATAAATATAAATTTCTGCTTAAACAGTTTTATTCAATTAAAATAAAAAGTATAGTGCAGCTGGTCAGCTTTAAAGCCTGCTCAGATTCAGTTTTACTAGGAACTTACTTAGCTTTCCCACTTGGTTAAAGTGCAGTAAACAAAACATGCTTATATCTAAAGTGCAGCTTAAACAATTTTACTCAACTCCAATGGCGTTGGTTGTTTCTTTAGCGCGATGGTCAGGGAAACGCTCTTTCTGTTTTATACGACGACGATATCGTAGTTTGCACCAGATTGCTTTTTCTAGTCGTGCCGGTTAACGTTCAAACTCGGGTGGTGTCGCTTTAGATGCGTTAGCATGTTAGACATGTTTCCAAGTACATACCCAACACTGTTCTGCAGTGTCGGCACACTGCTTTTGTCCTGTCAACTTGTTTATTACCATCTTCGTATTTTACCCTGAAACCAAAGTGTTCCCAAACGGAGGACTTAAGGTTTGCGGGCGGGTCTTCAGGTTCGTCAGGCTCACTTGCCATGTTGTCAACATGCGAGAATGCGCTGCACAAAGTGAAGGCGGAGATTTACGGTCAGACTCGGTCCGTCACTCAATTATGTCCGTTGGGGAACTAGATATTTTAAATGGTTCGGCTCGCAAAAACGGAATTAAAATAAAACAAAATAAAATAAAATAATATCCTGTGCCCAATAATTCGGTACAGGGTCGTGCTGAACTGAAAGTCGCGTACCGAACGGTTCGACACAAATACACGTACCGTTATGGCCCTAGTATAGAACTATGGTGGCTGACGTGAAAACATAAATGGCCCCAGACGCAGCGCTTTGAAGGCAATTTTATGTAGCGGCAAAATGTGGCATTACAACATCTGGGTTCATCACATCTTGCCATGGGGTCCAAAAAGACTTCTTCCCAAAGGCGTAAATTATGAAAGACGTCTGTAAATCAGTGGATACACTTCTTTAAGCTTCACAACCGCTGCAGAATCATTTCATTATCAGGATTTGATCCATTCGATTCGATTACATTTCAAAAGTCTAGGAGACGAAAAATCAAATAATTTTTATCCCTATTCAAGTTAGCTAATTGCTAAACCGTAGGTTAGCTGTTCAGCCGGTTTAAGGCCTTAGATATACTGGCACTTGCTTTTTAACCATTTGTTTACTTAGACAACCAGCTACGTCGTGAATGGAATTATTCACATACTTGCCTACGTACTACACGTTACTGGAGGATTCCACCAGAGAACTTGGACCATATAGAACTTCCAAAATTGCATTATGTAAATATTAAAACAGCCACACTCGAGGAGGTTACTGTATTGTTAACTCTGAGATCAGCGTATAAAGCTTATCTTGACTATGGTGAGTTTCTTTCTCTCGTACTGCCAACACTGCCCCAACTGTACATGTGGGTATTACATGTATGATAAATACTCCAAACAGAAGCAGGTGATGCAAGGCATCACATCGTGCACATTCAAAAGCGAAATTAAAGGCACCTCTATCTCCGATTTTAGGTCTCTAGTGCGCTTGCACTTTGAGGCCCTACAATGCAAATAATCCAGTTAATTTCATACCGAGGAAATCGCCCTTTTGGCTTCATGAGCAACTGAGCAACTTTCATATTAATGACTGGTGACCTGACTCCAACATCATATCCACTTCTATTTATACATCTACTATTTAGCGACTATCCCCCGGAAAACCAATCAGAGTAAATGAAACGCGTGACGTAGGCTAGCACAATGCCACTGTAAACAGACCAGTAAGCTGCAGTGGAGATGAGCTGTGATGATGTCTGGGAAAAAGTGTTGCCGTCTTCACGGATTTCCTCCTCACTGTGGACTCCGAGTTGCATGGCTGTGATTCCCAGCTTGGTCGCTTCCCTGACCTTCTCCTCCACGAGAGCAACTAGCGGAGAAACAACAATAGCCACTGAGTTTTCACTGAGCCCCATCTTTTTCCCGATCACCGGAGCCAGTTGGTAAATTAAACTTTTACCAAACCCCGTAGGAAGGACGGCAAACACATCCTTTATTTCAATAAAAGCTTTCAGTGCAGCCGTTTGCTCTGCTTTTAAAGAAAATATACATTCCAGTTCGTTCAACACATTTACCATCACAGTTTCAAAATCAGTAGCCATGTTGGTTGTTTACGAAATGCATTAGGCTCGTTTGAGATGAACTGCGCCTCGCCTGGAAAGTAGACGAGAGCAGGCGGCTGCAGCGGGGGGCGGTGACAAAAAGCCGCGGTGAAGTCGGACAGTTTCCCAACAGATTCCAGCAGCCTTCAGTCCGTACAGGAAGTCACAGACACACTTACATCCTGTCTGGAATGATGTCAATTCATTAAAAAAGTGATCAGACTCATATATCAGTTTGTTTTCAGTCTCCAGTTGTTTAAATATGATAGATAATTTATTAAAATGCTTTACAGGTGATCTGTAGTTTATGTTCATGGTCTATCCTCCATTTGACATGAATTCTCCTGTAAATCAGCATCATATCAGTTTGACCTGTCCCCTCAACTACACAGGCTGAATAAACTGTGTTTGACAATAAGGTTCATATTTTATACAAGACAAAAGCTTTCATTAAGGCTCAGTCAGATACAGTCAGGGCTTCACATCTGTACAGATGTTATTTTAAGAATCCTCACACCCCACTGACCACAAGTCAAGTGTGTTGCTAAATACTTCAATAATTAAAACAGCCCAGTGTTAACATACAGTAGACTCTATATAGTTTATGAAGAATTTATTTAGTCTCTGACAACTAAACTTCACCATCAGTCACACATATTTTCTTTTACAGAATAAACCTTCAAATCAGACAAATAAATCTTAATCTCTAAAATTCAACAAAAATGAAAAGTTTATCTAAAACATCATCTTGTTGAGTCACATCTGAACCAATCAGCTGTTAGATCAGGTGAGAGCCAGGCGGTGCAGTCGGTGGAGAGCAACTGCAGCGCCTGGCTCTAAAAACTGCAGCCACCTCGCTCTCGCAGTTTTATCGCCGTCCACTTTTGTAAAACATCAGAGCAAGTCGGGATGAAGTCGGACACAAAACTAACCAGTATGCATTGTGTGGCGATCTGCACAGGCCTGGCTCGTCTCGAACAAGCCTATTCACTCCGCTCCTTGTCCCTCCTATTCTGATGACGTGCCTGCCCCAAAGTAATAAACGGTTGTGATTGGCCCGGTAAGCTTTAATCGATGCCAGAATGCGCCTTTACAATTGCATGGCCGCACCAATCTGGAAATCCATTGGTTAAAAAAAAAAATTTCTTCCTTTACCTCCGGAGGCACAGCCCGGAGTTTTCTGACAAACGCAAGTGCAGGGGCCTCGGCGATCGCTCATGCCCTTCACTTCCGGCGGTGCCCACAGGGACTCGGCGTGTTGTTTACAAATACTTCAGGTAGAAAACCAGCAGAGTTTAGCTAACGTTATATATCACATTTTTCACGTCACTGTATCACCGTGTCGACTAATCTGATGTTTGTTAAGTCTATAAACACAATGATTGAACAAACGTTACTATTTCTGTGTGCACGTTTTGTAATTAATAACATGGTTATCGTAGATTAGCTGGGCTAACCGTTAGCTGTTAGCCGTTAGCCGTTAGCCGTAAGCGGTGTCTGTAATAGCGATAGACTGCATAAAAATAAGGTAATAACTCAATAAACGGTCCGTGAATAAAATATTTTTTCCAGCGGATATCACAGTTACAACATGATTGAGCTAGCAAAGCAGTTTTGTGTTGCTATGTGTGGTATTTATTCAGTTATGGGAAATCACGATGTCTAGAAAGCATCAGTGGCTGCAGCTGACAGGGACAGTTAGCAAAGCTAACATCAGGACGTCATCTGTAATAAGCCTCCTGCTGTCGAAAACGATGAAACGACATGAAACTACTCCAGTTAGCTCAGTCATGTTCTAACTAAGACATCCGCTGGAAAAAAAATAAATAAAATTCACGTTGACGAGACGGCGTTTTGGGTTGAGTGGTCTCCATGGACACGGAGCTTGCTGTTTCTGTAGGTACACATTTCCTAGGGACACCTGCACGTCTCGGCCCCGCCCCCTCCATTGTGACTGGCTAAAGCGCAGCATGTTCAAACTCAAAGCCCCGCCCTCCCCCCCCCTCTAGTCGTCTTTCACACAGGGCTGCTGACAGATTCTACAATGTAAATTGCAGAATCTGTCTTGAGAGATTATGGCCGGACTGATCTGCAGAGTGATATAGAGTATGAGCTTGCAAAATTAGGATGCTTTCCCCAGGCTACCACTGACCACCACTGTGAATGAAAGAGAAACCTTCAGCGGTGTTTTTTCTAAACATGTCTTCAACTGAAAAAGTTGTTAATGATAAGTATACACATACAATGTAATACAGTATAGACCGTTTCAAACCGGACAACATAAACATTGTAAATGGGTCCCTTTGTATTTCCCTGTTTGAATGTATGTTAATGCAGAAGCTGACAGGAAGTAAACAGGGACCAAAGTTGTTGCCCTAGCAACAGAATAGCAATGAAACGGTCCATAATATTGACTTTATGATGCAATTAAAAAAATCGATTACACTGTTGGTGCTTTGGTGGGTGCTCCCAAAATTTTGCTGGTACCAGTGCTACCATGGAAAAAAGTTAATTTCAAGCCCTGATTGTGAATATTATATTCAATTTCTGTCAATAGTTGCTCCTAAATCCTACACACTGGACCTTTAAAACCACAAAAACTGGCTGCAAGAGCTTAGAACAACAGCTTAGCTGCTATCACATAGGTATGACTTTAATATCTGGTGTACTTGTGTAAAGAAAAATGTGAATATGCCATCTTGGTAGTAACTAAAACAATGTTGAGTTTTCCATGAAGCTGGGGCCTGTATCACGAAGCGAGATCAACCTTTCCTGGGTTGAAACGCACACGCAGCGGACCAATCACAATCATGAGAGAAGCGCAGTGTCACTGAGCGTCCTCACAGAGCGCCGTATGTGAGGGGAAAAAAGTATTTCTCATGTGAGGATCAGAGATTAATTCTACTAAAATATGAGGAGGAGAAAAGCAACATTAGAGAAAAGGCCAACATCGTGGCAGCTGCAGGAGGAGGAAACATGCGTGG
This sequence comes from Epinephelus fuscoguttatus, assembly GCF_011397635.1. Classification (NCBI taxonomy): domain Eukaryota; kingdom Metazoa; phylum Chordata; class Actinopteri; order Perciformes; family Serranidae; genus Epinephelus; species Epinephelus fuscoguttatus. The sequence goes on from NC_064773.1 coordinate 5,689,541, forward strand.
CAACGCGTAACGGGATGAATAATGTTTAGTTTTAGTTTAGATTGGTTTATTTGCACATAATGTTAAAAACAGACAGTATAGCATTTACAAGATTAAAAAAAGAAAAGTGCCGGAGAGGTTAGAAGCCGCTAAAGGTTTATCAAAGAAATTCCCCTGTCAAAACATCAATGAAATCACATAATAGACAAGAAAAAAAAAATGGGAAGGAAAGAAGAAATAGAGGAGGAAAGAGGGAAAAATCAAGACAAAACAAGGCAGCAAATAAAATGATGTGTAGGTTAAATGACTCATCACTGGTTCAAGTAGCTACAGTACCTGTACCTGTACATCTGACACTGATCACACCCTTGAATCCCATGAAATCAATGCTGCGCAGATGAATTGCGTGTATTACAATTATCGTCTAACATCACTGCGTCTGATAAACTGGTCTTTTGTCATAACGTTATATATGCTACAATAAAGCTTAAAGCTGACGCCACAATTAAATCATATCAACACCAAATTGATAATCTTAATAAAATCATCCTGATATTGAGCTGTGTTAGAAATTAACAGCTGCGCAGAAATATGCCTGGTCCCCCTCTTTAAAAAACAAAAAGGAAAATCCCTCAAACACCATGAAGTGTAGACATGATAGGCTACTTTCCACACTTCCAGCAGCAAAGCTGTCAATTAGGCCCATTATCTTTAACAGGGATCATTTCCTCCAACAAAACAAAGCGTTGGCACTAATTAATGGTGCTATTAAGTGTCCGCAAATGATCAGTTTCAACAAAAGTTTGCACAGAGTCAACAGGCAAGACACCACCAGCATGATGTAAAACCAACTCACTGTAACACCAAACACTCAACCATGAGTATTCATGTTCAACCACTAAATAACTTAACAGCTTAAAAGCATCATTATGAACAAAAACCAAGAAAGAAAACCCAACAAAAAAACCGACCAAATAAGGCAACTAACTGACATAACACACACACAGAGTTAGCAAGAGGTGAAACCTTAGCCGTTAGCAACGTTAGCATAGCACAAACGGACACGCAGCTAGCAAAAACAGCTCTTACCTTGGTGAAGTGAAGAACTGGGAGAAGGACAAATCCTTTAGGATGATCCAGGAGTGGTCCAAAGACATATTAGCCGACAGAAAGCCAGCAAACTCCCCTGTAGAGGCTTGAAGTTCATGTTTGAGGCGGGTGACGCAGGTGCGAAGATGGCGACTCCTCAACAAGTCCCACCTGCAGCGACATGTTTAGCGTGCTGTCAGGCTAGCTTAGCGCATACAGTGACTTTACCAAGTATTTCTAGGTATAATTAGCCAAAACAAAGTCAACACAACAAGGTCACGATCACTCCTGTAATTAATTAAGTAGCTCACCTTGCTCCAAGGGTGCGTTTCACCTGTCACAGGGAACGTGCCGTCTGTCACGTGACTGAAGCACCGCACTGGAGTTTTCTTAATTATCTTAATAATTATAATCCAAGGTTGCACTTTACTGTCAATTTTTAGGTGTGTCAATTTAAGTTTTAGTGAGATATGGTTTTAGATTTAGTATAAATATTTTTTAAAATCATGTTTTTCATAGTGTCCTTAAGAAAAATGTCTCCAACAGCCTAAACCACCAAAGTAATATGTACATGTCATAGGAATAAGGGACTGTTCTTGACTTATCAGATGAGTGTGGAGTTAGATTTATGTCTTTATTACATGCGAAAAAAATAAATGATATGAGAGAAAAAAATACATATTTAAGCGAAAAAGTTTTCATACTGATAGCAAAAAATAATGACTAACAAAAGTTTTGAGAGAAAGTATTTTGTCATAGAAGATAAAAAAAATAATTTGAGATTTAGAAAATGATTTCCGAGGAAAAAAACTCTCTCAAAAAACTTTTTTTTACTCTTCTTTACTCTTTTTTACTATTATTTTTTGCTATCAGTGTGAAAACATTTTCTCTCAAAAAAAATTGTTTCTCTCAAAACATTTTTCTTCTCTCTCTCAAAGCCTAAGTTTTTGCTCTTGTGTCAAGAGTTAGCTTTCGCTGCGAAAAACTGAATCATTCATCCACCGGCATAGATGCGCTGTATGGAGTTAGATTTGTGTCTTTATTACATGCAAGAAAATAAATGATATGAGAGAAAAAAAATGTTTGAGAAAAAAAAAAATATTTGAGAGAAAAAGTTTTCACACTGATAGCAAAAAAACAACAATATTTGAGACTAAAAAAGTTTTGAGAGAAAGTATTTTGTCATAGAATATAAAAACAAATAATTTAAGATTTTAAAACTGATTTCTGAGAAAAAAACTCTCTCTCAAAAAACTTTTTTTTTTTTACTCTCAAATATTATTTTTTGCTATCAATGTGAAAACATTGTCTCTCTCAAAAAAATGTTTCTCTCAAAACATTCCAGCCTAAGTTTTTCCTCTCGTGTCACAATTTTGCTTTCGCTGTGAAAATAATGTCATGGGCGGGGCCACGTTCCTATTGACCAGTCTCAATCGAATTGACAGCTGGGTGAGGATCGTCTTGGGAGTCGAATTCAACTGAATCATTCATCATCTGTGTCATCATCTTACCCAAACACTGGAGTCTCCGCTCGCAAATAACACAGTGTATGGAGTTAGATTTGTGTCTTTATTACATGCAAGAAAATAAATGATATGAGAGAAAAAAAATATTTGAGAGAAAAAAAAATTTGAGAGAAAAAGTTTTCACACTGATAGCAAAAAATAATAATATCTGAGACTAAAAAAGTTTTGAGATTAAGTATTTTGTCATAGAATATAAAAAATAATTTGAGATTTAAAAAATGATTTCTGAGGAAAAAAAACTCTCTCTCAAAAAACTTTTTTTTTTTTACTCTCAAATATTATTTGACTGAATCATTCATCATCTGTGTCATCATCTTATCCAAACACTGGAGTCTCCGCTCCCAAATAACGCAGTGCATCTATGTCGGTGAATCCACCATGGTGGATGAATGATTCAGTTGAATTCGACTCCCAAGACGATCCTCACCCAGCTGTCAATTCGATTGAGGCTGGCCTATAGGAACGTGGCCCCGCCCATGACATTATTTTCGCAGGGAAAGCAAAATCCTGACACGAGTGCAAAAACTTAGGCTTTGAGAGAGAGAAGAAAAATGTTTTGAGAGAAACAGTTTTTTTTTTTGAGAGAGAGAGAAAATGTTTTCACACTGATAGCAAAAAAATAATGTTTGAGAGTTTTTTGAGAGAGAGTTTTTTTTTCTCTGAAATCATTTTTTAAATCTCAAATTATTTTTTTTATCTTCTATGACAAAATACTTTCTCTCAAAACTTTTGTTAGTCATTATTTTTTGCTATCAGTGTGAAAACTTTTTTGCTCAAATATTTTTTTTCCTCTCATATCATTTATTGTCTCGCATGTAATAAAGACACAAATCTAACTCCATAAAATCCTGAAGTTGAAAAAAAAGCCTTGGTTTTTCATCCTTGTCATGTATGCTGGTTAGTTTGTGCCAACGGTTTATGTTTGGCCAAATATTAAATGGGACTTACAATAGATGATTTGATTAAATATCTTTTTTCTTTTTTTTTTTGGCTTTTATTTAAAATGTTGTTTGTTTGTTTGTTTTCCTGATGGAAGTTTTCATTGCAAATGATATGTTCATGGACCGTCGGAAATTTGACAGCCCAACAATTATTTCTGTTTTTACAGTTTCTGGCTGTCAGAAATGATAACATTTTGGCAGTTTTTAAATCAGCTGTAAATTAAATCCAAAATACAAACACTCAAATTTGCATGCCCTTACCTGAAACCAAAAAAAATAAACATAAATCCCTCCCCAGTGCTTAAAAATTATTTGGCATGCTTCCCATAACAGATAAGTTAGTAACAATAGTAAAAGTAGCCCATATTGAAAAATGAAGATTTTAGTCTACTTAAGTATTTTATGCTCATCTATTCTAACAAATAATGAGGGTTAGAAAATGGTTGTCTTTGGGCAAAGAAACATTAATAAACTAGTATTAAAGTTTAACTCTATTTTTTTCTCCTGAGAGTTTACTGCTAATGTCCTAATTGACGTATTTTGCTACAACATAATACTTACAAACTTGCAAAAAAAAACAAAAAAAACAGGGCAATGGCCAGGATTTAAGGGATCGGATCGGATTTTATTTCACTTCATTATCAGAAGAAAAGTCAGAGCATCCTAGGAAATACAAAAATACACAACAACATTTAACCAAACAACAAAACCAAGATAAAAATGTTATAATCACATCAGGCATAATGAAACTGAGGCCAGAGCCAAATTTCTCCATCAGAGCTTTTATTTCCATTGATAAATGTTTGGTGGCCAAGTTTACTTCTTCAAATTCATTTATTTTCAGCCACAAAATTGTCCAGTTTCAATCTGCTTACACAAAAGGTGACATGATATAAAGATATATACATATATTTGTGTCACAGAATGTACAGACTCCATCTCATGTCAATAAACTCCTTGCTCCCAAGAAACAGACAACATAACCTGTGTGTCCTCTGGTAGTCCAAAAGTGGGTCTTGGGATGTAAGTGACGCACAGACATGTCAAGTTTGTAAAGAACACACTTTGTTGTTAAGTACATTGAATTTCCGGTACAGAGATTTTATTTTGAAGTGCTGTTTCCTGCCATAGAATGAGTAAATAATGGACAGCTACTTGACAGAGACAGAAGACTAGCTCGACGACATGGGCAAACACAAGTATGTATGACGCTGAATATTTTAAACTGTGTGGAGCTTGAACTAATGACTGAGGACAAATCTGGATCCCATGGCTGGAGCAGTTGCCTGCAGCATCTGTCCATTGTAATATTTGCAATTAAACTGGACCTACGTATCACTACTAACCTAAAATACTCCAAAGGTGCTCATACCTTAAAGGGACAGTAACCACAAAACCAAAGATATACATGTTTCTTCTCTTGAAGTGCTGTCTAGATTGTTTTGACGTGAGTTGTTGAGTGTTGGAGCTATCAGCCATATGCCTGCCTAATGAGATGTGTCATTTAATTTACATCAATTGCACTAATTTCACATTTAAATCCCCTGCATGTGTGTTTATATGTGTGTGCAGTGGTAATAGCAGCACTCTTTATTTGTCTCACTTGCACTTCCTTGTGTTCGCAGCTCTCCATCTCCGTTCGGGGGCACCATATAGCTCCAGTAATTGCCACTGGAGCGATTGCACCTCATTAGATGCTATGGAAGCTGTAATTGGCCATCCCAGGCACAGAGATCAATGCCACCGTTATTACCAGGATTTCAGGCACCTAGGCCCCAGACAGCGGGCCCAGCCGAGGCCAAAGGGGAACTGGAAGGAGGGGGGAGAGGTGAAGCTCCACAGCTTGTTATGGCTGCACAGAGACTAGACAACTGCTTGTCTAGGTGTCTATCGACAGCTCGCACTCCAACATGCATCTGCTCTCTCCATCCAGCTCATTGACACTTTCCCTCCACAGAAGCTGTCTTTCGGCCTCATACCATCTCTCACCCTGCCTCATTAATGGGACTCCTTCTGCGCCGTTTCTCATGCTGCCACACAAGACCTGTCAAAGGGTCATATAGTGTCCAATCTACAGCAGGAATCTCAGTATTTCAGCTGTCACTGTGAGTGCATCTTGTTTCAATTCACCAGTACATGGAGTTAATTGTTGCTTGTTTAACTTTTGAAACATCAGTGTACTGTACAGCTGTTAGGGAAATTACAATTTAAAATAATGAACATACTGAAATGTTGGTGCCAACGATCAGTGTGCCAGTAGTGTACGAATCGTGCATACCAGGCACAAGTACAGGAGCTTGAAATGTCAGGTGCCCACCTGGCCTTCACCTGGAAATGTTCCTCAAATTAACACGTGCTGATCAGGAAGAAACTCAAAATGACCATAATGAGACACAAAAGGACCACGCAGAGATGTTGTGTAACTGCAAAGACACACACACACAAAATCAAACTACCAAAACTGCCACAAAGAGACACAAAACAACCCTATGCAAACACAAAATAACTACAACAAGGCACAAAACGACCAAAAAAAGACACAAAATTACCCCAAAAAGATGCACATCAAAGAGACACAAAACAATGACAAAGTGACACAAACAGCCATGAGGAGCCACAAAATAACTACGTAAAATGACCAAAAAAGACACAAAATTACCACAGAGACACAAAGTTACATCAATAAGACAAACAGTTACCCCAAAGAGATGCATTACAACCTCAGGGAGCCAATACGACTGAAAAAGATAAAACATTACTTAAATAGCCTAAGACACAAAATTACCTCAATAAGATACAAAATTACCCAAACAGACACAGAATTACTTCATTTAGACACAAAATTATCCCAAAGGGACACAAAATTATCCCAGACACAAAATGACCATAAAGAGACACAAAATTACCTTAACAAGACACAATATTACCCCAAAGAGACACAAAATTAACCCAAAGGGACACAAAATTACGTTAATAAGACACAAAATAACCCCAAAGAGACACAAAATTACCCAAATAGACACAAAATAACCCCAAAGTGACACAAAATTACCCAAATAGACACAAAATTACGCCAAAGGGACACAAAATTACCCAAATAGACACAAAATTACCCCAAAGTGACACAAAATTACCCAAATAGACACAAAATTACCCCAAAGGGACACAAAATTACCCAAACAGACACAAAATAACCCCAAAGAGACACAAAATTACCCAAATAGACACAAAATTACCCCAAAGTGACACAAAATTACCCAAATAGACACAAAATAACCCCAAAGAGACACAAAATTACCCCAAATGGACACAAAATTACCCCAAAGGGACACAAAATTATCCAAAGGGACACAACCCTACCCCAAAGGGACACAAAATTACCCCAAAGGGACACAAAAGTGTCCAAAGAGATACAAAATTACCCCAAAGGGACACAAACTTACTCCAAAGAGACACAAAATAACCCCAAAGGGACACAAAATTATCCAAAGGGACACAAAATTATCCAAAGGGACACAAAATTATCCAAAGAGACACAAAATTACCCCAAAGGGACACAAAATTATCACAAAGGCACACAAAATTATCCAAAGGGACACAAAATTATCCAAAGAGACACAAAAGTGTCCAAAGAGATACAAAATTACCCCAAAGGGACACAAACTTACTCCAAAGAGACACAAAATAACCCCAAAGGGACACAAAATTATCCAAAGGGACACAAAATTATCCAAAGAGACACAAAATTACCCCAAAGGGACACAAAATTATCCCAAAGGGACACAAAATTACCTTAAAGAAATGCAAAAATAACCTAAATAAGACACAAAATTACCCCAAATGGACACAAAATTAATCCAAAGGGACATAAAGTTATATCAGTAAGACACAAAATTACACCAAAGAGACACAAAATAATCCCAAAGAGACACAAAATTACCCCAGACACAAAATTACTCCAAAGAGACACAAAATTACTCCAAAGAGACACAAAATTATCCAAAGGGACACAAAATTATCCAAAGGGACACAAAATTACCTTAATAAGACACAAAATTACCATAAAGAGACACAAAATTACCCCAAAGAGACACAAAATTATCCAAAGGGACACAAAATTACCCCAAAGGCACACAAAATTATCCAAAGGGACACAAAATTACCCCAGAGAGACACAAAATTATCCCAAAGGGACACAAAATTACCCCAAAGGAACACAAACTTACCCCTGAGATTAACCCTAACCCAAAGAGACACAAAATTACCCCTGAGATTAACCCTAACCCAAAGAGACACAAAAACAGCCAACACTAAACCACATGAAGATGCTTAATGACTAAAGAGAGATGCATAAACCACCACAAAGTCCACGTGTCTTCCTCATATATGGGGGAGGTGGGACCTCTTGCATATCGGTGCCCAGGGACCTGTTGTCTCTTAATCCACCCATGATCTGATCGGATGTCAACAAATTGTTCTGCTCTCTGACCAACTTTCATCTCTTTCCAGTTTCAGTGTTTTATCCAGTTGAAGCACAAATAAGCCCGAACATGACAGTCAGAGGACGTGATATGAGCTGAGGAGCGACCGTGGACCACAGATCCCGCTTTTGAAGCTGTCAGATTGAAAAATGAATGATGAAAACGATTAGAGAGACTACCTCTAGATGTCAGTGACACAGCAGGAATCTCAATGTCTTGTGTCACAGTGAGGTTGTTTTGGGTCGGCGCAATCAGTGACTGGGACGTCAGAGCAGTCAGAGTCTTAGAGATGATGATGAAAAGAAACTATCAAGTGAAGAATCAGTGTTTTCATTATTATAGCTCTACATTAAGCTTTGAAGGCAGTAATACACGTCGAGAAGCAGGAGTGTCTTTTAAGCAACCTCTAAACCTCGGTAATTCAGCTGGGACATGTTGTAGACAAGAAGAGAAAAGATGGCTGCCCTTTAGGACTCGCTGTGAATCTATTATCATTACGGATCATTACAGGTCATGAATTAAGTTGATTATGCAAATGAGAGTTGAGAAAATATATTTTTTTAACTGCACTCACTGAGACCCATCTCAGGCTTTCAGAAGTATTATTCACGGTAATCTTTCACAGATAGGTGAAACCTCCAGAGAAGAATTTTTACTTTCCCTGAGTCAAACAGCCCATTATCGCTCCCTTTTCACCCATTACCAGAAATACATAAAAGCCTCAGACATCCTGCAGGCAGACTCACTGCAGCCTGTATCGCCTCCCTCTTTTACCTGTCTGCATTTGTGGATGAGTTTATCTCACCATTAGCCCAGAATAGTCCCTCCTTCATAAAGGAGACTCGGTAAATACAGTAAATCAAAAAGCATACGTCTCCTCTCTGATGTAGAAAAGCTGAAGTGAGGCTATTTATATATTTATACCACATGATGGAGGTGTTGAGTCACTTTGAGCCTCGGCAATGTCCTTTTAAAACCTCATAACTCCCTTAAAACCAACATTTTAAATGCGTGTGGGTAATGCCCTCCATTTTGTTTAACTTGTATCAGCTTGTTTGAGAAAGAAATGACCATTTCAAATGATGTTTTAAGGCAAGTGTGGTAACACCCCCTTTTTATTAGGGTTAAGGGGGGGGATGGTGGATGAGCTGTGATATGGAGAAGACACTCTCTAAGCTGCAGACCACTGTTTGTGAGCAACAAACTGTGACCAACAGACAACAAAAATTAGCTGTGTTCTAGCGACTCATCACGGGCAGCTTTTTAGCCACTCAACACAGGTGTTTTTAACGATCTGTTGCTGTTTTTAAGGCAGCTTTTTAGTCACCAAACATGGGTGTTTTTCAGCAACCTGTCACTGTATTTCCAGTTGCTTTTTAACCACTTAAAGGGAAAGTTCCGTTTTTTACAACCTGGTCCTTATTTCTGGCATTAAATACGGTTGTTTACTCACCCAGATTAGTTTGGTGTCATTTGGAGTCCTTCAGAAGATATTTAGATCCGCGAGAGCCGCGTACATCCATATAGTGGGAATGATCGGGGCACCGACAACGAGGCTCTTAATAACACATTATCTGCCGTGAAACTCGTTCATTTCACCAATATGATTTTATGAATCGCTAGAGTTGCTTGTCATCATCATCCGGGTCATTTATACTGACCTACTAACCTTTGCAAAAAAAACAGAGGCAATTCTTAAAGACAGTCCTCTTTACCACCGAAACGTTCACCTTTCTGTTTCTCACTTTTTGTCACTGAGCACTGTGAAATAATAAATTCCGTTCTACACAAGCGATGAGAAGAAACTAAAGAAATGTAAATTCTCATAGTTATTTACTTATCAAGCAAACAAATTCAAGGAAAATAAACAATTTATGCGTGTGTAGGCTACTTACTCAATCGAAAGTTGCCTGTTCGGTCCTGCAGGCTTTGGCTGGGTCTTCCAGTTTACTTTTGGGACATGAAAAAAACAGCCCGGTTGATCATAGAAGTGAAATCCTCTGTAGTTGTGAGACAGTCATTTCTGGAGACATCCAGACGTGTATCTCCTGGCCTCAAATCCCACTCGGAGCAACAAAGGCATTCCTCCTCTGTTGGCATAGTGGAACATTGTCCACAAGAACACCACCAGTTAGCATCTATTCTCAGACGTGCAGCGGTTTGTTGTTCTCTGGCCAGCTGTTCCTCTCTCTGCCTCCGCATCCTCCTGTCAAAGAGCTCCTCATCCGTATATATTGTGGCTCAAAACGGTAAGGACGTCCATCATATTCAAAGTCGTCGTCCACAACCTCAAAATCTGACAAATATTCAGCCATGTTTCAAAAAACTGACAGTAGCAAATTCCAGCTGTAAACAGAGCCGTGCTGCGGGTGTGCGGCGGCGCACACACCTGGATGACATCATCCAGGTCAGACGTAGGTCAGTATAAATGACCTACCTACGTCTGACCTGGTGATGATGATGACAAGCAACTCTAGCGATTCATAAAAACATATTGGTGAAATGAACGAGTTTCGCGGCAGATAATGTGTTATTTAGAGCCTCGTTGTCGGTGCCGCAATCATTCCCTCTATATGGATGGTGTTTCTTAAGGACCTGTCACAGGATTTCCAGTGAATTTTAGCCACCAAACAGAAGTGTTTTTTAGCTACCCATTACTGTTTTTCCAGCAGCTTCAAGGCCACTGAATGCAGGTGTTTTTCAGCAACCCGTTGCTTTTTTTCTGTGACTCTTTAGCCACCAAACATTGGTGTTTTTTGGCAACCTGTTGCTTTTTAGCCACTTACTGCAAATATTTTTTAACAACTGGTCTCTATATTTCCAGCAGCATAATGCGGGTGTTTTTCAGTAGACCCGTTGCTGTATTTTCTGTGACTTTTTAGCCACACAAAACAGGTGTTTTTTAGCGACCTGTTGCTTTCCAGCATATTTTTGGCCACCAAATATGAGTGCTTATTAGCACTGTTTTTCCAGCAGCTTCAAGGCCACCAATTGTGGATGTTTTTCAGCAGATCACCACCATATTTCCTGCAGCTTTTTAGCAACTGAGCCTTGATGTTTTTTGGTTGCTGTTTATGAAATGTGGATGTGTTTAAGGGTCCCACCAGTGTATATCCAGTGGCTTGTTAATATCCAGATGTTAATGTTTCAACAGCTAAACTGATTTTCCTGCAGCCTTTTAGCCACCAAACGTGGGTGGTTCTTCTGTTTTTCCACTAGAGAAAGAGCCACAAAAAGTGTTTGTTTTCGACCAAGACATAGCTGCATTTTGAGCAGGGATAGTACCCTGAAAAGCTGTTGTATTAACCAAGACATTGCGGCATTTCCAGCAGGGATTATGCATGTGTTGCATATTGTGCAAATGAGGCATTTCAAGCCAAAACTTGATTTTTTCCTGATCATAACAAGGTGGGTTTTATGCCTAAACTTAATCACAGTGACATTGAAATGTAAAAAAAATAAAGTTTGAACATACCCACTAAATAATAACGTACAAATGTAACGTATGCATGGTTTGAAGAAATGTACAATGGCAACATTTCCTGGCAGTCGGCGTTGTTACATTACAGCTGACTGCAACAGCAGCTCGTGGATTGGCTAGGAATGGCAGATCACAGGAAGTAAAGTGGATGAGGTCTGAGAGAAGAATTAAACCCTGACAGAAGACAAATAAAGATAGCACATAACGACAGGCAGACATCACAGACTCATCAAAGTGGCCGTTGTAAAGCCAGATAAAGACACATTTTCCAATCCGGGCTGTATAACCTCCCATAACTACTTTATTGTGCAGTAATGAATGGGTTATGTGTTGTCTCTCAGAAATGACCTCTTTTAATTTGGCACTGGATGACTCACCAGTTCAGACTGATGGCTCTGGGTACCAATGAGCAAAGCTGACATTTTCTTCACCTTCATCGTCCTGGAAATTTGCTCCATTTACTTTAATAAAAGGATTTACAAAGCATTGTCGGATTAAAATTTTAACCAGCATAATGTATGTTGTTCTCACCTGGGGTGTTAATTGTCTTCAGCTCCCTTTCTGCTGCCTCTGATCAACACTCATTTGTAGACTTTCGTAGCTAATGTGAAAAAAAGATGCCAATAAATGATGTAAATTATATTTGTACAGCTTTCTAAGAGTTTAAAGTGTTTAAAGCTTCATGAATTGGAAATCTAGCGTGCTGTTGATCAGATCCAGAATACTTCATGTGAGCGCCCATGGTCTTTCTGAGACATACCAACCTCCACATCACACTGACTTCCATAGCACACAGTTATGTCAATGATTGGCAGTGGCCTCTGATGACATGAAAGCTCCAGCAGCATTTTGCTGTAATTAATAGCATCACCACATGGCAGGGTGGCTTCTGATCAATGTGCATGAAAGCTGTAATCACCAGCATCACTGTAACAGCCCGAGTCGATCAACTCCGGCTCGGGAAAATTACACACGTGATCAAGAATCAAGAGGATGCAGCACACTGAACATCGATACAGCATGTTCTCGGCTTTCAGTGGTTTAATTCCAGTGTGCTGATTTTAACGACAGTGTGCTTTCTGTTATGTGTTGAAGAAACTGAAGGTTAAATTCTGCCTAATCACATACTGCACTTCATCTGCACAAGGCAGGAGCATGAGTGCAGGGGGGTGCATTTGTTGTGTCACACTGCCCTCTTTAGGATATATGTGTGATGTCAGTGACTGTAGGAGGCGGCAGAAGGACAGAAGAAAAGAGAAGGGCCGAAACTGCCTGTTGTTAACCTCCTCATCTCCTCCTCAACGGGTTTTAGGGGAAAATATCAGATCAACAGTATATGTAGTATACATCACCTGAAAGCTGGGAACCTTGAGGTTAATTTGAGATGCAGCTCAGCACTGTGCGTCAAGTTTTTCTCATCACAGAAATATAATTGAAGAACATATAATTGAAGTGTGCTCAAGGACTGCCTTTATTATATGATACTCAAAAAAAAACACAGTCGCTCTTGAAGAAAAGGGTTGGCACAAGGAAAGAAAAACAGAACTTCAGGCACTCATGTGTGGAGCAGGAACAGATGCATTTGAATCAAGTTAGAAAGCCTTTATTTCGGAACATGGGTGCTTCCATTAAAATGCCGGCCGGTTTTGACCCTGAGGTCTTCATCAGGGTGCAAAAGGATGGGCAGGATTCAAGCAAACCTCACTGAATCCACAAGAGTCTCGGCTTTCCAGTCAGACCTAATCTGAGCAATTCCAAGACTGTTAAGGGGTCCCAGCATGCCGAAATATTCAAATACAATACAAACACAAAAACTGCATGGAACTAATATAAAGTTGTCGTGTCTGTAAAGGGGAGAATCGTAGGTACTACCCACAGAGGCCATTTTTATCCAGGTATCTCGAGATGAGAGTGTAAAATTCTGGATTTTGTTATGATATTTCCTGTTTTATTTTGAAGTACTAACCTCTTGTGTCGTTGCAGTTTCCTGTGTTTTCCCGCCAGTTACTCACCTGCCCCTGATTGTCCTCTGTGTATATAAACCCACCAGCTCCTCATGTCTCTGACAGATTCTGTTTGTTCTTTGTGTCATTGCTTTCTAGCGATCTCTTGAGTTTGATTCCTTGGATTTTTTTTAATAACTTTGCCTGTTTTGGATTTTAAGGATTTCTTGCCTACTCCCTGTTCCCAGTCTGTCTTGTTTATTGTAACCCTACTCTGGTGGAAACTCAGACTCAAATGCGGAGAACACACAGGAGGCAGAGTTAATAAAGAGAGTTGAAGGGACCCCTGTTAAAATGGCAACACCAGTTTTTCCCTCGCCAAAATTTAGCCTCACTTTGGAGCATCATTTAACTCCCTTTCCAGCATGACATGGTTGGATTCCTCACCCCTTCCAGTTTCATATGATCCCAGTATCTTCACTCTGGCTTTAAAACTCAGCCTGCTTCAACCTCTGAGAGACAAGAACGTTGCCCAAGGACGCCGGCGTCCTGGCAAAGAGGAAGGTTAGATATTAAAAGACTGTATTTCTCAGTCAGTCACTTCACATGATACTTTTGTCACAGATGATCTTATCTGGTGCCATTTTTTCTGAGATTTCTTTTTGGCTTTTTGCCTTCATTAGACAGGACAGACATGAGTGTGAAAGGGGGATAAAGAGGGGAGGAAATGCAGCAAAGGGCTGCAGGCTGGAATTGAGCCCACGGCCACTGCGGCAAGGACAACGCCTTTGTACGTGGGATGCAAGCTCTAACCAGTGCGCTACTGGGCACCCTGTCATTTTGAACACAGTCAGCTGTCCTCCATTTTAGAAGCCAAAGAATCAGGTGAGAATTTGATCTGCAAAATCATGTAGTAACATCAACATAGATTTTAGATAGGGACACAGGGGACATGTACCCATCAGTATTTGGAAAGGGTGCATTTGTCCCCCCAGTAAAGACATGAAAGTCGTAAGAACTTTAATTTTGACGAGATTAAAGACATTTCCAGCATGAAATGATGCAGGAAAGGAACAAATTGGTGCATTAAAACCCTCCAGAATGTAGGAAATGGAGTGACTGACCCTTCAAATTTATACAGTGCAGACGATGTTAAAACAAACCTATAGAATCTCCACAATAAATGTGAGGTAAAATTAGCAGTCAGTTTGTTTGAGTAGATTTTATAAACACATACCATTTTTAATACATTACACAACTGATTACTCTTAAAAAGTGAGTGATATTAACACTTGACCACAACTTGCTGGTGGACTCAAACCCAGAACCTTCCAGCTTAGAAGTAACAGTGCCAACCATTGCACCACCTCACTGCTTAGAGACTGTATTTATCATGTCAGGTTTTTTTTTTTAATTGTAATGAACACACGCAGCACTCTCAACTCCAAAATATCTTGAACAATATATAGAGGTGTACAATTTTGGCGAAGATCCAGAAACAAACAGAACGCTGGCGCTGTCCGATAAATTAACTTATTTAATGTGAGCAGAAGTAGCAGAGACACATATGTTTCTGTTACTTCTGCTCACATTAAATGGGTTAATTTATCTGAGAGGGCTGTGTTCGTGTTTTTTAATTGACTAAAACAGTGATCCAAGAGAGATATGCATTGTCTGAACGCAGCTCAACACTCTCCAGTCTCACGAATTACAGAGTATATTTTATGATATTTTTTATGTTGCAGTTGTGACTGTTAACGTAAAGGTAGTCAAGGTCCAAAATCCTTTTTTTTTTTTTACAGTGCATATAATGTTGGTTTGTGTCAATTAAGGAATCTTCAAATTGTTTCTCATCTGTAAAACAAACAGTTTTATTTAACCCTGAAGTAGAAATGCATTTATTAAAAATCACTCATGTGACCTGAGACTTAAAAATTAGCTATGAATGTGCTTTTCAGACACTTTTCTATTCATATTTTCTTTATAAATCAAGGTTATACCAAGGTTTTTGTCTCTAATGTATAAAAGGTCAAAAGCCTAGTATAAACACAAAAAATACACCAGAACTCCCAACATCTAAAGTCCCTCAGCAGCCTGAGTGGACCCAGCTCACAGTAAAACCAGTGCGACGTGTGCAGCCCACAACATGTCTGAGTTAAAAGACAGAATGATTTGATCAATTGGTAATTAAACTTGACACGGGATGAAAGTGGTTTGGAGAACTGAGGGACGAACTCCTGTGTTCAGATTCCTGATGGATGTGTAATTAATTGATGGGAGCTGTGTAACTGTATCGACCAGGTGTTCCCTCATAATTAGAAAACTTATTTTGAGAAGGAATAGAAAATGAAGTTTAAATGAAGCCATTTGTTATTAATGAGGCCCCGGGGCTGTTAGATTTTACAGCGCTACGTAGAGAATGCAGAATTATCCATCCATCCATCTAGTGTCTGTTTCTTCTCATCCATATTCAGGGTCGTGTTTCAGATGTGACATACGTGTGAAACACATGTATAAGCTAGAACAAGACATTTCCCTTTAAGCTGAAGTTGCATGACATCTTATGTATGAGCAATTTCTAGATTTTCTGCCACTGACAAATGTTGACCTTTAATTAAATACCACACATAAGGCAGTACAGTAGTTGTCATTTATGGTTGCTAGCATGAAAGCTTATAAAAAACAACCTGCAATGACATTTTATTCTCAGACCTCACTGTATTTAGAAATTTCACCGCTCGTTCCTGTTGTTTTTATTTGTTTCTCTCGATAAAAGATGGCTTTTTCAAGAACGTATGTGGTGGCAAAGCCCGAACCTCACTTTCCCCACAAATAAAGCACTTGAAGAAGTTAACTGTCTTCTTATCAGCCGACTATGATGCCCCATTTTATACCAAACTAAAGGTCTTTGAGGCTTGGCTAAAAGTGCCCTTCAAGACTGGGGTGAAATCCTTACTTGCAGTGAGGTCGGAGATGCAGCAGCTTCAGGGCGCGCTAAATGACCCCTTGTGGTGTGTTCTAGGAATGACAAGAGTCAAGTCATGAACTCATACTTGTCTGACTTAATGGAGAAACAAGATCATATTCAGAGTGACTGTTGAGAGATGATTGGAAAATTAAGATCTAAAGAGGGAACAAGATATAAGACCTACCAAGCCACCAACCGGGATACATAAGCGATACACCCTAGAGCATCTGAGGATAACACAGTTACACGGTTCCGGTTGTCTTCTCACAGACTGCGAGAGGAAATGTGGAAGTGGAGCCATGCATCAGCATACAAAATGAAGAACATATACTTGCGTTCCCTCTTACACAGGATATCCGTGAGAGATATGGACATAACTCCACTAAACTGAGCTCACTCACTAAAAGAATCGCTCATTATCATAAAGTGAATATGTTAAAACTTAACCTCTTTACATTTTAACAGTGTTGTGGTTAGTTTGTGTTTATGTTTAGGCACAAAAGAAAAGTTTTGGTTTGTGTCAATAAGCACTGAACAAAATAATTAACATAACACTTGCTACGTTGCTCTAATTTTTCACAAGTTAAATGAATAAAAGATCTAATTTTTTTTTTGACGCAAACAAAATACTTAATTCTAATAACATTCGTTCACAAACCCACTTTGCCAGCATAATCCATGACCCATCTACCTGACAGGTGTGGCATATCAATATGCTGATTAAACATCATTCTAGAAATGTGCATTTTTCTTGCAGAACATAAAACCAAGGAAGCATCATGAAGCTTTGACTAACTTTCTGGTGCTACAATTTCATTTGTCTTTCACTTAACATGTTACTTAGGTATCCCTGAATGCATCAATTAGACATTTTCTTGTATATGCATGGGTTTTGATGCTATAGTTGCAGTCAAGCCACTACAGTGGACCCCAGTCTGTCATGTCATACACTGCCACCCAGTGGCCAGGTGTTGTCAGTGCAACACAAATTTCTCAAAACCCAGATGCAAGAGATGCTGTGCCCCTCAAGAATATCCTGCCAATCCCTCTGTAATAGGAGACCCTGGCAGGGAAATAAAATAGAAGCTGAGGAGTCAGGTGCAAAGTTCAACGCTGATGCATGGCATTTAACAATATAAGAGTTTGTTTTAAAAGTGTGAACATGCTAGTTCAACAGCATTAAAATATATTTTTATAGTTTCACATGACATCACATTTTTAGTTTAAAACTTAAATGCATACTCCATCCCTTTATGACCACAGTGTACCCGTCTTCTGATGGCTACTTCCAGCAGGATAACGCACCATGTCACAAAGCTCACATCATCTCAAACATGACAATGAGTTCACTGTACTCCAATGGCCTCCACAGTCACCAGATCTCAGTCCAATAGAGCACCTTTGGGATGTGCTGGAACGGGAGATTCTCATCATGGATGTGCAGCTGACAAATCTGCAGCAACTGTGTGATGTCATCATGTCAATATGGACCAAAATCTCTGAGGAATGTTTCCAGCACCTTGTTGAATCTGTGACACCAAGAGTTAAGACAGTTCTGAAGACAAAAGGGTCCAACCTGGTACTAGCAAGGTGTACCTAATAAAATGGCCAGTGAATGTATGCTGATTTAGCATGTTGAATTGGCATTGAATGAAATCACTCTGATTGGCAGTTCAGTTCAGCGCACAAGAAAAGAAACAAAAGTGAGGAAAGTAAACAAACGACTTCAGTCATAAAGGCGTGACATCAAAACAAAATTGTTATATCAATGCAATTTTTTTGGGCCATTAAACTCTGAAGCAGAATTTTTTTGTCACAAGTTTGTAACTGTCACAAGCACATATATCTTTCAACATGGGGTTGTGTTGTAAATCTGCTAACTGTCAAACTAGCATCTTGAAACCGTCCTTGTTGGTCCTCCAGTTTCTCCTTTTCAACGATGAATACAGACTACTGCCGATTAAGTATTAATTAAAAAGGGGGTCCAACCTGATCCTGTATTTCTTATGTCCGTGTTTGTGTGTTGAGAATGATTGTGCTGAACTTCCTAATCTGGAGAGGAAGTGCAGGTTCATCCTAAATTTCCAATGATATGAGACTTTTGCTGGATGATGCCCCCAAACTGGGATGAAGCAAAATCCTGCCTTCATCAAATCAGACGTGCAGACGTTGATCCTCAAACACTGAGGAGTCTTTGACAGTGAGATCCTCTGCTCTGTCCCCCTGCAGGACTCTGCTCCTCCACATGATGCCAGTGTTGCGCTGCTGAACACTTCCCTCTGCTCAGTCTGCCTCCTCTCTGCAGCTCATCCTCCAATAATCAACACAGGTGACTGACACAAGTGATGCAAGTTGACTCATATTAGAGACCTGGAAAGAATTATTGATGGAAGAACCTATGAATTAGTAACACAATGCGAAAGGGAGCAGTTTTCCAGTATTTTACAGATGAAGCATTTTCTCAATCACTTACAATGGTGATGAATGTTTTAACTCCACCTTTATGAATAAGCAACATGTGCTGATATACTGTGTGTTCACATTTAGACTGAGAGTCTGGTAACCCCTCCATCTTCAGGCCTGTCAGTCCATCTCCCCCCATTCTGTTGCATTATTGGTCCTCTGTGTAGGGCCCAGGAAGCACTGGGAGATAAGGGGGAAAGGGCAGAAGGCCAGGCACTGCGATCCCTCAGATAGCACCTAATCACATTCATTACATCAATTAGGGCAGGCCAACACAACGCCGGGCTGGGAGTCAGACCTCCATCTCCTGCTGATCGATGCTAAACACAGAGCACATCCTCCAGTCCTCAACCTCCACACTGGAGACCAGCATACTGTACCTAACCTCACCCGGCATACTGGGCCTCCACCGGGAGCTCACCACTGGGATGGAGTTTAGAACCAGTTAATTTTGGCAGGGTTTAGTCTGAAGGAGTTTTTGAAAACTGGTACCAGAGGTTGGACAGAGTCAGTGTTTTGCAAGTCTCAGGTCTTTGCATTCAAGTCCAAAGTCACTTCCCAAGTCAAGACAGACAATTCCCAAGTCATAAACTTCGAGGTTTGAGCCCTAAACAAGTCATAATGTGCACTTCACCAAATGTTATGCCATTTTAACAAAGTAATAATATATGAAATTTACAAAAATCATGAATGCTTTTTAAAATTTGTATTTATTTGTTTAAACAAATTTGTTGAAAGTTGTTTTGTAATTTTTGCTGACCTTCGTATATTTTTTGTATACAAACAAAACTATCTTTGGAATACTTTTTTTGCCAACTGGTGCTCCGTTTTTCGTGGTTCCCTCCTGAAACTTGACTGGATACTGACAGATGGTTCCAAACAAAGCGGATCTGAGAAATTAAGAGTTGATTTGCAAGGAATATGTAGCGTGTACATTCGCTGATTCAGGAAATGAAGGAAAATAAATTGATTCACAGCACACTTTTTGAATAACATGCTATTTAATGTATAGACTTGGGGGAAGGTATCAAATATCAAGTTTCGAGTCACTGGTTTTAAAGTTCAAGTTGCCTTGCAAGTCTTCTTCTGTTTTGTCGGCCCACACCTTCGGCTGGTACCAATATTTCTTGAGTCATTGGAGTTTAAGTCTGAGTTGAGTTGCAAGTCTTTCTTCTATTATGTCAGTCCAAAGTCATCAAATGTGTGACTCAAGTCAACACCAACACCATGTTTTTTAAGTCATTGGTGTTAAAGTTCAAGTCAAGTTACAAGTCTATTTTGATACCGTCATATGGACTTTAATTTAAGAATTGAAGAATTCAAGTCCAAGTCTTTTGACTCAAGTCCGTATCTCTGGCCAGTAACAATATCTCTTGAGTCACTGGAGTTAAAGTCCAAGTCAAGTTGCAAGTCTTTATTGATTGTGTCAGTCAAAAGTCATCAGATTTGTGACTTGAATCCGACTCAAGTTGACTTGAGTCCACACCTCTGGCTGGTACCAAAATTTCTTAAATTGTTGGTGTTAAAGTCCAAGACAAGTTGCGAGTCTTTTTTGATTTTGTCATTCCATGTCACCAAATTTGTGACTCAAGTCTGACACACCTCTGTCCGGTTTTGGGATCAAGGATGCAGATTGCCAACTTCAGTATCTATTTTGGGCTATTTTTACTGATTAAAAATTACATGTACTAAGGTATTCATTTATTCAAGTCAGTGACTGAGACCACATTGAGACCACTGGACACTACAACCATGTATGTGGTGATTTGCTGGTCGAAAGATGTCTAAATGTGTAATTTAAAATCAGGCTAAATGTGGCTGAGATCTGAAAGTATTTTAGACATCTGGCTCACATACTACTGTCTTTTAAATTTACTTTTAAAATAATATATTTCAGTTCAAAACATTCAAAAATGCAGTGATTGAAACAGCAGTCATATGCAATGTATGTAGATGTCTAAAACTGTAACATTCCTAATAACCTTAACTGAGTGTAGAACTGATCAATAACATAATACAGATCTAATGGATCCTATCCTTAGATCCCATTCAATATATAAACACAATCCCAGTATATTGGCAAACCGATCTATTCAACAGTAGACCTGTGGTCCACTTTAAGTGTTGAGGATATTAAGTGGTTTAAAGCAGGACTTGAATGCACATCCTGAAATCCCCTGTGTGTAACTCCATCCATATAATGATTACCAAAGTAGAATCTTTAAGACGGCAAAATTTGGTATCACATTCTAAGTCCACGCAGCAGTTAAGCCCTGCACAATGGTTCTCGAATGATAAATATGAAATCATAATCTGAGCCGGTTGGTCATTAGATGTAATTTCAACAGAATCTTCAGTACAGTGCTGCTTTTCTTTCTGCTGACAGATAACAGACGCTACTGTGTGTGAGACGTTCACACGCAATGGTTGACACAGAGAAGTCAAATAAAGAGAAGATCTTGTGGACAATGTCTCCACACATCTGTGAGTTTTACTGGTTTAATAATCTCCACACTGGAATCCTCTTTAGGTGAACCAACCTGAGACCAAATCCTCAAAATATTCACTTCTTATTCTTTAATGTTTCTCCTGCAGAGTCCATATGTAAGTTTGATTTTTAAACACAATGCGACTAGAAATTGTTGATGGTGATAGATTCTGTTTTTACAGTAAATAGCTAATAGCAGGGCTAATATCACCGTGGTACAGATCTCATGTAAAATAAAGACCACATTCCTTACAAACAACATTAAAAAAGCTAATTAGCATCTGCTAGCTTGTGTTTTCCTGTCTGAAAACTTTGGTTTTACTTCGACAGCATAACAATATTGGAAGATGTCATCCATTTAACTGATGCTTCTTCCACTATTTTCTATAACGATAAAATCTGAGACATTGAGGTGTGTTGGCTGAGATGCCAGAAGAAAATGTTTGCATTGTATTTTTATGCAAACCGCCAATACGTTGCATTTGTGTGTTTTATATGCATCATATCAATGTTTGTAAAGTTAC
Organism: Epinephelus fuscoguttatus; assembly: GCF_011397635.1. Taxonomy (NCBI): domain Eukaryota; kingdom Metazoa; phylum Chordata; class Actinopteri; order Perciformes; family Serranidae; genus Epinephelus; species Epinephelus fuscoguttatus. The sequence continues at coordinate 5,711,424 of NC_064773.1, forward strand.
ATAGCACATGAGCTGAGAGATGGAGGGGTGGTGGATAAGGTGACACATAGGTGAGACACCTGCCAACCTGCAGACCACTGTTCGAGACCAAAATCAACAAAACCAGTGTAGCATGTAATTGCTGTGTTTTGAGTGGCTTTTTTAGCCATCAAATGTGCATTTTTTAAAATGAGCCACCACTGCTTTTCCAGCCAGGACAGTGCCATAAAAAGCTGCTGTTTTTTAACCAAGCGACACTGCTACATTTCCTGCAGGGATAGCGCCAAGAAAAGCAATACTTTTTTTAAATCAAGAAATCCCTGCATGTCCTGTGGGGATAGTGCCACCAAACGTATATACATACGTAAATATTGATGACATCTCTAGCCAGGATTGTGTCACCAAATGTGGTATTCCAAGCCCAAACATAAACTTTTCCTGACCATGACAAAGTGGGTTTTTGTGCCTTAACATAACCACACATTAACCACAGGTAAAAAGGTGAAGTTACAATTAAAGTTACAGGAACGTATCCGCTACAATATAACATACAACTGTTACTTATTCGCAGTTCGTAGGAACATAGTTTTTCTAGTGATTGGGTTGGGTGCGCATGTGCTGAAAACGGTCTCACTCTGAAGTCGTCGAAAATGTGGCGCTTCGGCAGTGACTTGCAGTGTCAGAAACCAATGGAAAAAGGCGTCCTTTAATGTCAGCGTGATACGCAGTTATAGTTTAATGGCACTCCCCCGTGGCGTCAGGGGAAAACAAAGCGGGACAAGAACGAAAGGCTGCGAAAGTTTGAATATTGAAGCAAAAAATCATTTGAAAACACAAGAACATTAAATCTAAATGAAATTGGGTTAAACTGTGCATGAGGTGCATTATAGCTGTCAGGTAGATTGGGTTGAATATAAGGAAATGCTGCACTGACTGGAAATAAATTTGCTGGAGGAAACACTCATGCAAGGACACATAGCTGTGCGGACAGACAGGCAGGGTGACAGAGTTTGAGCTGATGACACATTAGATGTCACAAGGTTAAAACCACGTGGCTGCACTACTATCATGTACTCCCAGTTCGTCCTGCAGGTGTTGCGTGTGACGAGGAGCATGTGACACGCTCAGGTATGGTCGTCCTTTGTGGAATGCTGCCTCTTGCATTCACAGCATCCATCAGATGTCTGAGGGGGATCACCGCTGTGATGGACAAGCACGCCTCAAAAATGTTCAACTGTTTTAAAAGCTAAATGACTCGTGACCGTCAGGCGGGCCGTACAGTACATTTGAGAGCACATGTGTGTCATCGGTGACCTGCTGACTTAGTTGGCTTCCTCCTGAAACCTTTTGCCTCCTTTCCCCTCGGCGACAGAAAACCTGGTGACACCAGGATGAGCGACAGGCGAGGAAGAGGAGAAATGGCGCCGAAAACTGGAGGGAGATAAAATGGATAGATAAGGTCGGGGCATCTGAGAAAAAAAAATGGGAAAGTGGATAGATTGCGACAGAAGAGGGAGAGAGAAAGAAGAAAGGTGGGGGAGGCGGGGGAGAAGAGTGATGCTATTGATACACCGAGGCTGCAGAAAGAGGAGAGGAAGGTGCACTCCATTTTTTCCTCCTCAAAGTGCTATCGGAAGACATACATTACAATGACAGCACTGTGACCACGCCAACCACATAAAAAACACACCGCCTTTATTTCATCTCCCACAGATAGTTATTAATAAAAACCAGGACACACACAAACACACACACACAGACGGAGAGGAAAAATAGATGAGAAAGAGCGATGGAGAGTCGAAAAGGAGAGACGAAGGAGGAAGATCATGTCGGGAGGAGGTTTGTCCGCCTGACAACGTGAAGTCGAGAGCAATGGGACTCACACCTCGATTTGTCAGTGTGATGAAATAAGCTACCGGCCACAATCCCATACTCCACACTCTCTACTGACGTGACATCTAAAGCATCTCTTTTTCCTCTCTCTTCCCTCCTCTCCCCTTCCAAGTATTCATGTAGGCCCTTATTTCTCTTCTCACTTCCCTCACAGACTCTCTCCGCCTTTCTCTCTCTGAGCCTCGGTGTTATCAGTATCTGACACACAGTGAATCAGGGAGTATCTAGCGGCCTGCTATCAGACCTCTCTTCATCTCCCACTGCCCCTCTGTGCTCAGGCCTATCAATCAGAGAGCCGCTGCCAGGACAGATGCCACCGATGCAACCGCAACCACTGACACATCTTGCATCTACCACAACGTAGCAACGGAATGAACACAATTAACAGGAGTCATTCAGTCACTACAAAGTAAAGACAAAAGTTTGGCATAATATGTCCAATATAGTGGAATTTGGAAGATTATGATTGTTTTTAAAAGAGGTAGTTCACCCCAAATCAAAAATACATATTTGCCCTCTTCCCTGTAGTGATATTTATCAATCTAGAGTTTTAGTTTGAGTTGCAGAGTGTTGGAGATATGGCACTCGCCTTGAGGTGCTTAGAGCATCCAAAAAACACATTTGAAAACCTCAACACCAATGTCTCTTTCCAGAAATCATGACCTGGTTACTCATGCATTGTCTTCTTTCAAAATATGTGCTATGTTGGTACAACCAACAACTAAAGCAAGTGGTTGGGTTTAAGACAAAAAAAACAGGGTTTGGCTTTACAATCATACGAGAAACAAACACTGCTCTCGTGGGTGAAAGTTGTTGGTTGTTAGACCCATCTACCACCCATCTCACTTGCCCTACTCAGACTTTAAGTACCTTTACTTTCGTTGTTGTCCCACAGAGTTTCCCCCTGATGCCACCAAGTACCATTAGTCAATAACGGCAACCAGCCGGGCATCATGTCGATGTTAAAGGACAACTTTTTCGTTGGCGTTTGATGCCGTAATTCACTGCCCAAGCGTCAGATTTCTTCAAGTAGCCTGAGTGTCAGACTGAAGCTCCCAGAACCTTCAGTCTGACATCGCCTCCATTGAAGGCGATTTACAAGGGGGAGGGAATTTGATTTTTCCCTAACCAATCAGTAGAGACTAACGACTCACCCAGAATCTGACGTCATTAGTATCCATGCCTCAGGGGTGCCGAAAACAAGCGAGCATTGCCCGTTTAAAATGTCTCCGTCATCGTGCACACCCAGCTGCATCGCTGTTAAATCCAGTTTAGCAGCTTCCTTAATTTGGTCCTCCATTAACGCGAGTAGTGGCGAAATACCTCGATAGCATCGTTAATGTGGTCTGTAGGATCTGTAGCCGTCGCCATTGTTGCTATCCTCACCAGTTACCCACCGGCAGACAGCTTGACATCAGTGTGGCGGTGATTGGCTAACCGCTAGACCCGGCGTTCATTGGTCCGTCCATCGTTTGGACGAGATAAATCGCAAATTCATTGAAGTATGCCAGACCAGAGATGCAAGCCTACTCAGTTGAGTGGGCGGGGTCTATGGTCTGGAACCAGGCTACTCTTCAAGGTCTGCAGATTATCTTGAGTAACAGGGTTCTAATTTCTAGAAAGAGAGTTTTTAAAATTATACTGAAGAGAAGGCAGTATCTCCAGCCAATATCTTTGGTAACTAAGGCTGCAATGATTAGTCGACTAATTGATGACTAATCAACTATTACAATAATCGGTGACTATTTTAGTAGTTGACTTTTCGGTTTGAGTCATTTTTCATAGAAAAGTACTATAAAAGTACCCCAAAATACTCTTATTGCAGCTTCTTATGTTCAAATATTGGCAGCTTTACACACTCTCCCATGACGGTGAACTAAAACCCTTTGGCGTTGGTACGAAACAAGACATTAGATGACATAATTTTGGGGTTTGGGAGAGACAGACCGACATTTTTCAACATTTTAACACATTTTACGATAAAATGATTCGTCAACTAATCGAAGAAATAATCGACAGATTAGTCGACAATGAAAATAATCGTTAGTTGCAGCCCTATTGGTAACTAGAGATGGCTGTTGGGGAGACTGTGGCTCACTAATCAGAAGATTGGCGAAATTTGCCTATTTCCACTTTAACAAAAAGACTTTGCAAACCTTCTATGCCACATACACATTTTTTTTTATGTACTATGTCTAATAGAATATCTGTGCTTTAAAAAAATCTGCTTCATTATTGTTTCAATGTTGTCATTGAACTTTCTTTTTGTTATATTTATCTTTCACCAAAATCTAAATCTTATGCTGCCATTTTTCCCATGGTATTGAGAATGGTACTGAATATCAATATTTTCAAGGAATTATAAATCTAAGTTAGAAATCCCACTATGGCCACAACACTATTCAGTCACATGACAAACTCTACTGACTGACTTCAACATATCAAACGCACCTACTGCACGAGGCGGGCAATTTAAAGTGTCGACGCCCCGCCCACTTTTTAAAATCTCCGCCATTGTACCATCACACACCTGTCCATGAGCCCTGCTAAGTTGGATGCTTCACTTCAGCAAGGTAGGGGCTGCTTTCGCTAACTGTCATGTCCTGTCTCTTTAGCTGTTGTGGGTGCTGGAGATGCTAACATCTGTGTAGCATTAAAGTTAGCTAGCTAGCCAGTCACCAGCAGTCTGACCATGTTGCTGACTGGCTGGCTAGCTAACTTAAATGTTACACAAATGCTAGCTGCTTTTGCTAGCATTTCTATTGAGTCAAGTTTTGTCTCTAAAGTTGTTGTTGGTGCTGGAGATGCTAACATCTGTGCTACATTTAAGTTAGCTAGCCAGCCAGCCACTAACAGTTTCACCATGTTGGTGACTGGCTGGCTGGCCAACTTAAATGTTACACAAATGCTAGCTGCTTTTGCTAGCATTTCTACTGAGTCAAGTTTTGTCTCTAAAGTTGTTGTTGGTGCTGGAGATGCTAACATCCGTGCTACATTTAAGTTAGCTAGCTAGCCAGCCACTAACAGTTTCACCATGTTGGAGCTGCTTTTGCTAACATTTCTGTTGTCATGTCTTGTCTCTGAAGTTGTTATTGGTGCTGGGGATGCTAACATTTGTGTAACATTGAAGATAGCTGATTAACCAATTATGTTCGAGCTGATTTTGAGAAATTTCTATTGAGTCATGTCTTGTCTCTGAAGTTGTTATCGGTACTGTAGAGATGCTAACATCTGTGTAACATTTAAGATAGCTAGCCAGCCACTCACCAACAGTCTCACCATGTTGGAGCTGTTTTTGCTAACATATCGGTTGAGTCATGTTTTGTCTCTTTAGCTGTTGTTGGTGTCGGAGATGCTTATGTCCATGTAGCATTTAAGTTAGCTAGCTACCCAACCAACCAATCACCAACAGTTTCACCTTGTTGGAGATGCTTATGCTAGCATTTCTGTTAAGTGATGCCTTGTCTCTGAAGTTATTATTGGTGCTAGAGATGCTAATGTATATGTAACATTGAAGATAGCTAGCTAGCCAGCCAGTCACCAACAATCTCACCATGTTGGAGCTGCTTATGCTAGCATTTCTGTTGAGTGATGTCTTGTCTCTGAAGTTATTATTGGTGCTGGAGATGCTAACATCTGTGCTACATTTAAGTTAGCTAGCTAGCCAGTCAGTAACAGTTTCACCATGTTGGCGCTGCTTTTGCTAACATTTCTGTTGCCGTGTCTTGTCTCTGAAATTGTTATCGGCGCTATAGAGATGCTAACACCTGTGTAACATTGAAGATTGGTAGCTAGCCAGCCAGTCACCAACAGTCTGACCATGTTGGAGCTGCTTTAGCGAACATTTTGGTTGAGCCATGTCTTACCTCTAGAATTGTCATTGGTGTTGGAGATGCTAACATCTGTGCAACATTGAAGATAGCAAGCTAGCCAGTCACCAACATGTCTCACCATGTAGGAGCTGCTTTTTTCTGTTAAATCATATCTTGTCTCCTAAGTTGTTGTTGGGGCTAGAAATGCTAACATCTGTGTAACATTTAAGATAGCTAACGTTAGCCAGCCAGTCACCAACAGTCTCACCATGTTGAAGCTGCTTTTGCTAACATTTAGGATGAGTCATGTCGTCTCTCTTTAGCTGTTGTTGGTGTTGGAGATGCTTATGTCCGTGTAGCATTTAAGTTAGCTAGCTACCCATCCAATCACCAACAGTTTCACCATGTTGGAGCTACTTATGCTAGCATTTCTGTTAAGTAATGTCTTGTCTCTGAAGTTATTATTGGTGCTGGAGATGCTAACATCTGTGCTACATTTAAGTTAGCTAGCCAGCCAGTCATTAACAGTTTCACCATGTTGGAGCTGCTTTTGCTAACATTTCTGTTGTCGTGTCTTGTTTCTGAAATTGTTATCGGCACTATAGAGATGCTAACACCTGTGTAATATTGAAGATAGCTAGCTAGAGAGTCACTGACAGCTGCTTTTGCTGGCATTTTTGTTGAGTCATGGCTTTTGCTAACATCTCTGCCGAGACATGTCTTGTCTCTTTAGCTGTTGTTGGTGTTGGAGATGCTCATGTCCATGTAACATTTAAGTTAGCCAGTCACCAACAGTTTCATCATGTTGGAGCTGCCTTTGCTAGCATTTCTGTTGAGTCTTGAACCTTAGTTGTCATTGGTGTTGGAGATGCTACATGTTTGCATGCTCTGGACTCTGTGTACCATGATGCATTGAGATTTATCACCAACTGTATGCCCCTAACTCGTCACTTTATCCTGCATGCTCAAATTGGCTGGCTCTCCTTACAGTTTCATAGAGTTTTTCATTGGCATTCCCTCGTCTTCAGAGGTATTCTTGGCCTACTTCCAGCGTACATATGTGTGTACATTAGGCAAAAAAATGAAAATGGTTATGCTCTCCGTTCTCAGAACATGATATAATTGTCTGTATCGAAGATGCGAACAGAATTTGGTAAGCGAGCATTTATGTATGCAACTCCTTATATGTGGTATCTTCTGCAGAAGGACTGTAAGTTGAACTCTTTGATTCCTCTTAGTCATTTCAAAGTGCTGTTGCAGGATTTTTGTACACAATCTATATGCCAGTGTCACAGTGTGTGTTAGCTGCTCTTTGTAATCATGTGTAGTGCAGTTAAATAAAGGTTAAATAAGAATTAATTATAAAAACATCTGTGTAACATTGAGGATAGATAGCGAGATAGCTAGCCAGGCACCAACAGTCTCACCGTGTTCCTTCAGGACCTCTTTGACTGCTCATCAGACCAGAGTTTCCTGTCCTGTTCCTGGATCCTAAAGATCAGTGCTTCACTTCAGCAAGGTAGGAACTGCTTTTACTATCACTTATGCTGTGAGTTGATGCCTTGTATCCATGAAGCTGCTGATGGTGTGTGTGCTTGGCTGGTGTTGCTGCCGTCTGCCTCGTCTCAGACATCTGATTGTTGTTGACGTCTTGGCGTTTGCTGGCTGCTAATATCTGCTTTTATGGTGCTTTCATCTCGCTGTTTGCTATTTATTTGAATTAAATGTGAATTAATTTCTGGTCGTGACTGAGCTGTATTTTTCTTTGGGTTAATGCTCTTGCTGTGTGCATCATGAGGCCTTCGAGCTGTTGATTTACATGGCTGCGAAATATGACTCATCATCATGCTTGAGTGTTTTGACTGTAATGAGCTGAATTGGTTGTGCAGCAGTTTGTGGTGCTTTGATGTGTGCTGGCTTTAAGGATTGTTTTCTTGCACGCTGCCCATACGTGCAGTTATTCTCCTGCAACATGCACTTCATGGGAGACTCAGCATGGCTTGTGACATTCACATTTCCTCCACACACTTCATATTTAGCAACTCACTCATTGCCAACCATAAGTTCATATCCACGTGCTGATGGCCAGAGGATCCTTGTTTCACTTCAACAAGGTATGAGCTGCTTTTTCTAATATTTACTGTATGCTGGTTTTGCTTTGCTGCTGTTTGTGTGCTTTGCAAACGCTATGAAACTCTTGATGCTGCTGTTTTTTTTTTGTTTTTTTTTTTGGGATCTGCCAGCTGCTAACTTCTGCTTGTATGCACTCTCTGTTAATTGTAGTTGTCATAATAATAATGTATGATGCTCCAGTATACTTTCCTTTTGGCTGTTGTGTGTCTTGTGCGCTACTATACCATTGATTTACCTTGTGTTGAAATCTGAATCATCATGTTTCAGCTGTATGGGTTTTGTAGCAGATTGATGCTGTTGCGCTCCTTTCAGTTGATGTTTGTGTGTTTAGTAATCTTGGCATGCTGCTGGAGCTTCTGGCAGTTTCAGTGGTGTCTCACATATTTTCTTGTGGTTGATGTTTTGGCATTTATCCCCTGATAATTGGTGCTGCCATCTACTTAGGTGCATTTTATTGCATTGTTTTAGCTTACTTTCTTGTGGTGGCTGTGCTTACTGTTTTCTTGGGTTGCTGCATGTGCACTGTGATGCTTTTGTGATGTTGATTTAGTGGTCACAGTGGTATAAATACTTTTCTCTGCGGGTTACAAATGTTTGTCTGAATGTCTGAATTATTTTGCTGCAGGTTGTTTCCTTTGTTGTGATGCTGGTTGTTGGCTCGTCATTCAGTGCTGCTGCCATAGACTGTTTAAAACAAGTGGACGTAGCCTCCAGGTCTGAAAAGTGAAGCCACTGCCAGCCAGTGCCTTAAACCTATATTCTTTCTAATGGCCAGCGGGGGGCAGATCCATTGGTTGGAAGAAGAAGTCTATGAGAAAATGACCCTTCTCCTCACTTAATGAAAAGCGACCTGTCAGTCAAGATAGAGTCATAGCCATCACAGTTGCCAGAAGAAAATCTTTACATTTTGTGTTTCTGCAAACCACAAATCTGTTACATCTGCACATTCAATACGTATCATATCATCATTTCTAAAGTGATTGCAACTGCAGAAATTGTTATGGGAACCACTTCTGGTGGGGTAGTGGAAGTCGCAGTGAGTAAATTAGTTGCATTGACTCTCTGTGGTTAGTTCCAGAGGCTAATCATGGTGGCCGACCACCAGCGGCAGTAATTCGCCCTTAATGTAGCAAGTACTGCTTTGTTTTTTAACAGATACTCAATCAGCATTTTCTAAAATTTCCTTGCAGAGCTCTGGTGCCTGTTGTGCTGTCCGTATATGTAACATTACTAACACCCGGACTAAATTAAATTGGCTCCAGCAGCCGTATGTTTAACGTGCACCCAAAACAAAAAGGAGGAATCTGCAGACTACCGTTTGAAACCAACAATGCAAGTGGATTTTTTTGCAACCCTTGGTGACATTTCTACCAGTGTTTGCGACACCCAAACGTGGGTGTTTTTAGCGACACATTGCAGCATTTCCCTGCAGCGTTTGTGACACTGAAACTGGGTGTTTTTTACCAACACATTGCTATGTTTCCTGTGACATTTTAGCCACTGAACCTGGATGTTTTTCAGCAAACATTGTGGTGCTTCTCATTGGCCTTTGTGCCACCAAATGTAGGTATTTTAAGCCAAAACGTCTTTTCCTAACCATAACCAAGTGTTTTTGTACCTTAACCTATCCACACCTCCACAGCATTGTTGGGAAATGAGTTTCAACGTATCAGCTCCAAAATAATGTACTAATGTAATTTATCTGTGGTTTGCAAAAACGTACAATGCAAACATTTATTTCTGGTGATTGGATTGTCGTAGCATTGCACATCACCCCCAGCTACATTGTCTCATCCAAATAGTGTCACTTCTGGCTGCAAAATACCAAACTCAATGCTTCAAAATGGTTGACCAAAAACCTATGGGTGACTTCATGGTGGCTACATCCACTTCTTTAAGTTTGTCTGTCTGTGGCTGATAATGCTTTTCATGTTGCATTCTATAAGCTCCACCCTTACACCAGCATCCACCTATAGGCTCAGAATCTGTGTTAATTTTGAGCCAATCAGTGGTGTAGTGGTAGCTGATAGGTTGGTGTACTCCCTGATAGATGGTTAGGTAACCTAGGACAAAGTGGGTATACCCGGTAGACCTGCATATACCCTCCACAGCACCACCAAAGCCAATCATTTCTGTGCCTTTCAAACCTATTCTACAGTATTTAATGTGCGCTACCTTCAGCTGTTTGTCACTGATGTCTGCACTGAATGTATTAAGCTTGAAAAGGAATATATCTACACTCTAAAAAGATAAAAACATTGAAAATTGCATCATCTGTTTTTCTAGTGGAAAAAACTGCTCCTTTTAGGGTGTCTAAAACTCTGTTCTTATCCACAACAACCTCTTCAACAACCCTGAACTAGCTGAACATATTTTATCACAAAAATCATCCATTTTCCGACACATTAACCGACAGCTGGTCCAGATTCTATTCTTAATTAGCAAACGCACTAATGGTTTATACAAGTAAAAATCACGCAAACTGCAATATGTGCTTTAGTGTTGGCCTTCAAAAAGCTCATGACGGTCAGACCCTTGAATCTTGAATTAAATAAAATCTAATGCACAAACGTGACGAACGGAGGGATAAAAGTATGTTTGAGACTCTCATCTATTATTGAAGAGGCCACTAGATCCAGATCACATCAGGCCTGGGACAGTAGATAGTGTTTCATGGTGGCTTTGTCTTTAAATATTCTCCTAGATTGAAAGCTTCAAAGTAAACTTCAATTACTGCAGTGATTAGATCTGGCCTGCTCCATTAGAGGACATTCTAGCTCGGGGGGGACAGACAGAGAGAGCAGGGCGAGGACTCTCAGACCCCCAGCCAAGGAATTACTAACTATTGATCTTGCTGCCACAAGCCATCTGACAATGACATTATAGTTGTGTAGCTTCAGATGGAGCAGTACAGTTGAGCACAGGGGCTGAAGTAGTCCCTGCAAAGCACTTAGACATGGGGATGAAATCCTGTTTCATTTGGGATGGGATAGAGAGCAAAGGGTTTCTGCTGGCTGTGGGTTAAAGTTCCAATTTGATTCAGTTTTTATCATTTTGTTTTGAAATACACTGTGGCTCAGTGTAAGAATTGTAGTTTCCAGTGTTTCTTGACAATGTGGGCTTCCATATCAGTCACTTAAGAAACATGGTGTTCAGTTTTTTTTCTGCAGGACCAGTTAAAAACAGATGCTTTGCAGCTTAACAAGCTTATAATATAACATGCTAAGGGCTAATTAGCTGCTGTAAAGGTGTGCATCCTTATAAATGACTCAAATCTTGACCTTTTGGTCATTTTGAGAACGTCAACATGTGATACGTCACGACCAACAAGAACGTCAAACATTTCCACTTCTTCATCAAGTGTTCTTGTGAAAATGTGTCTTTTAATATTTTCTGGACCATACAAACTCCTCGAATTCACACTTCTTTCTCTGTAGTTTATTAGCCTTCTGAGACCCCGCGTCCTCAGGTGAGGACATTGCATTTTGGGTTTCTGCACTGTATATTTCATTCTGCTTAACGTAGACCTGTTGTCCTCATGGACACTTTTATGCTCAGTCTGCAGCTGATCCAGACACAAAAGTGGACAAGGTCCAAAATCTGATCAAATTTTATGGTTGAAACTTGTTTATTTGTGCTAAATAACATCTGTAGTTTGATATGGAATACATTTCAACCAATTTTAGCCATGGTAACAAGCTAAAATGCCGTTCATTATGAAGTACTCGTTTGAGGACATTGGGACTTCATGTTAGGCTTGACAGACTGTACCTACAGACAAAAAGGACATTAGCAGATGGACGAACGGAGCAGGGAAACTTTAATACAAAATTACAACACGAGCAATTCACAAGGCTTTCAGAAATGTTGCATTATCTGCCGTGTTGTTTTCACACAGCCATGTTCAAGCAATGAAATGAAGAGTTTTGAACAGTTGCAGACCTGAACAGTGACCTCTAACCCATACACTTACAACACATTCAACAATTGTTTAAACAATTGCACAACATTGTTCAGGTATTGAAACAGTTTTATAATTTCTTACATGCTATTAAAAATCCTTGGGTCGCAGCAGGTTAGACTTGTGTTAAAAGCTGCAGAAAGGCCTGATGGGGCTACTGTGACATGTTTGAGTGACTCTAAATTAACTATATATAGGTGTGAGTGTTTGTTCCTGTGTGTTGGCCCAGTCGGTACTCCGCTTCCAACCCATTGCATGCTGGGTTCTTGCATCAGATCCCTGCGACACTGAACAAGATGACAGGTTTAGAAATTGGATAGAGGGATAAAGATGTCAGATCTTAGATGGTATTGAGTGCAGGGAGTCAGTTGTGATTGAGTCCAGTGATTTGTTGATGGTAGTTTATTTCAAAATAGTTTGAATAAAACCATCAAATAAATAAATATATAATGAAGTGGAATTAACTAATTACACTACCATAAAGGACAATATGAAACATCACAAGAACAATACCAGAACATACTGGCTGGCAAATACACAACAGCAATTCAAAATAAAACAAAATACCAAAAGGAAATCACAATGCAAATACTATAACACGGAACATAACATATTCAAGCATGTAAATGGTGCACATTGCGTTAAATCAGCATTTGTAGGTCACCGCCCATACTGGAGTAAAAAGGGGAAAGTGGGGCAGAAATACAAGAACTGATAGCCTGTTTGATATTGAAAACCTTCTCTTCTAGAAATGATATGAATTTCTTTTTCTTTTTGTCCACAACTGCCGGGGGCGAAAACAAAAAAGCGGCTGGCCAATGTAGCGCCATCACTGAGTAAATCTCTCTCAGTTTACATGTGAGAGAGCATGCGTTGATATGAGTTAAGGGAGGGCCCATTTACAGGACCTTTTTAGGGGCTGAGCCATCTGTGTGGGTACACCTGCCCAGTGTTTGACTTCTTGCAGAGTGGGAGACCAGGTGTCTTGAAAGTATTTGATTATATCATATGAATTACAAGAATAAAACTTGACTTCATTTTTAAATCTTTGGATATTGTACTGCATGTACACTGACTGTTAGATGTGATAAATCCATAATAAATACAGTTTCTTAATTAGTTACATTGTGCAAATGCCTGGAAATATATTTTTACAGTATGAACAATTTATAGCATAAAGGTTCAGTGTGTAAGATTTTGGGGGATTTAGTGGCATACAGTGGTGAGGATTGCACATTGCAACCAGCTTAAACTTCTTCCAGTTAGAATTCCTTGTTCAAGAGGTTTTTACCAGTAGCCGAATTATTTTTAGAGGTCTCCTTGTCTCCAAAACAAATGGAAGCTGGTGAAAACACCGGATAAAGCAGTTCCACTTTCCAGATCAGTGTTTCTCTGATGCTATTTGGTATATCGGAGACTGGCAGCGCACTCACCTCATAATAATGTTTGCTTACCTTTATTCTCTGATAATGTACGATCAAAACATTCAGGAGGTTTTCACCTGGAGCTGAACTATTCGCAGAGGTCTCTTCCTCTCCAAATAAACAGACCCAGTGATTTAAACCAGTAAAAACACTGAATAAAACACCTTCACGTTTCAGTGTGTGTGTTTTTGTGATGCTGATATTTTCAGATGATTATACTCTAAAGAAAACAAAGTTCTAAAAATCCATTTCTGCCAATATATCCCATTAAATCTTACACCAAGGAGAATCCTCTCAGTTAGTCCCAGATTTTAAAAAGGAATGGTAATTGGTAGGGGTAGGAATCACCAGAATATCCACCATACAATATCACTGTGATATTAAATATATTGGGATATGTTGAGTTGTTCGATGAAAATCTATTGTGATATTTGCGATTTATTACCCTTTTTTTCCAACTGCAAATTATTTCCCCAAAGCAAAACTTTGACTATCAGTTTTACCTCAAAAGTTTTCAGTCAGTTCGTCTGACGTCAATCATTTTTGTTGCAGCAAAATGTGATGTAAAGCAGACATAAAAGTAGGTGTAAGTAAAAATCAGGTGATGGACTGTGTTAATTTCTCAGCTCTCTCAGAGTTGGATGGTAGTTTTGTCAAGCTAACTGTGTCCAGTGTTGGTTGATTTTTCAGCGGAGCAGGTTTAGCGTTAGCTTGGCTTTTAGCAGCTTACGCTATCTCTGAATGGTGGAATTAGAGGTGAGTCCTCATGTTCGTAGTATTCGCAGAGTATTTTATTCATGTCATATTGATGTGTGAAATCCAAGTCCTCCTTCCCTCCTGTGTGTAAAATCCAACATAGGTCCAGATTTTTGATTTAAAAGCCGACAGCACATTTCCGATATCTTGATCCTGTGCCTCCATCTTTGGTTTGATGAACTTCCTGCCAAATGCTGCTGACTGAGACCTCTGCTGACCTCAGCACCATCTAGTGGTCCGCAAAAGCAATTGATTTTATTATTCTGGTCCCAAAAGTTGTATTAAAATGTGTATTTGCAAAAATTGATAATGTGTATAATATAAGATCAATACAGTGTCCAGGTATCGATACAATATCGCCACGCAAAATATTGCAGTTCTATCCACCTTATTTTCAAACACGGAAGTAAATAGTGATCAACTTCCGTTTTTTGTGCGTGACTTCCGGTCAGCCGCTTTCCCTCATGTTTTCCCTTACCGGAGCTAACAGTGCAAGCTAATTTTTTTCAATTTTCAGTTGTTTATGTTAGTCAATCAGTTAGTTAGTCAGTCTGTGCATTTTATATAGATAACTGTGCCCATGTTTCCGTTATAACGGAAATTTATTCCCTCTAAACGCGAATAAATCGCACGTCAATCAAAAACTATGAACCAAAAAAGCACAACCTATCCCGAGTGAGACAAACTGCTTGATCTCTGTCTCCAGTGTACCAGCAGTGAACCTGCAGAACCGAATCAGTGAAAAAACACACCGGGCTACACAGCCTCTCTAACATTACCTGAGCAGCTGAAGCTGTGGCTCGCACCCTTGACACACACACGGTGCTTCTGCATGCCAGCCAAATGTGTGCGCAACTGTGAGAAATAAATATGTGAGGTGTACACTGCTTTTCTGTCTTTTTTCCCCCCTTTTCTTTCTTTCTTTCTGTCAGCGACATACACTCCTAACACAGGACGGGTTGTTTTTATTGACTGAGTTGATTAAGCCATAGTGATGCGCGGATCGGCTCTGATAGCACCTGAATCAGCATGTACGTATCAACCATCCAGCCGTTACAGCATGATTGAGCTGGCAAAGCAGTTTTGTGTTGCTATGTGTGGTATTTATTCAGTTTTGGGAAATCACGATGTCTAGAAAGCATCAGCGGCTGCAGCTGACAGGGACAGCTAACGTTAACACTAGCAGCAAAGCTAACATCAGGATCGTCATCTGTTAAAAGCCTCCTGTTGTTGGATACGACATGAAACTACTCCAGTTAGCTCAGTCGTGTTGTAAATAAGACATCCAGACAAGATCTGACATGTTATATTTTCACTTATATTAGAAGGTTGTGAATAAACCAATCAAAGGCCTCTTTTTAATGTTGCTGAGTCTCTCATGTTTCAGAAACAGTCTGGAGTTTGGGGCTGTGCAGACCTTGAAACCAGTAGATTGAGCAGAAATGACGGGAAAATGCACGACCTTGATAATAATGATAATGATCCTGATGGTTTTCTCCGTCACAATGCCAATACTGTTAATAATGACAGCGATGATGATGGATACGATGATGGATACGATGATGATGATAATGATGGTGCTCCCAGTGATGGCGCTGGCACTGTGGATGCTGCCGATGATTGTGGAAATGAGCATGTTGATAAGGCCGAAACATTTTCTTTGAGCATGCATGGCTCCCGATAACAGCACTGTAAGTCTACACTGATAGTCCCAGTGACCATCTTATCTACTACATCTCACCGTCAGACACCCACTTCCCCTTCCTCTCTGTTAGCAGGCTCCCAAAAACCATTAGAAGAACCTGATCAGCGCCACACACACATCTATAATCATAAAACAAATGTAGAATATTACAGGAGGAGAAACGTTTGAAATTAAAAACAGGGGTGCACGGAAGAGTGAGAGGTCTGTGGGGAAAGTGAAGAAGAACACGGGCACTCAAGTAAGAGAGGGGAAGATGGAGACGAAGAGGGAGAGGGAAGGGGAAAGAAAGAGGGAGCGAGAAGGCAGGGGGAAGATAGATCACGGTCCTGAGCGATTGTGACAAGCATAGACCCTATCAGCCGCTGTTTGTTTGCACACTCCCCTCTCTGCATTAAAGGAGCCGTCCAGGCCGCCGGCAGGCTGCGAGCGCTCCATCTCATCACCTGACACGCCAACAGATGTTATGGGCTGATAAGAGCCCCGCGGCCCCCTTCCCTTTGCATCTACGATTACCTCCGCACAAAGGAGAAAGGGGCGGCGGAGGGGGGGAGGAAGGAGGTGGAATGGAGAGAGGGAAGGAGGCAGAGGAGGGAGGAGAGGAAATCAAATACTTCATGATGACTTAAAAAAAGAGAAGAAATGAAATAGATGGAAGTGGAGTGTGTGTGTGCGTGTGGAGGGGATAGGAGATTGAAAAAGGGAATGAGAGAAGGAAAGATGGTAGGGGACACACTCATTTGTCCTGTATGAAGTGGTAAATGGCCTCGCCGTGCTTCCTGGCCCCGTGCTGTTTGTCTCTGTTCTAATCGGCTTATTCCATAAGCACTGCTGCACCATCGTCATTAGGCAATGATAATGATATTATTTAACAGGGGATGAGAGAATTAAGGAGGCGCGCTATCTGATGGCTAGTTTTGTCCGCCGCCTCATTTCCTCATCCTCGGAAAATGTAGCATTTCCCAGCCGATAAGGATTGTTTTGCAATTGCGAAGATGCTTTAATAACAGCCACATCCATTGCCTTTATTGCCTAAAAATATCATTACTCCAACTTTTATTGTGTATTACATGGCTGGTTTGTTCTCCAAATAACACTAACTAAATTGGGATGTCAAAAAAAAAAAAGACTGGAACATTGGTCTTGTTATGGTGAATGTAACCCAATCACTGCAGTAAATACATACATATCTCCGTCTCCCTCCCTCTTCCGCCGCTTCCTCCTGATCACTAATTTATGATATAATTTAACAACGTTTCTATATTTGTTCCGCTAAACACTTTGCGTGGCATCAAATTACGGCTTCACAAAAGATCATAGAAACCCAATATCACGCATCCTATTCTCAGCCAATCTGAATGGAGAGATTGTGTTTCTTTTCTTTTTCCACTGCTTGGCTCCAAGTCCAGAGGGGGATAGATGACATTACTAAACACAAATCAGCCAATAGAATAAACAAACTCGGGGGATAAACAACAATGCAATCTCCATCTGCGCATAAACAATATGCATGTGTGTGGCTCCTCGCGATGAGATTGAATATGTGTAGATGATAAGCCAAGCAAAGTAATCAATGCAGTAATGATGAGGAGGGGGTGGAGGGTGAAACGGGGGCACCAGGTCCTATCGCAAGCAGGCATCAATGGAATTTCTAAAGCCTGCCCTGTGTGTGTGTGTGTGTGTGTGCACGTTTCTGTGTGTTTGTGTTTGTGCGTGGAGCAAAAGCGTGACAAACGCGTCATTTCGTGTGCGAGAGAGAGATAAGCTCTAAATAATTGCGGTCTGACAGGCCTGAATAATGGCCAAATTAGACAGAAGGTGCACATTATTACGAGCGGCAAACATTCAAGGCTGGTTTGAGATGTAACTGGGCTTGATTAAGGCTCCGATGACGATGGTGATGATGGTGTTGTTAGACCCCCCGCACCCCACCCTAATCCTATTTCCTCTCTTCTACTTTCTCCTCTTTCTTCTCCTTCTCCTCCGCACATTAGCATTGCCTGGGCCGCTCCACTGAGTTACCTGTGGACGACCTCCTGTTGAGCCGCAGCCCACACACAGTGCTAAAAGAGGGATGAGCAAAGAGAAAGAAGATGAGGGGGGGTAAAACAGCAACGGCCGTTGATAATCGGCGGATAAAAAGAGCGATACAAGGTCAGGGAGAGGACAAGGAGACAGTTGGGTGAAGCTTGGGCTGTGTGAAAGGAGCAATGGCAGAGAACAGAGAGAAGATAGAGGAGTGGCGGCTTTGATGTCGATCAGCTTTGGATTTGGTGTTTTGTCTGTGCCGCGGTTACGCCACGCTCCGGTAGAAAGATGAGAAAGGCCTTTTGGGAGCCTTCGCTCGGTTGGCGCTTACCTGAGGCCCAACCAAAACAAGGAGCCTGTATCCGCTGTACGGATCAGAGCTGCCGTACAGCATGACCTAATGGCAGAAAGACAGGCTGAAAAATGACAGAATCAAGCATGTAGTGGAGAAAAAACACACCTAAAATCAATTTCAACACTTGACATAAACCTTTGTGGCATAAATCATAGCATACACCGAACTAAATTACATCAAACCGGTATCATTTTGCTCCAACCTTTAAAGGAAAAGCCACAAGTCATGCTTTTCCCAAAAATAACAGGGATTTCTGTTTCCCAAATACTATATTTCCCTTTAATTCACTGCCTTTATTACCTGAATGAAAGGGTAGCCTGCTTTGACGTTGATTATAAATGGCAACAAATGTCAAGTAGAGGATATGTGACACACAGAAACACATGAGCATGTAATGGGGCAGCGTGTTGGCTCTGTGTTTAGTGAGTAGTCCTCACAACCAGAGGGTTCTGGATTCCTCCATGGTTCCTCCAGGTGCTTTGGTGTCACCGTACAGTTCAAAACACATGCAGGCTGGTGAAACTGTGTGTCTGATGTAGGCTATCAGGGAGTACCAAGCATAGCAACAGTGTGGTGTGTGAGCTAATGGTGCAGTAATGTACAAAACAAGGAAATGGAACAGAGACTCCCCCTAAAATACAGTCTGGTAAAAGCCTGATTCAGCAGCTGAGAATCCTGCAGAGATTTTGTGATTCCAGCGTTAATAGCGTAGGCAACTGGACCGGGTGGCCAGGTGGGTCAACAACTCACATTGTGACCTTAACGACTCTGAAACTAAGAGCTCACGTGACCCCTACGACTCTGCAAGGGTTCCCACCCACACAGGGTTTATAGCCTGCAACTTCGTACCAGTCATTTAGAACTGAAGATGCTTCTTCGATGAGAGGCAAAACGTCTTCAAGAAACGCAAGCAAGTCCAGTTGCCTACGATTTTAGCACTTACGATTACCATGACCTGGATTACAAAATATTCCAGCGTTGGCACCAACTGCCTATACTGCAAAGCAACCCAAAAATGGAAGAAGGACTTATCAAAAACAGCAGGGTTCATACAGTCATTAAAAAACTGGAATGGTTATTGAATTTAAGAATAGCAATTTGGAGCCCTGGAGAAGTTTTGGAAAACATTGTGAAACTTTATATACTGTGTTTATGGTGTTAATGTTCAGGCAGATCAGTCATGTCACTTGATGTTACGATGTTCTCCGCGTGGGTAACGTTAGACTCTGACCTGAGTTGCAACCTCTGTCTTTGTCAAGATGTAGACGCAGATTTATCAATATTCAGCCTGACTTGGAGAAGTGTAAGACTTGGCTTAAAAAAACAGGATCCAAGATGTGCGAAATATGGACTGTATAGTTAAATGTTTTACATTTTGAACACGGGAGGGACAGCTCTGGCTAGCCATGCTAAAGGAGCTATCATTAAAGACGAACTTCACAGTTTCAAAATTCATATATTTTATTCATATTGTGTAAGATAGTTAGTAAAAAAAGACCAGCTCTCTCCAGAATCCAAAAATTAGAGCGCTAACAACTCTAACTTCCTGACAGTGAGTCAGGAAAATGCTCTAGATGACTCCGAGAGCACCCAGGTAACTCTTCTGAGTATGTAGGTACATTTTAACACTGCAGTAGATAAAAGCTGATTTGGGTGTAGAAAAGAAAGCAAACATTTCGTGGCTCCACAAAATCAGGCCTCATTCTTAGTCTATGAAGCATCTCCAGACGTATACCCTACAGCATCACAAGTCTGAGACTTCTTTCTCTGGTTTCTGGCTTTGAGAGTGAGTAGCACATGTTCACAATACTTAAACTTTCCTTGGCCATGGAAACAGCATCTTGGAATTCTTCATATCGGTGGTGTTCCCCTTTAAGCACTGCACGAATCAACTCCCATTACCCATGTTTTTACCCCAGTGACAACCGTGATGCAATAAACACATGTCCTTACCAGGCGGCTGTGGCTCAGAGGTAGAGCGGGTCGTCCAACAATCGTAAGATCAGCTGTCCAATGTATGTACTTGATACTAGATAGAGCCTTGAATCACAGTGCGTCCTCCACCACACTCCCCATTGCTACAGACCACCTCACGAGGAGGGAGAGCATGGCCGCAGCTCCAGAGATGGACCCCTACTCAGCAGCTGCAGCAACTTGAACTCAATCAACGTTGGGGAACCAGACCACCCTGACTCCCTGACTCGGTTGCTGCTGTTACACAAGTTTGACCCTGAATTTACAACGCTACAGTCACTGACTGAACGGTCATTTTCGGCCTCAAAGCAAAGCAGTCCGCAGCAGCGAGGAGTGAGGCGGAGGGACCACAGGGTGTGGTAACAGTGCTTCCCACGGAATGAGTGTGTGTATGTGGTGGTAGCTGATGATGAGAAGAAATTAAATAGACCGTAGTGGAGTGTGTGTGTGAGGTAGCATCCTTTTTTTTCTTGTCTTTTAAATGCCTCGGTATCCCTTTGTATCAATCTGTGTCCCCTCTATCAATTCTGAGGTTTTTGCGGGTCCGTGAACGCAGCACAGGCAGAGCGCTCCATGAGTTCTTTTGTTCCCTGAGCAGTAGAGTGTGTCTCGCAGGGTAGGTAATTGATCTGTCAGTCTGTTCCCAGCTGATCAGATCAGATCGATGGATGAGAGTAGCAGCTGTTTGTGAGTAAAAGCAAACTTCTAGACCCAACAGATTGAATGGTTAAGTTTCACTTTCAATGCACCTGACGTTGCTGCTCCATCTCTTCTCCCCGACAGTGTGATGCTATAAATAAAGTATAATTTAGAGGTGATTTCAAGGCCTTAAACACCAAAAAATCCTGAAAGGCGGAGTTATGTCTTTGGACGAAGTGTTTGCTCACTATTTAGCAAGACAAGCTAAATAGCATTGAAGGGTTTAACTTGTAAATCGTTACTTTCTGCAGGTGGAGTTTCCAAGCATGGATCATATTGGTGTCATCCTAGTGAGTTTGGATGGGACAGTATTCTCTGACTGATGTTTTTCTCAGTCAGATGATTTTTTTCCCCCACAAGCTGGATAATTTCAGTTTTGGAGCAGAACACCCCAAATCTATTTCAAACACCCATCTGATATCACCAGGAGTGATCAGATCCAGATCACATCCATAATCTCCACGCTGATCACTGCCCAAGCAGACGGTTATCTGTGAGTGTTAGTGATTGGGAGATTAGTGTTTTTAAATGCTTATCCGTGTAGACCTCCCCGAGGTAGTCTCTCTCCAGAGCCTCCGTTGAATCACGGCGTCAAATCAGAGACTCAGACACACACAGATCCGACATGTTGGCTTTTGGGGGAGATGGGGGGAGATGATGGAGCGGGGGGTGGCTGGAGTGGATCATGTACATAATCACTTGTTTATCACCAGAGCATCTTGCCAAATCACTAAAGCACTGCTCTAATCACAATAACCAGAGCAGCTGCTGCTTTCCTCCTCTGTGTGCATCTTAAACCTATATGAGGTCATCTTAGGGTTACACGTTTTTGGGAGCTGATAACAACATCCTATAGATATCTTTAGATGAAATCAGCTAATATGATTTCTTGCAAATATCAAATACCTTTGATCTTGTTTAAAGGAATACTCATTCACTTTGTGTGCTTTTCTACAGGAAGTTAGAGGAGAGGATGTTTTCGGTGCTTTCTAGCAACACCAGTGCTGTCGCCATTATATACTTGTCTCGTCCTTGTAATGTCCAGACCTAAAATCCCAAAATTGTGGTTTCACAAGCAGCCAACTGAAAAAATTAAAGCACTTTACTGACCAACAACAGCTGGCTCTTCTAAGTTTGAACAAAATTCAGGTCATTCTTTGACATACTACTTTTTGTGAAGGCATTTTAAAAGTTTTTGGAAGGGTGTATTTTTCTTTTTTGATGGAAGCAGCTGTCTCCTTCATCCTGTCATTTAATGTTTCTGCAGACCACAGATACGTTAAATTTGTACGTTAATATGTGTCGGATACATTGAAATGCTGTGGGTAATGTGTAGTTAGGTTTAGGCTTAAGAGAATAAGATCATGTTTTGGCTTAAAGTACCCAGTTGTGGTGGAACAATTGCAGATGAAAACGCAGCGATATCTCAGTAAAAAACAACCTCTTTTGGTGGAACAGTCCCAGCAGGAAATGCAGCATTGTCTTGGTAAAATAAATACCAAGTTTAGTGGCTAAAAAGCCACTGGAAGATGCAGTATTGACTCATTAAAAAACCACAGGCGTCTCACCTAAGTGTCAAGTCTTCCACCAACCCCTCTACCTCCTGATGACAAAGTCAGCCCACACTGCATCCCTTTAGAAACTTTGCTCCGATATCTATGAAAAGACGAAATGTACTTGACATTACTGGAAGAAACTGCTGGAAATTCTTTGATCAAAAAGTCACAAAAATAAATACGCAGTCAAACTACTCCAACATGTTACCCTTTTGCCCCGTGGGCCAAAAGTAGTGTCTGATCCAAGTGACTCTGAGTACGAGTGTGTGTTTCTGTGTTTAGGATGTGGCTGAGATCAAATCCTTCATACACAAAAAGCTCCCTGCTATGTATCTGCTGTCCTCATCTACCTTGGCCTGGTAGGAGATGTTCTAGTGCCAGTAGGACGGAGGGGAAACTCCAAACACTAAATAAGCCTTATCTGCTCCCAGTGCTCGGCTGAGATTAGGAGACGAGTAAAGGAAGCCAGCGCAAAGGAAAAGAGAAGCAAGGAAGTAGATGGGAAAAGAAAGGAAGCCACTGGGAAGGGAAGGGAAGGGAAGGGGCAAAAAGACAGCGGTCGGTAGAAAGGATAGCAAAGGAGTCCGAAAGGAAAGAAAGCCAGGAGAAAGGAAACTAAGGAGAGGAATTGAAACCAGGGGAAAGGAGGCCAGTAGAAAGTACAGTAGCTTAGTGTAAAGGAAGGAAACGTATGCCAAAGGAAAGGGGGAGGAGAAAGGAAAGGAAGTTAGTGGATAGAATAAGACATAAATCAGTGGAAAGGAAAAGAGAAGCAAGGATGTTGTAACGAAAAGAAAGAAAGCCAGTGGAAAGGAAAGGAAAGAGGTTGACAGAAAGGACATAGGATCGGAAAGAGAAGCAAAGGAAGAGACGGGGAAGGAGGGCAGCAGACAGAAAAGGAAAGAGTAGGAATTTAGGGGAAAGGAAAGGAATGAAATTAGAGGAAAGGAAGCCACTGGAAAGGAAACTAAGGAGAGGAAATTAAACCAGGGGAAAGGAGGCCAGTAGAAAGTACAGTAGCTTAGTGGAAAGGATGAAACGTATGCCAAAGGAAAGGAGAAAAAAAAGGAAGCAAGTGCATAGAAAAGGCCATGAAACCAGTGGAAAGGAAAAGAGAAACAAGGAAGTTGTAAAGAAAGGAAAGGGATCGGCAGAAAGGATACAGGATAGGAAAGAGAAGCAAAGGTGAGACGGGAAAGGAGGCCAGCAGTCAGAAAAGGAAATGGTAGGAATTTAGTGGAAAGGAAAGGAATGAAAGTGGGAGGAAAGGAAGCCACTGTAAACTAAATGAAACCAGGGGAATGGAGGCCAACAGAAAGACAGTAGCTCAGTGGAAAGGAAAGAAATGAAAGCCAAAGGAAAGGAAGCCAGAAGACAGAAAAGGAGAGAAAAGAGTAGGAAAGGAAAGGAATCTAGTGAAAAGTAGAGTAGAAAGGAAGGGAAGAGGGGAAGATAACTGACAGGAGGTAAAAGGAAAGGTGAAGATACAAGGGGAGAACTGAGGAGAATAGTAGTCTGACTGTTAGACGATTGGTGTTCTGTCTTTTTCAACCACTTCTAAACTACTCCACGCTTCATAACTCCCCACTAAGGAGCGACAGAGTCAACCCCAGCCTCCTCTCAGAAATGAGCGTCTATCTTTGGAGAGGAGTGCTTGTTTTTGATTCCATTACCCAGGCGAGGTGTGGGGTGAGAGGGTGGCAAATGGGGGAATTTGGGAGTGCTTGGCGAGCGGGCGCATGGGAAGAAAAGCCAGTTTGGGAAGCAGCGGTGGAACCACAATCTCTGGAGTCCATTCTGTCCCTGCCGCCCTGTGATCCCCACAGCAATTAAAGGCAAGGAGAGAGAGGCCACAGGGAAGTCCAACAAATCACGCCCACGAGGAGATACACTCGGGCTTACTAACAAATGTATTACATTCTGCACATATGGAAAGGTACCGAGGAAAAGACAGTGAGGGTGTATAAACTGAGATTTATTTACAGAATCCCTGTAACAGTGGATCAGGAGGGATTCAGAGGGTTCGCAGCGAAATGAAGAATCGTTTGATTTTATTACACGACTTGAGAACTTTTTTACTCTGAGCTCTTCATCGGTTTCCTTTGACTCCATTTCTAAATATTATAAATGCAACTTCTGAAATGCTAGGACCTCTTCAACAAAATATAAAATACATGAAATATTCAACTATCATAAAGATGTGACATTATAATAATGCACTGTAGAGGCAGCATGGTCGTTAATGCCTAAAGGGCCAAGATTTTACTCATAAAAGTCAATTTAATCCTCATGAGGAGAACTACTCCCATGAAAACAGTTATATAATGTACTGTGGTGGAAGCTCTCCAGTGTCAGAGAATATAACCTTCATGATGTCATACAGGTTATATCAATTTAGGCTTGGAGAGTACTAATTGTGAAGAAAAGGCTGTGTTACAAACTGAGGATGTTGAACTTATAGGGAGTGAGGGCCTAACAGAAATTTGCTGTTTGTTGCATTATGGGAAGTTTAGTTGTTGCAGGATCAAACCAGTTGCCAGAACAAATTTTTGCGTTTCTGCAAACTGTGGATATGTTACGTATTTGTACGTTACTATGTCGCAGATACTTTGAAACTTTATGTTTCTACGACAGTGTCAAAACAGCTTGTATGTGATTAGGTAAAAATTATGTTTGGGCTTAAAATACCTGGTTTTAGTGGCTAAAAAGCTGCTGGAATAACAGCGATGTCTCGATAGAAAACAACCGCCTTTGGTGGCACAATCCCAACTGGAAACACAGCAATGTCTTGGTACAAAAAACAACTGCTTTTGGTGGCATCAGCAGGAAATACAGTAATGTCTTGATAAAAAAAAACATATCACTTTTAGTGTCACTATCTCGGCACGAAATGCAGCAATGTTTCGGTAAAAGAACAACCACTTTTTGTGGCAATATCTGAGCTGGACACAACGACGTCTTGCTAAAAAAACAACCACTTTTTGTGGCACTATCCAGGCTGGGAACACAGTGATATCTTGCTAAAAAAAACGTACTTTTTGTGGCACTATCTCAGCACGAAACACAGGAATGTTTGGGTAAAAGAACTTCCACTTTTTGTGGCAATATCTGAACTGGAAACACAACGACGTCTTGCTAAAAAACAACCACTTTTAGTGGCACTATCTGGGCAGGAAATGCAGCAATGTCTCGGTAAAAAACCCTGCTTTTGGTGGCAATATCCAGGCTGGAAACACAGTGATATCTTGGTAAAGAACAACTGCTTTGGGGCACTCAGTAGCTCACGTAGAGCAGGTTTCTCATGTATAAAGGCTATGTCCTATCCTCAGTGGCCCTAGATTCAGTTCCAACCTGAAGCCCTTTGCTGCATGTCAACCTCTCTCTCTTCCCCTTTCATGCCAACCAACTGTCCTATCAAATAATACAGTCAAAAGCCAGAAATAAAATCTTTCAAAAACTATCTACGGTATAAACATACATAGAAAACAACCATATTTGGGTGCAGCAATGACTCACTCAGAAACAACTGGTTTTGTTTTCTGTTGGTCTCAAACTGTGGTCTGCAGCTTGGCAGGCATCTTACCCAGGCATCACGTCATCCATCCTGTCCACCTCCCGATGACAGTCGGCTCATATCCTATGTCACTTAAGCGTTAATGTGATACAGATGAAATGTACATATAGCAAACATTTTCTTCTAGCAACTGGACTGGGAGGATAGGATAAAAAAGTGCGTCACTGATGTGGATAGGGTAAGGGCTACTTTATGTTTGAACTTTTCCTGAGATAAAAATTTTAGTGCATTCTCACGCTGTATTGATGTACAACATTGTAGATGCACTGGGACACTTGAGCATAAATCTGTAAATGTGATTCTACGTTTTCATCTCATGAAAACATTCACATTCATACCTCATGAGAAAACATCAGAAGCAATGCAAATACACAGAAGCCAAAACTTTCACAAATTTGACTAAAGATCACAGAAGAGTAAACGCACCCACTGGATTCTCACTTTGTCACAGACCGACTAACACAATTACATCATTGCCATAATAAGTGTGTATCTTTTGTCATGTCCCTTGTTGGGTGTAACTCATAGAAGTTGTGATAATTTTGATCTCCGCTGTGTTTTCTTACTCCTACACTGCCCTGAAAAAAAAAATAACACCCTCATCTGACCAATCGCAGAGAACGATAGTGAGATTGTCTCCATCCTTCATCGTAGGATGATCCTAAATCCACATCACATCTTTCCTCACACCCCCAGTTTTCACTTTAAGTTGAATATCACCACTCATTCTTTGCCGGAGCTTTAAAGCAGTGCCAGTGACCACCCACTCCAACTCTTATCCCCTCTTCTTCCCCTCTCCTCCAATGTCCATCAGTCATTGTTCCCTTTCCATCCTCCTCCTCTCCTCTCTTTCCTCTTCTTCTCCTCTCCTCTCCGCTCCTCTCCGCTCCTCTCTTCACTCCCTCCCAACCCCTCGGCTTTGATCTTGATTTCTTACCAGGAAATATCTACCAAGGGGCCGTCCAGCTACAATAACATTCAATAAAAGAACACAAGGGTGGCCGAGACCGGACCACTGATAGCGCCAGGATTTATGGGCCCTGCTTGCTTGTTTGCTACAACACCCAGGCGCTCACAAACAACAACAAATGCACACACACCTAGCTTTATTTTACCAAGCATACTGCCTTTTCTTATTTGTATTTATGAGTATCTTGTATTGTCTGCCTTTTGATTTTATTGTAATCAGCACAGTACTTGAGGCCTAATAAACCTGGTATTCTCCTGGACGATTTAGATTTGTAGCCTCTTTCCCTGGAGTAAATTTCTTTGCTTTCTATTCTTTTAAACTAAAAATTAGTGCATGAAATGTTACCTTTATACGTGCCACTATATGGCTTGCACCTGCCCTTTAAGCCATCACAAGGTCATCTTTCATTCTTTTGTTGCAGTGCAGATATCTCAGTTGTCAACTCAATCACCAGAATTTAGGCCACATATGTTTCCGCATACCACGGATCTGTTACATTTGCACGTTATTATGTAACGGATACGTTGTAAACGTATGTTGCAAAAACGTCGTGGTCAAAGTGTCGTTATGCTTTGGCACAAAAACCACTTAGTTATGGTTTGGAAAACATGTTTGAAATACCAGGTTTTTGGGGCACAATCCTGGCAGCAAAAGCAGTGATGCTTCTGCTTTTAGTATGACTATCCTCGCTGACAAGTCATTACAAAACACCAACATTTGGAGTCCAAATAAGCCGATGGAAACACACGGCAGTTTGCTACAAAACACCTATGTTTGGAGCCTAAATAGCTGATGCAAACACCCTGATGGATTGCTCCAAAACACCTAATTTGGAGCCCTAAAACGCCATTGGAAACCTCAATTGGTCATTACAAAACATCCATGTTTGGAGTCTAAAAAGCTGATGGAAAACCCCGACCTTGTTGCCACAAAACACCCAATTTGGAAAAGCTGATGGAAACACACAGACGGGTTGCTACAAAACACTCCCATTTAGGGCCTAAAAAGCCAATGGAAACACAACAGGCTGATTAAAAAAGCCAATTGAAATGCACAGACGGGTCGCTACCAAACACCTACATTTGGAGCCAATGAAAACACCCTAATAAGTCACTACAAAACACCCAATTTAGAGCCTTAACAAGCCAATGAAAACACACAGACTTCTGCTACAAAACATCCATGTGTGGTGCCTAAAAAGCAGTAGAAAACACAGCAATGACTCACTAAAACACAACCGGTTTTGTCGTTTTTGGGTCTGGTTTGTTGGCAACCATCTCGCCTAGGTGACACACCATCCACCATCCATTCAACTCCCTGGTGACAAAGGCAGCTCATATATCACACCACTTTAGAGACATTGACATGATGCACATGAAACATACAAATGTGTTGTATGTGTGGTTTTCAAAACATTTATTGCCAACATTTTTTTTTTTTTGTAGCAACTGGGCTGCAGATGTTTAATGGTCTTTTTTTGTATCTCAATGCTGAATACAGACGTACCCCCAGTATGAACCTTTGCCTTTCATACTACCATATGTCTACTCTTGATATGGTCCTTTACTAAATTATGTGTTCATATCCAAATGTTCTATATTTATGGGCACTTTTCACATCTCATCATCTCTTTCCTGACAAATTGATACAGTGGTGGGGGTAAAATTTGCTATTTTAAATTTGGGGGATAAAGATGATCACATTCAAAGATGCTGATACCTGGCACAGAATTTCTGCCATCAGCAACTTCACTCAGAAGTGCCTCTTTGTGTTTCAAGGTTCTTGTTATAGCAGAGAAACTTTACGCCTGACATCTTGGATGGGCTTTGTTCCTTGATGCTGTAAAAATAAAAGCACTCGCTTTGGCTGAAGCAAACTACATCAAATCAAACACAGGCTGGGCTGTAGTTGTTGTTGTTGTTGACACTTGTCTCAATCCCCTTTGTTCCAATGTCCATATCACCCGCCCACCGCACACTGACGCCTGTCCAAACAGGACTACAAATGGCTGCCGTCCCGCACTCTTTAACATGGTGTGGGACCGTGCACCGCTCCTCAGCCTGCAATGGAAATTTACTGTGACCAACGCTGTCCGACCCGGACAAGAAAAGACAGCGTCCCCTTATGCCTCGACCCCTAAGGGCTGGAACCGAGTGTGACGCCGCTACCCACAAACCAGTGGGGTATCAGCCCCACTGCGCCTACACTCCCTCGGCCGGAGCGGAGCGTTGCTGTTACGGGACGCACCTTTGGGATTCGTTCCCTGTCCCGCTTGCAGCCCCGCGCGGTTATCTGCTCAGGGCCAGGGAGCAGGGACAAGCGTGGGTCTGAGGGGTTGGACTGGGGTGGAGGAGGGGGCAGCACCGATCCATTTTAGGACGGTGAGGGATCATCATTGTCTCCCGTCTCACCCTGTCACTTACCATTACCAAACCACTGGCTGACATCCTGTGTATTCCTATGTGTGTGATTCCAGAAAAACAGTACAGGATGTGTGGTCTTGGCATCGAAGTCGCACACGCGCACTTTACAAGTGAGCACACACTCTCTCTTTCTCACAAAACACACACTCTCCATACACAGACACAGTGTCACCACTACAGGCGCTTCTCAGCAAACCTACACATCGGATTGTGAGTGGTACAGCTCTTGCTAGCAGACTATGTGTGGGAGGGACAGAGCCACAGGCGCTAAGTGTCTCTATAGCCCATGTGAAATCACATGTAGGCTGCGATGAGCCTCCAACCATACCAGGCACAATCACATGGAGAAACAGAGGGAGAGGGAGCTTTAGAAGACCACCAAGGATAGCAGCATGGCACAGGATGCCTGGGCTGTCTTCATGTTAAGGCCTTTTTCTTCACTGTTCCAAAGTATTCACCACTTAAAACAGATTAAGAGCTTGGGGAATAAACAGGCCCGATGCTACGAAGTGGGGAAACACAGGAGGAGGGTTTCGGGAATTAGAGAGCAGGACGAAAGGGAAAGAAGCCTTTCAGCAGATAACGCCTCGAGAAGCAATCAGGATTGTTCCAATATTAAGGCGCTTGTGATGAAACAGATGAATGGATGAACAAAAGGGGGGTAGAAGAAAGACACTTGGATTGCTTCATGGGAAAAGGAGCTACTTTTTTTGTAATTTGCGATCTTCAAAAGCTCAGTTTTGGACTCAAATGAATAGATAAAATTGTCGGTGTCCACTGTAGTTTTTGTTTTGCTTGTTGTACAACTGCATCTGCTAACTTCGTATTTGAACTAAAGACCACAATCCAGAGGAAGCCCTCAGGCGATACGGTCAGCCTTCCTCTGTTCACTTTGGCTTGTTCTAGAGATGGAGGAGGTGGACGGTCTGAGTGTGATGAAGCTTCGCCGGCATGTCCACATCGTCTTCCTCCGCATTTTCCTATCCAGTGTTGTGTCTGCGGGGACAGAGAGGGAGAAATGCATCAGATTAGACTCCCATGCATCTGATTAGTTCCTGTGGGATAAAGTGATGTAATGGTTTGCCATTTTTGGCCTGTTATTAGTCCGGATATAAGCCTGTCTGCACTGCCCACTTCTAATATAATGGTTATGATGCTGTTTTTTGATAACATGGGCCCTTTAATCACACAAGTATTGATGGAAATGTAAGAAATAAAACATAATGAAGTCTGGATATGAGGAAAGCTGGCTGGTGTTATC
This sequence comes from Epinephelus fuscoguttatus, assembly GCF_011397635.1. Classification (NCBI taxonomy): domain Eukaryota; kingdom Metazoa; phylum Chordata; class Actinopteri; order Perciformes; family Serranidae; genus Epinephelus; species Epinephelus fuscoguttatus. Next base: position 5,741,924 of record NC_064773.1, read on the forward strand.
CTCACTGAGTCAATAATTTTCTTCATTAGGACATCTCAGATGGCATTATATCACAGCCACTTATCACAAGCACATAACTGTATTTGAATCAATATGATTATTCTTTGTCACTTGAAATTATTACTGAGCTAGTTTCACCAGTAAAAGTTAACAGATAACAGCATGAAGACACTAGGTGGAGCACTTTTAAGGTCTGCATGGTCATGAAAGTGATCAACTGTGATTCTTCACATAGAAACATACAAGAGGGAAATTAATTATGACTCTCAAACACCATTTTGTTTGAAAAACGTAAAATCACCAAACTTAAAATTCAGTTTTACGCTCAGCCTAGATAAGCTGAAACTAAAGATTACAATTCAGCAGTTCATGTGTCAGATTCTGGGTCAAGTTTTGATGAATTCAGCAGCTATAGTTGATGCTAAGTTGTTTCCCACTGTAGCAATATAGCATTCAGAATTTGGCTTCTTAACATGATAAATAGTGTATGTTACTATGCAATTAAATTAGCCTGGAAACTCCAGTAGGCATGTCACAATACCTGGTGTTTAGAAGTCAAAACCAATACCAGTAAAAGTCCATGATTCTCCATACCAAATTCGATACCACGGTAAAAAACAACAACAAAAATAAATGCCATGTATTTAATTTTTTCATGTATTGCACTCCTTTATCAAAAACATTTCATTTAATTTAATTTTAATCATAAATCCCTGGTGAACTGCCTCAAACCCAAAAAAACTAGTCTACATTTTACATTTACACCATAAATAGATGCAGAAAAGGAATAAATTGGTGCATAAATACTCACCAGAATGTAGGAAATCACATGTTTAATGCTCAAATTTTTCTGTCAGAGCACAGCCAAACCCGCCTTTTCATACATGTTTCATACATGTATGAAACAAACATGAGGAAACAAACATTAACATATATCGCCTACAGTATATTGACATATTTCTCATCCGTTGCCATTGTTGTTCAACACGTGCACTCGTGTGATGTGACGGTTGGTCTTTGTGGTCTGCTATTGTCCCGCCTCCTCTCCATTGTGATTGGGCAGCAGGGTAAAAAGTGACAGTGATATGCGCACATTCTTAACCTGAAGCAGAACTTGTCAAACTGCCGGTGTTTGTAGCAGAGTGTAAATATGTGGAGCCCCCATTGCAAAAAAATTAACAAAATACGCTTTTGTTTTCGATGTGTCAGGTGGACTTGTCGCTCCATCTTCCACTTCCTTTTGTGCTGGCAGGCGTTCGACTTCTTCGTTCAGCATTTAACAGCAGATCCGAACACCTGTAGGCGCATTTGCTGCCCCGCCAGGTGCAGAAGAATTGCATCCCCAGTGAAAAATAGAATTTTGGCATTGACTTGGTACCAAAATACTGATCTCTTGACATCCCTGGATTCCAGTGTTTGTACATCAAGGAACACTGAGGACATGTCTTAAAAGAAACCTTCAAATAAGAAAGTACAGTGGTAAAATAAAAGACAACTTTACACCACATCTATAAGAACATACTTATAAATTATAATTTCAAAGAGTAAAATTGTGGCTTAAACTTCTGGCTTGAGTCCAAATGAACAATGTTAGCATCACCCACTCTAAACCCAGTTAAAGTTGCACCACAAACTTTTGACTCTGTGTGAACTTATGTTGTGGTCAGCTCGCTCTCAGACAGACAGCACCGCCATGGGATTTGACAGAAAGGGTCAAAACCGGGTCGGATCGGATCGGATCGCTGCCAAGAACCTCTGATGAAGCTGGGAGTTTTTGAAGCAGCCACACACTCGCATCAACAAAAGAGAAAAGACAGTTGGAAAGTGCGGGGGAGGCTGAGTGAGCGAACAAAGTGGATGCTGCTGTTAATCCCTCATCGATTCAGTCATGCTTTTTTCTTTCCCTGAATCTGTGGGCATCAGGGATCTGCGGAAAACACAGCCATCTTTAAAATAACATTTAACTAAGTTGCCATAATGATGGTGACGATAATGGGGAATGCCACCAGCAAGCGCGGTGGGCGTTATTGTGCCTTATTGGCCCCCCTACTGGTTTGATTTGCACAAAAGATGTGAGAGGGAGGAAGATGATTACCATAACAAACACACACTTGCAGACGCACTCTTCCCCAGGGAAGTGTCAGTCTAAGTGGGAGAGTATGTTGACATTTATAACCATCTGGGAGGGACATGGTCGCTATTTCTCAGCTGTTTAACTTCAATTAGGGAAGGACGGGCGGAGAAAGAGGGTGCAGAGGGAAGAGGGAGGAATGGGGACGACTTGTTACTGAATGGTTAAGTGGCGGCAGAATGGGCGCTAAGGGGGGAAACACATTTATGGGTGTCTCCTAAAGAGTTTGCATTGTGCCCCGGCCTTTGTGGCTTCACATTGATGGAGGACCGCTGATAGCTATAGGAGATTATGTATTGACGGAGGATGTTAATGTGGACCTGGACCTTTTTTTTTTTGCAAAGAGTGATTACACTGGCGAGGCCTCACACTGCCGGGAAGTTACATCCATTCACCTGAAAGCCAAACAAATATCTCAGACCTTTCTTTTTTTAAGGTCAGTGTCAGAAAACGTCGCCCGGCACTCTAAAAATTGAGATGGTAGATCCCGGGGGACTGGACCGAGAATGAAAGACGGACAGAGGGAGGAAAAAAAAAGCACCCATAATAAAATGATGAGGAGGGAAAAAAGGTCCTATTGGACAGGAAATAAAGTGTGCTGTCAGTCAGTCGCCGCGGCGCTGCCGGAGTCACGTCTCCCAGGTTATTGCTTATTGTTTACTCCCCTCTGAAAAGGTTAGAGGTCACGGCGACCACATCTATTTTTCTCTCCCACCCACTCGCCCCATTCTTCTCCGAGCACAAGGAGGAACAAAGAGCGACGGCGAGGGCGGCGGAGGGAGAGGGATGGGGTGTGTGGTTGGAGGGTGAGTTGGTGGTGGCGGCGGCAGCAGTGGAGGTGGTGGTGGTGGATGAGGGGAGTGGAATTAGAAAAAAATATAGAAAGGGAGAGCAGCGATCAGACAGCGCTGATAAGGAGAGGAGGCGGGGGCGGGGTGTTGCTGTGAGCTTTAGGGGGGTGGGGTGGGGGGGGGGGGGGGGCAGCGGCGGTGGCGGGAGGATGGTGGTGGTGGCGGTGGTGGGGGGGTGATGTGTGTATTCAACTCCGGGCTGACTCCTCTTATGCTAATACAGCCAATTTCCTCTTTTATTTCATTTCTGGAGCCGAAATCTGCGATCTGCGATAAGGTTGCCGTGGCGACCGCCTGTTCCCCGGGCGGATGCGGGCAGCCGTGTGATGGAGATGTGTAAGTCGGCGGGAGCAGCAGGGAATGAATAATTTAAAACTCCACCAAGCTGGAGAGATAAGAGAGAGCAGGGCTGAGGCCTCTCTCTCCTCTCTCTCACACACACACACACACACACACACACACACACAGACACACACACACATGCACACACATCTCTCCCTCACCCTTCCCCACAATCCATCTCTCCACCTCACCCCGTCTAACTCTCAATCCCTCCTTCCCTGTGCTCTCTCCCCCTCCCTCTCTTTCACTTTCTATTTCTCTCTCCGGACATCTAAGGCTTCATCCTCCAAAGCAAGCTGACCTCCAAGGTCAAGGGCATGATGGGTAATTGAACCGGCGGTTTGGGGCGGCTGGGATCGGGCCTACGGATGATACAGCAGAGACAAGAGTGGATGATGGTGGTGGTGGTGGTGGTGGAAGGGCCTGTGCACACTCGCTCCAATCCAGTCCACCCTCTCTCCTCCTCCTCGATTTTTTTTAAACGTGATGAATCCCGCGCCCCGGCTGCCAAGTGTGCGAGCATTCAGCGAACTTCGTATACTTCAAGTTAAGCCCACTTGGCTCGTGTCATTCTCACATTAGTCACTCGAACAACAGCCGCTCTCCAGCGCACAATGGCCCCCGACACTTGAATGTAACACATGCTTGGAATAGCTGAGTGTTCCAGCTCAATGGCGCTCCTGTGTAAACACCGCCGTGGCTTCACGGTGACTCGATGTCCTGGGATGTGTGTGTTTTTGTGTCTGGCATCAGGGCGTGGTCAGGTACAGGTGAGGCGGTCGGTTACAAGAAACTATGCATGATTAAAGCTGTAAATAAAATAGTCAGTTGCTGATTTATTCAGTGCGTTTGAGTGTGTTCTGTCGTTCACTTGTGTATTTTGAACATGACTGAGGATAAAAAAACTCTGACCGTGATTGTGGTGCCAACCAGTAGTGGAAAGTAATTAGGTGTCTTGGCGCAGGTACTGTGTGTGTACTTGCACTACAAGTATTACCACCTCTACTTTGGCACATACTGTACTTTGCACTCGATGACATTCTTTAACTGTTGTAATTACTTTAAAGATTTTACTTACAAAACACATCTTATAAAAGCTGTAGTTTGAGCCAATTAACTGTTTAACGCAGCAGTAATTTTAAACACTGGTGTAAGGTAGTATCTTTGGTCTAAACGAGCATCTCGTCACATGATCAAACATAGACTTTACATTGGACAGCATCAACATACTGGTCATACTACCCATATTTGCTTATATGTATGTATGACAAAGTTACCAAAGAAAATAGGAAAGAATTCTTTTAATTGAATATATTTTTTTCAATAGTTTGATTATAGTTTTTGTATTTGATGTAGAATTAGCATGTCATTTTGTTACAGATTGTTACTGACAATTTTACGGGCATGAAAAGCAAATGGCACCACTTTTATTTTAACCTGAAGTCTTCTTTGAACATAGTCGTATTTTTGAAGTGGCAATTTTAGTCACTCACAGGGGCCGATGTTTCTCTGAACTCTTTGCAGCTGCAATGTCCAAATTTCCGCCCCTGACAGTAATCCAAGAAAATAATCTATGTAGTGAGACTTGAAATGATAATGAGTGCTTACACAAGCATGCTGACAATACCTCCATACTTTAACTTAAGTCATAGTTTTACTTGTATTACTTTTATATTGTCGTATTGCTTACTGTATTTTTCTGATTGTCAACAAAATCCCATGAAATGTCCAAACCCAGCAATGAATTGATCCTCTGTGCCATAGAGCTCCATTATTGTCCCTTGAATACACACCACGAGCCACACTGTTGCTCACTGTGTCACTTTATTACAATAAAATACACACTGCAGAATATTTTCAATCCCACGTGTACTCACTGTCCTGCTGGGAAAAGTCACAAGAGCAGCCAATCCGAGGCTGAACGTCGTCGTCAGTGACATCTGCTATGAACAACAGTGCCCAGATGTTTTAGGATATCAATCAAGGTTTTCTTAAATAATCTATGACTTCAGAAGTTTCTCGCAACTTCTGAGATTTTGAATCTTTAAAAATTTTTAGTGTCAAGTAGGTTTTCCCAGACACCAAAGCAAATTCCTTGTACGTGAAAATCTACTTGACGATAAACTGCATTTTGATTCTGAAATGAATGAACGAAACTGTATATTTGTGACTTGTTTTTAAAGACTTTTATGACTTAAGAAGTTGGACAAAATCCACCCAGAGGAGCCTGAAACGAGCTGCAATGATTGATCGATTCATCGATTGGTTGTCACCTGTTAAATTAATCTGCAACAAATCTTATAATAAATTGATTGGTTGGAGTAATTTTTTGAACTGAAAATCTCCAGATTGTGGACAAAACGAGACATTTGGGGACGTCATCTCGGTCTTCAGGAAACACATTGACATTTTATAGATCAAACAGCTACTCAGTTAATTGACAATTAAAATAATCCTTAGTTGCAGCCCTTCAATACAGCAGAATGCAAAACCTGTTGCTGTTTCACTTAGAGGTTACATTTAAAGTTTGGTTTGACTGAATGCACTCCACTGCTGCTACAACTTTTATTTTTCAGCCAAGGATTGAACAAATAATTCTCTGGGTTTTATTTGGAAAATTATTTACGAGATACACAAAGCTACTAAATAAAGTTGATGCCAGTGAAGGGCAGGTGGGGTCATAAAAGCAGGCAGCAGTTTATCACTTAAAAAGTCTCGCAATAAACTCCAATGTGACTGATATGCGACGGCGTGCGAGGATCCTGGAGGGGGATTTTTCTTTTTAATTCAGCCTCTCTGGAGGCGATCATGCAGGCCAGTGGCTCGGCCACTCAGCTGGTCGGGGCAGGCGTGTGTTACGTTACATCCTCGACTCCTGCCTGTCTGGCCCGCCAACCCTGTTTTCATTCCACAGCCGCAGCACGAGGCTTTATCGCCATGGAGATAAACCAGGGTTATAAACACCCGGCGGGTCATGTCCAGGTGAGGGGTTCATGGCGAGGTGTGGCTGGCTGACGCCCGCCCACACTCTCCTCCCTCCTTCGTTCCCTAGGTGGAGGGACCTGTCCTAAAAAGACACAAGCGGAGGGGAAAATCAGAACAAAAAAGCTGATTCATAAACAAGCCACACAGGGCGCCCGCACAGGTAATCTCAGCCCAAGCGTGAAGCCTTCATCCCTGTGGCGCCAGGAGGTAGCTCGCCCCGCCAGGACGCACACACACACAAAGTTGTGAGAAAAACCTTAAAACAATTCACATTAATGCATCCTCACCCTTGATATTTAAACAACTTAAAATAATCTTTAAAGACGCATTTATATATTTCAGCAAGCTTTTAAAATTCAGTTGCACGTCGTCTCTCTGAACACCATCCTCCATCTGAGCAGAAGATCTGAGCCCACATCCTCCAAGGTCTTCACATCAAGGGGATAAGAAACTTGTTTTGTCTGCCAAGTGCAACATCTCACATTCCTCCATCTGACCCGTCCTGCTCACGGCGAAATGCACCGAACGACACGTACAGCTCCGGCAACAAACACGCAAACAAACTGCAAAAACATCCAAACACACAGGTTCCTTTCTCTTCCTGCACAAAACACCTGCAGCTCCTCCGCCCGACACATGGTGGCACTACGTACTTAGTGGAAACCTGCAGCTCTGGGTTCCCTCCATCCTGCCTTGAACATGGAGTCCCACCAAGCAGAACAGGGGTAAACACACACACACACACACACACACACATATACACACACCTAGCAGATACTCCAGATTACATTGATAATACCAAAAATATTGGCCCATAGAAATAATACAACACAGCGATAACAGAATGCTATCTGGTTTGATCGTGATACCACAACTAAACGCAAGCAGAATATCAACTCCCGCAAACAAGAAATAAGAAACTGGGCCCCCCTCACATCACTGAAATGACAAAATAAAACAACACCCTCCATCTGACACAAGTGAAACCCAGTAGCTCCACACACACACACACACACACACACACACACACACACACAAAACGCTGCCGTCTTGATGTCCCTGATGAGAATTACAGTGAATTTCCAAGTAAAAGTGGTGTTGCAGCTCCTCTATGTGAAGCCATGCAAATAGAGCAGTTTTAAGAGGCTTTCAGGGGCTGCGTGTGAGCAAATATGATTTCATTAAACAGGATATGAGCTCTTTTCTGATGGCTGTTAATCTAGATTAAGGTTTGTCTGCATATTCACAAATAGATGTTGGGAAGAATCAAGCAAATTAAATACACCCCCAGTCGCCAAATCTATTCAAACAGGGTCAAAATATAGAGGAATTTCTGCTCTTTATTCAAACATTATTATCTCTTTAATTAAATCATTCCCAAATTATTTCTCTGTTAAAATTGTAATCTATATAAAGGAATAATAATAACTTTAATATATTTGTTTTAAATGGGGAGATTTGCCTGCATGGGATGCACATCAATCTTTTTTTTTTTTTTTTTTTTTTTGAAAGGCACTGGTAGATTTACATTTGTTTAATTATGGGAGCTCGCGATCGTCTCTATCTGAACTGCGAGTGTGGAAAAAGAATTGTAGGGCCTCAATTAAATCTGATGTTAATTAAATCTGATCTTGTTTTGTGTATTAATCAAGCGGCAATTTTAATCTAGTGAATACACAGACTGTAATAAGAAATGTGGATATAGAGGGAGAGCAAGAATTATTTTAATTTCATGCTTGTGATGAATGTTTTTTTGTCACATTTTATTTAGCTGACTTGCATTAGTTCCTAATCTCCCCTCCTCCCCCCCTCCTCCTTTTTTCCTCTGTGTCTCTTTATGCAATCTGAGCATCAGATTCATCCAGTGCTAAATGTCTGCACACATATAAAGAGAATGTGAAACAGCCTGCATGAATAGGCCTACATTCAATGAGGTGTCTTAATAACTTCTGGTGAGTTATTATGTGGAGAACTCTTCTATGGCGAGGCTTTTTTAAAATTAATATTGATGTGTGAGGGCTAATATTTCATTTATTTCCCCCCAAAAGAGCGCAAAGAAAGGCGGCTTGTTCACATGTAAGTGCTGCTACTTTTTATCCTCCGCCTCATCTGCATTTCTGTTTGTGCATCCACCTCCGCGCGCATGTGTGTATGTGTGTGTGAGCGTTAATTATGTTTACATCAGCATTAAACGGCGCCCTTATCAGATGTACTATTCCTTTTCAGAAGCAGGTTCTTGGTAGAGTGACACCAGAGATAAGTGGGAAAATTTACTCTGTGGTCAGCAACTCTTTCCACAGATACACACACTTTTATTTCCTCTGGTTATTTTAAGCAAACGTTCCTCCTGAATGCAGAGATAGGCGAGGGAAACACAACCTCTATCCAAACCACATTAGGCTAATTAACAAACTCATTTAAAGCCGGAGAAATATTGATTGCCATACATTTGGAGACGTAGAGGATGGAGGCGGCGGCGGAGAGCGGGGGGGGGGAGGAGGAGGAAGTCAGGGGAAATAAATAAATAAGAGTCTGGCAGGTGTATGTAAATTGTTTGTTGGCAATGGAGAAATTTAAATTACAGTTCAATCAGAGAGGAGGAGAGAGGGGGGAAGAGAGTGGTGAGCACCCTGTGATTTCCCGTCTCCACGCTTAGTTGATATTTCACTGGGTGAGGATTGAGCGCTACGGGTGCATTTCACACCCTGAATGAGAAAGGCAATCTCGCTCAGCCGACTAGAACAATAATTAGAATGGAGATTAAATAAAAATAATTAGAAAAAGTTCATCTAGTTTTGATGTATTAATTATTCCGCCCCTGCTTTATTCCAAGTCTAATTATCTGCTTCAGTGAAAATGCCAAGATTTTCTGTGAGTCATAAAAAATTACATTCATGTAATTATGTCAGCAATTTGGGGGGAAGTCAGCTAAGCAGAGCGTCGGCTCTCTACTCCCCCCCAGTTTAAAGTAAGTAACTTCTAACTACTTATAACTTATAAGTTAATACAGTCCCTTTCAAGCCAGGGGTATAAATAATAGAATGCAATGGGAGATTATTTACTCTTTAAATGAGGAGCTGCTCTCTGTGCTCTCCCAGCTCCCCGACACTTCCCGCCTTCACACTCACATGCTCCGCACATCACAATGAAAACAAGACGAGTTTTTATCCATTCTTGGTCAGTAGATAATAATTTGCATATAAATGGAAATATTTATTGTGACAAAAAAAATAAGGAAAGGGAGATGTAGGAAGTAATATGCTCATTTTTCAAAAACTCATGGGGCCCAACTGTGATATCTGTATTTTAGGAGTCAAGCAGTTTAAAAAATAAGACGAACTGAATCTAAAAAAAAAAAAAGAAAAGGAGAGAAAGAATAAATAAATAAATAGCGGGAGAAGAAAGGGAGAGGGGAGCCAAGGGAACCTTTTAAGATGTTTACTACACAAATGGAGTCTCCAGAGAAGACAGCGTCCTGATGAAATATGAGAGATAGCTGTCGACATTCTGTACTTTTCTCCTGGCTGTGTAGATGGAGGCAGGCAGGCTGGAGGACTAAGCTGTAATGACTTCCCTTCCTCTACCTGACTCACCGGGGGAAACCAATAAAGTTACAAAAATAAACTTTACAGATGTGAAAAATGTATTACCAAGATAGGAAATAGGTGACTACACTTGAAAAGAAAATCGAATATTGAAGGTGTACCTAAGGGGAAAAAAAGGTAAAAAAAAAAAAAAGAGTGGGTTAAAAAGTAAGAACCTTAAAAAATTCAAATGCAAATGTAAACACACTTTACATTTATTTTATTCAGACTGTAAAGTGATACATAAAAGTGTGAATATCTTTAACATTTTTTTTGTGATAAGTCACACAAGGTGGCATGGAAATGCAAACCTTGGCTTACACAGTAATCAGTCAGACCAGGCACTTTGAAATGCAGAAAATACAGAATTTCATGTTCGGGGAGGCTGCATGAAAATACATGGTGCAAACATGTTAAACGGGCTTTCATTGAAGTCAGGTTTGTTAGTTTTGTGTCTGCTCTTTTGAAAGTTAAATTACCATTCATAAGCACCTTTTAAATGGGTGAACTACAAAGCATTACAATAAGAAAGTGCAGACTTTCTCTTGCCTTTTCTCTCCAACCATACTGTTTGGATTCATTAAATTATAAGCAGTGTGGTGCAATAGCTGTGTGCACTGCTGCTGGGGCTCCTGTGCGGAACCAATATGCATTGAAATAAAAATGTATGTACACAGTGCAGATGTGATTGTGGAGGTGTGGGATGCATGTTAGCCTAAACTGATTGAAATCGATAGGAAACAGGAAGAGGTGTAGAGTATTACATAGTCGGTCGTTCTGGTACAGCAGAGATGTTAGCGTGGTTGCTCCCCATGTAATGGCTTCACATGAGCATACATACATATGAAGCCCCACAGCAGCGAGCTCTGAACAGATAAGGGCTAAAGCTCTTTGACTTTCTATTTCCTTCTCAGAGACCCAGCAGAGACTTCCAGCTGTCGGTGGTTCCTGTTCCCATCGTTGTGATATTGTTTCCATTTTCTTGATTCAGACGTTTGTCCCAAGTTTGTGAGGGTGATTTCACAGTCAAACAGCGGGTTGTTTAGATCAGATTCACATGTTAATGGAAAAGTTTTGACAGCAGCCAACATTTTGTGGTAGTATTCAGCGGTTTGAAATGTGACCATTTGCCTGTCTCTGAAACAGCACTAAGACTCATGGGACATGCAGATGGAAAGGTTTTAAAAAAGGAAGATTTTATTTGTGCTAGATAACATGATTTGTTTTGTTTTTTTAACATTAGACCATTTTTGGGACCATAAATAAAGAAATAAATTCATATATTAAAAAAATTCAGAAAAACACTCATACATTGTCTCCAAAACAGCATTGAAACAATCATGGGACATGGAAATGAAAAAGGTTTTAAAAAAGGAAGATAATATTTGTGCTAGATAACAGTATTTCTTTTTTACATTATACCCTTTTTGGGACCATAAATGAAAAAATAAATAAATTCATACACTGAAAAATTCAGATTTTTTTTTTTCACTCATACATTGTCTCTGCAATAGCACTTAGACAATCATGGGACATGGAAATTGAAAAGGTTTTTAAAAAGTAAGATAATATTTCATGCTGGATTTCAGTATTTTTCATGTGTGACTCTTTTTTAGGACAAAAAAAATATATACAAAAAAACAAAAATTCCAGACTTCTAGTCATGTTTTGTCTTTAAAACAGCACTTTGACAACCATGGGACATGCAAACGGAAAATATTTTTTAAAAAGGATGCTAATGTTTTGTGCTAGATTTTGGTATTTTTTTTTTATTTTTTATTTTCTTTATGCATTAGGCCCTTATTTGGAACCATAAATTGAAAAAATTCAGAAAATTTTTTTACTCATACATTAACTCTAAAAAAGCACTTAGACAACCATGGAACGTGCAAACTGAAAATATTTTTGAAAAGGACGCTAATGTTTACTTATAATTTCAGTATTTTTTATATTTCAGCATTTTCAAGACCAAAAATATGTAAAAAAAAAAAAAAAAAAAAAAAATTCCAGATTTTTACTCTTGTCTGTGAATCAGCACTTAAAGACAACCATGAGACGTCAATGTAAAATAATTGAACAGACAGCGAACATTTTGAGCTAATTTTCAGTGTTTTTAAATGTGTCAGGACCAAAAATTTGCAATTTTTTTTCTATTGCTTTCACTGGTGTCTTTTAGATGAAGGTTTTGAAAAAGAAAGCAAATATTTTGTGCTACATTTCAGGTTTTTTTGTAATATTTAACCCGTTTTTAGGACCAAAAATGTACAAAAAAAAAAAAAAGTATTAAAATTATTAACAAATTGTTCTAGACTTTTTTTTGTGTCTTATCCCTTAAACACCAACTAAACAATCACAGGACGTGAATGACAAAAAGTTTTGAAAAAGGAAGCTAATATTAAGGCTAATTTTTTGTGTTTTTAAATGTGACCCTTTCAGGTTACGTTTAGCCATTTTTTATGGACCAAAAATGTATAAAAAATATATATTATTGAAATTATCAATATATTTTTTTTAGGACATAGGACACGTAATTTTTTTATTTTTTTTTTTAAAAAGAAGGCTAATATTTTATGCTATTTTAGCACTTAGACAGTCACAGACATGAAAAATACATTAGGGTTTGAAAAAGAAAACTATTATCTGCCTGATTTTAGTATTATTATTTATTTTTACTTTCAACCTTTTTTCACTATATATTTTTTCTGGACATATACTCACATCTTGTCTATGAAACAGCACTTAGACAATTATGGGACATATGAACAATGTATGAAGGTTTTGAAAAAGGAAACTAACATTTTGTGCTAGTTTTCAGTGTTTTTAAATGTGTTTTCCGGCCAAAAATATACAAAATAGAAGACTTTTACTTGTCTTGTCTCTAAAGAAGCACTTCGGCGACCTTGAAACACGAAAACGGTCCATTGAAATGTTTACGAATGCAACTCTCAGTTCTATACTTTATAAGTGGGCGAATATATTGTCACTTCAAAAACAAACTAACTTTCAAAAATGCAAAATGAATGAGTCACTTGTCTAAGATAAATCTACAAAAGCTTTTAATGTGTGTGCCCTGCGTCATGTCAGCGTCACACACAGGTTAATATCTGATATTTCACAAAAGATCAATATCGCCCTGATGTGTGTACGGACTGACAGGTTTGGATCTGAGACGTGCACCATTCAACTGTTAGCACATTTGCATTAAATATGGGACGTGTGAAAAGCATTTGTACAACAGAACTGTGCATTTCAGAGCTCTATTTTCTCATCCTGTTCAGCCTTGTACTTTCTCATTTGGTTTCTTTCTTTCGGCCCTCTATCTGTGTCTTGCATCTGCTGAGGAGACACCATGTAGAAGTGGTGGTTATCAGGCCCTGATCAATGCAAGCAGGAAACATACTGATTAAAATATGAACAAACCGCAGAGAGGAAAAAAATATGGCCACACACACACACACTCACACACAGAGGCAGTCCAAGCTGCTTAAGTTTTGTGAGATATTTGTCTTTTTCTTTGCAAATATAATTCTTGTGATTGAATTTCACAGTATGACCACATGCGGGAAAATTCACTCTTAATATATGAACAAGTCAGAGTGTTATTCCTTCTCTCAGTCAGCAGTGAGTCAATAGGAAGACAGACGCACGCACAAAAACGTCCAATTTACAAGTGGTCCATTTGTAAAAGCTGATATTTGCGCTCACACGAGTAACTTCTGATACTCAGAGTTGGTCGTGCTGCTTTGAGAAGCAGTGGAGTGTGTACAGGTCTCCTCTGCATTGTGAAATAGCTGTAACGTAGGTGAGTTTTTAAATGAGTCCAGAAGCTTAACTGCACTTGCACCACCATTGTTAAAGTTCCAAACATTGGCTTTAGGCTGGGTACAAAATGTCCGACTGAACGAGCTGTGAAACGACTGCTACGCATGGTTTTGGGGGAAAATGTGCCCGATGACACGCTGTAACTGTAAGCAACCCTTTACTTAATTTGTTGTTTATTACATTTTCCAATATGTGCAGTTAATATGTTGCACTGTTCCCACATGCCATTCAGGGACTTGTTTGTACTGGTGTTGTAATGTCTTTTTGTCACGTTTATGTTGTTTGTATTTCATGTCCGTTGTCCTTTTGCAGTCGGCCTATGTATTGTATGTATTGAGGCAACACACAACTTCTCAAACTGTTAATCAACAACAGACTATATGTACGCTTTCTTTAAGTTATTTATTAACAAAGAAAAATTCACTGGATTCAGATACTGAGGGCGTTGGTATGGTTGTTTGGTATTGTATCAGAGTACGATTGGGTCCTCCAGTCCCTTGCCTCTTGGCTTTCTCATTAGTAATGTTGATTTGTATCCGAGTACATTTGCGTTATCATCTACATGACATTTTTACTGTGCTACTGTTCAGAAAATGGGGCAGCAGACGGACACTGCTACCCCGGGTATGTACCATCATCAGCAGGGCGAAGCTCAGCTCCTTGCTGGAGGGTAGCCGCTGCTGTTGGGTGTGGAGCTCTGTGCCTCTCCTTGAAGCTCCGACCACAGGTTGAAACATGGTCTGTTCACACGGCCAGTTATAAAGGCATCAGTATTAAATGGAGACTGTTTCTATTCGGGCGGCACGGAGGTGCAGTGGCTAGCATTGTCGCAAGAAGGTTTAGGGTTTGCGTCTTCCTGGGGCTGGGGCCTTTTTAGTTGAGTTTGCTCCACTCATACCCATTTTCCACCATCATAGAACTAATCCCCACACCTTATCTTGATCTGTTCAGTGCTCTTCGGCCAAAAATTAATTGGTTCAGAACCTGAAAAGTTGCATCTCAACTGGCTGCATCTCTGGCTGTGTACTGTGATGACATCAGTGGGCGTGTCATATTCTATGGATTGAAAGGAGGGGATGGAGAAGTCAAGAGAGAATCATCAAGGAAAAGTGGTCTTATTAACAATTGGTTCATGCTTGTTTTTTGGGTCAAAACAGATATCAGCATTACCAGAACAAAAGTTCACGTATAATCATTATAATCCACAATTATGCTACTACTGTTTACTTTCGTTGTGTATTGTGCAACACCTCTGTTGATTACCAACCACTGACTACAATAGTTGCAGGTTGGTTCCCTAAATAGCACCCAGGTTCCAAGAATTCTGAACGGTACCAGTTCAAGAACCAGAGCTAATATGGTGGAAAAGGGGCAAAAGTGTTGGCATGGGTTTTCTCCAAAGACAATTTGTGACTGTAAATTGCCCGTAGTTGTGAAAGATTGCCAGCATGACTGGTTGTCAGTATCTAAGTGTCAGCCCTGTGAAAGTTTGGGGGGGCAGTGGCTATAGATAATGAATTAATGTTTAATAACTGGTTAAAAAAAATCCTTGTAGTCACGTTAAAAAGCACTCCACTTCCATGTTTTGGTACAGTTAACATAAATTGTACCAGATCATTGTTTCAGTTGGACCCAGCATATCCTGCCTGGGTATGGTAGTCAAGTGAACTTGGATCTGGGCCCTGGTCCCTGATGTGGAAGCCACCTCGAATTTGATTGCTCCTTTTTTGTCTGTTTGAAATCAATGCAAATTAAACGTCAGTGTACACTGGCTATCTTTGGGTTTTAGAGTTTTGTAGAATAAATCAAACATAGCTGATAGATTAGACATGCAGACATGGCAGGAAATAATAAGCAGCGGTTGGGCAACATGCGTAAATCTGACAACTCAAACATGATGACAACACATTTAAAAAAGAAAGGGTACACATGATTATGGTTAGAGAGGAGAACATGCAGCTGTAATTCAGAAACAGACTTGACAACCAGTAGCATTTGGATGAATGTATTTGAAAATTTTAGCTTTGATGAAAACACACTTGACCACCAACTGGCTTTGGATAAAAGCGCTATTAAGATGCAGCTGTTTACCAGTTACCATTCAAACACACCACAGAACTACTACAACACAAAAACCCAGCACAAACATGGAGATGGTTGCGTAGCAAGTCTTCACTGTGGCAGCCAACAGTCACCTCTGAGGCCGCTTCAGCTTCCTCATGGGAATGTCAGAATGTGTACGCAGGTAGATGTTTGTGCAAACGTGTGGGTATGTGTATGTTAGCTATTAACCGCATTAAGATGCAGATTAAAGGAGGGAGCAGTACAGGCCCTGGTCAGTAAGTTGTGTTGACTTACCTGCGGCCTCCAGCAGGCACTCGATGCTATAAAGTCTGCTTAAGATTGTGTAGCAGGGCCAGAAATAACATGTGCTTTAATATGAGATATTATTAATACAGACAAGTTGAGAGAGTTTATGTGGAAAATAAGGTTAGAGGCACTGAAAGGAAGCTGTGTGTGTGTCTTTGTTTGGTGATGGTCTTTGAAAATGTATGAATGCACTCCAGATGTTTGCCTATTATTGAAGAGATATGTGTTTTTGAGTCTAAAATCTGTGAAAGTCTCATCTGTTCAATAATTTCTGGAGTGAAAATGGCTCTTAAAAGTCCAGTGGTGAGGATTTTATGTTGAGAACTATGCCATCAAAAGTAAGGAGCACGAAATCAGCGAGCACAAGCTTAGTTGGCGTTTGAAGACGGTCTATTATGATGTAAATACATTTGAAAAAGACTCAGATTTCTTTTCCTCAGCCTCACTTTCTTGTCCTTGCAGAGAAACATGGCTATTATTTTCTCAAAAATATCCATTAACAACAATCAGCGACCCCATAAATTCCCAGCTGAGCGGCCAACAAAAACACCACGCAATCAATCCAATTTCTGTCCCTGAAAAATTACTGCTACAAATTACTGCCACCCATTATTATTAGGGCTGCCATCTTGACTGTTCCAAGCCAGAATCCAGAGATGCTATCTGAAAGTCAACTTCCTGTTGTCGGACCGGGGCGTGCTGTTTTTCTGTTGTTATTGTTTCTGCGCAACAATCTTTTTTGTATGTCCGGATTAGGAGGCACATAAAACCCTAAATGTGTATCCGCCAGAGCGTTTTATGACAGATTTCTGACTTGAGAAAGACTCATAATAGCGAGGAGTGTTTTCTTTAGATTGCTATTTAAGGCCACTTCGTCTTTGGCCAACAGAAGGCGCCAAGTGGGGGGAATCGAAAAAAGGGGGCCTATCAATTACTGACCTCAGTGGTCAACCTTGTGACTCATTTGGACTCCCATTTTCTATTCACACACACACACACACACACACACACACACACACACACACACACACACACACAGAGCCACAGGTTAAGTCTGGGGTTTTGGAAAGATCCCAGGGTGAACATTAATTTCTTAATGCATTTTGGATCCCATGGGGGCTGTCCTCAAGAGTAGGCCACATGGGACCACTCTGCCAACTCTCATAATGGGACTGAGTGACTGTGTAGTATGTGACGCAAATGTGTGTGCTGATGACTCCACATCTTTGCAGTTAAAATGACTCTTTAAGAGTTTCTTAGATAATTCTCCTTCTTTTGATTTCTTTCAGTTGTTCCCTTTTCAGCATTTTAAACGTATCATGTATGTGTGTTTCTGTGTGCGGTGTGGTCAGTGTCTATGCCGTGCAAAGGAAAATAAAGCCGTCATTAATTAGCAAGGTTGAGTTCCTCCTCTCTGAGGTTTGTTATTGCTATGTCTGAAGCGGGAAGGAGGCAGACGGCTAATTGATCGACAGGCTCTCTGGGACTCGGTAATGATAATCAATATTGACACATGTTTTCTGCCCTCGCCATAACTCATAAACATCCCTTACGCAGGCAGCCGCACGACCGGCTGGGTATGTGTATGCCTGCGGCACACAAACAAAAACAACCAGCATGTTCAAATTTAGACCGGAGATGGAATGGAAAATGTCTGCTCAGACAAGCTTTTGACCTCTGCGGGATTTTAGACGGATGATTCTGGATACTGATCGTTTTGGATGAAAACCACAGATAGAAGTCTTTTTTTAACCATTATAAAAAACAAGACAGCTAAATTAGATTCCCGTAAATTCCCACTAAATTTTTAATGAAAGGAAGACCAACTCTATAGAAGACTCAAATCAGCAAACATACAGTATGACTACAACTCTACTATAGCAACCAGTTCAGGTTCAAACCTTTTCAAATCTGGCTGGGGCTGCCCCCTGAAAGTTGAAGACTTGAATCATCTGTTTGAGACCCTTCAGCCGAAAAAGATTCTTCAAGTCAAGCAGTGTATTTTTTGGGGGCGGTGGAGAGTTTGTCAGTGAGTGTGCAGTGTACTTTTTTACTTTCCAGTCCCCAGTTTATTTATACAGCACCATTCACACACAGGGCAATTCAAAGTGCTTTACAGGGGCATAGAAATACATTAAATACAATCCATTAAGAAATATTGAAAATTGCATTTCAAAGACAATGAATAAATAAACAGAAAAAGAGAACGAGACAAAGTAGCTGCAGAGTCGGCACTTCTCACTTTCACGCTGCTCCCCAGGGTAAAATCATTACGTCAAATCATCCTGTCTGCTCAGTGAAGATGTATGCAACTGCAACAGGCAACCGCAGACCCAGACCCAGGCTGAGAACGAAATCTTCTGCCTTCTGCTTTGAAGTGGTGAATTTAATACGGATGCACCAAATATTCGGTAACCGAATATATTCGGCCGAATATTGAAAAAAAACACACATTCGGTATTTGGTGGAATAAGTTAAAAGCAAGGCCGAATAATAGCGGCGTGTTTTAAAAACCAATCAAACAGCGTGCCGTGACGCGCGCAGTAAAATGTCGGCAGTGTGGCGATCCATCCCTCACTCGCATTTGGGACTAAAAATAGTTTTGAGCGAGCAAAATAGGCTTAAATCATTCAGCACGCTGTGCGAGCAGCCTACAGATTTCAACCAGCAGCAGAAACGAGAGGCGAATCCCACCGGTTGTGGGTTGAACGGGGGTCACAGACACAGACAGGAATGTATTCCTGTCAAATATGGCGGCCATTGGCTTACCGGCGACAGAGGAGTCGGCTCCAATAATATCCTCTTCTTGGCGTGTGGACTGCCCAGAAGTACCTGAACAGCCGAGCCAGCCGAACACAGGTATGTGACGTGTCAGAGGAGAAACGAGCCGTTCACGGCCCACAAACCTCACCGCACTTTAGGGACTGTTCTTTACTTATGAAGAGGAGGAGGGTGGCTGGTTGATATTTATTTTATTTATTTATTTTATTTTGATCCCCCCTATGTTAATCACTTATTGATGCTGTTTTTGAAGTATGAATAAGTCAGTAAGCAATTTATTCCATTGAAATATCATTGATGTATTATAGAAAAGTGATTTATCTTTTTATAAATGACAAAAGGCACATCTGCCTCATTTTCGTTGTGGTATCATGATACTACTCAGAACCATGATACTGTCACTGGTATCGTACAGTGGGATCCAATTTTGGTACCGTGACAACACTAATCTGGAGGGGGTTCATCTGCAAAAACTAATGAAAAACTAAACAACGATATTCAGTATTTGGTACTCGGTATTCGGCCAAGCGTTTAATATTATTCGGCTTCAGCTTTGGCCACAAATTTTCATTTCGGTGCATCCCTAGAATTTAAAGCTCATTGCACTTAATACAATCTAGTTTTTGAGCTTTGTTTGGTATCTAGTGTTACCAAAATTCTGAGCTGTTGTCTCGGAGGGCTAACTTGGCTTTTAAACTATATTGTGTGAATGTCGCTTTAATGCTGAACGTCCCGCCGATACACGTTCAGAAATCTGGCAGTTCAGTAAAGTGCTGCTTGATTGTCTATATGAAAACAAAAATGAGTCCGATAAGAGTCCGCGATCTCGTGCCGTCGTGTGAAGTCAACAGCATATGTGACAGTTTCTAGAAATATTGTGATAATATATTTTCCTTCTCCTTACTGATTCCCATGCCTAAACTTGTGTATTAGCCTATGGACAAATGCATACAGAAAATAAATGCCATACAGCTTTCTTTTATGCATTGTAAAATATTGCCTAATTGCTGATGTTTTGCGAATGGCGAACGTTACGCTATTTACTGGAATTCTTCTTAACCACCCTGAAACAGTAGGTGCCAGTGACTGTACACTGCAACTTGCTGTAAAGGCTACTGTTTAAGAGGAAACTAACTACTTTAGTTTAGTTTATTAATAAATTGCGAGGTGTGGTGCTAAGACTTGCATACTGACGATAACCTGATCCAGCATTTTAGGCAGTATTGGAGGCATTTCGGAAGTTTGGTCTAAATTAGAGTAAGCAGACCTGGTAATTTGGTCTATACTTTTGGATCACATATAAAGTAAGGGGAGGTTGCATTACAAAAATATGCTGTACTTAAGAAGCATTGATTGTGTAGTTTTACTGTAGGGCAATAACAAGTTTATCTTTAACTTATTACTAAATATCTTGGTGACAAGTCTGTATAAAAGAAATTTCAGCGATCTTTTTAAAAATGTTAGTGTATGTTGGGTGTTTATGTACAAATAAATATAAACAGATATTTTGTTAGCAGATTTTTGTAACTATCAAATAATAACTGTTATCTGCCTCAAAAATCTATTATCAGGCAGACACTAAATATTTTTATTTTTGGCACTCAAATCTTAAAATATTTGTTGACCCAAATTGAATGCCTTAACTGTAATAGTTGACAATGGGGGTAGACGGCAAAATCAGTAAACTAGTAGAATAAAATTGGCAGCTTTTGTCCCAGACTATTGGTCTCAGCTTTTCCAAAACACCATACATATAGGAGAGACTACAACACAATATGGCACCCGTTTTGGAAGCAGAAGGTCAGGGTCTTGGTGGCACGAGGGGGCAACGATGAAAAAGAACATTTGGGTCACTGGGCAATTACCAACACTCTCCATCACAATAAATAGACCCGCACATACTTCCCCCTCAATTAATGCATTAGAGGGGTCGGAGGTTATGTAAGCACCATCCTCTCTGCCAGAACTGGGTGGAGTGTCGTAATCCAGGAAGTGCGGTGCTCAAAGCCGATTGGTTGTGTGTGAATGTTTAGCTTATATGTCAAAAGAGAGCCGGAGGAGGACGGGGGCAAGGAAAGTGCTGTGCTGGGTGGGTTTTGGTGGTTGTAGTGGTCTTATTGAAAACTTTATATGCTGCAGCTTGGCCAGAAATTTACATCATTCTTTACATTTTGCTCTAAATATAGATGAAGGCACAAGTTCTGACTGGATGAAGTAGCCTTGACACACGGCCAGTTGACACAACCTCCCACTGAGACAAACTTTAAAAGCTCCCCCAGTATTTGTACAGTATAATATGGTATAAAAACTTCTTTTTCATGGTAAATCACTCAAAATTTACTTTGACCATTTCTACAAGCAGAAAAATCGGGGGATGTTTTACATGTCTGACCTGTACATCCAGTAATAATCCCACATGCTTAACTGAAAATTGTAAGTAACTGAAGTTGTGTTTAGATAGAGGCCCACAACAGGAGCAAGGCACCACAAACTCACGCACCGCACCACATACAGAAGCTCTCATTGTTTATTTATTCAAATACTGCCATGAATGGTGTATTATGCTGGCTTTCATCTGTCAGGTAAAGGTGTAGCACTCTTCCTCTCTGCCTTTCAGTCCCTCTGTGTTTCTATTAGGGGGGTTGAAAGCGAGCGCTCTGTCAGTCGTTGCGCCTCGGGCCAAATTCCACATTCATGCCGAACACACACAAGCTCACACACCTTACTTGTTAAAGCTTTCTAGGAAATGTGAGTTGACCTCTTCTTTCCTCACTACACCACCCTGTAAAGACACAAAGAGAAGTCAAGCTTGTGGTAATGTGTGTAGTAAAAAGTTCGCAAGGTATGTGGTCACCCGCATTTCTGTCAGCTTCATTAAGTGGCGAATTCAAATAATTATTGTGACAGATTTAAATTTGTTGCTTGTCGTGGAGCATCACAGCAGAATTTGACTTACTGATGCTGGCTTTTTAGCAATGATGATTAATAAAACCCTAATTGAAAAATGTGAATCAGTGTCTTTATTGTGACTCATTTAGAGTTGGTTCAAGAAATTTTTTGGGTGACAGTGTTTCCTCTTGCAAAGGCCAGGCTATGTTTGAACTGACTCACTCGTTCATACGTTACCTATTCTTTTTTTTTTTTTTATGATGAAACTTTTGTTATTGCCTTTTCAACACTTGGAAAAAATGCTTACAGTTGCATAATTCACAGAGGACAAGCACGAGACACACAAATCAGTTGTCGTGTTAGTCATCTCTACCTATCACTTCCAGATAGGGACCCCAGATATTTCTGAAAACCTTTAAACTGTTAACTCTGTGGATAAGCTGCTCAAAAGAAGCAATCCTAGCCAGCTCATCTCCCCATTCTTTGAAGCTAGTTTTCTCTTTTGACGTCCAATGTCAGCGTTATCCTGCATCCTGGTATGAGAGCTAGTTTCATCCAGGAACACACTTGTGAGGAAATGATAGCTTCTAAACACTCATTCACCAGAAAAAACATTGGCATTGAACATTTCTGCAAACCAGGGTTAAATTGTATTTGTATGTAATTACGTAGCAGATATGTTGAAACTTTACGTTTCAACAATGCTACTGATAATGTGCTGTTAGGTTTAGGCACAAAAACCAGTTGGTTATGGTTATGAAAAAATCATGTTTTATTTGTCTTTTCAAAACCTTTACAGTTTCTTTTTTTTTAGTTAAAAGTAATGTTGTAATTTTGCAACTATGAGCTCTACAGAGTCAAAATACCCTGTTTGAGTGGCACAATCTCAGCAGGAAATCAGCAATGTCTTGGTAAAAAGCAGTCGCTTTTTGTGCGCTATCTCCACTGATGGGTCGTAACAGAACACCCACAATGGAAGTCTAAAAAGCTGATGGAAAAACAAGAGATTGCTGAAAAACACACACAGATTGTTACAGAACACCCACGTCGGGATTCTATAACGCTGACGGAAACACAGCGACAGGTTGCTACAAAACACCCACAGTTGGACCCTAAAATGCTGATGAAAACAGATGGGTTGCTACAAAATACCTACGTTTGGAGCCTAAAATGCCAAAAACAAACCCCACACTGACGGGTTGCTACGAAACATCTACAACTGGAGCCTAAAATGGCAATGAAAACACTGGCTGGTTGCTACAAAACACCCACTTTTGGAGCCTAAAATGCTGATGAGTACAGATGGTTTGCTATAAAATACCTATGTTTGGGCCTAAAATGTAAAAAAAAAAAAAAAAAAATTCCACACCACCTGGTCACTACAAAACACCCACAACACCCACGAAGCTAATGGTAAAATGCCAAAAAATCGACGTTAACACGCTGATGGGTTGCTACAAAATGCCCACGTTTTGAGCCCAAAAAGCTGATGAAAACAAAGCAATGACTCACTTAAACACAGCCTGTTTTATTGTCTGTTGGTCTCAAACAGTAGTCTGCGGTAGTCTGCAGCTTGGCAGGTGTCTCGCTTAGGTGTCACGCCATCCACCACTCCCTCCACCTCTTGATGACAACCTCAGCTCATATATAATGTCACTGTAGAAACATACCTATAAATATTATATTTATGAGACATGCAAATGTAATGTGTCGTGGTTTACATAAACTTAGAATGCCAAGATTTATATCTGGTGACTGAGTTGCTCAGTGAGCTCTGTTTCCAGTATGTTGTTAATACATTCGACAATAGGTGATCCGAAGCCATGTCCCGTTTCACATCATATAGCGTGTGGACTGGCGTATCATCCTCCCTAACGATAATAAAGAGTCAATAGTTTACTCTGTGGTGGGCAAATTAAGATTTCAGACAGCTATGAATCATAATCCATTTTGCACCATCACTTAAAGGTGTGGTGTCACATTTTTAGCAAGAAGTAATATACGTGTCACAGACAGTGCTGTTTTTTTCCATTGTGGTACTTTTTTTTGAGGAGACCACATTGTTAAAAGGGTATAATGCAGTGGTGGAGCTATTTTGGAAACAGCATTGGTCTGTCTGGTTTACTTGGCTCAGAGAGATGAGAAAGGAAGCACTGAGGGTAATTTCTCTGTCCTCCTAGAGAAGCTGACCATCCCTTATCATGGCTGCCATGAAGATACTTATTCAGTGAAACACCTGCCTATTTATGAGACTTTTTAAAGGACTTACTCTTCATCACCTCCCACCAGACCCTAGAAAAAAACGTTCATGTCTTTGACTGTAACCTGATCCATAGGTATTGCAGTCCTTCTAACTGCCACCTGTGGCCACCAGTGTGTAAACTGTCCTCACACAGCTTTAACCTGGGAACTGAAAGAGTCCTGAATTTCTCATATGACAGGTCTACTTTATTCATGTGTGCTCTCTAGAGTTGTACTTGCTGCAAACATCTTGCTACTATGCTCAAACCAAGTAGCATAATGAAGGTAATTTAAGTTTCAAACAGACCACTGGGTTGTCCTGTTTTCAGTGGACCTTAAAAAATACTATCAGCTGTAGTTCTATCAATCAAATCTTGTTGCGCAAACAGAGTATACTTGATTGAAAAGTAAAGTTAACATAGTTCATGAAAGCATGCCGCAAGCTGATACTGACACTGAAATTGTAATAAAGGGAGCAGGGTTGCACTCCATCACCACCAGTCAATCATTCACCAATAATACCAGTTAAAACCCTCCCTTAAGCACTCTTTACATTTCCGCGTATGAGTGTGTGTGCATGCATGTGTGTTTACAAGGGTAGTTGAGGCCATGTTATATTAAGTTTTAAGGGAGTGTGTGTGTGAGGAGGGGGGTTGCACACACAGGGACAGAGTCTCTTTCTCAGTGGCGAGACTTTGAAGTCGGGGCAGTTCTCTCTTTGAGGTGGTCTATCCCCCGTTCTCAACAGCGTTAATCATGCGTGAAGAGAACATGCTCGCTCTGTGGTCGGCCGGGCATCACTACTGATGGCTTCCCTCAGTCTCCGTGTGGGATGGAGGGGCTGGGCTCAAGGGGGGTGGCAGACCTGATTAACATGGCCAAGGGCTAACGCACTAAAAAGAAAGCGCAACAAATAAATATACGGGGTCAACTCGTTCAGCCGTAGCTACAAAGGTAGAAGGGTTCAAGGCGATCGGAAAAAAAAAAAAACAAGATTTTTTTTCTTCACTAGCCAGAGAGGAACTCTGCAGCAGATCACTTCTAGGGATAGTAAAATCATGCAAAGTAGTTCACGATATGGCCGAGAGTGTGTGGACACATACGCTGTGCTTTTGTGTGCCTTTGGTGAAGGACTGGTTTCATGGTTTTGGCTCAACCCCAGAGTTCCAATCAAGGGAAGTCATATATCCGCAGAATACTGTGGCCCCACATTACACTTATGTCTTTTCCATTTACACATATTCATTTTGCATATCAAATAGTGTGAATGCATCCAAGCAGCATTCAGGACTGATTGAAATCCAATTTTGTATGGATACAAAACACTTGTAATAACAAATGTAAAAACAGGGCCTTGAAGTATCTTGAATCCAGATGAATTTTTGATGATATTTGCACTTTAATTTAGGCTGGTGACAGTGCACCTGAAGCAGTTGGGTAACTGCCATAAATGCCATAAAAGCAATAACTTACTTTGTAGATAGTTGTTAGCTAAGATAAACCTCTATTGTGGTAACTAAACCTCTAACACAAAAACAAAGATAACTCACATATAGACTACAAGTAGACCTGGGTATCAGTACTTGATACCTTTTTAAGGTATCAACCAAGAGTGTTTTATTGATAGCCATAATGGTAATGGAGTGGCATGACATAC
Organism: Epinephelus fuscoguttatus; assembly: GCF_011397635.1. NCBI lineage: Eukaryota > Metazoa > Chordata > Actinopteri > Perciformes > Serranidae > Epinephelus > Epinephelus fuscoguttatus. Next base: position 5,767,577 of record NC_064773.1, read on the forward strand.
TTTTGAACATTTTGTTGGTGTCTCTGCACACTGAACTCCCAACTCCATCAAATACACCGTGCTCAACTTCACCACACCACAGACTGTAAGGGTTGTAGCCGCTGCTGCAGGAGTGTGACAGGCCTAACTGTTAACATCACATGACTAATGTTACGAAACTGTTATTAATGGGTTTAACAAAAGAGTTGGCACAAAAAGGAACAAATGCAGGTATCTTTGGTGCAGGGTTATGTCAGTATTAGAGATTTATGTTAAGGTATCGTCACCGATACCTAGCCCTGACCAGGTAGTATAGAAAGGTCTGCGATCAAAAGGTACCTGCATTCCATACTTTGTGCGCCACGTGTCTGTTCCTGGACTGGATTGGAAAACTTTCTGTTGCTGCCATCTCTGGAAACTGCTCTCTTACTGGCGAATAGTCATTTCAAGGTCTGCCCGATTAGCATGAGCTGACTCAGAAGCAGCAGCTCACAACCAACACCAGGCCGTTAAATGGTCCCAACAAACTCACACTAACACTGAAACGGCTCGACTTTGTTAATAAAAACACTAATAACCACTAGGTAATGTTAGCCATGCATTGCTAACAGTTAGCCCCGTTAATTAGTGTGTGTGCAGCTGGGCGAACTCTCCCAAATGTCCCCATGGCAGCAGCAACAGCTAATGTGGTGTGGTAAAAGTCGAACGCAATGTATTTGACGGAGTGACTCTATTCACACATTACCCATATCAAATAATGTATTTGATTGGTATCAGTCTCACTTTTAGGGTACTGGTTTTGATACTCTAGAGACAGTAATTGAATTTCAATCTGTCTTGAATGCTTTTTGGACACGTTTACACTTTGGATTTTATGATAGCATCAAGCTTTCCAGTCTGTCCATAGCACGTGAGCGGCCCAGTGTAAATGGGATATTTCAGACAACAATGTGCTTCCAACTTTGTGGCAACAATGTGGGGAAGGCCATGTCCTGTTTTAGCACAAGTGTTCAAAGCATAGCCATAAAGTTATAGTTTTTCAAGGTGTTGAAGAACTTTACTGGCTTGCAAAGTGCCTCGACCTTTATTCAATCCAGTTCCTTTGGGAGAGCTTTTATTGCCAGAGTCTTGTGGAAAGATTTCCCGAAAGACTGGAGGCTGTTGTAGCAACATATTAATGCCCATGGTTTTGGAATAAGATGTTCAACAACCACATGAGAACTATTTATGGGTGCCTACATACTTTGTTTCAGTGTCCACATACCTTTCTCCTGCATACATTTATTAAACCGGGTTGTATTAATAATTGTGTTAGGAGAAAGACTGTTGGACAGATCAGGAAAGAAGTGCAAGAGATTGCAAGGCTTAAGGCAAGGATAGCAGAGGGAAAAAGCAAGAGAGAGGAAATGGGGGTGGAGGGGAGGACTTTTAGCAGGGGGAGGCACAGACAGTTGAGTCATATTTCAGGCCTGATTGGAACTGACAAAGTGTTATTGGAGGACTCAGTCCCCACAGCATTGTTTGCTTTAGAAAGTCAGGGCCAGATTTATTATGACTGAAAAACATTAGAGAGATCGGAAGTGGGGACAGCGCAGGGAGCACGGCATGTCTGTCTGCACACAGAAAAAAGGAACTTTAGAGGGCTCGTATGGAGATGTATTAGGCCAGATCTGACATTTTATGCCGTTCATAAAAAAGATTTAAAAGTCTGGTGTTGAAAACGCTAATGCAGTCAAAGGAATGACAGAATATTACCAATATAAACCTGTCAGTGCCCACAGTCTGTGGTTCTCCATTAGTTCACTCATGGAGACAAATGGCTGCCATTTGCCACGTTTAGTGTTATGGCCGTTGGGGTTGAGGGGCTGAGGAGACAGATAAGCGTATACATCTCATGAGTATATACTCTTTTTATCTCTGCACAAAGCCCATGGTGCTTCTGTACCATCCGAATCAAGACAGCAATAGAGTCTAGCAAACCTCAGCAGGACAAAGTGTGGAGCTACCATGCCTGGTGCTGGCCTGGCTTTTGGGAGCAAAAACTGCTCAGTGTCTTACATAAGGACCCTTAGACAAAAAGCCAAAAAGGAATCTGTAATTGAACCACCAACCCTGTCTTCTTCATCATTAGCTGTCGTCAAGGAACCTTGAGCAAGGCACTAAAAGGTCAGATGGACACAGTATGGAAGTTCTAAGGCCACAAATAATTGATTGTGGGGAGTATTTAGAAATGTTTAATGATTTAAAAAGTGTCGCAACAGTTTGTTGTAAATAGTCTGTGTAACAAGTCATGAAATTACGTTCTTAAAGAATGACTTGACAATCATGAAAGATAGTCTCTACCTTACTTCTTCTGTTGGAATTCATTTCCAACTTGACTGATCCATGCTGAACATCACTCAGCCTAGCTTAAAACTTAACGAGATGTCCTCTAGCCAAGTGGTTAAAGAGACCGTTCAGCCTAAATTTTAAAAATGTATCTTTTCCTTCATACCTGTCGCGCTATTTCAGTCTCAATAGTTTTGTGTGTCAGTTGCTGAATGTTTGAGATATCAGCCATAGAGATGTCTGCCTTCTTTCCAATATAATGGAACTAGATGGCACTTAGCTTGTGGTGCTCAAAGCGCCAAAAAATATATTTGGAAAAACTCAACAGCAATGTCTCTTTCTAGAAACCATGACTTGGTTACTCAAGATAATCCACAGACCTTGTTGTGAGCAGTTTCATGTAGGAAGTATTTTCTTTCTACCAAACCACACCCACCAACTGTATCACCATGCCGAAGGAAGCATCCACAGATAGGTCACTTAGCACCACTGAGCAAGCTAACGTTACAGCTCAGCTGAGGACACCATTTTGGGTTGAACTTCTTTAGGATGCATACCATATAACCACAATTTCCCCCTTTGATTCTGACAGGGAGCCTTGGTTGCCCCTTTCCATCTCTCCCTGTATTTCCTGTCTGTATTTCTACTGTTACAATGGCAAATGTTAAAAATAATCCTAAAAACAGACTCCTTAAAACCCCTCAATACGAACCTTGCTTAAAACTTTACTTCATGGCTAACTCAAATTGTAGAAACTAATGAAAATATAAGAGATATAGATACAGTATGCAGGGCTGTAGCTCAGGAGGTATTGCAGGGTTGGTGGTTTGTTCCCTGGCTCCTCTTTTTGAAGTGTCCTTGGGCAAGATGCAGAACCTTATATTGCTCCCGACAGACATGCCAGCAGCTCGCCAGGCATGACAGGAAGGAGACGGTGGGAAAGTGCTACACAAGTGCACTCCATTTACCATTTATATATATGCAAAATATATACAGGTTTACAAGAAAGTGTGTAGAGTAACTGTGAAATTAGGTCAATAAAGATGCATGTCCATGTTCATACCCCAAGAAAATATTTTGTGGTTAAGTTGAACTGACCCTTTAACGACGAAATATTTAACTTTAACAACAGTAGTAAGAGATATTTAAGTTATTGCTGCTTGAATAGCAAAGCACTGGTTTCCCCAGGAAGGCTGCCCAGTTGTGTTGATGATGTCCTGTATATACAGATCTGTCATGAATACGAGGCTGTTGCTGGAAAAGTACATGTTGCCCACTCAACTTTCCCTGTATAAATAAAGCTCAGAATAAAAAGTTAACACAGGCACAAAAACAATGGCTGCCAGAGCAGGGCGCTCTCATCCTGGCCAGCGCTCACACATGTTTTGATAGTTAATGGACAGTGTGGAGAGGCTAAGCTCACTGTATTTGAGTAACCTCCGCCTGACCCACTACCCGCCTCTCCCCTCCTCGCACACCGGGACAGTGAGCGACAGCAAAAAACAGGGAGGAGAGAGAGAGGGAAAGAGGGAGGCGGCAGGGCCACGGCGGTGCATTCGGGGCCTAAATGAATGAAGGCTCTGGCTGGTCGTTGCCTGTGTTGTGTTTGGCTTGGCAGGGTCTGTCCACACAGTGCCGTGGCACAGACGGCCAAAATCAGCTGACTGCTACAGAGTGTTCGTTTGATGCTTGAATGTTCTGTTCTGTTAGTTCAGCGGAGTTAATAATTTGAAAAACAGAAGCTGAAGAGAAAAGTGCAATAGTTAAACAATATTATGCAATAATATGTCTGATTTATTACAGTATTTTTGAGTCTGATTTAATAAAAATAATAACTAAATACATTGCAGCTGAAACAATTAGTTGGTTGATTGTCTGGAAACAAATCAACCATTGTTTTAACAACTGATTAATCATTTGAATCATATTTCGCAAATAGAGATGCACTAATTGTTGGTTGGCTGGTGACTGGAATTGGACGATTTCGGCTTGACCAGCCGATCAGTCTCCGATATATCTGACCCCGTGCTGAACAATTTAATATACATGTATCACATAATGGTTCTCATTGCGTGCAGGGTTTACATTAACTGGTGTATGCAGGCTTTTTGCTGATGTCATGTGTAGTTGTCTGGCAGATGAAAATATCAGCAGCCAAAATAGTGGGGAATATGCCAAATAGATTACTAACCCTAACCCCAATTAAAATGCCTAATATTGTGGGATCTAAGAGACATATTGCCAAGACAATTTAAATTTAAACGTGTATAATGCAGACCAGATTTTGGGATATAATTTACGGATATATCTATTTATGCACAGAAGCTGTACAGAGTGCGTCCCAGTCTCTACCGGACATACGCCACATCCACAACAGTCACAGTCTTTCTCTTTGCGTTCTTGGTTTAGTTAGGTGGCGGCATCACAACTTAAGTTCTCCAGGAAGACATTCAACACACCATACGTCTCCTCGTTGAACAGTTCGGAGATACGCTTCACTTTTGTTTTTCACTTTTTCACATTCTGGAATGTAAATGGTCATATTGGCTGTCAAAAACAAGTCTAGCGTAAACGCTGGTTGCGTGCGCAGCGACACGGACATTAATCGACTATTGTCACAGCCTTTGCAAAATGTTCTTTTGACTTTTCAGCCCCTCTTAGTGACTTTATTTCTAAGAAGCGTCTAGCAACAAATTAAGGGACTTTTTGAGAACATCATGGGAGAAATTGTAATTCATTTCTCTTTGTGAACATACTAGCAGACTAGGATACACCACCCAAATCACCTAAACCCTGTGAATTAGGGTTAGAAAGAAAATTGGAATCAGCCAAAATAGCAGGATAGACTTTTAAAAAATCTGAAATTTGAATCAGCCATGAAAATTTGCAGTTGGTGCATCTTTATTTTGCAAAGATACCACACATTTCTTTGTCTTTTGTGGTGGCAAATTGAATAGTTTCGGGTTTTGGACTGTTGGTCAGACTAAAGAGGGCATTTGAAGATGTCATCTTGAACTTTAGAAATGTATGATGGACATTTTTCACAATTTTCATTTATTTTTACTAACTAAAGTGTAAGCTGGAAAATAATATAAAAATAAAAGTTAGTTGCGTTCTTAAAATTCATGACATTTAAGGAAAATATTTCAAATGTTATCCAGCACTTGCAACATCAGAGTCTTGATAGAGGTTTGTTATTTGCAAAGCATCATTCAGTCCGTCTAACACATCTAGCACTGATAGAGGCGTCGTCAGTCAACTGCAGCTTGAGCTGAAAAGCAAAAAATGGAAACAATCGATAAAGTGAAGATTGAAAGATGCAGATAAAGTGACGACAGAATGGAGAGGTTGATTAAAGAGAGAGAGTACGCAGAGACGTGGAGATCAAGCATGGGAGGGAAAGAGTTAGCGAAAGGGAGAGAAAGGGAAACAGCCTGGCAGATGTGAGCCACCTTGGCTGTGGCACAGTGCAAAGCTCTTTTGCAGGAGAGAAATCCAGCGGGTCCTGAGCAGGTGGTGAGAGTGCCAAGAACTGAGCTGCCTGACAGATGACAGAGAGAGAAAATGAGGAAGGCAGCGAGGTGAGGTGAGGAGAAAGAGAGAAAAGACAGCAGGGTTTCTCAAATTCTTTTAGGTTACAGACCCACAAATAGACCTGCACCGACGCCAACTTGATACGATTTAGCTGTTACTTGCCAAGTTCATATTTTGAATAAATGACCTGCTAACATAATTATTCTTATTTGGGTAATTTGTCGGTCTTTATTAATCAGTCATCGAATCATTATCTGACCCTCCTGTTTGTAGACTCCACCTCTCTGCAGGAGAGGGTTCAACCAAAGTGCCACCAGTTCATAACATAACAGTCACTTTCAGCCCTCCCAAAGGAATCTGGTCATATCCGTGCACCCTCCCATCCTCCCCCCGGGTCCCTCTGAGCAACAGCGAGGGTGGGGACTGGTTTTTGGGGAGATAAGTTCACGGTCTGATCCCGCATGAGGGTTCCCTGGCCGGGTCACAGAGTCGTGCCGGGGTCGGCGTGGATGTGCTGATCTGGGAGCGATTAGCCTAATACGATTAGTTGTGATATGACACGCTAGCAGAGCCAGGTGTTAGCTGGGGAGCCATAACTGTCGGCTATAGGGGATCGTGGCCTGATGCGCTTTTAAGGACACGAGTAGAGACTGGAGTTTAGGGGTTATAGAGTCTGTGTTTTCAAACTGGAAGCAGGGATTGGTCCCATGCCAGGCAGACAGTGAAGTAGGCCAGGTGCACAAGGACCCTCATCCAGGTAACAAAGGTTACGCTAAAGGTTTATCTTATTTATTACAACAACTTTTGTTGCTCTGAGAGGAGCCAAGAGTCAGTTGGGCTGTGTAGGTTTAGAAAACTCTGTATGACACTGTATCAACCGAAATTGTACAACATAAGAACAACTTCTTATTAGGAAGGTCTTATGTAGCTGGTCCTCAACCTTTTTGGAGTTGTGACTCTAATTGTGAAGTAGTATGTACTCAGAAACTCTTGTCACAAGTTGTATGTGTCTGAGTCATTTGCAAGTCAAACGATGAAACAGAACAAAAACCTTTGCAGACTTTTTCAAGTTGTTTTGCAAAAAATGAAAAATTGTAAATTAACGTAATCCAGGATTTTCTAGAATTCCCCAATACTGGTGTTCTTGACTAGCTTTAGGGTTAGCTAGGGTTAAAGGCTTGAAGAAGTCATACTGTCGGGTATAAGAATAATAATTTACAAGAATGAAAAGATTGCAGAAAAATAATCAAATAAAAGTATTGTTGTGTATCGGAAACAAATTGTTCAACGTCTTCATCTCTTTCATTGTCAATCCCAATGTGACCCCTCAGAGTTATCGTCCTATCCCTTGGAATGTCCTGACTCAAAGGCAACATCCACACTAATATGTTTTCATTTTAAAATGCCTAACCTTTGCTCCATTTACACCTGGTGTCCATAGTACTTAAGAGTTTTGGAACCCCTAAAATAGTGACCTTTAAAGACGCTGCTGACACCATGTTAGTTCAAAAAATTCGGGGTTGCATTTTAGTCAGGACGACCAGAAAAACTCTCCTGGTACTGCCCTAATATGTTGCCGTATTTGCTTTATGACGACTCCCAAACTACTTTGACAGCCTTATACTCATGTTTTACTTTCAGCAACATTTCTACCTTGTCATTGGTCCAAGCAAAGATATCTCTGGTCTTACTTTTTACAGAGCTAAACAACCAACTGTAGAGTCGATAAACACTAGCATGTGCATGCACAGTGTACGTCAGCAGTCATTTTTTTATGGGTTTTCAGAAGTGTAAGTACCACAGATTAATTTTGAGATGGTGCTACAACGTTTGTTATTTTAAAACAGTGTCTTAAGCGTATTTTATTTTACGTAATGTGACTTTAGGTTCGGTAATACTTTGATTTGTAACCAGGAAACTCTTGTGTGTTTTTGGTGCTGTAGAGAAAGTTTCTGAAATGCTTCTCTAAAGAACAATAGACAGTGCTGGAATGTGTTTCCACATAATTATAAAGAAGCTGTGCAGTTGTCTTGTGAATACTAATGTATACTTTGATCAAAAGACATAAGGGACACTTTATATTGTGTTGTTATTTCAAAAGCACAAATCCAATGCCATCCATATTCCATGTATTACGGGGCAGCTGACATTTAGATGAACTGCCCCTTTAACAATTCAGACGCTACTTTGAGTCATAACATAACCCTAATTTTTCATCAGGTGAGTTATGCATTTGAAACAGAAACAAGACAAGCAGTGAAGTTTTTGCCGTTTAATGAAACAAAAGAAAAACACTGAAAAACTCACCAAAAGCAGAGAAAGATGTTGAGAGAGAGAGGCAGAGACAGGGAGCAGATGAGGACTGATTGTTTGACCTCTGACCTGGGCGTGGGTCCAGGCTGGCCCAGACGGGCAAACAGACGCTGTTGGTTCTGGCCGTGGACACCGGCTGTGATATATGTTTTCCTGGAACCAGAGAGTAGGAAGTCGGGGCTTTTAAAATATAGCGGATATCATTTATTTTTAATATATGGGAGTTTGGAGTGTCTGCACGAACTGCACTCAAAGACTTCTCCACCAAAATGCTTAGCGCTGGACACTGCACTTATAAGGCTATAAGTTAAGTCAATAACAGCTGGGGACTGCTGTTTCAAATCCTATTTTTAATTTAAGCCCCTGATCTCATATACGAACACTGAGTGTGTGTGCGTGTGTGTGGAAAAGGGAACAGTAAAGCACAGCGAAGCACTGAGGGCCATGTCAGTCAGGTGGTGCAGGTGTGGTATCTGTGTCTGTCCGTCCTCTCCAGTCATCAGCACATGAAGAATTGAGCTTTGTGCCACGCACACTCATGTTACCTCAACTTTACCCTGTGGAGGAACCAGCCAGAGTGAGGGACATGGGTTTGTTACCTGCAAAGGACTGTGGGAATGACCCAGAAGAGTTGTGGGTCAGCACCCAGTCACACTTCTTCTCTCTGGAGTTACTACTTTTAATATTCTGTCACTTGTGTTTCCTTCCAAATCTTTTGCATGTTTTACTCACATTTCTGTAAAAAAAAAATAAAAAAAAAAAAAATCAAAGAACAACTCATATTAATGAGTATTTCAATAACCAGAAGGATAGGCAAAGCTGTGACAAGATTACATAATTAATCAACCACCGTGGCTGCTTACATGACGTAACAGTTAATGGCAGACACAGACGCTTTGTCTACAGTGGAAGAACCACAGGGAGGTAACTCAGTACCGTCTGTTTGAAAATTCTATTCCCAATCTGCATTTTGTTTCAGACGTAGAGCCAAGGCGAACATTTTATTCCTTTTTTTTTTTTAACCTGCCCCCTTCTTTTTTTGTTAAATTGGCGATTGAAATAACATCTCAAAATCTATATTCAGTCCAACATTGGACATGTAGTAAAGACACTACTGCCCTGTTATATACTCCACTAGTGGAACTGGATGAACATTGATGGTGGCTGCATGACTCCAGTTTTGCAAACCTGTACCTGCAAAGCTTAGTACCAGAACTATCCCAGTACCAGCAATTAACTCCAAGTCAAATCTGGACCTGCACGACCTACTGGGGGTTGGGTACCGAACTTGGTACTTCTCAGGTGCTCGTTAGTTGGTACTGTGTGCTGATTCACATCAAATCCATTGATGCGAAATGTCGGTCCTTAAGAGCACATCTGGGTGAAAAGGCAGGGTTCAGACAAGAGCTGTAATTATTACAGAGAAGGTAAAGTACTAAAGAATGTAACCGTTGCGTACTGAATTCCAGGTACCCGCAGCAGTATCAATTTAAATGTTAACGGAACCGAACCCTAATATTGTATGATACGTTGGTTGGATCGGGTTGAAGCTGCTGAGTGTCCACATGGCCAGCTCGGGCATCTATGATTGTCTTTCTTCTCACTCACTGCCCACCTACAATTAGTTCATTTTTACCCGTACCCATGAATTAATATGATCATATTTTTTACCCCTTACACAACTTTTTTACGGGTTACTCAGCAGTTACCTGTGGGTACTTAACGCAGTCCAACTTTTAGCATATTTTACCATGTGTATTAATAACTGAGATATCACCGTTAAGGTGATCAAGGTTGATCACGTACATGCACTTCAAAACTACAAAAATCTCCCATAGCACCAGACCAACAATAGACTCTACTACTCTTATTTGATCTATTTGAACAAGTTCTGCCGCGGATCCACAAAGTCCCCCCTGTTGGAACACCTGGCTGTTTAAGGGGGCTCCTCAAGGACCTCGAGGTCCAGGGGCCGAACCTGGAGCTTCCTTAGCCCAAGCCCTGGGGCCACCCTGCCTTTTGTCCCAGGAACAGCAGCGCTGCTCGGATTCCTCGCTCCCATTCCCAGCTCCGTAAGAGAATACCCCAACTACATGAGGTCCAAAGAGTGGTCACGACATCAAGTACATGTGAAAGCATGCATCTGTGTGTGTGCGTGTGTGTGTGTTTGTTGATCTGTGTTCTTAATTGAGTGACGGGGTGAATGTCCATGTGCTGCAGCTGACTGAAGCTGAATAGTGCACCTGCATCATTGTGAGAAGTGCACCGCCCTGACCCCTCACCCCTGACTTTTGGCCTGTAACTGTAAACCTGGAAACACTGGAGTACAGCAGGGATGTACTGAACCTCCCCATGTAGGGACACTTTGTGTGTGTACGTGAATTTGCATTGTATCCGTATCAGGGTGTGCATGAGAGCATGTGTTCTAGGCGTGTGGTTCGGTCATCTGTGGATTCCGTTTACCTTGAAACTTCAAGGTAGCGCTTGCTAATTGAAAACGCAAAACTTCCTACATGAGCGAACAATAGTCTCAGAGTCCCAACTCCAGGGTTCACACAAAGGGCCCAGGAAGTGTACAGGAGCCTGTTTGGCAGCTCTGAACATGTGAAGCCAGCTGTGAAGGACATTAGGCCGCGACGACAAGGCCGCTGAGAATTACAGTATGGTACAGTATGTTTGAGACGAGAACTCTGAGACAAACTCCCTGCCTGGCCCCAGCTGTCCCTTTAAGAGCTGGGTTATTACTGGCTTTATTGTTATTACTGCCTGTTTTTTAAAGGGGCAGGCGAGCCAGGGGAGTAATCCGCCCGTCAGCACTCACATTAATGGCCTAATTGGTCTCTTCTCTCCCAGTCAAAACGCAGGCCTCAGCCTCACGGAAATGCTAAGCCCTCAGAGCCCCTCGCGCTTAAATTCCCCAGAAATGCATGATGTCTCTGCAAAGTGGAGCTGTCACTACCCCTCTCTCGCTCATTCACATTGTTGTCATTCCTGTTTTTTTTTTTCCTCTTTTCTGTTTCCCTCCATCATGCTGTGCATCATTTGTGGCACCAACTTGGAGGGAACTTCAGTGGGTTTAACCTCCGGGATAATATATTAATAATATGTTGTCAACCAGAAGGCTCATTTATACACCACATGATGTGCAGCATTACATACAAGAAAGATTGCCTAATTTTTTACTTACTTTTAAAATAATAATTTACTTGATTTATCATGAAGGAATGTTGCCACTGTCCAGCACTGTTGCTGTTTTGTACCTTGTCAGCTGACTTACTCTTCTTCACAGTGCACTTGTCAAGATTGTAATGTAAAAATAACCTAGCTTTATGATTGGTTGTTGTGGTTGGTTTCATTGATTAACTGATTATTTGATCAAGTGGAAAATAGTAGGGCCCCGCCAATATTGATGTTTTGGGGCCGATGCCGATTCCGATATTATGGAATAAAAAAATCTGATAACTGATATATCGGCCGATTAAATTTTTACGTTTTTCAATTTAAAAAAACCCTGAAATACCTGCTTTTGATGGCTGAAATATAGTTCAAACACTCGTTACAAAGATATAAATTGAAGGAAGAACATTTTACTATTTTCAAATACTTTTATTATCAGAAATTGTGTGGAACAAGCAGCATATGAACAATTTGAACACAAAATAAATCAAAAATATGATGTGCAAAAAGGCAGTAAACCTCTGGGAAATAAAACAATCATGCAAAATCTATATGAATTGGTAGAGGTTATCCAAGAGGTAGGTTATAGTGCAACAAGTAACACAAGGACATCATTTCTAAGTAAAACACCATATCCCTTGCATTTTATTAGTGATGAAAATATAAGTGTTAATATCAGCATCAATTGGCCAACTTTTGGCCAATTGCCGATTATTCTCTAAAGGCTATAATCTGCCGATAAATTGGTCGGGCCCTAGAAATTAATCAACCATTTTGTCATTTATCAAGCAAATATAGGCTACTAGTTTCTCCAATGAGTTTTTAAATGTAAGTTGAATACTGCAGGAGTTTCAGTCATTTATTGGAAAAAAAAAAAAAAATCTGTATCGATTATTCATAAAAATCAAATGATGATGTCATCATAGTGTGCCCGTTCACAAAATTATGTTGTCCAAATGAGTGATTCTATTTTGTTTTAATTGCTTTAGATAGGCCATTTGAGTTTTTGTCTAGGCCGCCGTAGTTACCCAATGGACGTGGCACATGGTAAAGGCTTCAGCTGGTTGCAATCTGCAACTTCACCACTAGATGCCACTAAATCCTTCACACTAGACCTTTAACCAGCACATGATTGACATTTTTGCTTGATAAATTACTTCAAAAATTCATAAGTTATCAAAATTGTTGTCTGTAAATTAAGTAATCAATTAATTGACTAGGATTAGGCCAGTGAAAACATTTTCAAAGCAGTCTGATATCGAGCTAAACTGGTATACCGAATTTTATCAGGTGATCCACTCAACTTACCAGCTGCTCCTAAGACGAATATAATGTCTCCTTGCTCCAACATCAAGCTAGCATCTGACTTGCGGTATCGTGTTACATCGCAGCTCTCTGTCCTCAGTGAGTCAATTAAATACACACTGCTGTTATGTCATGTAAAGAAACCACGTAAATATCAGCTGTGCGCTTACCCGCTTAAAAAATGGGTTAGTAGCCTACTTGCTATCTTCCTACATTTGTCATGTTATTTTTTTATCCAGTAAACAAATGTTCTATATTGTGATATTTACTGAAAATGACATACAATATTGCTAACAACAAGTAGCTTAGCTTGCTATTAGCGATGGCCATTTAGCTTCCCAGAAACTTTCACCTCTGGCGATCTCCCTCCAGCTAGCTACCACTGTATTTTGGTGAAATAAGAAGGTATCGTGTAGATAATTCCGTATTTTAACTTCATGAACCAGCCATTCCTTGTACATTGCAGTGCTTCAAAAGCAAGGGACAGGAATAAAAAGAGTCATGGCGCCTGACGTAAGTTAGGACAGCTGGTAGGACACCTCTTTCGCCATGTACGAATCTGAAATGTTGCCGTATTGGCGCAGTTTTGTTGAGAAACTAACTCTGTGATGGCTCCTCTCATTACCCCAAAAAACACGTGAACTTTCAAGTAAATAAACACAGCATACAGCACTCCGCCCTTTCCACCTCTGCTGAACTTTGATTTCCTTCATGTTGCTGACGCTGGTCTTGGCTCAGCAGTAAATTGCACACAGCCTCTCGGACACTAGCGGCTCTGTTAGTCCTTTTATAAACACATATTAATCACGTTGTTGTATTGCTCATTACTAATGCAGTATGAGTTGGATTTAGCACTGTGATGCCATCGGCAAAGGTTGCTGATGTAGGCTACTTTATAATTTGCAAGAACGTGTTATGACGACAAATGCCAGGTCAGCCGGTTTGCATAGAATCAAACTGGTTAAAGCTTGTACTCCATACTGGACCAGACCATTGAAATCTGACATTGACCCCCTATCATTTCTGCCCTTAATTAGGTCAGGTAATTAAACACATTATGGTTTTGTCATTAAGATTTGCAGTCACTGACACCTAATTAATTTCTTATTCCTCTTAAGGAAGAGAAATTAGATTCTTTTCTGTGTGATTTTGCATTTATTTGACTTAACATCAGCACTACCCGTCTGATCGGCCTATCACAGGACTATGATAGCAAAGAGCATCTTATCACCACTAATTAGGACGCTTCAGATTCCATCCATTGGCCCAAATTACATCATTGTGTCTGGTAGGGATGCTGGCAGAGAGCGTTCTCTCCCCACAGGTAACGACAAAACTAAATCCAAATTGCCTCCTAAAAACTAGCAGGTGTGCACTCCATCCAGACTAAACTGGGCTCCTCGTCGCTGGATCCCTTGCCTCTCTTGTCTCTTTGGTATCCGTCGGTATAATCACATCACACAGCAGCCCGGTTAGTGAGTATGGGTCTGTCGTGTGCAGTTTACTGATGTCACTTCACATAGTTTCTGTGTATTGAAGTTCACCTCTTTCATTTCACTCTCAGTGCCATTTCAAGCCAGCTGTGTTGCAGCTTTAAACCCTCCGCCGCAGCTTCACTCCTGCACTGCTGGCAGCTGGGGACTAAAGTGGAAGAGTGTGAGGTGTTAATGCCTTGCTCGAGGGCACTGTAGCAGGAGGGTATTCATGGGGGAGTCCCTGGGTGACATCAGACCCTCCAATTCAACTCTCTAGTCCATGTCAATTTTGGCGAAAATTCCTAAACTTGCTTGGAGCTTCTCTGTCTGTCCTTGCAGGAGAATGTTCCATCTCGCAAATCTCCATTTATTCAACATCTCTGTCCATTTCGGACACCAACTAAAACACCACTTTTAGCTTGTTAGCTTTACAAATGATATTGTCATTTTTTGTTCCAAGCACAACCAAAGCGTGTGGAAACATTTCACCACATCCCTGTTTTGGCAACCCGCTCAGACTGTATCCATCATAATCTAATTGTTTAGATGGCAGGAAACTTTTTCTAAATGTTCTGGGTGTCAGATCGGGGGAGCTTTCCGTCGCCTTGTGCTCCCCCGCGAGTCGTGTGCGGGAGAGGTCAGCCACAGTGTGAACGCAGCTATCTGCAGACTGGGGGTTAGCCGGTTAAATGAAGAGATTAGTACAATGTGAACCGCCACAGGTGGATGCAGTTATTCTATCATTTCCTAAACTTAATTAAATCAGCGACAGAGTGAGGACGAAGAGCGATTGACGCCTATCAACGTGGCCATCGACATAGCTAGCTACTCGGTAGTTTAATTTTCAATTTAGCCCCTTCTCCTGCTCCCCTTCAGCCAAGTGAGAACGTAACACACACATGTATATACTGGTGCTCCCTTGCCAGATCAACCAGGATGGGAGGTTAGGGGTTCGAGGTTGGAGGTTGGGGAGGTGAAGGAGTAGAGCTCAGTTGGCAGCTTAGTGTGTGTGTGAGTGTGTTGGGGGGGCGGTGGGGTTTGGGGAGAGCTCATGTGTTAGTGTAACTGAAGCTGTCATCCAGCCCCAGGGTCACCTCCCCAAAGCACGCCGGCTGTCTCTTTTAATAGACTAAACACATATGTCTCTCTATAGCAACACATGATGAGGACAGAGAAGAGGGAAGGGGAGGTGGGGGTTCGTAGAAGAAGGGGAGGGGTGCGGATTGACTTCATAATTGGCCTGTCACAATTTTCTAATGGTTAATGGAAATTGACACTAACATGAGACGTTGGCCACATGTCACCCCGTGCTTTCATTAGCAGAAGCTGCAGTCACTTGTCACTGCATGCACCAGAAACAATAATCAGTTAATGACTGAAACCAAGAAAACCAACTCGCCCCTTGTTGGTTAACACTTTCTGCGACAAGCACTATATATAGAGTGCATAATGAGACAAGAAGGGAAAACTTCTGCTTGATGGTGGCTGATGCAACAACAACATGTTTGGAGCTGTTGTTAAGAAGGGCGCCTTTTAAATGTTAATGACTAGTTATCTATTAGAGGATCAGAAGGAAGTGCGTTATCTCACATCAGTCATCTCTCGGTTAAAATGCAGAACAAAGCACAAGGGGGTATTAGAAATGTTCTGACATTATCCAAACAACATCATAACTCATCTTTTTTTTTAAATAATTCATCACTAATCGACAGTGTGCACATTTCCAGTAT
Organism: Epinephelus fuscoguttatus; assembly: GCF_011397635.1. Classification (NCBI taxonomy): domain Eukaryota; kingdom Metazoa; phylum Chordata; class Actinopteri; order Perciformes; family Serranidae; genus Epinephelus; species Epinephelus fuscoguttatus. The sequence continues at coordinate 5,783,418 of NC_064773.1, forward strand.
ATTCAAGTTTGCTGAGGAAACGGTGAGTAAGACTCATGAATCAGGCTCGAAGTAGAAAGATCATCCACCTTCCCTTTCGCCCCCAGAGATGTTCGGTTGTGATGAAGTAACTTCTACTTGTTTGTGTCAGTATCTGTGGTGCTGCACTACTTGACTGTTCGCTTATTATTTTACTGGGTTAGGAGAGGGTAAAGAGGAGAACGTAGGAAAGTAGGTGAAGGTGGTTTGAAGAAATGAGTAAAAACCAGTGTTGCATAAGGCAATTTGGCAGCATGACTTTTTCCTGTGATGAGTGTTGTGATGCAATTTATACAGTAACTATTTAACAGTCCACAATCAAAATGATGTGACTTATACAAGGGTTTCCGTGGAACAGTGTCTGATATTAACTTTTAAACTCACCAGCCAATGGGGTTGGTAGGTGGGATGTTACATAAACATTCACATTTAATTGCGGTATTAAGGTGCTATGATATATACAAACTTAAGTATGAGGTCAGAGCAAAATCTTTAGGACGTATATCGAAGAGCTCATCAGCACAGCTTCAGCATGTGAATAAGTTCCCTCTGGTCAGCAGTTATGCAGTGTACATGTGTAGGGCTTTTATTGTGAAAGGTATAAACGGAAAGAGTGAAGCTGTAATCTGCTGCTGACAATGTAGGAAACAAAAAGAGTTCTTGAGGCCTCTGTGTTATTATCTCAGTACCTTCATAAGCAGACCAGTGGTGAGTGATAGTTTAGTGGATCAGCTGGTGTTCTGTATGGCAGTTGTTTCCAACTGGTCCAGCCACAGGTCCAGATTTGTCCTTGGTCATTAGTTCAGAAGCTAACCAAATGCCTCTTGTAGGGTTGCAGCAATACACCAGTTTTGAGGTATACCGTGATATAAAAGTTGAGAGTTATCATACCTTGCACATTTGTTTATCTATGATATTAGAGTGCAGCTAAACAAAGGACCTCTCCTTTATTTTAGTTATTTTCTAAGAGGAGACTTTTTACACATACTTATAACAAAGTGGTTTCAAGTTTCAATTATAGTAATAAAACCTTTGTTCAACCAAAAATAACCCTTTCGTTTTCATTCCTTTAAGGGTCATTCTGACTGATAACTATCACACTGTGAAAATGTCATACCATTGCGAACCTAGCCTCTTGCATTTTGTCTACGGCCAGGATGCTTGGAGCAGAGGATCCACTGTCTGCTAGCTAGCTGTCAGTGTACCCTGGACGACATGGGGGGGTGCTCAATTGAAATCAAGGCAGTGGGTTCCCACATGCAGAGAAAAAACCAACCTGCCAAAAAAACCACATCAACGAATGCTAGATATTTCTTACTTCTTTTCTACCCTTGTCTCTGCCCGGCGACAAAAAGGTCATCTTTTATGCCTCAGTAAACATTTGGGCAAAATTGTCCCTAAAGCTAAAGTATAAAGGTTGGCAAATGTTTTTTCTTTCCAGTTTTGGTCAGTGTAAAATTGGTCTTAAATTTACTTTTGCATGGCATTCAAAAAGGATTGAATCTAACTTTTCTCAAGCTGTAGGAACCTTGTTGTGAAGAGGCCTCATGTCTGCAGCTACATTGAAAGCTTAACAGTCAGCCGTTAAAAGCAGGTGTGTGAAAACATTTTTAGTCGTGTGATGAATAATGTATCCAAATGTAGGTCAATGTGGCAGCAAACTGATTTGTTTTCAACCATACCTTTGCAGGTCTTAGTCATTCCAATGCTTGATGAATTTCGGTAGAATGTCAGGTCAGGGCAGCTACAATCAAACAGTTCTGTCTTTGATAAGATGCACAGTTGATGACACTTTCGAGGGAATTGGATGTATAAATTGTTTAAAATGACTCTCACTCAACATTATCTTTACTGTCGAAGATTGACCTCCTTGTAAAGTGGAACTCCAATTCATGTGGTTACAGAAAAATTAGTGTGAAGAATTTCCCAAACTACTCCTGCACCTTAATCACATTTCCGGTGACGGTGTGTTTGCTCAGCATCTACCTAAGCATGCATGCGTTCGTCAGATTATGATGAAATGTGGACATGGCTGCATCTGTTTGTGACTCATTTGGTGAAGTCAGGCTGACCACAACTGCTGCAGCTTGTGATGTCAGAAAATGCAGGAGTTATAATTTCATTAGGAAACAACACAACTAAGGCTGCATCCATCGATTCTTTTAGTAGTTGAGTATTCTGTTGATTATTCTGGCGATTAATTGAGTAATTGAATAAGAAATACTGCATGTTTTCATTAAAGTACTTCAGCTTTATTAAAGGGCATTAGTGATATGTAAAAGAGAAAATACTCTCTGCGCAAAGCTGTTCAAAGTAGGACTCTGCGACTTCAGAGTACAATTCATTTTTTTTGAACGGATATTTATTACTTGGCCGTCATAAATCTTATACTTTAAGTTCCTTTAGGTTTGACTGCTCGTTTAGACTCATTCACTGTGGTCAAGGGGTGCCTTACACCTGCTGACCCTACCGACTGCAAGCCAAATTCAATTCAGTGTCACAATACCTGATCCAGCTATTGGGTCAGTATCGGCCTGATATCTGTATTGATATTGGTTCATCCCTTATAATGATAATAAGTATGACATTGACATCTGTTGAACAGCACCTTCTTTAATGTCAGAATGTGTGTGGTGGGACTGATACAGAAACATTGGTTAATTCCATCAAGAAGACATTTAAAATTTTGTGGACTGTGACTATATTTTCATTATACAAAAGAAATTTGGAAATACAAATATTGTCTTTGCCCGAAATTGGAACTTGTTTTTGCAACACATTCTCACTCTTGGTTGACCTGGTCACATATTGACATTTTGTCATGGACCTTCTACGTCCAGATACGATGTGCAAGGTACCCTGGATGTGTTGGTTGTTGACATTCTGGGTAGTGCTGCACGATTAATCTAATCGCAATTGCGATGTCAGGCTGTGCGATTACATAACCGCATAAAAGGCTGCGATTTGCGATTTAATGTAAATAAATGTTAACATGTGTGCCTGAGAACGTGACTACCTCTTCTGTAGTGTGTGGAGTTTGTTGACACCATGCCCACAAGCTATCCTGGTGTGTGCAGTACGTATGGTCAGGTGACCACCCGGCCTGCAGTAGTGACCAACATAAGAAGAGCATAAGCACTACCATGAACAGGCTGAGTTGGCGGCGAAAAAACTGCAACGTCTATTATATGGCGATACTTTGGATTCAGGTACGGCAGCGTTGAACAGAAAGATGTGCTGTGTAAAAGTTTAAAAGTTAAAGTCGCCACGTCCCGCGGGAACACGACCAATCTATGTCAGCACTTGAGACAGCACAGCACAGAGAAAAGTAGGAAGAGTACATGCGAAAGAAAGCGAAGCCGAGTGACGTTAAAGACAATGAGACACCTGAAAGCCGCCAGAGCTTCATAAAACAACGTCCAAGCATAGTTACACAAAGATTTGTAAGTGTCACGGGGAAATCACAGACTCCGTAACAAACTATATAATAACAAATGAAAATTGAGCAATTTTGCTCGGTTTTCGGCCCACTTGACATGCTGATATAATGTCGGGGAAACACTGAATCAAGTAAGAAATCTAATGATACCATTTATGTGTTATATTGTAATCACAATCGCAAACTGCGATATTGTCCACTCAAATCGCACATTTTTATCAAATCGTGCAGCAATATTCTGGGACACTTGGATACATGTTTCTCAGGAACCCATGAGATAAAGTGTGGGGTCCCCCAGGGGTCAATTTTAGGCCCAACTCTTTTTAATCTCTACATGCTTCCCCTTGGGGACGTCATCAGGAGGCACGGCATCAGCTTTCATAGTTATGCTGATGATACGCAACTGTACATCGCCGTGTCTCCTGATGACACAGGGCCAGTTGATGCCCTTTTTAACTGCATTTTAGATATAAAGTCATGGAGGCAACGAATTTCCTGCAGCTCAACCAGGACAAAACAAAGGTTTTAGTCATTGGTCCTGAAGGCCAGAGAGAGAAACTTTTACCAAAACTACAGGATTTTAAACCAACAAAATCTGTAAAAAATCTGGGTGTGATTTTTGACTCTGAGCTCTGTTTTATTCCACATATTAAAAACATAACAAAGGCAGGTTTCTACCAACTTAAGAATATAGCCAGAGTCCGCCCGTTTCTCTTCAGGCCAGCACGGAGGTGCTGATGCATGCTTTTATCTCCTGTAGGTTAGATTATTGTAATGCCCTGCTCTCTGGTCTTCCCAAAAAGAGTATCTCAAATCTACAATTATTACAGAATTCAGCTGCACGAGTGCTGACGAGGACCAGAGGGTGGGAGCACATCACACCAGTTTTAAAATTGTTGCATTGGCTCCCCGTGTGTTTCAGGATTGATTTTAAGGTTCTTTTATTAGTTTTTAAATGTCTTAACGGTCTTGGGCCTTCTTATTTATCTGACCTGCTTTTACCATATCAATCCTCGCGGACCCTGAGGTCCTCCGGCACCGGCCTTTTACCCATACCACAAGTTAGGACTAAAACACACGGGGAGGTGGCATTTAATTATTATGGCCCCCGTTTGTGGAACAGCCTGCCGGAGAGCCTCAGAGCTGCAGAGACTGTTGATGTTTTTAAAAAGAGGCTCAAGACTCATCTTTTTAATCAGGCTTTTAACTGATCTCTTTATTTATCTATTTTAAATTCCTCTTATAACCGATTTATCCATCTATTATCTATTTTTTATTTATTTTTTATATTCTTACCCTTCCTCTTTTTACGTTCTTATCTCATTTAATCTTTATCTTTTGTTATTTTTAGTTAGCCTGTAGGTTTTAGTTTTGATGCATTTTATGTCTCTGTTTTAGAGCATTCTTACCTAGCTACTAACTCAATTTTATGGGCTAAATAGCTTTTTGTTGGGTGGGAGGGTTGGGTATTCTCTTTTCTTTTTGTTTTCTGTTTGGATCTTTGTTGTTTTTAACCTCTGTGAGGCACTTTGTGTTACTGTTGTCTGAAAAGTGCCATATAAATAAAGTTGATTTGATTTGATTTGATTTGACACCGTGTCAAGTTCTGCCTGTTTCATGCATTGTCTTCTTTCTAAATACACTTCTGGTTTCACAGGAAATTCTACACATAGTCTCTTTCAAAATAAACACACTAGGTCATACAACACTGCGAATTAACTTTTTTCCCCCCATCAGCAACAACTGCACTTGATTCGGTTTAGGAAAAAAGAACAGGGTTAGGCTTTAGAATCTTACGGGAAGTGGGCAGCATTTCCCAGGTCAAAGTTGGTGTTTGTTGAACCCATCCTTCAACACTTCTGCCCGCCCCACTCTGACTTTCGCTCTCGACCTGCATTTCCCCCTGATGCCACTGAGCACCATTAAAGTATAATGGTTGCTGGCCGTGTATCATGCCAGTGTTAAAGGACGGCTTTTTCATCAGTGTCTGAAGCCGCAAGTCACTGTCAAAGCGCTGGATTTCAGGTTGGGTTTTGGGAGAGCCCCTACTAGCTTCATAGCATAGCTTTCATTGATGCTACTTAGCATGCAAATCCAATTAGTTTAGATTACAACAAGACAGTGGTGTTTAGCTAACACTAACTGGATGAGATGTTCAAAATGAATCACTTCTTTGCACATTCAAGTTTTAGCTCATGCTCACGGTTGTATTACTAATAATTTATCAGGTACAGCGGTGATATTTCTAATATTACTGTGGAAATGACTAATAATTCATAGTAACCCACCTCTGGTGAGGAGGAAGAAGAGAAGATAAGGTCAAGGTGTGGGGGGGCAGCGGTGCACCAGAAGGGGTCCAGAAGTGAGTCAGAAGAGCCTCCGTACTCCACCCCACCTCCCTCCATTTCAAACAGGCTCTTCAGAGAGCTGCTGGCTGGCTGTGCTGTTGAACTTGGCCTTGCCGTCACTCCGGGGTAACCCAACACCCAGCACAGAGGGGCCTGACAGACCCGGGGATGAGGGGGTGGGTGAGGTGGGGGGGGGGGCAGGGGCCCGCTGGGATGCAGAGTGCATTTCAAACCCATCAGTGTCAGTTAGTTCACTAAGTGGTGACATAATCACCATCGCCATGGCTGCTCCTCTGGGAGAGTCAGGCAGGGAGGAAGAGGCGGTGGGAGCCCCAGGTCTCCTTCTCATCCCCCCCTGGCCTTGCTGGGGTGGAGTAGGGGTGCTTTAACCAATCTGCTCTCCTTCTGCATTAGTACCCACATAACCATAACGTTAGGAGGATATAGTTATACTGGTCCCAGGGACAGCTCAGTCCACCTCTGTTTATTAGCCTTTTATGGAAGTGTTCGATGAAGACGTCCAAGGAGCCCAAACTGGGCACAAGCCAAAAGTCTTGGAAACCACTGGTTCAGTCTAGGATCTGTTATGCTTTCCCTTATTTTTGTATCATTTACATAATGTTATTATGTCGGGTGTTTATATTAAATAGGGGTGTAACGGAACACAAAAATCTCGGTTCGGTACGTACCTCAGTACACAAGTCACGGTTCGTTTTTTTTTCGGTACAGTTATGAAAAAAACAGACAACTATTAAATATCTTTTACTTATTGGTAACCTTATTAAAACATACCACCACAGCAGTTAACTCTTTTTACACAATTTTTGAATGAAACAAATATATATAAAATCCTGCTTTTTCACATTGTTTGAATGAAAATAGAAATATAAAAGTGAAAAATAAAATCCTGCTGTTTTTTTAACACATTTTTTGAATGAAAAATATAAATATAAATTTCTGCTTTAACAGTTTTACTCAATGAAAATAAAAAGTATAGTGCAGCTGGTCAGCTTTAAAGCCTGCTCAGATTCAGTTTTACTCGGAACTTACTTAGCTTTCCCACTTTGTTAAAGTGCAGTAAACAAAACATGCTTATATCTAAAGTGCAGCTTAAACAATTTTACTCAACTCCAGTGGCGTTGGTTATTTCTTTAGCGCGATGGTCAGGGAAATGCTCTTTCTGTTTTATACGACGACGATATCGTAGTTTGCACCAGATTGCTTTTTCTAGTCATGCCGGTTAACGTTCAAACTCAGGTGGTGTCGCTTTAGATGCGTTAGCATGTTAGACGTGTTTCCAAGTACATACCCGACCGCTGTTCTGCAGTGTCGGCACACTGCTTTTGTCTTGGCAACTTGTTTATTTCCATCTTCGTCCTCGTTTTATGTTCGTCAGGCTCACTTGCCATGTTGTCAAAATGCGAGAATGTGCTGCACAAAGTGAAAGCGGAGATTTACGGTCGGACTCGGTCCGTCGCTCAATTATGTCCGTCTGGGAACTAGATATTTTAAATGGTTCGGCTCGCAAAAACGGAATTAAAATAAAACAAAATAAAATAAAATAACATCCTGCGCCCAATAATTCGGTACAGGGTCGTGCCGAACCGAAAGTCGCGTACCGAACGGTTCGACACAAATACATGTACCGTTACGGCCCTAATATTAAATGTGGCAAAACTTTCAGGTAATGACGTTAACATATATAAAAGTAGCCCCGGTGAGCAAAACCCTCAGACTACAGACTGTTCTGAGTCCTCTGCTTCCAACAAGACAAGCTGACGTCAGATCATGACAGGTTTCATTATATCAGTGGTTCCTAACTGGTCCAGCCGTGGGGTCCAGATTTGTCTCTAGTTATTAGTTCAGCTCCTCACGGTTTAATACATTCAGCTTCATGCTTAAGTTTGGCCATGTCATTATGCTAGTTTGCTGTCTCTCTCAAGTAGCTGTCCGTTATTTGGTCACTCTATAGTAGGAAATGGTTCTTCAAAATAAAAGCTCTGTGCCGCAAATTCACTGTACTTTACACTGTACTGCACCACTGCTTTATAAAATCATCAGCTTTGGGCGTTGACGTCACATAGCCTAAACCGCTACATGTAGCTTCATGCTAATTTCAGGGAAACCAACCTGGTCTTATTTCAAAGTCTTCAACTACCGCTGCTTGGGCAGTGACTTCTGGGTTAGACACAGATGAACAAAGCCATCCTTTCACGTCTGCATGATACACGGCCAGGTGCCTTCAGTGTTAAGGGGGCGAAAAGTCCTCGTGGGGTGGTTGGGAGCGGTGATGGATGGGCCCAGCAATCAGTAACTATCACCCAGGAGGCTGGTGTTCCCTCCCGAATGAATGTAAAACCAAACCCAGTTGTTTTGTTTCTCAACATAACCACTGATTTGTTGCCCTAACCTAACCATCTGGGTTTCTTGTTGAAGGAAAAAGTGTCCAATCGCGGCGTTGTACCGACGTAGTACGTGTATTTTGAAAGAGACTGTATGCAAGCTGTACAGTCAACAACAGATGCACCCAGAGTACCTTGCACCTTGAATGTCGACATGGAAAGTCAATGAACAAGCGGCGATATGTGACGAGGTCAGAGTGAGAATGTGTGTGGGGAAACATGTAATCTTGGCTGCTGATGTTGTTAATTTCTCCCTGATTTTGGATTATATTCCTGCTCGAAGAAGTGCAGTTGAATACAGGTGTTCCAGCACATACAGTATGAGGAAAATAAAGTGCTGATGAACCTTAAATCATGTAAACACATTCTAGTAGAAACCAAAAATACGAGTATGAACCTGAGAGTTTAGCAATGTATTTTAGTGTGAAAGATTTTCATATGTCGAGGTTGTTGAAAATGTAACTAGCTTTAAATCTAGAGGAGTAAAAAGTCAAGCATGCCCTTCTCAGTTGTAAAATTACTCAAGCAATTACCTCAAAATTCTCCTTTCCATCACTGCAACCCATTTAACAAATGATGCATACGTTCCTGAACCAGCATCTTCAAAATTATACTATTTCAGATATTTAAATAAGGTTTTCCTACCTTGATGTCTTCTTCTGGTTTCCTTTCATTTAGCATTAAATCAACTTGCATAGACTTGAAACTTGCATCAGTTGTGCGATCCATCACAGTGATTATCATATCTGCCCGGAAGATATGAAAACCGCATTCAAATATGCATACTTTGAGAGTTATGGGAACTACAGGTAACTGTGGAAAATGGGCTTAAACATGCAGCAACACTGATCTGAATGTACTATCCTGTGGTCAAACTTTACTTTCTGAGACACATTTAATGTTGGCTCAGGGATAAAGAGATCTATAGTGAGGATATAGGACCTCACAAATGATTCGTAAACAGCTCTTACACTATATCGGTATTAAAATGCCCCCAATGCTTTGCATCATAACTCTTACAAAACATGTGAAATTCATGATTTTAGATATGAAATACTACATTTAACTTATCAACATGTCCAGAGACACATCCTACAAGTCCTTGGTTACATCCAGCAAGTCTAGAGTTATGTCCAACAAGTCCAGAGACGCCGCCAACAGGTCCTTAGTCATCTCCAAAAAGTCCTTAGTCATGTCCTACAAGTCCAGAGACACCTCTAATAAGTCCAGATTCACCTCCAACAAGTCCAGAGTCACCTCCATTAAGTCCAGAGTCATGTCCAAGAAGTCCAGAGTAATCTCCAACAAGTCTTTAGATATGTCCAACAAGTCCAGAGTCACCTCCAATAAGTCCAGAGTCATGTCCAAGAAGTCCAGAGTCATGTCCAAGAAGTCCAGAGTAATCTCCAACAAGTCTTTAGATATGTCCAACAAGTCCAGAGTCACGTCCAATAAGTCCAAGCGAATTTGTCACATAAAATCGTTTTAATGGTCTTAAGGACAATGCATTCTGCTCAAAGGACCTATAGGGAAGCCGTTTATACTGTTTTTGTTAACTCATTCTGGATAGGTTAACTGTTACAGAAGTTACAGAACAGGTTGGGACTGGTATCACCACCTAAATCAACCATGCAACCACTGCATGTGATTGTAAATGTAAACAATGTTTACTAGTCTTTTATTATTAGTGTGCATTTCAGCCATGTTTGCCTCCATTAGTGTCTTTAATGTCATGCCATGTTGAGGTGACAACATAAATACGTCCTAATGAAGTCGCTCTTGAGCAGCGGTACGAAGCAGTGAGTTCTCTACTGTTTTGTTTCCTGTTTCAACCACATGAATAGTGAGAAAATTACCAGCACTGTCGCAGGAAGACAACAGGTCCAATCCAAATGACTGGCATGACTTCTCGCAGAAAAGTTGAAAGTGATGCTGTTTTTCACATCTCACCTACATGTTTCCATTTCAAAATCTGAAACTCACCTCGCCTACCCCCCCACTCCTTACTTTTTGTGCTGTTGCATGCCACCTCATTGTTTTTGTTGTTGTAGTAGCATGGATTTCTCTTCCCCAGGTTTTTAAAAAGTACTATATATGAGTCACCTTGCACACTCTGAAACCAAACCTGTGTAGGTTTGACATCATGTTTTGCAGGCATTATGCAGCTGCAAAATAAATCAGTTGATAAAAGTCAATATATGTATGAGTTTTTTGTCTTGAACACTTGCAGGCGCCATAACAGGCACATAGCAGACAATCATGGGACTAAATATGTACTTTTATGTTACATCACATTCATTTGAAAGATGCTTTTCAAAACTGTGACTTTAAATAACAGTATTCAAACAAGAGTCACAGTATATGCCATCTAACCCTGAACAAAACACTGGAAGGGATGTCAAGAGAACCGATACGCTGGTACAGAGTCAATAACAAAATTCTTTCTAATTTTTTCTCCAGTATTGTAGGTATTGAGGATGCAATTCTTCCAGATCTGACAGGGCAGCATATATGTCTACAAGTGTTCTTGTTTGGCATTTAGTGCCAAAGGAATAAGTTGAACGCTTACCAGCACAAAAGAACAACAACACATGGAAGATGGCGACAAGGGCAACTGCAGCGATAGCTCTGCTTTGACTTTTAAAAAAGAAAAACATGTTTTCTTCAGGCCAGCGTCTTGTTAATTTGTTTGCAACAGGAGCACTGCAAATTGTTACTTGGCTCAGATGGTACAAATGTGACGAGGCCCTTAGCGTCTATTCTGCGCTTAACGCTACACTTTTGGCTTCCTTTTTTTTTTCAGGTCACCAAGAGTTGAAAAATGTTCAACTTTGGGTAAAACGCTGCCCTCGTCACCATCACGTTTTTCATCCAATCACAACAAAGCAGCGGTGGTACAAATAGCCAACCACAAAAACCAACCATCACATCTTACATGTACAAGTGCTAAACAGCGACAACATTGGAGGAGAAAGATGTTCATATACTGAGGGCTATAAATTGTTATTAATCTCATGAACCCGCACTGACTTGTATTTTGTTTTCCAGGGGTGGAAATCACACAGGCCTCATGATACAATAATATGCCAAGTATTATGGTAACATATATTGCAGTTTATTGCGATATATTACCTTTTTCCAACTTCAAATTATGTCGCCAAAGGAAAATTTCGAAAACCTCTGTTTTAACTACGAAGGTAAAGTTGTCATTCTGTTCATCTCACTTCAATCTTTAATTTTAAAGCAAGCAGCAAAATGGGATTTATCAAGCAGACAGACTGACCAGCACAAATTCCGTCCAGCCCTGCTCGATATCGATTGTTGGGGTCTTTGCAGTGATACAATATTGCTAAACAAAATATCGCCATACTTTGCTATGTCAATGTTTTTCCCCCACCCCTATTGCGTTTAAGGTGGATCGTCATGGACCGTAAATGAAATTTAAATGTTTTTGTGAAAGGATTGTAGGTTTAAGCACATGGGCTTTATTGTTTTGTTTTTGCTATTACCACGGTATTGAATTGGGTATTGAGAACAGAGGAATTGATATTGAATCCTCAGTCTCTGGTATGCACTCTCCATAGGGCAATATAACTTAAAAAAACTTCTAAAAACAATTACAAACAATATATAGTAAAAAGTAAAAGAAAAACGGTAATAAAAATTACGCTTGAGTGCAATACATCGTACAATACAGCATGTCGATGTGCTGACTGTAGATGTTCACCCAGCAACCTCGTACAACACATACAAAAACAGCCATACGAAGCAACGAAATGGAGAGCGCTGAACCGCTGCGTCTATGTGCGCCGTCATCTTGCCATCCATCCATCATTAATAAACATATATTGCATACAATGCCAATGGACTTGAGAAGTTTGGCTTCATTTTGTTACATGAAAACATACAAAAAAGAAATAATCATTAAAATTAACACAAATTCGAGTGTTGAAAAAGTATTTGTTTTTGATATCTGTACTGAAACAGGAATTTCAGTCGATAGCCTATTCTACATGGTCTCCATCTGTCTGCATACTTAACAGGCCAGGAGTGAAGCAACAATAACTGCTGTGCAGAGTGAATTAAAATGGAAAAATAGAAGCAGTTACGCACTGATCTTCAGTATTCCCCAATGGTTTTACATTATACATAATTAACCAAAGGTACACTTTTGTCCTTGGGGTGTGTAATCATGCGTTTAAGAGTGCAAATAGGGATAACACCACTGACTTGCATCAAAGGGTACGGACTACCCAGATGACTTTCCCTTTTACTTTTTCTAATTGTTTTTATGAATAAGTTCATCTATACATCTGTGAACGGCTGCACCAGGATGCAGATATTTTAATTGTACATTTACCATGATGATGATTCTCACGTACAAAGGATAAGGCTGTGGGAAGTGAAAAACCCAGATGAGAAAGTAGCGTGCTAATTTTTTTTTCTTCTTCTTTTTATCTGTCTGTGGCTTCTATCTCTTAACACCCTAACCTAAGAGTGGTGTGTCTTGGTCCAATCTCAGAAGATGCTTATCATACTGCGAAGCTATGAGACCTCACTACGCAGAGTACAGCTGCCACTGTTGGGAGCATTACCTGTATGCCTACGCAGTGATCTTTACTCGATTTTTTTCCCCACCGCTCAGTCATTTCCAAATGACTGGGATAAAATGTGAACAAGTCTCAGGATGACGACGTGATCCCCAATAACGGCCCCCTTTCCATCAGCGCTGGCTATCTAACGATGGACAAGACAAAGGAGCTTATCAAACAGGCCCGATAACACAGCAGCCAATTAAGATATGCTCTCTCTATCACACAATATGCGTCCACTATCACTATCAAAGGGTCAGGAAAAGAGAGGGAAATGAATGAGATCGGTAAACGAAGACGCCCTGTAACCTGAATGAAAAGAGTATTTTGAAATGTGTCATGGGAAGATATCCCCCTGAGAGGAAGAGAATTTGTCTTGTGGACAATTTGTACACATGGAAAGAAGGCATGGATGCACTAGCTCAGGAACATGCCAAGTTTTTTGGGGGGTAGTGGGCACTAGATGGCACTAATGAATGGTAATTACAATGATCTGCTCCTGTGGAAATTATTCAGTATTTTTCAAGTCATTGCTCATTGCACTTCAATGTCTTTTACAGTAGTTAAACATGAAACTATTTCAAGCAAATTAAAGAGCAAAGTAGGTACATCTGTCCTTAAAAATATGAATAAATATGCACAGTGTTGTGTATATGAACATGCACGAAAATATAGTATATTGAAACCTGAAATTCAATCAAGTAAACATTTCAAAACTACACATATTTCTATGTGTTAAAAACAATGACTGTAGCTTTTATTCACATGTTTCTTCAGGGCCTTTTAAAAGATGTATACTCAAAGTCTTCAAAATTACATTATTCTAAATATATTTGTCTTATTTTACTAAACAATGACATGTTTTTGTACAGCTTGCTAATATATCAGACACCAGAGAGCAGTGCACTTTGCATTGTATTGACTTAACAAATTTGCTTTTAATGACCCTTTAACAATTAATTTCATGGTGTCCTTTTTCTCATCCCTCTCATTTTTAGTTTGAGAACTTGAATCAGATGTGCTCAATCAAAATGGGGAGATTTTGCAAGCTTTGATTTCTCACATTTGTCATAAATTCAGTTCCAGGTACAGAGAAAACCTTGACCTTTCTAGATGCAGGGTTCAAATTCTGAGGTATTTTGTGTCTCATCAGGTGTGGGAATTGGTTTTGGGTGCTCTCTAACTTTAGAAGACCTTCTGTGCTTTGTAATAAAATTGATAATTATGAAATTTAACAACCTATTAAAAAAAAAAGGGCAAAACAACTACCGAATTTTAAAAGGTAAAATTGGAATCGGTTGTCACTCCAAATTGATATTAACAACCTTTGTTTTGTGTCATCGTGTGTGGGCATCATGTTTTCCTAAATTACTCTTTGGGCTTTGTCATAAAAATCAAATCAAAATTTAAAAGTACCAGCATCCTTTAAAAACGGTCAAAGGTTAAATTGGAATCGGTTGTCACTCCAAATTGATACTAGCGACCTTTTAACAATTCATTTTGTGGTGTCAGTTTTCTCCTCCTGCTCATTTGTAGTATCAGAACTTTTATCAGATGTTCTCAATCAAAAATGAGCAGATTTTGACAGCTTGGATTCTTTTTTTGGAGGTTTCAAATATCATTTCCTACTGAATTCCAGGTAGTAGAAAACGTGACCTTTTTAGATACAGGTTTAGAAATGTGAGGTTTGTTGTGTGTCATCGAATGTAGGCATCATGCTTAGCTGTTTCAGGTGCTCTTTCACCTCATAAAGGCTTTGGGCTTTGTCATAACATCGATAATTTAAGATATAAAAGTACCAGCACCCTTTAAAAAAGGGGCAAAACTGCCAAATTTTAAATGGCACATTTGGAACCGGTTGTTACTCCCAAATTAATATGAATTACCTTTAAACAATTCATTTTGTGGAGTCCCTTTTCTTCTTAGAAAAGGGACTCTTCTTCTTCAGCTTAGATTCTTTTTTTTTGGAGATTTCAAATATCAGTTCATACTGAATTCCAGGTAGTAGAAAACTCAACCTTTTTATATATAAGGTAAGAGTTGTGAGGGGTTTGTGTGTCATCAAGTGTGGTGTGTGTCATGTTTTCCTAAATTAGTTGCTTCAGGTGCTCCCTCACTTCAGAAGACTCTTTGGGCTTTGTTTATAACATTGATATTGTTTAATTTGAAAGTTCCGGCATTCTATAAAAATGGGCAAAACTGCCAGATTATTAAAGGTAAAACTTGAACCGGTTGTCCCTCCAAATTAATATTATTGACCTTTTGTGGAGTCCTTTTTCTCCTCCTGCTCATTTTTAGTTTCTGAACTTTTTTCAGATGTTTTCAATCAAAAATGTGCAGGTTTTGACAGCTTGGATTCTTTTTTTGGAGATTTCAAATATCAGTTCATACTGAATTCCAGGTAGTATAAATCTTGACCTTTTTAGATACGGGGTTTAGAAATGTGAGGTGTGTTGTGTGTCATCGAGTGTGGGCATTGTGCTTTCCTAAATTAGTTGTTTCAGGTGCTCTCTCACTTCAAAAGACCCTTAGGGCTTTGTCATTGATAATTATAAAGTATAAAAGTACCAGCACCCTTTAAAAGTGGGCAGAACTGCTGGATATTACAAGGTAAATTGGAATTGGTTGTCACTCCAAATTAATATTGACAAGCTTTTAACGATACATTTTGCAGTGTCGAGTTTGTCTTCCTGCTCACTTTTAGTATCAGAACTTTTATCAGCTGTTCTCAATCAAAAATGGGCAGATTTTGCAAACTTGTATTGTTATTTGAGGTCTCAGATTATTTTAATGTTCAATTCCAGGCAGTTGAAAACGTGACCTTTTAGATATAGTACAGGTTTAGAAATGTGACGTGTGTTGTGGTTCATCTAGTGTGGGCATCATGCTTTCCTAAATTAGTTGTTTCAGGTGCTCTCTAACTTCAGAAGATCCTTTGAGCTTTGTCATAACATAAATTATTATAAAATATAAAAGTACCAGGACCCTTTAAAAAGGGGCAGAACTGCCAGATTTTAAAAGGTAAAATTGGAATTGGTTGTCACTCCACTCCATTAATATTGACAAGCTTTTAACAATAGGCTATATTTTGCGGTGTCGATTTTGTCTTCCTGCTCACTTTTAGTATCAGAACTTTTATCAGCTGTTCTCAATCAAAAATGCGCAGATTTTGCAAACTTGAATTCTTTATTTGAGGTGTTAGATTAGTTTCATGTTCAGTTCCAGGTAGCAGAAAACTTGACCTTTTCGATAGAAGGTTCAGGTTGGGAGGTGTGTGCTGTGCTTTGTTTATAACATTCATAATTACGAAATTCGAAAGTACCAGCAGCCTATAAAAATGGGCAAAACCACAAATTTTAAAAGGTAAAATTAGAATTAACGACCTTTTAATAATTCTTTTTGTGGTGCTAGTTTCCTCCTCCTGCTTGTTTTAAGTTTCGGAACGTTTATGAGATGTGACCTCTCCAAAATGGGCAGATTTCGAAAGTTTGGGTTCTTTTTGGAGGTCTCAAATTAGTTTCATGTTCAGTTCCAGGTAGCGGAAAAGTTGACGTTTTTACATAGAAGGTTCAAGTTGTCAGGTGTGTTGTGTGTCGAGCGTGGGCATTATGTTTTTCTCGGAATGGTGGTTTCAGATGCGATCGCAAATTATTCTTTGCGTTTTGTTTATGAAATTTAAAAGTACCAGTAGAATATAAAAAAGGCAAAACAACCAAATTTTAAAAGTTAAATTTAGAATCGGTTGTTACCCCCAAATTGATAACAACGACCTTTTAACAATTCATTTTGTGGTGCTGGTTTCCTCCTCCTGCTTGTTGTTGGTTTCGGAACTTTTATCTGGTGTGATCTGTCGAAAATGGGCAGATTTCGCAAGCTTGGATTCTTTCTGGAGTTCTCAAATTAGTCTCATGTTCAATTCTTGGTAGTAGAAAACTCTTTCTACATAGAAGGTTCAAGTTGTGTGTCGAGCGTGGGCATCCTGTTTTCTTTAAATGGTGGTTTCAGATGCGATCTCAAAAGACCCTCTGTGCTTTGTTCCTAACATTGATGATTATGAAATTTGAAAGCACCAGCAACCCATAAAATACGGCAAAACTACCAAAAATTAAAAGGTAAATTCAGAATCAGTTGTCGCGTCTGAATTCATTTGGAGTGTATGAGTGACCTTTTAACATTTTATTTTGTGGTGTCAGTTTTCTCTTCCTTCTCATTTATAGTTTCGGAACTTTCATCAGTTGCTCTCAGTCTAATAAGGGCAGGTATCGGATGCTTGGAATCTCCGTTCAAGGTCTCAAATAGTTTCACATTCAGTTCCAGATAGGAGAAAAGTCATCTCAAAAATCACCTACTTTTTAAGACAGTCTGTGCTTTGTTATAAAATTCATAAATATGGAATTCAAAGGAAACAGCAACCTATGAAAACACATTTTGAAAGACGAATTTGGAATCAGTTCACTCCTAAATTGACTGATAGGTCTTTTTAAAATGAGAAACAAAAAACAAAATATGATGAAAAGTTGTTGACATTTTCTGCGCGGTTTCATTATTATTAGTTGTTGGAAACAAAGCAAGAAAACAAGCTAGATTTTCAGTGGTGAGCAACAGAAAAACACAGAACTCCTCGTATTTTATTTGGGATTTAAACCTTTATTATTTAAAATATATACACCTGAAAATGGCTGTGCCTTTAATTTAAGTTTAATTAATATAACAGAGACAATAACAGCATGATAAACATGGATTCAACAGGTGCTGAGAGCCGGGACTCCATCTTCATGCAGTCCAGCCTGTGATCACACTGCAGCTTGCTTCACCAGATATGGCCTGAGACGTGTCAACTTAGTGTAGATGTCAAACCTCTGGAGCGATAATGGCGGCCTGCGACGGCAGGGTTAGTTATCGTACAAACGGGGGTCGTCGCTCTCGACCCCCGTTGCTCCATGGCGGCCCTCTAATCGCCCATCTGGGCTCTGTGCGCTGCCGTCCTCCTGTTTGTCGTCGGACCTTATCGTAGGCAGAGGCTTAATCTGCACCGGTGATAAGATATGTGCCGCTGCATACACACACACAAGCACACTTTTACACTCTCCTCACACTCCTGCTGTCGGCCGGCGATGCTGTGATATGTGTGCAATTGCGTCACTTACTGTTGCAGATTATTCATTCAGACTTTTTGTCATATTTATGTAGAAATACCGGGAACCCCCTCACTTCCTATTCATTAATTTAACGAATCCGCTTTGGTGATTCATGCACGGAAAGATAAAAGCAACCGACACAGCAAACATGTTGCTGAGTTTGTCTGGCTGTGCAGGGGAAAAAAAGAATAAGCAAAGTGTGGAGTTAACTCTGACTGGCCCAAGTAATTGCAGTACAGCGAGTGAAGACATTTATCCTGTCAAACAGCTCTCGTACTCGGACTTTTTTCTCGTCGATTGCAACAATAAAATGCCCCACTGATCTGATACTATCTCTCCGTTCTCACACACTTTGTCTCATTAGCAGCTGAAGAACAGAACAGAAAATAAAGAGCAAAAACATCTGATTTCAAAGATTAGATAAAGCAAGTGTAAAAAAAAAAAAGAAAAAAAGAAGAGGTTTATCTCTAAGTGTACACGTCCTTGAGTTTCTCTGAAGGCTGCCATATAAGGTCACCCTCTCTTAGGCTCTTCATGTGGTTTAGGTAAGCTGCGAGAGCTGGCGAGACGTGAAGGGGAGAAGAAACGGACAGGGAGCGACAGAGAGAGAGATCATCTCGGCACGACCCCAGAGTCTCCTCTGCAGTGTTTGAGCCCGGCGTCTCTGCAGATTGCAGCTTTGAGCTCGGGGACAGAGACCGACTGCAGTGCAGACACTTTAACTGCAGCAGCAGCTCCACCGAACTCTTCAAACAGGTGGATAGTCACAATAATTAACGGCCGAGGGTTCACCTCTTTTTACATTTATTAACATTATTTTTTAGTTTTTCAAACAAGCCCTAGACTAAAAACAAACATCTAAATCATCCAAACCAGTATCATGTTCGGTCATGCTGCACATCTGGTTTTATAAGAGCGTCTCACATACTCCATATATATTTTTGTAATTATACAAACCCAAAAATGTGAAAAAATGACATTTGGCACTTTGCATATTTCATGAAAAGTACAGAAATGAACATGAATAATTGAAGTTACACCAATACAGGCAGGCTGACATGGAGAAAATAAATTATCACAACCATTTTAGACCATGTACCTTCATATCTGTATCACAACAATATTGTAGGGTTGGCTATTGGTACTTTCACGACATATTTACACAATGAGATTTCTGTTAATAGTCATTATATTCACATCACTGATTATCAAGAGGGTAAAGGCAAACAATAGAGTAGCTGAACAGTCTGGTAAGTTCACTATACTATAATGCAGCCTTTAAAGCCAGGAAAAGACAACACTCATGACATTTTGATAAACCAAATCCAAGACGATATCGAGTCTCATATCAAGCTATCAATACAAAATCGACAATTAGCCCAGCCCCGCACCTAGTAAGGAGATATGGGCCATGCATGAACACATATATGGTTCCAAACACGTTGGGACGCTGCGTAAAACATGTCAGATTTCCTTTTTATTAAACATATTTCACATGAAGTTTAAACCAGTCACTGGTATCAACTCAATAAAACTACTCTGACAAAGAAAATGTCACATTTCAATCCGTATAAATGACGTGCAATGAAGTGGAATGAAATTATTGAAAAGTATTGAATATGCTAACATGAAATATATTTAATACTTGGAGAAGCTTGTGTTTGCAGTGTCAGCTTCAAGATGCCACCTGTATGAAGACGATATCTTTGGGGGATTTTGGGGTCCCGGTATGTGAATCTTGGAAATTTCACCTTTAAAACTTCAACAATTAGTTCCCAAACTCTTCCTGAGTGTTGTTAAAAGAAAATGTGATGTAATACCGTGGTAGAAGTGCCTCTGTTGAAACTTTTTTTGGAACATGTTGCAGGCATCAAATTTAGATTAAGTGTATATTTACAAAAAGCAATAAAGTTTGAACGTTAAATATCTTGTCTTTCCATTGTATTCAACTGAATGTAGGTGGAGATGGATTTACAGATTATTGCGTTCTGTTTTTATTCACACTTTATACATCTTTTTTCGGGGTTGTAAATTAAAGTCATGTCACCGATCGTACAGGAAACGCACACTTTGTATCCCTAACAGTGACTTGACTAGTTAGACCCCCGAGAGTTGTGACTAACAAACCTTTTAAACTGCAACAGCAGAAATCCAAACAGGTTTTTATACTATTTTTTCTTCCCAGTTTTAGATTTGAGAGGGTTGTACTGCGTAAAAAATAACAGCCATAGATGTAAAGCACATAAATATAAGCTGTATTTAACCATGTGTCACAGCTTGTGTCTCTTCGACCCCAACAGAAGTGATGTGTCATTTTCTGTCGCTTGTGAAACGAGAAAATTAGGGGACGTCAGAGGGCCCAGCGTCTCTAGGACCACAAACGCAACATTAGCATTAATAACAGGAAGAGATAGGGACAGACAACTTCACACATTGCTCATCTTTTATATTGATATTTATTTATCTGCACTCTGCACATATCTCTTCTGAAGCAACATGCGCACTCCGTGAGATACTGCTCGACAGAACGGCTGGAGCCCGCTCAGAAAAATAAGAGTATTGTGGAAAAACGGTGTTAAGTTTGCAGGAGATTTGGCGGGGCTGACGGCAGCTGAGGGACAGCCCGGTAACCTGAGAGAGCCTCTCTGCCACCGCTGGACTGCCGCCCATCTCTTTATCACCGCCGCAGCTGAGGCAAAACACACAAAATATGTTTACACCGCGCTGATAAGATCCAGCATTCTGCAGCCATGCACGTCTACACTCAATATTAATAGATACAGTAAAGCACACACAATAAGACACCGTAATATTGCCTCGTCGTGGCATTTAAAATCTTTTTTTATTTATTTTTTTGGCTGCTGTTCAGTGTAAGACGGTCGGGTTGTCACAATAATTGAGACAGATTAGATGAAGTGATTGAGGAGTGCAGGATTTTTTATCTTTTGTTCAACTTCTGGTTATTAGTTCCTTCTTGTTTAATTGTTTAAACCCAATATTTTCTCCTCTAAAGGCTGCGTGCAGCTTTTCAAATCTGCCAACCTCTCTTTTTTTTTCTTCATACATATTTGCTTATCAGATGCAGTGTGAATATCGATTTCCCGGATACGGGGTGATAAGGTCTTTACGAGGCCGGTTCCTCTGTGAGCGCTGGTGAATATTTTATCCAGCGTGGATTATAATGAGTGATTAAGCTCAGTCGCAGTCATATCACCACAGCCAACCTTTTTAAATAATTCACCAGCAAAACTGTATCGATAAACACGCTTAATGCGATCCATGGGGGGGGGGGGGGGGAGTTATAAGCTGCTTGCTGGACGTTGACACAGAAATTCTGATTTAATGCAAATGCAGCCTCGTGCTTTGTGTAAGTTCCCCGGTAAACAGTTTGAATTGAATACAGTGAGTGTGTGTGAGTGTGTGTTGGAGGAACAGACTTTCAGGAGCCTGAGAGGGAGCCATATAATGGTGCCTGATGACAAGGCAAGCGATCTGGGCTACTTGGAGGCAACCATGAGCCAGTCGAGCTGGCTGGCTGTAACCTAAAACACCCAGACAACACCAGAACATCCACACACACACACACACACACACACACATACCAAACACACACTGACTGAAAGGCAGACACTCATAGAAACACTAGTTGCTTCTCACTTTCTACAGTAGCTGACAATATACACGTTTGCCTTCTGTGACTAAGCATACGAGTGAGGGGGCGGCGGTGGACTCACTCACACACACACACACACACACATGTTTTCTATGAATTCTCCACTGGTTTTAAAATCACTGGAACTGCTCACATTTTGCATCACAGTTTCATACTTAGAATGTGATTTGCAGTGGTGTGCCTGGTATTGTTTTTGCATCATTTTTCTGTGTAACTAAAGTGACTTTTTTTTTCTTCTAGCGTGGTGTTGAGTAAAACCATGAGAAAGTCAAAGACACTAAAACAGCAGAAACAACAAAAAAACACTTCAAGGGGATTTTTTTTCTTGGTTTATTTTTCATTGTACTTCAATTCTGCAAATTATGAATTAACGTTCCTTGATAAAACTTTTTTTTTTTTTTTTTTTTACATCTTAAACACACGCAGGAGGAGAAATATGCTGTTGTTGTTACACACACACACACACACACACACACACACACACACACACTTAAATAAAGCAGCAGGACTTTCTTGTATCCTCGTTCTAAATCAAAGGAACTCGTATAACCCGAGCTTGTCATATTTACAGCCACTATGAAAAATGGCTGCAGACATACGATGGAGGGCAGCACAATGCCGCCACAAGGTCTTCTAAGACAAGTATGATTACTGTTGCTCTTTTGCCCTTTCATGCTGGCTTTTTTTATGGCACACTTTCAACAGTGCAGCACTGGCTGTAAAACCCAGGGCAAAATAATAGAGAGATCAAGACCTTATCACATAAGTTAGGATGGGAAATTTCCCTCCTTATATATATATATTTTTTTTTTCTCCTGGACCTTTTATTATTCAGGACAGGCAGTGTACAGTGCATGGTTGTGAAAACGGGGAATAATCTCATGCAGCAGATTAAGTGGATTAATTAGGGTTTTATTCATCAGGGTGAATTGGTACCTAAAGAGCTTCCCCCTGCAATGACAAGGATTTTTCACCCTTAATTATCTCGGGCTGTGGAATGCGGTCCTGCATGTGCGGCGCGTCGAGCGACGAGGAGGCATATCACCCCTGCAGTCGACACTGTGGAAATGTGAATCTTTACGCCCGTGCAGAAGTGACTTAGCTCTCGTTTATTTTATTTCAACTGCTTTAAAAAATGCTTCCTTTCCTGTTGTGTTGCGCAGCCTGTCCCCCATGTGAAGTCACATCAGACCGCAAAACTGTTATCACGCCATCGAGCCCCTCCTCAGGCCCATCTCTTATCTCCCCATCATTTTCCACTCACCGAGCCCTCTCACAGACACACACTCTCACTCTCGATCTCTCCCTCTGTCAATAACCAATAGTTGTTCGAAAACCACCTAACATACTTCATACACGACCACATGTGCACGCAGTTGGCATGAGAACAGAGAGACACATCTGTGAGGGTGCTAATAAAGAGAATTTCACTTGTCGTGTTTAAAGTCATAATGTGAGGTGGAGGCTTCTGTGTGGTGCCTTTGAATTACACAAAAACATGACAGGTAAAAATAGACAAAGAATTTATTTGGAGAAATTACATGTATTTACTTATTTAGATGCTTTTTCACATTAAAAAAAAAAATCGGGGGCATTTTAATTTAAAAAAGGAAGAAGCGAAAGTGCAAAACCTGTAGCTACCTAATAAAATACAAAGTTTGACATCATATGCAAACAAGAGTACATTTATTAGACGTGCACATATAAAAAGCTTCACCCTAGTAACCAAACAGAGCAAGCACACAAGCCGTGTGAGAGGCTGCAGGGGAAGAAAAAGTTTAGTCCTGAGTAATTTCTAAAAGCACAAATTAGATAAAGCTGATTAAGATAAAATCATATTGGAATTTCTGTACCACTAATGTGAAACCAACGCATGCCGCCACTGGTACTGTACACCGTTCAAGGCAGGCGGGAACAGTTCTTCATCCTTCTTTCTTAAAAAAAAAAAAAAAAAAAGTGGTGAAAGTGGGTTTTAAGGCCCATTCAAGGCGAGACAAGAGCGTCTCACAGACTTTCTCAAGTTCCAGTCTCTCCAGCACAAAGAGGCCGGGGAGGAGCCGAGCATCCCCGAACAGGCAGATAACGAAGTCGGGGTAAGGATGGGGAGGGAAGGTGGTGGTGGTAGCAGCAGTGGAGGTGCAGGTGGGGGGGTATAAAGAGGGGATAGATGGGTACCGGGGTGGAGGGATAAAGGAGGGTGGGCATTCACCGACCAGGTCAGACGTAATGCTTGACTGGCGAAATGTCTGATACACATCTACGGTCTTTAGTCTCCCCTCAGCTGACTGACAGGCCGCTCTGTGAGAGGAGGTGTGTGTGTGTGTGTGTGCTAGGCCTATACTTGCATTAGTGTAACAGCGAGAACAGTATACTGTATACATCACCGGTGTCAGGTGAAAACCTTAATAAAGCTCCGCAACATCACGTTTTATAAAACAAATTGGTTCAGATGGATGACACATTTGTGACAGGATTTTTTTGGTGGGTTTATGGATCTAAAAACGTGTCTCAACACAACTTATTTGCATTAAAGCATATTGTGATCACGAGATTAACAACTGAGCACTTTGGTTATCTTTAAGAAGAGGAAATAGCGCTAACCACGACAGCTGCAACTAGCAACTGAAAGTGATAAATGCCTAGTGAGGGATGAATATACAGACTGGTTTGAACATTACAGGCGATGGAAAAATACACTTTTCATCTCACTGATTTCTTAAGAATTAAAGTTAGAGCATGAAAATAGGTCGTATTGTTGGAAAAAGTGATGTAAAACTGCAAAATATGCAGGATAATAACGAGAAATATGAGTTTATGAACAAAAATAATTAACTTTATAAATATACGTTGTTCTGTTAACATAAATACATTGGGTTTTTATTGGGCCGTTGAATAGGTAATCTTGGGTCGTGCCTCTAACCTGAGAAAAAGTCACTAGTCTGGCTCTCGGTGGTCTGACTGCAGTTTCTGTGGCTTGTGAAGGAGAGCAGCCACTTAACCCTTTCACGTCACTGCGTGCAAAGTAAACAAAGGTCAGATTTTGTTGCTGCATCGATGACTGTATCGCCCTGAGCTCTGTGACCCAGAATGGCTGGTATGGAAGATGACTTGTAGTGAAAACTTCAAAGGCCTCCATCGATGACTGACGTTTTAATCTCCTTTATCGATTGTGCCACGTACAACGCTTGCTCCGTTCGTCAGCAAAGTTTGTTTTGTTTGTGTTCATCAGAGGTGGCACAAATACATCAAACAAAAAACTTCAAACATGTGAACTGTACTGTAGTTTTTTTTTTTTCCTTGTGAGCACATACAGTAGCTCTTATCCTCAAGATTTTGGAAGATTATAATTGCTAAGAGAGTAAACCAACAACCAACATTAAGAAAACTATTTGGTTATTGATTGTAGCGCTCTTTACGTAGTGTTTCTCATAGCATTGATGTATAGCTACAAAATTTTGAAATTTTAAAATGATTCAACCACTAAACCTTTCTACAATTGTAAAAATTAAAGCTACACTCAAATTAAGTAATTTAAATTTGGTCTTATGTTGTAAAATTAAAATCTAATTCAACAGAGAATTCATATATTTTTTATTATTTGAATTTCTAAAAAATTTTTTGCAAAACTTTTTGAAATATGTAAATGCTAGATAGTAAAAATGCAAAGTCGCTTAAAATTATTTAAACTGTCACAGTACAGACTGTGTTTACATGGTGCCCCATTCAGTAAATGTCTGAGTTACAAAAGTTACAAATCTGTAAATGTATATATTTTTTGTGGGGTGAAAATTTGTCGTTAATTATCACAAAATTTTGTTGTGCTTCTGCAAATTGATTTGTTGGAGAAGTTGCTTTTGGAGCAGCTCAACTTTTTTTTCTGTTGCTTTCAGCAAACGTCTAAATTTGTAAACTTCTGTTTCCAAATTCCATATCTTTAAATATATATAGAATTGTTGCGTAAAACGTGTCATCAATTATCCTTAAAATTTGTCGTGATTCTGCTAATTGTTTTGTCATAGAAGTCACTTTTGGACATGTCTTTATGTCGCAAACTTTTATTTTGAGATTAATATTCATACATTAATGTGATGTCATAAAAGTTGTATTCTAGAATAGTCTTGTCACTCAGTCCCTCATCTTGTACAGAACATGACAGATTTTTGTGCACAGATAATTTGTATTGTAGAAATACAACATGATGATGTAAAGGCTAACGCTGTTAGACGTAGCGTCCTTTCTGCCATCTTCGATACGAGCCATTTAAACCCATAAAGGATACTTTCCGTCAATAACTAAGGGTAACATGAATGACAGTGACTTCCTCTTCCCCTCTGTGTTCTTCATCATCACTTTCTCTCTCTTCTAAAACTAGGTCAACAGGGATTTCCTGCTCTCAGACATTTCCTTTCCAGCCAACACCTGGCCTTTGTAATACCACTTCAGCGAGAGGAAAGAGTGTGTGTACTGTATATATAACACACGGGATCAAAAGTCACAACAGCCTGTAAGTTTTTCACCACTGTGCAGGGGGAACTCAGACCACTGTCGACCTTCGTCGAGCAAAACCAGGACTCCAACTCTCGCAGAAAGCGAGAAAGAGACACTCCTGAAGATTTAGCTGCAGCTCCGGGCTGGGATTTTCAAACGCACAAAAACAACAGACGCATATTTATTCCTCTAATTTTCCCCAATTTAAAGTTCGCTCGAGAGATGCATTATGAAACAAAAGCCTCCCGTTAGTTTTTTTTTTTTCTTCTCACAGACTGAATTATTAACAACCCGAGGCTTACCTTTGCATTTCTAATTACGTGACGCAGAGAGATGGCTCTCCAACTCTGCAGGCATCCAGTTGGAGTGTCATTCTGAAGGAGAAATCCAACGCAGAGAGACACTTGGAGGGGGGCTAATTCACAAAGTAGGTTACAGAAAAGTGTTGAACAAGTCCCAACTGTTTGAACACCCCTGGCCCTCAAAATCTGATGTCTCCAGACTCATACAGATACATAAAGCAAGTGGGGAGAAGCAAAGCACTGTGGAGATATTCTCTAGAACATCACATTTCTGTTGTTTATTAAAGGGCAAAAGAAAATGTGGGCCGATTGAGCAGAAGAGGAGCCGCACAGCTTCAGATCAGCTGACAAAGCACGGTAGTTTGTGACTTTCACGTTAGTTTTCTCTCCTTTCTCTCCCCTAAGACTTGTTGCAAAGGTGTCAGATCACCCACGGTGGGTACGCAATCAAAGAGACTCAGAGTGTGGTTGAGGGGGAGGGGACTAGGTTAAACACAATAATGCATCACACACAGCCGATGTGGGATCACAGCAAGCTTCTTAGAAGAAAAAGGCTCAAGAACACACGAGGGGGAATACTCACCTTTGCCTCAACGCTTTCCTCTTCCTCTGCTACTTTCTCTCCGACAACCTCCCTCCTTCACACACACCGACACACACCACCTGCACAGTGTTCGGGCCGACAGTATACATTCAGGCTGAAAGTCATACTGAGAGGACTGTGCTGTAAGATTCGGAGAACATGATTGTTTTTTAATTCTCACCCCGATCTTTCTGAATGAATAATTTTCCGTTTCTGGGGCACCACTGAGAAACAAAAACATGTCAGGGTTCAGAAGCCTCTCTAAGAATTCAAAAGTCAAGCAGTACAGAGAAACATTCAAGAGGGGCAGCTCCAGTGACAGCGAGCTTCTTTGAGACTTAAAAAACAAGCATGCTGCCTGCAGGAAAAAACACACACATAAACCCACACACTCTTAAAAGAGTCAGTTGCACCACTTTTCCGACCTCTGTGGATGGAGCAGATGAGGTCGCAGCAGCCTCGCTACCCAACGCAGAGTGTGTGCTGCCCGGCGTGGTTTTGCCCTCCGTCTCCTTTGCGCTCATGGGTGCTGGCTCCGTGGTCATCCCTTCATCCACCCAGAACACCTGGCCACCCTGACAATAACAGGCTTCACAACGGCTGCCTCACACACACACACACACACACACACACACACACACACACACACACACACACGTGTACAACCGAAGCAACAACCACATGTTTATGCAAGTGTTTCTAAAGCGTACAGTCTCTGTAGGCTGAAGCACCAAAGGGCCCTTTAGAGGGTTTCAGGGGTCCTTGATGGAGAATGAGGGGTGCTGAGCAAAAGTAAAACAGTTTTTTTTTTACCAAAATTCAGCTCACAAAGAAATATTTGATGTTGGTATTTGCTTTTCTAGTTTAGACTTCTTTGCTAGCATGCTAATTATCAGAGCACGTGGTGTTAAGGTGTTAAAACTCTGCAGGGAAGCATGTCCTGTGCAAAAGGCCTGTCATAGCAAGAAGTTTACTGGTTATTGTGACAATAAGCTCTATATGTTCTATGTTTTTCAGGGCTGGTACTGATTATTAGTAATCAAGGAGGCCAATTACCAATATTTGTAGCTGGTATACCTTTGCAGTAAAAAAATCTTAGTGACAAAATTTAGAAAACACAAACTCCAAAAGCTTTGTTTTAATGCATTTTAGCATAATGTTGAATTAAATACTACAAAATAGAGCATTTAACACTGAAAGTATTGCATTCTTCCTTCCCATGTGTTCATTGAGTGTCATTCTGCGCTTTTATACAATTTCTTTGCAGACAAAGGGATTTTTGATGCAATACCTTCGCTTGATCAAGAAGCCGAGTGTTACCGCACAATTCTGTGGTTAATCACTGAAGTGTGAGAGTCAGATCTCTCAACGCCATCTCGCTCCCTTTTCCTTTACTTGCTGTTCTTTTACTCATACCATTAAAGTTACATCCAGTAACTACTTTTACCAACAGCATGAAGGTTACCAGTGGAAACGGTGTGTTTTTGTAACTTCAGCGTAGAAGATTGTTAAGTTTGTCAGTAATATCTTCTGCCTTAAGTTCCACACACTGCCCCACTTGCTTACTAAAGGAAATCCATCTGCGAATAAGTTCGTCTTTGCCCGTCTGGGGCACTGCCGCCTTCGTTGTTGATAGGCATGACAGGTAACTAATGGGATAGTGCTGTTGGCGGGACATTGATGCAGCTGCATCGAGCCAAAGTAGCACATTTTTTCAATTAATATATTCTATCAGCTATTCCCCATAATCGAAAAATTTTAAATATTGCGGCCAATAATCTGCCAGGCCAATAATCAGTAGACTGCGAGACAAAATACCTGCAATGCTAATGACGTTCCCGTCAGCCTTAGCTGTACTTTGATTTCGGAACGCACCTCAGATTTGCTTCTAATTTTTCACAGCTGGTACTTGCGGTATTGCAGCTGGTGGCCAAAAAAGCATGTTCCCCATAGACAGCCATTGCAAACGACACGTCTGTAGAACCGTTGACAGGACAACTTGAGCTGAAACTACTTTTTATCCATGGTGGTTTTATATTTGTTAAACTTTCCCTGAGCCAAGAAAAGTGCTTTTAAAATTCATTAATATCATCACAATGTAAAGTCTACGAATAAAGCAGAAGGTCATGGGCGGAGCCAGCATGATAGCATGAGCATAGTGTAGAAGTAAACCCAGAAGCTAGAGACTTACTGAATTGGCGCCATTTTGGGAACTGCTATCTAGTTATTACTCTACCTCTACGGGTTAGCGCTAATTAGCTAAAGCTGGCATGCTAACACAATAAACTACGATAGTGATTAACATGGTAGACATTGTCGTTGTGAGCATGTTAGCATTCTGATGTTAGCATTTAGCTCATTTAGCTGCCTAACTACAGCTTCAAGGTGCTGCTTCATGTTTTCTTTACTTAACCACATTATCATATGTATTTTCAAATTGAGTTGAGCTACTTTACAGTCATTCAGTGTAAGTCTTCCTTTTGTCTGTTCTGCTAGTGCAAATTCTTGAGGGGGTGTCAAGGCCTGCCCAGGGCCCTAAACATGCTAGGACCGGCCCTGACTGGAGGGTGTAAATGCCTTTTAGTAGCAGGTTGGGTGCAATGTCTGCCCCTTTTGCTGTTTTTACACACAGAAATAAAGAGACAAACACTTTGTGGGAAATATTCAAGGTCAGACACACTTGTGCACCCCATTAACTAACTGCTCATGCTGTGGTATTGTCCTATCCTCCCCATCGTTCTGCCTCTCAATTTCAAATCAGGAGTTTAACCTCCAAGCAGATTCTGCTCACGCTATGGCAGCGGACCTGGCCACGCACCATGGGAGAATTACCTCCCATAATTATACTGCAATTATGACTGAGATAAAATCAGCATTATTCTAAAAAAAGAAAAAAAAAAGTTTAAATGAGTAGCGGGAGGGAGGGACGGAGGGATGGAGGGATGGAAGGAGTTGGAGCTTTAGTGTCTCTGAGGGGATTGGTGACAGTCCTGTGAAACAAAAGGAAACAAATGGACAGAAAACCTTTCTAATTAAGCACAGAGAAAAGATGGTGCCTCTTGTAATTATAAAAGTGTAAGAGATTCTTAACTGGGTTGAGGGTAATTTTGTTTCAATTCTGCCATTTTTAAAAAGTTGAGTCCAAACGGTGAAACTAAAGCACAAACTTTCACAGTGGGGAGAAAAAAAGAGAGTGGTTTTATTTCTTAGAAAATGTCGCCGCTGTAATCGAAACCGATCTCCAGCAAACTTGGCTGACCTTAGGATGTTATCTTAATGTCTTGACACTGAGAAGCCATAAAGCACGCTTTGCTAAGTGACCACTAGGGGCTCTGTGAGCACTCTCATGCCTGTGAATCACTCCTGGCTGCAGCAAACGGGGCCTGCAACAAATAAGCTCTCCCTTCAAACCCCTTCAAACCGCCAACCACCTCCCAAAAATAGACATACAGAGGAAAAAAAAAGAACTCTAGGAGCTTTTGGGGCTCCACTTTCCAGCTAGTCATCTTCAGTGACGTGTGTGCAGCTTTAAGTCTGGAGCTGGATGGCAGCAGACAGGACATCTGCTCTTCATATCCGCCTGGTGTGTTGCACAAAGTGGACTCTCTTAGCTCCAGCCATGGACCCAGCGGCAGCACGGCGGGCACAATTCCCTCTCCAAACACAATTCGGAAAAGGGACTTGTTTATCCAACCATTCAGGGCTCGGATCAGAGGGAGATAATGTCTGGATGGGTTTGGGTCTCCTTTCCATGTAGCCGCGCACATCTGTATCTGAGTTTTCCACTCACAAAAAAAAAAGCCGATGGAGTGGTTTAAACTGAGCTGGTGTACGATATATACAAACACACAAAGCAAGAGGAGCGCACAAACATAAATACACAGGTAGGCCAACAGCGCATGCATCGCCAAGCACTTAAGGAAGACATTGGTGGTCCGTAATGGCGCTTTTGGATCACGGAGGAAAAGCCTCAACCTCAAACATCACAAAGTCACACACAACCTTCAGTACTTTTTTGTTTTTTTTGTTCTGAGACTCTGTTTCTTCAGGTCACAAAAAGTCTTTGGATCCATTTGTAATGCGCTGTCATCACTCCCGTGTCACATTTCTTTAATAACACCACAATCTCAAACCTCCCATCACCCCGTTAAGGTCAGCGTGTGAAAAAGAAAATCAAACATTTAAAAGCAGCAAAAAATGATTTATAACCTGTATATTTCAGATATGAAATGGCTGCGGAGTATCTCCCGGTGATGCCATTACTTATTTCTGAAAGCCCACCTGATTGTAGTCAGACACACTCACCTAAAAACACCTAAAACAGCTCAATAAAGCACCTTGAGCCATGATTGGGATCTCACTCATATTCCCTCGTCACAAAGATGAATGCATTTGCAGAGGAAGGATGAGAGAGGGGGCTGAGTTTTAATAAATTCTGCATCATGCTTCCGCCGCGGTGCCCACAAGCCAGTGACAACTGCATTTATTTAAAGACAGTTTGATGAATTAAATTTTTCCTTTTTTTTATCTGGAGAAATACATTCACAGACGAGTAATGATCATGACTGTAAAATGGAACCGCTGCAGCCGAGGAGACGACGTTGATTTCATTCACTCTGTTTTCATTTTTCTGGAAATGTTTGATGGGCGGCAGGAGAGGCTGCGACTCTCAAAACACATTAGCTAGTTTATTGCTTCTGTGTAACACCTTTTTTTGTTTTCTCAGAAAATACAGATTCAGAGATGTTCAGTGACCCCGAGTTGCTTTTTGTTCACGGGGATTTTCCGTGTCATTTAAGTTCTCCACAAAAGGAAAAAAAAAAAAACCCTTGATAAAAGAAAATTGCGCAACCAGACCGACAGATCAGATAATTGGCCAGGGGTCACACACGCACATGCGTGCAAACACTGTCTAGAAGAAGCTAATCTTGATGCGGAATTTTCGAAACATTCAAAAACAAGCATCCATAATATCAGTATCAACTGCATCTGCACGCAATTCAGGCCGGCCAGCAATATCCTTCAGAGGACAAAGTGTACGAGATGAATCAATAAACTCAAAAGCTCTGAAATCTCAAATCCATTAGGGCTGCGACGAAGCACGTATTACTTCAAAATGGAGTTGCATTAAGTGTCAGATGTCCGTGATAAGGCCGTCTTCATTTGGGTTTCACTGTTTCTATTTTTTTCGTCCCCCCCCCCCCCCCCCCCCGGTGGGACGCATGAGTGTTGACTCCTTATCATTCATGCCATAAAGCGCTATCTGTGTCTCTTATCGCCTGTCTCTGCACGAAAGAGGAAAAGAGAGTGTGACAGAGAGGGAGAGAATGAAGGACAGAAAGTAGCGGGGTGATAGTAATCGCCTCTGCCTCTGCTGCTGTGGCCACATGCATGTACACCTGTGTGAGTGGACACGGACGCAGTGTCTCGCCACCTTAACGCCCACGTATCAAACAAGGCCACGGGCCTGACATGCTCTTATCTCCTGCAGCCCTTTTTCGAACAAATGTGCAGCGCTACCACCAAAAGTACAGAGGAAACTGTTGCAGAGAATGTGAAGTTTTTTTTTTTTCTTTCCTCTCCCGTCTCGTGTTCACTGATGGCCTGTTGTGTTATCTTGTCGGATGAACTCTCTTCCAGCCAATAACTTTGACTAAACTATCGGAATATGTAAATTTCACATCAGATTTTGTGCAGCAGGACTTCCACTGCATCATCACTTTGAATATGAGGAGTAAAGACGATTCCATCAGTGGAGAGTGTGAATTAAAAATCCAGATTGCGCTGCACTGGAGAGTGTCACGGCTTGCAGATTGTGCGTGCGATACAACACACTGACCCCGCTTGATTTCGCAACACGACACATTCTTCTCACCCCGGCTGCTTTTAATACTATCTGAATCCCTTCCCTATGCAAGGCATAACCTTAATCTCACTGCCTTTAACCTTGCCATTCTCCTCCTCTATCTCTCCCTCCTTCCCCTCTCTTGTTCCATCTCTCCCCGCGTTTGTTTATCCAGCACTCTCTCGCTGCCTCTCTGATGAGTGTTTTATCTTTCGGCCCACCTTTTCACACTGCCGCGTTCACAATCACGAGTATCACCCGTAATTATCTCGCCGTATTCCCCCTTCCCGCCCTATCGCCGGCATTCATCTTGGCTCTGGAATTATATGCGTTTCAGATGGGTGCCACCGCGCTCCCCCCAGAGGAGAGGAGGAAGTAGAGGAGGAGGATAGGTTCGGAGGAGGAGGGAGGGAGGGAGAACAAGCAGGGCCCAGGTTGGGTAAAGACAAATCTAGCGTGTCGCAGGTTGGAGATTGTAAAGCCTGGCCGGCCTGACCTGCATCACCATACAGCGGCCCGGACCCACATCTCAGGTGTAATTACTTTGTTTCACAGCTTCCTTTATCTCCCATCGACTTTGCATCTGTCCCCTTTCATACTCCGGCACTGCCGCGCATAATATAGTTGTGGTCCCTGTCAAAGTCGCCTTGACCTTCCTCCTTTCTGCCGCCGCCATTGTACCAATAAGAAAACCAATTAATGACTTATCCGTCCATCTCAATGTCAAGTCTTTTTCTGAGGTGTACTATTATGTCCGCTTTCCCGACATGCCGTTAATTAACTCAATGCTTCGCCTTCTCCATCCGAGCCTCCCACTGCTCACTCACCCAACCACGCTGGCATTCAGGGCCGCATAATAGTACTGTAGGTGTGAGGCGAGCTGCCGAGCTCACACACACTCACACACACACAAAACCTTAAACTTCTGAGAGCAACAGAATGTAGAGAGGGACGGTGGAATGGCAAAGAAGCATATGAAAGGATTTAATGAACAAGATGTCTGAAGGAGAATTCAATGGAGAGGCCAGATAAGGCTCTAAAGTCGTTAAGAGTGGGCAGAGTGTGGCGCATCTGCCTCTTTAGGTGGAGACGACGGAGCGGTAAAACCCTGCACATATCCTCACCTTTCATGAGGGAAGCCCTAACACTGACTCGGGGAGCGTTTGCTTTCCCTTTATCGCATTCATATTCAAATTCCTGAGTGAAATGTCAAAGATGATAGACATATCACTTTTAGCTTTCCTGTTGGAGCAGCCTGCACTAAAAACCCCTTTTCACAGCCGGGTTTTAAAAGTGGAAATACCCACTAGGACTCCTGTCACTGTGTAATTCTGACTGATGATTACCCATGTTGCTTTGTGTCGACTTAAAAGGCCCCGGCTGTGGTCGAGCAGGGCAGCCTGACATTCAGTCACCTAATGATTTGACCTTTTTTGTGGCTCGGACAAAGAAAACTGAACCTGCATCTTCGCTAAAATATGATTTATGCAATGAGACAAAACCGTGCATAACCTTTGGCGACATTCCCCCTCGGACGCCAAGCATGATGTGTATCTCTTTCACTTGTCCCCATTTCCATATTTATATTAATTAAAGTATTGTCCCAGGGGATAACTATTACGAAAATCATTCCAATATATTAATATATAAAATTAGAGCAGCACTGTTTATGCAGTATTTTTTTGAACTTTTCTAGTAATAAATTACTCACACAGCCGGAGTGAGGAGCCGGCCCTATCTTTTTAATTTTCTAAATGCAATTCATTGCTCTGAACACGGATTCAAAACACTAATTAATTTGTATTTGATAATTTGCCCACTTTCACGCCATGACATAAGTGCATTTTTTTTCCCTCTTTTTAAACTTTGCACTGCATGTACAAGTTTAATTAAGTGAGAACTCTCCACATTATCAACATCGTGAATTGTACGATTTTGTAGAAAGGAGGAAGAAAAAAAAAAAGTAGGTCTGCGAGGGTCTTTTCCGCCTCTTCCTCTCCACTCCCACAATTTCCCGCATAAAAGACATTTCCGGAATTGAGAGGAGTGATTGCTGGAGGAGGTATACATTTCAAGTTAATTTTACATTGACCTTGTAAAAAGGGGATTGTGAAGGAGCGTGGATAAGTTAAACAGTAATGAAAAAAAGACGAGTTAATGCACCTTCATCTGCCTGCGCTGAACTGTCTCACTAACGGACCATCCGCTCCTCCTCTCAGCTGCAGTACAATCACACAGTATAGACGCCTTTCATGGACCCGCAGCCAACCTACATTTGAGCTAAATTGTACATTAAACGAGATTAATGAGATTTTGGTTTCAGGGGGCTGAGTTTTAGCACGACTGTTGCCGGGCTACTGGAAATAACTGTCTTCATTTTAAAAGTTCTGACCATGAATGATTGTTCAGCGGTGAATTCCCTCCGTATGCCTACATCAATAACTGCAGAGAAGTTAGAACGTAGTGTCTTACCTGTGTTGAGACGTGAGGACAATGTGTGGGAGGTGAGTGTATGTTGTGGTCTCAGAGCCATTATCAAAAGAATCATCTCTCATTCAACCTGATTTTACTCAATGCTCTATTTTGCAGAATAAAGGACGAGGCAGACCTCAGCGCTGCTCGTCCGTGATGTCTCGTTTGTCAGTTTGTGATGGACTTGCTTGCTTTTTATGCAGTTGCTTTCATTTTGCAGTGAGCCATTAGCTTCTTGTTACACTCTCGGCAGACAGCAGGCTGCCTCACAAGCTCAACTCTTTCTGTTGAATATGTCAGGGCTGCAACTTGATTTTTGTTTCATTTTTTTTGGGTTGAAATATGTCATAAAATCAGGACTACTTTCGTCACCATGGCCTGGTTAATCCACAAGGGGGCCCTAGGGCAAATAAAGTAGACATGGGGCCCCATTGACCCCCTGTCTGTAGTGATATGTAAATTCCGACTTAGAGCTTTGGATTTGGATGCATTTTTAAAATATGAACAGTGGTATGTGTTCAAGCTAAGCTGCTTTTTAAGGCCCTTATCATTTCAGTTGATACTCTGCTTCCAAACTGCGTATTTACAGGTAATCAAATTACCACAAAACAACTGTTACACAATAAATGAGGAGGATTCAGGGCCACTACAAGTCTGAGGCATTGGCACAGTTGCCTTTTTAAAGTGGGGTTGTTTGAGGTACTACACGTCAGTGCATTGGCAACAGTAGATTGCGGTCGACATGCTCTTGTTTTGTAGAAGCAGGCAGGAGTACCACCACAGAAGCTTAGCAATGTATATATTTTAGTCCCAGCTAAAAATATCAATATTAGTTGAAGTGTATGCTATATAAAACACGAAAAGTTATGCACCAAAATTCATACAAAATCCCACATAATCATGAGCCAGTAATTTGTGTGTAACCCACACATTTTGGAAGGTTGCAATCACATGACAAATGTGCTAATGGGAGTAAAGAAAAAAGAGGGAAGGGGTCTCGTAAGGAGGCCGGCCGGGGTAGTGGATTGGTCACAAAACACAGGACTTTCCCCAGGAGTCCAGAGTTCAGAACTGTGTGGACTTTGAGTAAACTTTGAGTCATTTTAAGGTTCATCATCTTTTCCTAAACCTAATCAAAGTAACTTTACTTGAATAAGCCTACCCTCCGTAACTTCATGTTAAGTACATATCGTCGTTCATGGGGCTCAAATTTGTAGGATATCAAACAAACTGTTGTGTGTTGTTGGATAAAAAATGAATCGTTGTATGGGGGTACGTGGTGAGTTTGTATTATGATTGACTTTGGTAAATTCAAAAACCCTTTAAAACATCAAAGTCACGCAAAAACACAAGGATTCTAACCGATGGATGCAGCAGTAGACCAACACCTCTGGTGTTCTGCAAGGTAAAATTACTGTTCTTGTCAATGGAGTCTGGTGGCTTTGAAGAGAGCTTAGATGGTTAAACAAATCCAGTTTCCTGTTGGGAATGGCTGCAAAAATAGGTTTTGCTGGTGTACATTTTCACATCAGTACATCTCTTAACTTTCGTTCCTGCATTTTTCGCTGAACTTGGGGTGTACTGACCGCCATTTTCTGTGGGCAAGCATCTCATACAGCTCCGCTAAGAAAAATCCAAACTGTCCCTTTAACAACCAAACGCTGGTATTAACATGATTGATGTTGTAATGATTAGCTGAAAATGTGAAACTATAACTCATATGTTTGCCAGTTCTGATACAGAAATGACAAATTATGGGGTGCCCACTAGCTTACTTAGAGGAGTGGGCGCCCCATGTGCAGGGGCTGTGTCCTTGCCTCGTCGGCCATGGGTTCAATTTTGGCCCAGGGCCTTTTGCTGCATGTCATACCCACTCTTCCTCTCCCTTTCACGCTATATCTGTCCTATCAAATAAAGGCAAAAAAAGAATATATTTAAAAAAAATAAATAAATAAATGACCAATTCTTAAAATTGTTGTAATCGACTACTTGTTTCAGCACCAATCTAGAGCTACAGACTCAGCTTCCATCTTTCTTTTTTGCTTTCCCATTTCTAAACTGAAGTAATTTTATTCCTGAACCAAAGCATCAATCTTAACCTTTTTGCTAACTGTGAATATTCCTCTCCACGTTCAGCGAGGACAGCACAACCCTCTCACTGTCTGATCACTAAAGCACGTCAGCCTCCAACGTGTCCATTTCCCCTTTCATTAGCTGCCCTATCTGGACAGCGCTTCCTCTTCTTTACCCGTTTTGTCCATCTGTCACGGGACAAAGACCTGACGGGGACCTGGCTGGGCCCCGAGCCCAGAAAATCATTTAACAGGCCAATCAGAACAGGGGCCGATCCCTGCGCAGCCATTAGGGAAACCCGAGCGCCGACCCCGACCCCCCGTCTCTCACAGCCTCTTTTACATTTTAGACGCTCTACAAATTGAGCATCATCCTCCAACCCTCAGCAGCCATTTTGTAAATGACGGGTCCGGGAAAGAAGAGAGAGTGGGAACAGACATGAAAATGATGTTCATGGGGTTTATGGAAGAGATGGGGAGAAAGAGATAGAAATTAAATATCCTGGCTGAGTAGAAGGGGGTTTCTAATTCTCCCCCCCTCCCTCCTCATCTCCTCTCTGAACCCCAACCTTTAGTTCGCTGACTCAAAACCACGATAAAACCCTATTTCTCCGCTTTCATTCTTTCACTCGTCCTCTTTTCCTCTTCGATCCCGCCACAAGGGAACACTCAGGCCTTTGTTCGCTGAATTGGTTTTCAGATGTTATTTTTTCTTCACTCTTTCTTTCTCTAAGAGCATGTGATTAAAATCACCTCAGTCGTTTAGCACTGATGCCTTTTGTCTCTCCAGTCCCATTCTGCTGGGAGTCAGAGGGCTTACCACTCTACATCTAACAGGTAGGATATAATAGGATTTCACTCCTGCTCTTCCCTGCACCGTCCGTCTGCATATTTAGAGCTTAAATACATGCATATGTATAAATTAAGGCTCAGGGCAATAATCGGAGCTTTTAATAAGAAGCGGTGTATAATTTTAACTTTTAAGTCTAGGGGGACTTGTGAGTACCGCCGGGAAGATGAATATTTTCCATGTCCAAACACGACTCTGTTTGGCCAAATTATAGCACTTTCATAAAGGTTGTGGCGCTGAACTTATTCCTAAAGAACAAACATGAGTTATTCATGAGTCGGGGTTAGTGCGGACGCTTTGCACTGGAGGTAAACTTAAGAAAATAAGAGGAAAATTAATCAACAATGACCATTAATTTGAACTTAAAGCTCTGCGAGTTTAATTATGAGTGTTAAAATAAAAGCTGTCAGTTTCTTTGTAATACAGTTTAGCCTCTTCTTTATAATCCCTCAATATTTAGTTCTATAAGGCCAGCCGATTTCCAGGTGTGTCTGGAATAAATGGAAGAACTGTATAGTTTCCTCATAGCTGGATACAAAGATGAAGTTGATTCAGAAACATAAATGTTGTACGTAAAAGAAATTAAGCAAAAACATCCCTAAATCTGTGCATACATGGTACGATTTCAGCCTGTTTTAGAAATATTAATGTTTTATACTGTGCCAAACCCAAGATTTACAACTTACGTGCTCTCACTATGCTGTCCGATGATCAAGCTACGACCTGAGCGCTCACATTGTTCGTGTAAAACAGACAATTAAACGGCCCGCTAGCCTCTTCAGATCGTTCTGGTCACCTGAAAGCTCCAAAGCAGGCGGAAGTTTGTTCGCCTGCAGATGTCTGCAACCTTATAGCAGTACAATTCACAACAATGCATTATTTCCAATGTGTCCGTTGTTTGTTCTGGTTGTGATAAGAGAGAAAACATCATAGAGGCACATATGCTGTTGCCGTAGCTCGACCAAACGGGCCTCTATATATTCCATCCACATGACGCTTTGTGTCCCCATGGCACTTTAAGACACTCTCTTTGCAACTTGTGTAGCATGAAAAAAAGGCACTGACCTTTGGGAACTGACTTGTAGCTCTGCTTCCGTGTGAGAGCCTGATTACAGTCGACCAAAATTTTTGCCAAGTCAGACATTGATCCCAGTGTCTGATGGCTGGTTGGCAGCAGTTGATCAGGTCGTGTTTGGTCCTCTCTACCCAGTTTCCACTGCACAACAAACGCTGCCCTCTGAAGCTGAAATTTGGTCTGACCCTAAAACAAGTCGTGAAGGGCTGTCCTGGAGGATTATATCCAAATAGGCTAATCAACCACCCAAACTCGACCCTGCTTCAGTAGGGATTTAGCGCTGTCAGTAAGTTGTTAATAACACAGAACACAGCGGGTCATTTGTGTCTGACACTTTCCACCCCTTTTAAATTTCCTCCACCAATTTACTGGTGAAAAAATAATAATAAAATCAAGCACGTGACTACTGATTTGGACGTCCATTACTTTTGAAATGATTAAAGCTTTGAAGCATTCAGGTCAGCTCTAGAGTTTTGTGACCCAGAAATTAGGCTAGAAATGGGATCAAATCGGACCGTGCATGCCCAGCCAAAGAGTGACTTTTTTATATGAACATTTCAAATACTGAATAATTGAAATTCATCCATGTGGAGCCGACAGAAGTATCCACATATGAAATCTTAGCTAGCTAACACCCGCTACGTTCTGGCCATTTAATGTAATTGGAAAGGTCACAATTGACATTCACACCTGGGTCAAATAGCTCTGCAGTAGTCATGATTATTTATTGGCTCCAGCTCTGATCAGCAGTGATGAAAACACAACTCCTGCGTAAACGCACTAATTTTATACCGTTAACCAATGAGATGCAATGACGTGCTACAGCAAAATTGGAGATGTACCGATACCACTTTTTCCTTCCCGATACTGATTCCGATCCCTGAACCTTAAGTATCCACCGATACCGAGTACCGATCCGATACAGCGTGTAAAATAAAAATGGATGGGATATGAATTGTTGTATGTCTCAACTCCTAAAACTCTATGTAAAATATTAAGACATAAATACTGCAATAGTAGTAGAATGAATGTCATAAAACTTTTTTTATTATTATTATCCAGTGTTGACACAGGTTAAAGTGCAGCCACACAGTTTGGTAAAAAAGACATTTTAAAGGCTGCAGTAGAATGCTTTTTAAACTCCGCTCTGTTTCTGTTTCGTTTGCCTGAAGCATGCGTATGCGTAATGACATGAGGTATTACGTGGTATTGGATTGGCACATAGGCTGTACTCGCTGATACCCGATACGGCATTTTGGGCAGTATCGGAGGCATTTCCGATACTGGTATCGATATCGGTACAACTCCAAACAAAATACTGTCCATCTCTGCCCAAGCAGTGCTCAAACATCGAACTAAACTAATCTACATTAGTGTGTTTCAAAGAGAGACTGAATAGGTAAGAGATATGTAAAAAAAAAAAAAAAAAAAAGTAGCCACCAGTAAGTTTTCTCAGGCCTCTGCGCAGCTTTGTACTGTTTACTAACCTGCTTTCCTGTCCGTGACATCAAGCACGACCCACACAGGAAGGCATACGCGCTTGCTGCCAAGTCATGTACACAGCTCTAGTCTACTGGCAATGGAAAATGAGTCTTTAGCCTATTTTATTTTACCTGTGTTTAAAAAACCTGCATTCACGTATAAAAATGGAGCTAGATATGCATCACAAAAATGACGATCAAATATGTGTTACAGGGAAGAATTACAGGATCGTTTTTCATCAGATATTTCTCATTCTAACCAGTTTCAAACACACATTTTCAGTTTTTCATTTCGTTCCTGTCGGCTGCTTGTGTTTAAAGTTTAGGACTTTTGGCATCTTGTTAAAATAAATAACACACTTTTACAAATATCACTTTTGTTTCTACTGAAACTCAGGTATTGTCTGATCACTTTGATCAGAAAGTAAATGTGATAGTTTTCAGTTTATTTTAAAACTGTCTTGCGATCACTCAGGACTTGTGTTATGAATGGTTTCCATATCCAGATCTTTGTTGTTCCTCTGACTGTTTTTATGTGTGAGGATCACTGATATGATGTAAAGAGAGTCATCTTTTGCAAATACAGGTGAGTGAGTCCAACTGACAGGATCCAGAATGACCTTTGTGACCCTTTACCTGTCATCTGTTTCCTCAGCAAACACTGGAACAGTTTCTGATCACACCTCCACCTCCACCACGTATACACAGAGGAAGTGAAAGAACACGGTAGCAGCAGTCTTTTTACTCACTCTGACAAAATCTTCCTTTCTTCTTTTTCCTCAGTCCTCCTCCACGCTGTCTTCCTCTCAGTTCGGCTGCCAAAGGCCTTGATTAATGGTTCGCTTTAATTAATACTTTTACAGTACTTAGAGCAGAGACC
Organism: Epinephelus fuscoguttatus; assembly: GCF_011397635.1. Taxonomy (NCBI): domain Eukaryota; kingdom Metazoa; phylum Chordata; class Actinopteri; order Perciformes; family Serranidae; genus Epinephelus; species Epinephelus fuscoguttatus. Next base: position 5,825,076 of record NC_064773.1, read on the forward strand.
TTGCAATTAGCATTGGCCTAAAGAGTGTAATCACCTGAGCTCATCCAGATCCTTATCCACAGACTGACTGACTGACTAAATGACTGACTGAATGGTAGGCAGGGTGACAGAGGGAGCATGTGTAAGCTTGTATAGCTCAGATGTTCATTTATTTTCGGAGAGGTATTGTGGGCCTGTACTTTGAACTCACATACAACTCGTTATTAAAGATGAATGTTGAATTTTACTGAGCTTGCACAGTGGTGCCCTCAGGTGATCACTAACTACTCATACCTTACTTTTTAACTAATGGGATGAATGATTGAAGCAGCACTTGGAAATTCCGTGTTGCCTTACTGGCATAAAAAAGAAAGAAAAAAAAATCAAAGATCCCATTGATTCTGAGTATGTAAACTTCTGCAGGATTTCTGGTTACTAACATATATATGTTTTTCATATCTTGGTTTCAGGGCAGCCAGTCTTCAAACCGACATGAGGCAGTTTTAATTTCAAGGCATGATATTCCCATTTTTGTTTTGGGGACCTCTGCAAAGAAGGTTACCTGAATGTTTGTGGTCCCATCTAGTCCGTTTGTCAGGATATACATAAGCCTAAGAGTGTACAGCCTAAAGGGACTGTGTGAGGCTGTACTTAGCTGATGCTAGCATTTACAAACTACAGTTAAAGGATAACCTGGGCCCTATTTCCCCATGTGTATGTGTGCGTATGATTCATAGGTACAACTCGTTTTGAAATTGGTTCAGTATTGAGGAAGGCGGAAACGAGCTAAAACGGTAACGGGGGCAAATGCGTTTCGTGTCAGTTTGCGCATTAAAAGTGCTTTTTTTCGCCACTGACCGGTTCAGATCGCCAGTGCTATCTCTGTAGGTAGCATACTAAGCGTTTCCCTTACGTCTGGGCTGTGACGCCATCTTGCGAGAGCTTTGCTTGTTGTTGTCCCAGAGTACAGCTGAGAGTTTTACTGCATTGATTGAAAACAATGGTTCGTGTTTGTGCTTATTCGAATTGCAAGAACAGGATGTCACGTAACACCCCGTACAGCTTTCATAGGCTGCCTTTGTCGGACGGCGAGATGCTGAAGTTGTGGCTAGTTGTGCAACAAACGGATGCTAACACTCCTGTCCGGACACTGTGCCTTGCAGACCATCGGGTCTGCAGTGCTCACTTCTCCCAAGATGACTACTGCCAGCCGAAGAAGAGAAGACATCCAATCCCGAAACACCTCTTCCTCAAGAAAATGGCTGTCCCACGAGTAGAGAGAGCTACAGACACAGTGGAGCAAAGCTCTCGCAAGATGACGTCACACAGCCCAGAAGTAAGGGAAATGCTAAGTATGCTATTTACAGAGATAGCACTGGTGATCTGAACCGGTCAGTGGCGAAAAAAAGCACTTTTAATGCGCAAACTTATACAGGACGCATTTGCCCCCGTTACCGTTTTAGCTCGTTTCCCAGCTCCCGGCTGCATCTGCCTCCCTCAATACTGAACCAATTTTAGAACGAGTTGTACCTATGAATCATACGCACACATAAACATGGGGAAATAGGGCCCAGGCTGAAAAATACCAAAGTTATGCTTTAAGGGTGATGGGAATGCCATTACTGCAAGTACATGTATTTGGTCATAGATCAGTTGGAGTAGTAAGTATTCGACTTAAAATTCTGAGGTGATGATGGCACTAGACGAAAACATAAAGATCGTCAGAGTCATAACAAGTCATCCACAAGGGGACATGACTGTACCAAATAAGCGTTTTCAGAACGGAGCAACTTTTTCGTTGTTCTAAGGCTGAGTTCCATGTACCGAAGAAATCAGAGGTCAGAGATGGGAGTTGACCGTGTTGCAGCACAACATGTTGAAAAATCAAGGTGTTGTTTGCAATACCAGTTCTAGCCAGATTAGCCAATGTTAGCAATACCATTTGACAACAATGCATTACGCTGTATTTTGTGGGTAAAAACCCCATAATATGTCCACAGATAGAAGCTGAACAGTACTCTGTGTATGACTGTTTTAATGAGACACAAAAAAGACTTATAAAGGATATATTAGTTCAGCTTTTACTTCAGGTGATCTGCAGAGCAGCCATCTTGGATTTTAAGGTCAGGGCTGGTGAGGTTACTCTGAAAGTGGCTTTCGGATAGCTTTCCAGTTAAAATTTCCAACTGGGATCGGGTACATTCTGACCTCCCAGTGCATTTTGTTTGCACCGCAAGAGCTACAAATGATGGAAGTTCTCAGAACAGTGTTTTGAGGAACCTGTTTAGCTCCTATGTCAGAGCAGGGCAGTCCCAGCACAAGAAGAACGGTGAGTAACGTAAATGTAAGTTGACTGGTTAAACACATGAGCCACTGCATCACCGGCATCTGCCATTTTTAAAGACTTGTTAGCCTTGTAAACAACAGACAACCCAAAATACAAACAACGGCTCGAAAAAAGAATGAAAACACGGACAAATGAACAAATGTCCAGGCTTAGCATATACGTGATGGGGAAAATACAATGTGATTTTGACTTGTCAAAGTGAGAGTGAAGTACCAACAGCGAGCTGGCTCACTTCACTTCAGTGTACCTATTGGTGGTGTGAATGCAAGGTACGTAGTTTTCGGGGGAGCTTCACAATGGGAAATTTGTTTCAGGGAGTCCCCAGAACAGTTTGATCAAGAAACTTTATGTCATGGCAAGGAGAAGCAGTCAGAGGATCATTGACATCAGTGGGATTTATCCTCTGGGCATTCTCGGAACCCACTGGCTGTATTCGGCATCTGACTTTAGGCAGACGGCGATACAGCCTCTGGGGGCAGACCCCCGATTTTTTGGCATTCCGGTTTGATTTGGGCGGAGGAGGCGAGTTTCCATTTCCGACTTCCGTTTATATATAAGTAAATATGCTGAACCATTGCGATGGATTTAGAGTTTGCAGTGACGCCAGTTATGTTCCGCCTCATTAGTTCACCGTACGGAGCGTTTAACCTGGCAACAACTGCAGCCGGTTCAAACGTGATTGGTCAATATCACGCGGACTACAAACAGCCTGCAACCGGAAACCAGGGCGCCAGGGTTTGCCTACAGACTCTACATTCACTGAATGAATGACTGAATGAGACTATCCTCTGGGGACCATGAATGCCTGCACAAAATGAAATGGCAGTCCATCTGACAGTTATTGAGATATTTTAGTCTGGAGCAAAGTCAAAAAGTGTAAATATACAGTATTTCGTATGAAACTTGGTGGAATGCTAGGTCAGTAGTTTTGGTGAGAATGCAAGAAATTAAGGCTGCTCTCAGACCTAGAGTTGTCTTGCATTGGTCTGAATCAGGGACTAATGTTGTCACAAAGCATTTACAAGTGGACCAGATCAAATGCCTTGTGCAAGAAAGCTGCTCTTGATTGGTCAGAATTTCCATGTGGGAACAATCCAGGAAGTAAAGCAAACGTTGAAGAAGAGTACACTTGCAAGATAAATGTGACACTTTCTAATGTCACAATGGAGGGACAACTACGCAGGTTGATTTTAGCGCTGCTCATCGTGGACTATATTGCTGTCATTGTTCATTTTAGTCAAAGCATACAGTTTGAAAACGAGGCGCGGCTCCAACTAGAAAACAATGTTTTGATGCATTGGATGTGCTGAATGTGCATATTAAGGCAGTACAGGAGGAGGTGCACATTAATAATCCTCCAGGACTGTAACATGCTCATGTTTAACCCAAACAATGTGTCATGTGACTGCAGTTGCTTCACATCCAGGTCGGAACGCCTTCTCACCACAAACCAACCGCGCCAGAGTTCGTTTGTAACCACACCGAGACCACCTCTTCAAGAAGGTCTTGGTGTGGTTATTTTGGTGCACACCTGAATGTGATTGCTGTGTTCACACCTGCCCAAACGAACCGCACTGAGCGGGCAAACGGATTTGAGTTCGACTGAACCAAACCAAAAAGGGCAGGTGTGAAAGCACCCTTAGTCTCAAGAACTTACCTGACTGGAGACAAAGTTAAGACGTGTATCAACATATGACCTGTATGTATTTTGGTGCAGGTCTGTATTAAAATTGAACAGATTGAAAATGTTGCTGTCCAGCATTAAAATAACAAATAACTGAGATCATGGAGGTATGAGAGCTCTGAGTGGTGTCTAATTTTATATAAAGCGCTTCAGAGAGCCCTCATTTACTGTGGTCACCTTTATTTGGCAACACTGCATTAGCTTTATTATTGTATTAGGTGTATTACTGTACTCAAATACCAATTAAATAGCTAATAACAATGCCGGGCCTCACACCAGTCACCATTATAGATGTTTTGCTTGTGTAGTGGAAATGGTTAGATATATTCTGCATTGACAAACAAGTAAAATGTGAAGTTAGTTTCAGATTGAACGTACAATGACACATTAATAACCTCAATAAAGAGCATATAAAAGCAGTGCCTTTATTTTTTTTTTTTTGTTTCAGTGGGAAGTGCAAACAGCAGGCAGTGAGAGAAATTCCATGGCATTAATTACAAACTGATTAGAAGCTCCTTTTGCAGGAGGCTGTATCATTTAATTGAGGGGAAAATAATGATCACAATTCCAGCAACTTCTAATTAGAAAAACAGCTCAAATCTTATCAGGACGGCGTGATGCATGCGGAACACACATCGCTTTCAGTCGTACACAGTCGCGCACACACATCCGGAAATAAACAGTTTCTATGGAGTGTATTCTTTTGTGCTTTTTTTTTTATTCGGGGATACACACTCATGCAGGCGCTCCCACTCTGAGACAGAGGAGCCAGTTTAAGCACATCAAGTCGACTAGCGGATTATGTTTGTAGATATTACCCGAAGAATCAGCGGTGCGCTTTCTCAAAAGAGACACAGACAATTACAGATCTGATAACCCCTGAGTTGTATCGCAGTTGTTGCAGTGTGTTTACACTATCTGACATGGCTGAAACAACAGCACAAATAAGAACAGAGAGGAGATTCTCATCTCAACTTTCCTGACTTGCCTCTTATCACAAACCACAAAAATCACAGTGTCAGACGGAGCTTGGAACGGGACCAAAAAGCCAACACACACACTCCGGCACACTCGTACAAAAACAAACCACCATCACATCAAATTTTTTTTTAAGGTTGAGTTTCTGTATTTATTGGCAGCTGCTGGGTGTGTTTTGTAATACTTAAGAGGATATTTCCACACAGATAAACAACAGCTTGAAGAAACCTTTCCAAAAGGAACGCGTAATGTTTTCTGTTAAATTGGCAAACAACAGCAGGTCTGTGTGTGTGTGTGTGTGTGTGTGTGTGTGTGTGTGTGTGTGTGTGTGCGTGCGACCTCAGGGGGGAATTGCATACAGTATATGACTCGTGTTATGGCAATGACACAGTCAGAAACAGCAGCACTTTTAGTGAAGGACGCATTATCTTCCCCGCAGGTCAACGAGACAGTTTCATAACACCCCAAATGGGATTCTTATTCGCCGTGAGTAGCGCTGAGCAGGGGAAAAAAAAAAGTTTGTTTATTCTCTCTGTCGTTCATGAAATTTATACGCACGGCGCTATGATTAATAGGCAGTTTTGTCATTGGTTTTATTAATGTGAAAACGCCTGATTTATGGGCCGCGTCTAGACACAGTTGCTGCTTTCCTCGTCTGCGGCGGCAGATCAACTGATCGCCTCCAACGTGTGCGTTTGTGTGTCTCAGGCGACAGTTTTGTTGCCATTAATGGACTCTGCCGTTGTTGCTCGCAGGGCGAGAATGAACATTGTGTATGTGGGTGGCTTCTCCGACTCTTTATAAACAGAGTCATTACAGTGTATTAGGCAAAACAGCAGTAAATCAGCGCGCTGACAGGCCTGGCAGAGCTGCGCAATTGATGGCACTGAGTTGAAAGGAGAAGACGGGCGGCACAGACTAATATTTGATATTGCGCTCTCGATTGATCAGCTGTATATTTGCAGCTGTCATATTAGGGAGGTTGCAAAATTTGATTGAAATTAAAATTAAATAAATTAAAAGCCTCCACTCTCCGCACCCTCCTACCTTTATTTCCACAGAGATCCCAAGCATAACAGCCAACAGCCACGTTTCTATCCTAAACAGTGAGACAACTCATTACAATGCAACACATACACACACGCACACACTTGCACAAGCACGAACACATCATCATCATAAAGGTATCTACTTGAGGAGAAATTGGAATCGGCCACTCCCTTGGATCAGTCCGAGTATTCCTTTACCATGTCTGTGCAGGCTTGGAAGAGGATGCTGTAGTGTGTGTGTGTGTGTGTGTGTAAGGGGGTTGGGTCGGGTAAGGCTGAGGGATTGTCCAGGGAAAGTGTCTGCTTGGCCGTCCCTGGCTGAGAGGTAAGCCTTGCCGGTGGTGTGCTGAAAACCAACCGTGTTGTCGCCGGGCTGCGGAGCCAAAATCACTGACGCGTTTTAGAAAGGGCCCCCGGTGCAGGAGAGGATGGGGGTATTAAGCGCACACACTCACACACACATACACACACACATATGCACACACAGTCCTGAACATGTACAATGCTGTTGCGCGCACACACACCTACTCGAACAATACTCAAACAAAAGCGCAGGCATATACCGTAACACAGAGCCAAAGGTACACCCTCGAATGCAAACACACACATATACTGTAAGCACACACACACACACACACACGTACACACACACTCGGAGCAGCGAGCCGAGCCGCTGTGCCAGGTGGCAGGGGGAGGCTCTCGGCTGAGAACGAGCAGAGAGGAGGAGGAGAGGCTCTTGGCCGGCCTTGAAAGCGAGAGGCACAAACGGCAGCGGCGATGCCCAGGTTTGGATGCGGCCGGGGGAGCCCTGGAGGGGTTTCCTGGGCACGCAGGCAGGGAGGCGGGGAGGGTTTGCTGGGACGCTTTTTGGGCCGCTTTTGGGCCGTGGTCAGCCCCCTCTGTAACAGAGAAGTGTGATCCCAGACACAGCTGTCCTGTTCTGAGCCGGACCTCCTTGTCCACGGGCCCAGAGCTGCAGCAGGGACGGAGGGATGCTGCGGCCGGCTAAGACTGGGCTTACACACACTGTATTGTTCCCGGCGTCAGCGCTAGATGCTAAATAAGACGTACCTTCTCCCTCTGAGCTGTGTGTGTAGCATGGCGGGTTTAGGACAAACGCTATGTTAATTATCTCTGGAATAGAAATACAACACCCGGAGATAAGGCGCTGTGTGTTCGCACCCGGCCCGCTGAGGTGATCAGATAAGGGGGAGTTGACTGGATACAGTAGCCAGATGGATTGAGCACCCTCACACAGCAAAAAAAAAAAAAAAACACCACACGAAAAAGAAGGTCAAACTAAGAGAATCCTGTATCAAAACGGAGGAGAATCTGCACCTTGAAATGTTCAACACTTTCCACGACAGAGTGTGATTTTAAGTTGCCAGCCACCGCCAGCATTTTTGATCATATTCACTTTGAAGACCCACAGAATAGTTTGTTCTTTGGATATGTGAACAGTATATACATGAAACTAATGAAGAGACCTTATTCCATTTCTTTTTTATCAGCACTTGAATTTGTGCATTTTCATTCCTTACGTCAGTTTGAATTGTATGAATGAAAATAATAATCATAATGAAAAATATCCTCGTTGAGGTACAGTGGAACACGTTGCCATGTTGAGTGATCTGTTGTCTCTGTCTCCTCTGTTGTCGTCTTGTCCGTGTGTCACTGTCACCGTCATGGACATCTCATTTTGTCCTATCAAACTTGTTTGCTTCTTCGTCCAAATCAGATTTAGAATATCAGTCTATCCACATCACCACGTCTTGGGCAACCGTAAACGTTTCCGTTGGCGCTGGAATTTTTGTGCAGTTCACAAGTGGCCACATTTCTGTAATGATCTTCCTCCGGTTTCAAGCGGATCTCTATCTTCGTTTGTTTTTGGACGTCGCAGTGCTGAGGGGTATTCCAGGTAGGAGGTTCAACAAACTCTGAGTCTAACCCTGAACTGAGTTGATTTACTCTGAGATGGGAAACTCTGAGTTACCGGTTCCAGAACAGCTGATCTGAGTTAGTTCAGTCAACTCTGAGTTAAGCCGACAATAAAAAGCCATCATCAATGGAGCTCCGACTCCACGATTCACCATGGCAACAGATAAATAAAAGACAGCGCCTCCATTTTAATCCAGTGGATGTAGAGATACTAATGCAAGTGTAGCAGACAGTGCACGTTTATCTTTAAAAGAAGAGCCTGAGTCAGAGCGAGGAAAGTGTCAATAAGTTAACCATAAAGTTAATAAAAAAGTTTTATTCAGTGTTGTCCGTTTATTCATCATTTATCAGACTTACATTTCCTTAATGAAGATAAAGTGGCTGTGTATCAGGCTGTAGATACATTAGGCTACATTATATTATTTATATACAATAATATATTTGTTCAGATTTAATCTGATGGGGAAAAACACAGGAGGCAGCAACTGAAAAATAGGAAGATTTAAAACATATAGGCTAGGCTATAGATCAAAGACATAAAGACATGACTGTAAACTCAGTCTGACCCAGTAATAATATGTTTGGTGATTTGCACTTGAAAAGACGTTGAGGTAAAATACAGTAGATTTTAAAATGTTGCACATCTATTTGTATCTTGACTCAACAGCATTCAGTGACTTTATTTCAGCTACAAATGTAGTAAATTTAAAGACACTGAAATGCTGCACCATTGCTCACTCAGAAATATGAACATATAATCCCCAATATTAGGCTATAGGAGTTATGTTCCATCAGTGCGACCAATCACATCAGTGACAGAGATCATTAGTCACTGATACTACGTGTCTATACTGATTTTTAAAATTTAAATAATTAGACCTACACATTATGTGCAATAAACATGTGGGAGTTGCTCTGACAGACTGACAGTCTGATCCTTGTGCACAGTGTTATAAAAAATAATAAATATATAAAGGACAGAGGTTTGATTCTGAGCTGAGGGTGAATTCTCGCTGTGTAATATTTAAATGTTAAGACAAAAACCGATGTCCAAAGAAATGATTGATGTGCATAAATTCAGTAACTTCAGACAGTCCTGAGTAACAAACTAATATCCAGCAGGATTTAGACTGTGACAGACGGTAAATCTCCGCTAATTAATGCGCTTCGATACAAGCTTTGACACGGACTGAATGAATGAGGAAATGAAACAGCGTGTAAGAGGGAGGAGACAGAGAAAAACTCAGGGTTTATTGAAGAAAACCTGTCAGTGAGCAGGTTAGGTTCACAGAGTCTGTTACCATGGTGACTGACTCAGAGTTTCAGTTACCTCTCTTTCTGGAACGGATAACTCAGAGTTTCCCTCATCTCAGGGTTAACTTACTCTGAGTTTTCACATAACCCGCTTTCTGGAATACCCCCCCTGTTTTATTTCACAAGATGTGTAACAGTGCCCCCTATCTTATAACACTGAAAGCACAGATTGCTGGAAAATCTGGTCAGTGGCGGGGAAGCATTGACAACACATTCTCACTCCGATCTTGCCACATATCGACATTTGGTCATGGACTTTCCACGTCCACATATGACGTGAAAGGTACCCTGGGTGTGTTGTGGTTAGGTTTAAGCAACAAAAACATGTGGTTAGGTTTAGGCAACAGAAACACATGGTTAAATTTAGGCAATAAAAGCATGTGGTTAAGTTTAGGCAACAATAACACGTGGTTATGTTTAGGCAATTAAAGCATGTGGTTAGGTTTACACAATAAAAGCATGTGGTTAAGTTTAGGCAACAATAACACGCGGTTATATTTAGGCAACAAAAGCATGTGGTTAGGTTTATGCAATAAAAGCATGTGGTTAAGTTTAGGCAACAATAACACGTGGTTATGTTTAGGCAATTAAAGCATGTGGTTAGGGTTAAGTAATAAAAACGTGGTTTGGTTTAGGCAACAAAAACACATGGTTAAGTTTAGGCAATAAAAGCATGTGGTTAAGTTTAGGCAACACAAGCATGTGGTTAGCCTTCGGCAACAAAAACACGTGGTTAGGTTTAAGCAATAAAAACGTGGTTATGTTTAGGCAATTAAAGCATGTGGTTAGGTTTAGGCAATAAAAACGTGGTTTGGTTTAGGCAACAAAAACACATGGTTAAGTTTAGGCAATAAAAGCACATGGTTAAGTTTAGGCAACAAAAGCGTGTGGTTAGGTTTCGGCAACAAAAACACGTGGTTAGGTTTAAGCAATAAAAGCATGTGGTTAGGGTTAGGCAATAAAAGCATGTGGTTAGGTTTAGGCATTAAAATCATGTGGTTAGGTTTAGGCAACAAAAACACATGGTTAAGTTTAAGCAACAATAACACGTGGTTATGTTTAGGCAACAAAAGCATGTGGTTAGGTTTCGGCAACAAAAACACGTGGTTAGGTTTAAGCAACAAAAACACATGGTTAAGTTTAAGCAACAATAACACGTGGTTGTGTTTAGGCAACAAAAGCATGTGGTTAGGTTTAGGCAACAAAAACACGTGGTTAGGTTTAAGCAACAAAACATGTGGTTAGGTTTAGGCAACAGAAACACATGGTTAAATTTAGGCAATAAAAGCATGTGGTTAAGTTTAGGCAACAATAACACGTGGTTATGTTTAGGCAACAAAAGCATGTGGTTAGGTTTACGCAATAAAAGCATGTGGTTAAGTTTAGGCAACAATAACACGTGGTTATGTTTAGGCAATTAAAGCATGTGGTTAGGGTTAGGCAATAAAAACGTGGTTTGGTTTAGGCAACAAAAACACATGGTTAAGTTTAGGCAATAAAAGCACATGGTTAAGTTTAGGCAACAAAAGCGTGTGGTTAGGTTTCGGCAACAAAAACACGTGGTTAGGTTTAAGCAATAAAAACGTGGTTAGGGTTAGGCAATAAAAGCATGTGGTTAGGTTTAGGCATTAAAATCATGTGGTTAGGTTTAGGCAACAAAAACACATGGTTAAGTTTAAGCAACAATAACACGTGGTTGTGTTTAGGCAACAAAAACACATGGTTAAGTTTAAGCAACAATAACACGTGGTTGTGTTTAGGCAACAAAAACACATGGTTAAGTTTAAGCAACAATAACACGTGGTTATGTTTAGGCAACAAAAGCATGTGGTTAGGTTTAGGCAACAAAAACACATGGTTAAGTTTAGGCAATAAAAGCATGTGGTTAAGTTTAGGCAACAAAGCATGTGGTTAGCCTTCGGCAACAAAAACACGTGGTTAGGTTTAAGCAATAAAAACGTGATTAGGTTTAAGCAATAAAAACATGTGGTTAGGGTTAGGCAATTAAAGCATGTGGTTAGGTTTAGGCAATAAAAACGTGGTTTGGTTTAGGCAACAAAAACACATGGTTAAGTTTAGGCAATAAAAGCACATGGTTAAGTTTAGGCAACAAAAGCATGTGGTTAGGTTTCGGCAACAAAAACACGTGGTTAGGTTTAAGCAATAAAAACGTGGTTAGGGTTAGGCAATAAAAGCATGTGGTTAGGTTTAGGCAACAAAAACACGTGGTTAGGTTTAAGCAATAAAAACGTGGTTAGGGTTAGGCAATAAAAGCATGTGGTTAGGTTTCGGCAACAAAAACACGTGGTTAGGTTTAAGCAATAAAAACGTGGTTAGGGTTAGGCAATAAAAGCATGTGGTTAGGTTTAGGCAATAAAAGCATGTGGTTAGGTTTAGGCATTAAAATCATGTGGTTAGGTTTAGGCAACAAAAACACATGGTTAAGTTTAAGCAACAATAACACGTGGTTGTGTTTAGGCAACAAAAACACATGGTTAAGTTTAAGCAATAAAAACGTGGTTATGTTTAGGCAATAAAAGCATGTGGTTAGCTTTAGGCAATAAAAGCACGTGGTTAGGTTTAGGCAACAAAAACACATGGTTAAGTTTAAGCAACAATAACACGTGGTTGTGTTTAGGCAACAAAACCATGTGGTTAAGTTTAGGCAACAGAAACACATGATTAGGTTTAGGCAGTAATAATGTGGTTAGGTTTAAGCAATAAAAACATGTGGTTAGGTTTAGGCAACAAAAACACGTGGTTAAGTTTAGGCAACAAAAGCATGTGGTTAGGTTTTGGCAACAGAAACACATGGCTAGGTTTAGGCAGTAATAATGTGGTTCGGTTTAGGCAATAAAAGCATGTGATTAGGTTTAGGCAACAAAAACACGTGGTTAGGTTTATCTTTTGTCCTGCTGTGTTTCCTCCTGACGCCGCCGGTTGCCATTAATCTATAAAGGCACCGGCCGCATATCATGCTGATGTTAAAGGACACCTTTTTTGGTTGGTTTCTGATGCCACAAGTCACTGCCTAAGCTTTAGATTTCGACGACTTCCGAGTGAGACCGGGCTCTCGGAAAATCTCGTTAATGGCGGGGAAAGAGTTAAAAGCTCCAGCTCTCTAAACTTGTAGTGTTTTTATCTGCTGCGGTGTACTCTGAACCACAGGGGAGCTTCCCATCTCAGGGTATCCATTGTCCCTGTTGCCCCTGAACTCTCCAACTACCGCAAACAGGATCAGGTCCCAGCGGAGGAGGACTCTAAGAAAGGAAGACTGTGAAGAGGAGGCAGTAAGGGGGGAGAGAAGAAGGAGGGGTGAGGAGGAGGAGGAGAAGAAGAGACCAGGTGGAGGAGGGAGGATTGAGAAGCCACAAAAAAATGGGGGATAGAGAAGAGAGGGAGTGAAAGATGTGAATTAACAGAGTGCTGGTGAGGTATTCTGGTTGGGGCTGGCTCACGTAAAGTGAGCTGTGGGGCGTGTAAAGTGAGCAGGGGGCTATTTGGGTCGTTTTCACATGGAGCCTGGCCAGACTCCAGAATTGAGCGAGGAGGGAGAGAGACTGAGAGAGAGACAGTGAAAGAGGGAGAGACTCCTAATGGCTAAGCCTTTCACTAGGCCACACTGCAGTGAGCCGTAATTGAAGGTAATTGTTGGGAAGAGCCGACACACACAGCTTCCCCACTGTTCCCCGGGCCGAGATGGACAAGCCTGGGATGACAGAGAGGGGAGGAAAAGAGAAGGTGTGGAGGGAGGGGTGTTGAGGGTGAGGACCGTGGGGAGGCCAGGTGAAGGAGGAAGGGGAGGAGGGAGAGCTGGAGGATAGAGGGAGATTGCGTTACCCCACCTCCACCGTCCCCAACTGTCCTACACGGCATTTGTCTGCTCGCACAATTGCGTAATTGTGTCCTCGCTAAATGGTCCGAAGGGCTGCCGCAGCGTCTTGGATGCAGGTGGGCAGGCTCGGGTGACAGACGGACAGACAGACGGACTGAAAGAAGACAGAGACAGGAGAAAGAGACCTGGTGCTGAAATGGCGGCAGTTGGGTGAGCTCACGTTGGGACACCAACTTTGAAACATCCCAAAAAAAATACTTTTTTTTTTTTTTTTTTTTTGACGAGGCCTTCACTGCAGTCCAGTAAATTTGATCTTTTTTTCCCCCCAGAATCCTTCAATGAATACATTTCGCTCTTTGTCACACACATACACAGACATTTTCAAATAGATTTCATGAGGTTGTGCCGAGGCGATGATGTTCATGTGTGTGACTCCGAGCGCTCAAGTGTGTGTATGTGTGTGTATGTGTGTGGGTGTGTGTGCGGGCAAGAGATGGAGGAAATCACCTTCCCCACTTTGCCTAGCCTCCTCGGTTGGATGGGTTTAGCTCCATGAGCGCACTGGAGCAGGAAATCCAGATTCGCAGCCTATCAGCGAAATAGCACATATATGACTCCCCAGCCTAAGACGGTCTAATCAGGCCTGCCAACCCGCTAACTCCACCACCATCATCACCAGGCGCCAGATTGACTCCTGAGCCCAAATCGCAGCTCCTGCTTTACGCCATAAAATGATTCCTGTATTGGTTTCCCCTTAAACCTGGTGAAGCTAATGCAATGTAATGTAAAAATTAGAAGCACAGTGCTACTGTGCTGCATGTCAGCAAGTGCAGATTTGACCGGACGAGGCCGGGGGAGGGAGGCGAGGCCGACTGGACTTACTGACGGGGAGGGGAGGGAAGAAAAAAAATCAACCCAATTACCCGGACGAGCTACTGTTCTGCAGCCTCTTGCGAGTAAGGCTGATGAATGTGAAATGTTGTAATTTGCGAGTGCTGATAGTGACAGAAAAGTGGCGCTAGATCCAGTAGAATTAGAATTAGAGGAATGAAAGACAGGATCCGATTTACCCTATCAGAAATGTGTTTTTTTTCTCCCTCACCAGCTTTTTTCGCTAAATAAGCTCGCTCATCTTTTATTTCCGAAGTAACCTTTTTGCCTTAATTACTGAATATCTGTGATCCGGGGTCCTGCGTCGCCGTTGGCATCGGGGGGCTTCGGCTGAGCACACGCATGCACACACACATCAGGACAAGCTTTGATAATTAGCCAAGCAAAATGAACTTTAATTCTTTCTTTTCAAATGCGAGATCTGGCCCATAATTACTGCTGTGTAATTAAAAGTCCCAATCAATCTGTTGGATTGCAGAGTCTCAATGAAAGAACAGGAGAAATTAGACCTTAATCCTCAGAGCACTGTCTCCCGCCGCGCCCCTCACTTCTCATGTCCCCTTCACACGTGTCGGCGTTGACGTTCACACACACACATACGCTGTCAGGCACTCTTACATTTCAGCCCCCAACCCTGAAAAGACAAACCCCATTTTAACAGGGAAAGCTTCTTTTTTTCCCTCCTCCTCACCTCCTCCTGCTAAAAATGTATAATATAATATAGACCATTATGTTCTTTAAAAACTCATTACAGCGTTTGAAATGGGAATCTTGGGAAGTCTGTTTAAATATTGCCTCCTCCACATTGTGCGGAGATGGGGGGAAAGACACATCGGGGGACGTGGCATGCAATTAAGAGCAGAATGGATTAGTTTCCTTTTTAAAGTTATTGAGACACAATGAAGGGAGAGGCTTTCTCTGTTCCTCCCTCTCATCATCTGTATTGATGGCTCCCCTGTAAGCCCCTCCGCTTGCCCTCTCCCAGTTAATGACAGTTTGCATTTCACACTACGGAAACCAAGGAAAACCCTTTGGCCTTTTCCTGTGAAGAGTGAAGAGATAGACCGGGCAAGAGAAAAGAGGTGTGACAGAGCCGTTTGACTTGGTAGGTCGTGGCTGTCATGGTGTGGAGAGGAATTAGCCCAAGACAAACATGTCAGAAAGACTAAAAGGCATTACTTCTCTCGCATGTCGTAACAGCCCATTCTTCTCCGCTCACGCCGCCCTGAAAAGTCACAGAATCCGAAAAGTTTGCAGCGAGGCAGAAATTACTTGGCTTACTGTATTTATGAGGCCTGGTGTGCAGCAGTTGCTGAGGCTTGTTTAAAACTAGACTGTCAAGAAGAGAGGCCTACTACTGCAGCTAGTAAGCTGTGGACATGAAGGTTTGGTTGTGTTCAAGGAACATGCAGAATGTCAAGATAGTTGATCTTTTCATGTAATGTATTAATAAGGTTAAACCAGGTACAAACCCTTATTGATTTCCTCATGGCGAAATACATTTTTACTTTTAGCAGCAGAGGGATCATGCAAGTTTATTACAACTTGGGCCTCATTTTTGTAATTTTGGCCATCAGTTCTATCAACATTGTTGTCACGAACTTAATTCTGGAAGTTCTGGAAACACTGTGGCTTTGCTAAAATTATGCCAGCTGGGGCAAGAAATGTAAGAAATATTGGACAGAGAAAACAAAGATAAAGGGTACAGTTTGAACCAAGTTGTCCAAAGCAAGGTTTGTTGTTCTGTCTAGGGACATTAATTAGTACTTAGCCTTGTGTCTATGGAGCTACTTGCAGGCTGCAATATATACTGAGTGCTGTTGGTTTCCATCATTCGGTAACCATAACCAGTTAATTCAGGTTATCATATAAATGCAGGGAGACACTAAACCAAAATGCTTCAATGATGAGAAGCCCAATCACTAGAATAAATAGTTGGGGTTTCATTCAAAAATGTATAACCAAATCTTCAGAGAATTCGCAATTTTTTTTGCACTTTTCCATCTGTTACTGTTATGCGACTATTGGGAGTGGGCTCATGGAGATAAGAAGTAGGTGGCGCTGATTCTTAAGTCAGGTGCCTCTGCAAAAGAAGGCACAACGATCAGTTCAACAATCAATGTATGATAAGGGAGAGCACCCTGGACAAAGGAAATAGAAAGATTTGAACAACTAATATTACAGCTCTGTGCTCTTTTAAGAGTTGTGGTGACAGCTTTGTGCGCATAATGTTCCGAAAGTGTGTTAAAAGCCATCAGAGATGATGAAGAGAGCTTGCAGTGGCCTTTTGCAATGACGATACATTATAACTGCATGACATCATGTATTTGCTGAATCTGTTTCACTCGCACTTTGTTACATTTCCCTTTTTCAATACACCAACTTTGTGAAAAAAAAACTTTTTTGGGGGGATATTTAGAGATGTTTTCAAATTTTTGGGTTTGGGTTTTTTTCATTTTATGCGAAATTCAAAATGCGCATAGAAATAGGTGGATGGAAACGCGACTGATTTTACCGTTGTATATTTATACAAACCACAGATATGTAACATCCATACGTTATTATGTAGCGAGTAACGTGTGGAAGTGTTTAGGCACAAAAAACTTATTTTGGCTTAAAATACCCAGTTTCAGGAGCACAATTGCCACTGGAAATGCCACTAATGCTTCACAAATTCAGCTTTTTGGCCCTGTTAAACCTGGTAGTAACATACATTTTGAGTGATCCAATCCAAGTGGACAACTGAGACACATCATTGTTCACACCTGTGCCTGTCATGCATCTACAGCTGACCACTTGTGTTCAGATTTCGTTACTGCCTCACGCACAGTTATTGCGTCCACACTTTTGCTAGCTGCTCTGTAGCATGCGTGTTAGTCACGTTAGCAGTTGTGTCACTACAGCTGGAGATATCGCTGTCAGCAGAATTCAACAGGTCTCCTTCTATATGGCAAAACGAAGTACTGTCAGGCAACACTTTGTCCAACTCAATATAAAATTGGTAAGTTATAGAGCATCAGCGCACTGTCACCAAAACAACCTCCATGTAGTGTTTAATATGTGGTCAAATGCACCCCACACCACCTCTGCAAGTGGTTTGAGAGGTCACATCACAATGCGTCTTGGTGGTTGTTGAACATGTAATCAGAACTACGTCACTTTAGAAACATGGAATGATAATTATGAAACGTACAAATGTAATGTGTCTGCGGACATGTACAATGCTGATATTTTCTTTTGGCGACTGGGATGAGGGCTGTTATACATTGACCATTGTTGTGGTCTCGACAAAAGGAGTTCACTCCTACTCCATAAGATACCAACATTGCTGCGTTGATGTTTGGTTCCTTCTTTTCTCTCTTAGAAGTGTCTGAGTTGGATTTAACTTTTGGCAGCTGATCAATAGGACCGTGCCAACCATGTGATCATGACAGGCCGACTTCTGGTTCAACTTTGGCTGATTATACTTTGGCAGATTTTAAGATAAATGTGGATTCCACGACTTCATATCAGGAAGATTTCTCCAAATGTGTACAATCTCTTTTACGTTTTATATATGTGAGTGTTAAAGCTCCCCCCGTCTGATAGAATGATCTTTTCCATTCCCATGTCTTACCTTTCACTTCTCTCTAAACTTGGGGCACAAAAAAAGTTCTGAGTAACCAGAATTTGCAAAACTCAAGGAGCCAAACGCCGTCACGGTGGCCTATGTTGCTCTTGAACCACTAATATCATTTTGCATAGGCCCTAAAACGCAGGGCTTATGATTAAACACCAAGCATATATTAAATTAAACCATTTCCCCCCTTTTTAAAAGAAGAGGTTAAAAAACTGCATTAATCGTGTCAGGTATGAGAAATGGTATGATAATCAGCCTCGTTTGGAGTCTATCCTGCCGTGGTTACGTGGACCGCTAATCCAAAGGCAGCTCCTCTCCTGCACCTGAAAGCCCTCCTGATCCCGGCTGAATTCTAATGATTGAAATGAAAGGCATCAGCATGCCAAATCACATAATGGAAAATCCAGAACAAACGCTATGACCCCCCCCCCCACACACACACACCCCGCGGCCTTTCCTTTCACTGTGTCACATCTTATCTGACTCCTTATTCTATCAGCAGAGGTGCAGCACAATGGGGACACAAGTCATATGTGCTTTATGTGCAGTACAGAATACTGTTGTGCTAATCTATACTGATGCATACAAGGCTATGGGCTGATGGATCAGTTTGCTGATATGGTTCCTCTATCAAAGATATCAGACGACGAGTGTCATCTAAAGCCAGTATGATTGACATATACATGTTATAATAGTTGAGTTTACGTGTGTTTTCATTACTGGCCCATTTTTTTGATTATTTAGTCTCTTAAATGTCACAAAATCATAAACTACCCATCGTAATTTCTCATGATCTCAGAGGACTTCTTCCAGTTGCTGGAAATAATAAGCACATTTTCACATTCAGTAAGTCTGGACAAAAGACTGTCTGGCATGTTGGCACAATAAGTGACAAACAATTTCTGACGAACTTTCCATCAACCAGGGCTCAACACTAACTTTTATAAGTGGTTACCAGAGTATCAGCCAGGCATCATCAGCTTTGTGTTTCCGAAACTGAAAATATGGTTGCCATTTTTTAGTCATCTTACATTTTGAGTAATGAAGATATTTTTCAGTTACATGTCAGATTAATAATGAAAATGTGACGTAAAAGAGTGGTTAAAAGCTCAATAACAATAACTGACCTGTTAATACTTAAACAGAATTACAGAAGACAATGAAATATTAAAAAAGCCAACCAACCAAAACAGAACAAACTGACAAAAAAAGATGATTAAAACTCCATTGAATAAACAGAGAGTAAATAAATAAATAAAATAGAATAAAAATGAACAGGAGAGATAAAAAAAAGAAGGTAAAAACCAATGGTTAGAAATTAAAAAATCAAGACTGTAATGTTACCTCACATTAAAAGCCAGATTAAAAAGACAGGGCTTAAATTTACATTTAAAAATACAGAGAGAGCTCGCCATCCTAATATCCAGAGATAGCGAATTCCACAGTTTAGGGGCGTAAAAACAGAAAGCGCTCGTATTTTTATGGGACACATGAGGGACATGTGTTCCTCAGACTAAGACTTTTTCTTTGGAAAATCCAAAGGATGTCATGTTATGCACATTCCTTAGGGGGCGATCACACAGAAATGAGACGCTAGAGACACGGATGCTTCAAAGACGCTTGAAACACTGGAAGCACTTATCCAATGCGCGCTAGCTACTGGCGTCTCACGCTCAAAAAGTTGGAAAATATTTTAACTCTTCAGCATCTACGCACGTCTAAAAAGAAGCGTCTACAAAAAGAAGTGTCTAAAAAGACGCCGGGAAAACGGCTGTCTAAAAAGATGCTTGAATGCACAATGGTTTTACTGGCGTCGCGTTTCTGGCGTTTCATCTCGGTGTGATTGCTCCCTTAGTGTTTTGCCTCTTTCAGCTCTGCTGCAATGCTCACAGTAAGCAACAGTAGCTATCATTCGCTAAGGGGTCTGCTAACGTCAACAAACGATCGCTACCCACCACAACAGAGTCCACACATGCTGTTTCTAGTATATGCATTCTGCAGAGGCAGCCCA
Organism: Epinephelus fuscoguttatus; assembly: GCF_011397635.1. Taxonomy (NCBI): domain Eukaryota; kingdom Metazoa; phylum Chordata; class Actinopteri; order Perciformes; family Serranidae; genus Epinephelus; species Epinephelus fuscoguttatus. The sequence continues at coordinate 5,844,721 of NC_064773.1, forward strand.
GTGGAGACAGAACTTACCTAAGTACCCTGTAGCAACTTGATATCACGTGACGCACGTTAAGTGGCGCCCCTAGCACACACTGGACGCGTTGCACTGCAGCTCGTCAACAGACGACCGCGCAAGGTTATTACTACTTTTACTTAAAGATTTATGCTTCCTCCACCTCTGCATTAGCTCACAATCATGTGTGTACAGCCGCTAATTAAACTGAGTTCTCACCTGAAGAGCCGATCTCCAGAGCTATGACTCGCCAGGAATTATCTTTTTGGCCACTGTCTTTCTAAAGACGGGATTGTGGGTTGTTAGCTCAGGATATTTCTCGACATCAACAACAAGTCTCTCCTCATCCATTCTTTGTCACACACGAGACACAGCAACAGCTACAGAGTTCTCTTTATACGTCAGTGGTGAGGAGAGGAGTCGAGCTGCCGTAGGAGCAGAGAAGAAGAGCTGCTATGGGAGCCAGTATTTAGAGAGAGGGAGTAGAATAAAAATGCATTTAATTCCGGAGGTGGCGAGACTGCAAATAGACTTGAAGTGCTGCTGTCTGGTGTGTCCAAAAGTGGCTTTGCTAGCTAGCTAATCCTTGTCCCATTTATCGTCTGATAAACGGTAAATTCATCAAATTCAGCGCCCCATATCAAACTTTCAATACCCCAACAAAAAACAGAGAACTCTTAACATTAGAGGAAACACTGACATGTGAAATATATTGTGATATTGTGATTTTAGCTAGCTTATTTTAGCTAATGTTACCTTGCTTGCTAACACAGATGAATTGCCAGCTAGCTAATATAGCAAAATACTGGTGTCTTTAGTACCAAGGATAAATTTCACTAATGTAACAAATATTAGCACTTAACTTGTGCACATTGGGGTGCACATTTACTGTTTCCTGTCCCTACTTTTATACGTTAAAAAGTGGTTGCCACTTAGTAACAAAAAGCCAAAAATTTGTAATTTCCACCAACCTGGAAACTGCGACTGTTAAGCCCCGTCAACTAAATGGTAATCGACTAATAATTGCTGTAAATATGATTTTCCTCAAAAGCGTTTGGGAAAAAAAAAATCGGTTAATTTTATATAAAATTTGACAATTTAAGTTCAGTCTAGTGTTATTGTCATATGTTAGTCTGAACACTGTAAAGACCATGAAAATTCATATAATCCTGAAAAGAAAAAATGTCTGTCTACACACACACACACACACCTACACACACGTACATGTATGCAGACACACACAGCGGTCCTCCATCACTCCTGCCACCCCTTCATCACAGCAGAGCAGCCTAATCACTCACTCTGTATCCTAACCAAAACAAAATGGTGCCAACCAGTAGCTTTTAGCCGTGTTTACACTCCTAACTCCCCCACCTCCCCACCCTCTCCCTCCTTCCCTCCCTCCCTCCCTCCCCCGGCGGCTCGTGGCGGCATGGGTGATTAATTTGGGCTGTGCAGACAGGTAAACACAGGCCTATTTAGATGGCTTACCCGCCACCATATTTATACTCAACAGGACTAAGCTTCAGATAGAATATCCTCAAAGCTCCCATCTGTTTATTTTCTCTAACTGCTCCTTGAGCTCCGTCCTGACACCCGTCCTCTACCTTCTTCTGCCTCCCCCTCGCTCTAAGCCTGACTCCCTTCTCCTCCTCCTCCTCCTCCTCCTCTTCTCTCCCACCTCCTCCCCTCCTGACCTGCCTCACTCTCAGGTCAAACATGGGGCAGTTTTTGTCGTCTCCACAGAGACGGCAACCTCATTTGTTTAAAACTTTTAATTCAAGTAAAATAGGACTTCCATGAATGAGGCCTCCTTTTTAGAAATATTCTTATATTTATTCTGTCCCCAGTGCAATACATTCATGATTTTACCTTTCTGTCCCCTACGTATGTTTATCTTAATATCACAAAGTAAAACTTGAAAGTCAATCTTTAACTTTTGAGTTTTCCTTTAAGATTACATCAGCCCATTAAAAATTACACCAAAGCCGACTTACATGGGACTCCAGCTTTTCATACACTGCCATGATCAGCGAGGAATGTGTGTGCATCAGATGAAATCCTGATGTGAAGCTGCAACATGTCAGCACCAAAATGTGCTGTCGAAATGTTGTTTTTCTGCATGAGCTGGAGTCTAACTTGGAATTTACTTTTTTAAATCGTGTAGTTTTTGTATGTTCACACCCGTTTTGAATTTCCACTTCTTGCTGCAGTGCGTCTCATCCTGAGTCACGGACAGTAACGAAACAAAAGGATGAAAATATGACAGATTATGACTTTAAACCTCTTATCATCACACTCGCTTTGACAGAATGGACTTTGGCATGACGTAAGCATGTTTTGGACTTCACCTAGCACATCTCAGTAGTACATGTGATGCAGAGATGCCAAGAGTCTGATAAGGCCTTGGAACTACGTGAATGACAACAATCACAACATGTTTTCGTGCTTTTTTTTTTTTTTTTTTTATCTCTGACGCACCGACTCTGACGTTTATCTATTCCAAAAATTTGAAAGAACACTGTGGGTTTTTCTTGGTGTTTGAATCACCAGGGGATCTTTAGGTGGAGATAGCAGGTCAACAGTATGCACCACATTAGAAGTGGTGTACATCAACTGAAAGCTGGGAACTTGAAGGTCAATTTGAGATGCAGCTCAGCACTGAGTGTCAAGTATTTCTAGCTATTTAAACTTAAAGGTTAGAGTGTATAGGGGCTTAGAATATTATAATGGAAGTACGATGGCCATTCCCATGCTTAATGTTATCTGATAAACTGTTGAAGCAATTTTGGGTTGTTATCAATCGTTATTTTCTTGAGAATTGTTAAAAAATGTTAAAAAAAAAAAAATCCCTCCAAAACACCACATTAAGAACCAAGACCTTAAGGAACACCACTGAAAAAATTATGCTGTCAATTTACAGTCATATTTGGTGTCAGAAACTTTTGTAATCTGGAGATTTCTACAGGAATTGCATTTTTATGTCTTCATGCCAGAGAGAGCCATGGCTGGAGGCATTAGTATGTTTTCGATTGTCTGTCCGACCGTCCCATTGTTGTAAACATGATATTTAAAAAATGAAAAAAATGTCTTAAAATTTGGCACAAACGTCCACTTGGATGGCGATGAACTGATTACATTTTGATGATCAGAGGTCAAAGGTCAGGGTGACTCTGACCTCGTCTGTCTCATTGTTGTGGACATAATATGTAAAGAACACCTTGAGGGATTTTTTTTTCAAAGTTGGCACAAATGTTCACCTGGACTCAATGTTGAACTTTTTATTGGTGGTCAAAGGTCAAAGGTACTGTGACCCTGCATCTGTCTCATTCTATTAAATACAATATCTCAAGAACACCTTGGATTCTCAAGAATACCCGGGATTCTCTTTGAATTTGGCACAAGTGTTCACTTTGACTCAACAATGAACTAGTTAGATTTTGGTGGTCAAAGGTCAAGGTCATTTTTGTTAATGTGATATCTCAAGAACATCTTGAAGTAATTTCTTTAAATTTGGCACTAACGTTCACTTGCACTTAACTAATTCTAGTTTTGCAATTGCATGGACGGCTCTTTGCGCTGGAAACTGATGAGAAAACCCTCTTTTTTTTAATATACCTATGACTGCCATGCATCCTCTGAATGCTCGAGGTCTAAGTACTTTGTGGCTGTTCAGTTTAATGAGGCTCTGATTATCCTCAAGGTCACAATTGGTCATTTTTTACAGTGACGTCAAGTTTTAAAAAACGGTCTCACTGCAGTGAAATGGCTCCTGTGGGGGCTAGTATCATCACACATTAATAAAATTGAACTATCTGAATCCACAAGAGTTTCGGCTGTTGAGTCGTACCCAAGTTATGCAATTCATAGACTGTTTATTGACCCCAGTATGCAGAAATATTCAAATACCATATGCAAAGAACCACATTTGTGCTGCATAAGAAGACAGCATGGTTTGTGTCCAAAACCGCATGGGACTAGCATGAAGTGGGCATGTCTGTAAACAGGGACTTGTGGGTATCTATAGAACCATTTTCATTCAGATGTGTTGAGGTGAAAGGGACCCCTGCCAGTTTTTCCATCGTCAAAATTTAGCCTAACTTTGGAGCGTCATTTCCCCCCATTCCCAAAACGATGGCATGACATTTCTTCGGTCTTCTAGTTTCTTATCTATCTGTCCTACCTATCTTAACTCCAGCTCTCACACCCAGCCCGCCACAGAAAGGCAGCACTGTCTAAAAGACAGTAATGGCGGCCATGGGCGCCGGCAGGAGTTGAGGAGGTTAAAGCTGATAAATTACAGTTACTTATTGTCTCATTATATTTGACAGTGTAGACGAAGCCTTAGTAGGTCAATGCTTTCGCTGCTCAAGGCCATGTTCATTTGGAAATTGGAGGATTTGCCTTCATTGGGGGCAAACATTTCTGGAATACATTTAAATATAGTAATAAATATAAAGGCTAATATTAGAAAACCAGTATCATTCCATGTCAGTGCATTCACCCGCGCATACCACTGCATCACCTACAGTAGCTTCCCTCCCACTCACATACCTGCAGCTTTGACATGAGTGCAGTCGTATGTGCGAACACAGCTATGGTGCTCCTTGTCATGCTTTGCATTCCTGCAGCTGCTGCAGGCACGTACGCTGGCCCCACCCTGCCTACCTGAGGTCAACGCCGGGGGAAACCAGGCCAGACGTGAAAGCACGAGTCACATGAAGTGACGACTGCGTAAGAGGGGGCAGTCGCACGGGTTCAAAAGTGTTGTTCTGCTGTTTTTAAAGACGAGGCCTCTCAAACACGCGTCTCTTTTTTAGTGAGTTTTATGTGTGTTTTTCACATGAAGCCAAATCTCCTTCCTCCTGCCAAACTCATCTCCCTCTCCGCTCATTATACAGCAAATGTGCTTCATTAGCTTGTCTGATCAACAGGTGCAGCATGTTAACGTAATCTCCCGTCTTTTTTTTTTCTCTTCTGAATCTTAAGTGGATTGTTAGTGATGAAGACAGCGGTGGGAGGAGGGAGGCCAGTATGAAAATCCACTGATACAAGCCCTGCTAAGTGGTATTATGCATGCACACAAAGTACATGCAAGTGGCATTAAACACATACATGCATGCAGAATCACACTCAGAGAAATCACGCATGGGCGATCGCTAATTTAATTACTGATCCACAGATTCTTAGCGCACAATCCGTCCTTTAAAGATTTATTGCACGCGCAATACTGCAAACATATCATACAAATGTTTTCCCTCTCTGTGAGTCCCATCATGCCTTTGGGCAGGGATAATTACTTATCAACACTAGAGTTCCTTAAAGGGGTGTCCAAGAGCACACAGGCTGTCTGTTTGTCTGGGGATTTTTATTCCACCACCTCGTGAAGATGATTTGTCTATTATCTCCGGTGGATTTGCTCCTCTCTTCATCTGCAGCGCATTACTGCAGTCATAAAGCTGCAAGGTCAGGGGAAAGGCAGGCAGGGAGTGGGGGTAGAGGGTGGGGGGTGGTGAGGGGGGTCTTCTCCTCTTCAGGCTCGCCTACAGTGAAGCTTTACCCAGCAGAGATGTATGATACAGTAACCCATCACACACCAGCCAAGCAGTGATAAATCAGCGAGCGTGGTCAGGGTAAATATCCATCATCATCTTTATCATCGGCACCGCTATCGAGGTGACCATTTTTCTGCCGCTGTGCTTTATGGACGCAGTCACAGTGGAGAGACGAGCAGGATGAGTGTGAGAGGAAGATGACATGCGACAGAGGTCTTAAAGGGGTCGTTCATCTCAAAAGGAAGATTTGGGATTTGACCCTGCCTGATTCCACCAAAGAGTATAAAGCTTTAGTTTAGCTAGATGTTGAAGTTAATGGGTCCAGCTTAAAGAAAAGCGTTCTCAAAACACCCAGTGAGTTAGCTCCTAAATTTAGTCCACTGTTCAGATCGCACTTCAGAGCTCTGAGGGGAAACTTTGCCTGATGTTTCTTGGTCCTGGAAACTAAAGGCTGTATTTTTACTTTCGTGCAAACTACCTCTTTAAGACAGAACCATGATTAACCTCGTGATACTGTCGGCATGAGGGCTGCATGATATAAGGAAGATCTGGGATGTGCAATAACATTTTTTGATATTGTGATGACGAATGACCTGCGATAAACAAAAAGAATATGGACGCATGCATGTTGGCTATACAGTTCCTTTCTTTCTTTCTTTCTTTCTTTCTTTCTTAAGAAATATATTAAATAAATGATTTTGAACAAAATGCATGCATATTGAAAATTACTCTAATATTTAATTATTTAAAATTGCTTGATTTCATTTGGAGCTGTCTACTGACTCAGAGTCTGACGTCCTCTGGAAGTCTATTCCAGAGATGAGGGCCAATTAAACAGAATGCAGCGTCATCGTACTTCTTAGTTCTCCTCTCTAATAGCCCAGAGGTGGAGGATCTTAGAGATCTGGACTGAATGTATTTGACCAACACATCAGATAAATAGTAGGGAGACGGTCCATTGTGAGATTTAAAACTGAAAGCAATCTAATATTGATTTAACGACAGATGTGTGTATCTCAACAAAGGAAAGTGAGAAAAAGTAAAGTTTTCCCCATTTAAAACTAACTTCTTGGGCATTTAAGTAAAGATTACTGAGTTTACAAGGTGCACTTGAATGCACCATGAAGTCCCTGTTGGTGCAAACCATAGTCTGTAAAAATATTGGATGTACTTACCGTGACATCCCCTGGGTTCCCATTTTGAAGCCTTGAGTTCAGCATTCCATCCGTTGGCATCTTGATTTTTTTAGAGCCAGAAGTGAACATATTTGGTCAAGAGGCTGGCGCTGTGGAGGAGTGAGGGATAGATCTGACCGAGAGTCACTCAAAGCAGCCCCACCTTTTATTTACACATATTTAAAAATTAACAAGTTTATCCCGAGTTAATGGGATAAACAAGTGAGTTAAATAGGAATTCATCCCCTGTAGAGTTGTCTTGAATGAGGAAATTAGTCATAGAGACCAAGACCATGTTTATTTCTGTTTAAAAGTTGGACATTTTGGTGTCATGTGTGTCTATGGAGATTGACTTGCTCTTGGAGTCGGCCTCAGGTGGCCATTAGAGGAACTGCAGGGTTTGGCGCCTCCACATTGGCTTCATTTTTCAGCCTTGGTGCCCAGGTGCTTTGCCATGTGAAGCAATGTAGATTTCAGAGTTTGAAGTGCACCTGAATGCACCATGAAGACCCTGTTCCTGTGTGATAGTGTTACTGGTGTCATTATTCTTGTTCATCACTTTTCTGGCAGTCTTTTGCAGCCTCTCGATCGGGCATGTTCATGTTGCGATGCTGATGAGAATACGATTTATCATTCAGCACTAGCCAATACTCGTTACTTCCCCAATACTTCATCAATCAGCCTTATTTTTAGTGTGTGTCAGAAGAAAAAATCCTTGTGAAAATGCTTGATCACTGCTTAGAAATCAGCTCTAGGCGATACACCTGTGCATTCCTGCAACCAATGTCTCTTACACCTATTGAAAAGACTCTTAAACATGAAGAAAGACCATCACACATTTTTCTGTTAGTGTCCTTAAAGCTGTCAGTGTGCTCAGACTTTACAGTCAGAGAGAGCTACTTTACCAGTTTGTCCACTGGTATTCGCCCCAAAACGCCAGAATGCAATGCAGGTATTGACATCTCATGATTTAAAAGCTCACAAAAAAATCAAAAAACGGATGCAGTGGGTGTTATCTATGACACAGAATTCTCAGTCGTAAATTTTGGGTGACATGGCCATGTGCGCAGAGGTTCATGGATGAAAGCACTCAATGAAATTTACCTCACATGGACCCTCGTGGAAAGTATGAATTTGCCTCGGAGAGTGACTCAGTTTGTCTCACAACAAGTTTGGCAGTGTCAAAGTGCATAACAGGAAATGAAGGCAGGGAGAAGGACAAGCAGAGTTTCTCACAAAAACTGGAATATATTGATCCCCACAGATTGCAGATGTATGAAAGCACGAGGATTTTCTGTAAATCGTCACGATCGCTAACGTAATCCAGCGCCATCCGGCTCTCAGCAGCCGCAGTGCGAGTCCCTGCAGAGCCGACTGAAGGTAGCTGAGGGTCATCTATTCTATTCTACATGCAGACACAGTGCAGCTAATACCATACTTCACAGCCCAGCCTTAATCAGCCGCTGCACTGACAATGTAATTATGGAAGTGTCCAGGCACTGCAGTCAGCCGGGGAATTCTAATTATTTACAAGGCTGAGGAGGAGAGCCCACGGTTCATCTGAAACCCACGACCCGCTCTCTCTGCACATCCCAAATCATCTCGAGCGGAGGGCCGGACTGCAGGCAGGCGTTTATGAAATACAGACGTAGTGAAGAGAGACACACAGAGACAAAAGGCCTCTTGTTCTTAACTTCACAGGAAGCATTGGATGAACACAAACTTTAATTTTGCAGATATATTTACCTTGATTCCCTCCCAAGACATCTCGTCGACTCTTAGAGTTAGGGTCCGTCCCAATTCTCACACTTCCCCTCAAAATTGGCCCTAGCCCTTGTTTTTGCGTGTTTCTGCGAAGGGCTAGGGTGTCCCAAACTTTAAGGAAGGGCTTTTCAGCCCTTGAAATCCCCACTTAATTTGAAGGGCCGTGCGATGCACACTTACGAACCCATCTCAACTGAGGGGAAGATTGAATTTCCCAGGATGCGTTGCGAAACTATCCAGTCAGGCGAGTTTTCCAGGAAGATGGCAGTCTCCATGAGAAAGCCATCGCACAATTGTAAGTACTATTTTCGCAAATAAGCATGCAAAAATTCGTCAGAATGTGTTATGTTTCTGCATATGCATTGTTATCTGTAAGCGCTGAGTTAGAATATGAATGCTTGAAAATTGCTAATTCACGATGTAGCCGACATGAATATCTACAGAGTTCTCCATGAAGCCATTAATGCTACTATGCATGACGTAGGTGAACAAGTCTGTTATGCTAATTTGCATGAAGTTGCGTCCCAATTCTTGGGTAAAATTCCCTACCCCTCAACGACGAAGGGGTCATGTTGTGGGGTAGGGAATTTTACCCATGAATCTATCTGGCGAGTGCAGTTGAAACCAACGGGTAAGGTTAAGGGAAGAGAATTGGGATTGGCCCTTAGTATTTCATAACTCACTGATGTATGCCCTCAACAGCTGTGCTAACAGTTGTGCTATCTACCTGGGGAAGGCAGCTAATGCCAATGTAAGTGCTAACTTGGTTTGTATTAATGTACAACTGAGTGTAAGGGGCGTCAGGGGGAAACACGGTGGGACAAGAACGAAAGTAAGGGTGGCAGGTGGGAGGGGTAGTGGATGGGTTCACCAAGCACTTTCAGTATGGTATGTTTGGAACCAACAGTAACCCTTCAGACATGGTACCTAGACCCTAGTGTTTCCACCACAAACAGTACCCTTAAATGTGGGCGGGGTTGTTTTCACTCACTGCTCCGTCCAGCACTCGTTATATTTCCTCCTTTATCAGTCTGCACCTCGTTTATCGTCCACAGAACGACATTTTCAGAACAAAATAGAACAGGCTGCAGTGAGAGTCTCTCTCCACGCCACAACTCAGCCCTGAGCAGAGTGACCGTCCTCTACTGACCAATCAGAGTGTTCACAGCTCCACCTTTTAGTACCAGATCTGTGTGCTAGGTACCCCAACAGAGGGGGGACCAAACATGGGGTCGGTACGTAACGGTTCCATTGGTACCATCCACAACTTTTCACAGTGGGAACGGAAAACTGAACCTTATGGTACTGCTTGATGGAGACAGGGCTCAAGTCTCTGGAACTACTGGAGGGATGAAGACCCTTCCTCCTCCGATTCCTTCCGCTTAAATTCAAACTTTTCTTTGTACGAACCTGGTTTCAGAGTCGTGCTTTTGGGTTCAAACCTGTTTTTCGGAGCCTTTACACAAGCAGCATGTGTGTCCATGATGACTACAAGACCTGGTTTGCTTGGAAGTTCATCAGTGTAAGCAAAGTAAAAACCAAAATATACAACAAAGTAAAGTTGCACCAGATGATTCAGACCCAAAAAGAAAAAAACAAGCATACTGTAGGTGTGACAGTTAACCAATAACCTTACAGCGCTCCTCTGCAGAGAGCAACAAACTCAAACACCCTGGGCTTGTAGTCTTTATCCTCTCCACTTCACACGGCAGCTGGAAGAGAGGCAGAGCAGCATCTCTCTTATCAGTGTGTGTGTGTGTGTGTGTGTGTGTGTGTATGCTTGTGTACAGTAAAAGCCTAATCTAATCACCACACACTCACTGGTTCCTCCAGGTGTATTACTGTACCAGGAGTGTAATGCAGAGAGAGAGGGAGAGGGGGAGAGATAAGTAATATTGATCTGATGCGGCGATTGTCACTCTGTTGCCTGCCTTGAATAGCTAATCTCTTTTCTCACGGGTCAGAGGGAAGAAAGGCAACAAGGGCTGCAGGTTTAACCACAGCCAATCGACAAATTGTTTTCAACGTGGGGTGATCAGACACCAGCCGGCAGCGTCGGATGTGAAATTGTATCTCCCAGCTGTTGTTGGCAGAAATAATGATGGTGCTGATGATGTTGATAGTGCTGATGAACAAGTTTTGGGTACTTCTGGCGATGGATTATGGCTGAAAATACTTGGGATACTGAGTACTGCATGATAACTTCGTAATGTGTTTGTGACTAGTTTATAATCAGAGAATCTTATGTATTTAAATGTATATGCAATATAACTTCATGTTAATGCAAGCTATTTGATCATCAGGTTTAATTTAATATCATTATTTCAGCCCTTATGTTTTGGATCAGGGATCCTCGTTCACGGATGACTTCTGTATTAGAATAAAACAGTCAAGTCTTGTTTATTGAACTGTTCTGTTTCATACACACAAGCAGGTCTCATTTGTAAATTCCTAAATCGAAGACCAAATCTCAAAGCTGACAAGAGATGTCTTGTCAGATTTTTTTCGACCAGTCTAAATAAATGTTTTGCCAGTTTTAGATTATTTTATGTTATATAGCCGAAGTTCTTGCACAGACATATTTAAAATCCTAAAAATAAAAAGGATCTTGTCAGAAAATGTGTAGATTTCTAGACTATGTTATCAAATAAAAGTATTATGAAACCAGAGGCGGGACCAAGTCATTGTTTTGTTACAAACAAGTAAGTCTCAAGTCTTTGCACTCGAATCCCAAGTCCAGACAGGCAAGTCTTGAGTCAAGACCGAAGTCCGAAACATTTCGATTCTTTAACAAATCACAGTGTGCTCGTAACCAAACGCAATGCTGTCTTTACAACAGAATAATATAATATGTAATTTACAAAAGTCGTGAATGCTTTTTATTTACTTATTTATTTATTTATTTTTTATTTAACATACTTTTCTAAGAGCACTTTTTCATATACACAGCTTATTTGCTTTTTAGTTTACAATTCATTACAAAGACAATTTGTGGTCAGTGTTAAAGGGAAAATAAATAATGAAAAATATGAAAGATATAAACAGCCAATACATTTAAAGTTAATAGAGTACTTTGATGTCCTATATGACATGGCAACATGCTTTGCAGTCTTCTAATATTCCATCAAATGGCTAAAGATAAAGTAAAGTCATGAGTGATTGGTTTAACACCAGTGGTGTCCAAGTCAAGTTGCAAGTCTTTTTTGATTTTGTCAAATAGAGTGTCCAGTGATCAAATTTGTGACAGGAGTCTGACTCACGTCCAAGCCACGTGACCCAAGTCCATACCTCTAATTAAAACTCAGGTGTCATGTTGGTCAAATGACGTCCGTTTTATTTATAAAGTCCAAAATCACAAATTTGTCAATCAAAAGGCTTTACAGTCTTTATATTTCACCCTCTGTCCTAAGACCCCCAGTTCACTAGCCACTAGCATGGGTCACTAATTGTGTATATGATTTAACTCAGAGTGCAAAATATGTTTTACCACAACATTAACTGTAACCCATTAAAACCATTGTGAAATACCTAAACGTTAATCACTGCTTAATGGGTAACGTGACTAATTTAGAACACATTTAAACCCTGTTTCCTTCGGCTCATGGCCTTAAACATGCTTGGAAACTCTACTTATTTAGCCCCAACGTGCCGCAATATGTTAAGTACACAATGATAGTGTTGTTTATTAGCCTTCAACTATTTAGGCGAAATCGGCTTCATAGATTTTTGTCAAATCAACTCAAAACTCATAAAAAATTATGTCAAGCTCACACGAGATGAGCTTTTGTGTCAAGTAAACATCACGTGCTTATGTCATTTTCACAGCCTGGAGCATTAAAGTCCAAATCAAGTTGCGAGTCTTTTCTGATTTTGTCGAGTAAAGTCTAAATTGATCAAATTTAAGACTCGAGTCCACATCACTGACTAAAACTCAGGTATCGTGTTGGTCAAATGATGTCCATTATATTTATAAAGTCCAAAATCACAAATATGTCTCAAAGACTTAATGTTAAAATTTTGTGTCATGGATGCATTTGGGTTTACAGTGTATATTATCTTGAGATGATAACTGAAGTTTTACGGTATTTGTAGTTTGCAGGAATGTGAAACACTAACATTTTCCATGGGCATTCGGAGGAGATAAAACTATCCAGTATTTCTCTTGAAATGTTTTGACTCCTCTTTTAATCATCTTGCAACCCCTCACATCCGTCTTGCGACCATTTAGGGGAGTCCCAACCAGAAGGCTGTGGTCTATGTTAGGTTTCTAAACACATATTTACTATTACTTTCCTTCAAACTGAGAGCAGACTGCTGCGGTCCCCTGGGTTTCTGTGTGGTCAAGGAGCTGTTAGTGGTTGAATGTGTGGCTTAAAAGCTCAAGGTCATGGTGTAAGGGAGGGAGGAGCTGAACCCCAATTAATGTCCATCACGGGAGGATACAAATTTTGCATTTAGACATTCAGGTGCGATATTTTCCTCCCTCCACATGTCAGGGCGAAGTCCCCTTGTATCTACTCTTCATCACCCCTCCTCTGTATACACATCTGTCACCCTCTCCTCTCCCACATCTCCACCTGGAATGAGAAAGGAGGGATTGATGTGGCGAACACGCCACAGTAGTTTCCATTTACCAAGACCAAACATCAGCAGGCATATCTCTGACACCAAAGGGTCTGCCTGGGTGCCCCCTCTCCCTCTCTCATTCTCATCCCCCCCCACACCACCTCCCTTCCCTCCTCCTCCCCTCCCTCCCATACCCCCGCCATCTCCGTTTAATATAGAAGCTGGAGATGAAAAATGGTGTGCTTTTGTTTATTTGCCACCGATGCAAATGCGACCACAGCAGGATTAGTGAGTTCTCCATCTCTTTGCTGATAGCGGTGGGAAGAAAGAGGGGATTTTTATGCAAAAAAGATCTCTCCCACCCTTGCTATGACAATTGCAATGCATCACTTCATAGACAGTTTTTAATCTGTTTCAAACCAACCACACTTTGAACTGCTGGGAATGCGAGATATACAACTGTGGGTATATGTGTGTGTGCCTGTTTGTGTGTGCATGTGTGTGTGTGAAAGAGAGTACTTGTGTGAATGTGCTGTATGTGTTTTCCTGTGATTAATCTTTGGAGTTGGTTTAAGCACACTGCTGACACAGCACAGATCTCCCTCTCCCTCTCTCTGTGGCTAACTTTGTCTCTCTGTCTGCATGCCCTTGGATTTAGCTTTGAATAACAAAAAGTTTGTATCCTAATTCACTGTTGGTCCATTGTGTCCAACTTTTCTCACATTGTAAAGAAAACTTAACTCCGAGCCTGTAAATTGATCTTTAATCAAAAATCTGCACAATTTAAGCTACTTAGATTTAAAGACTCACGTTTCCCTCTGTACGAATTTCAGCCGAGAGCTGCACAAGGAAAGATTTGTTTGTAGGAATCCTTCTTTTTTAAATAGGTGTGAATGAAGAGTGACCCCTCCATCCAGTGAAAACTCAAATAATCAGTTATATTTTGATATATATACTGGATTTACAACAATGCCTCTGGTTTGGATCAAGCACATTTTCTGCGACTAAATCTGCAAGTATTTTTTTTTCCAATACTTTCACAATATTTATTTAGTAGGTCGGTTTAAAAGGGGCAATGATTTGGTGGATTTCTAGGCTACATAGAACTATGTCTAGTTCTATGACGATGATGTAATCACAGCAAAGGTTCCAATTACTACAGTGACTATGTTGACGTGTACACTAAGGGTGCTTTCAGACCTAGAGTTGTGTCCTTTGGTCTGAATCAGGGACTAATTTTGTCACTAAGTTGCACAGTTGCCAAGAGCTGATTCATCTTCTCACTGTCCGCAAAGCAGTAATGATTGTGCTAAGTGGCTAATGGGCATGTAGCTACTAGGCTTGGGCGATTGGACGAATACATCGCCAATCGCCCATCGGCTGAGTCCATCACAGCGATTTTTGTCATTTTATTTTGCTAAATTAATGCTCTGTCTCCACAGAATTCAACTCGGTAAATATAGTCCATAATTACTATGTAGAGCACAATTCAAAGTGTGCGCGTATTGGAACTGGCAGCTTCACACTGATTTCCAACAAGTCTTTCACAAAACACGTCAGTGATGGCGGAGCTGAAAGTAACGTTAATTCATAAACCATATTTGAGAACTCCATCAAAAAAGATCGTTATCGTTGTAGTAGGACAGGTATGTTATCCCTATCTCCCACCTGTTTGCTCATTTAGAGGCTGTGAGCGAATGCGTCCTTCTTCAGCCGTCAGACTCTTTTTAAAATGGTGTTGGACAGTCATCTTCAGCCCGTCTTTACAGCTTATTACTCAGCAAAGCTCTCAAGGTGATTTATTTTTTTTAATGAATAAGAGTATAGTCTATAGGCTGTATGTTTCAGTAAAATTTCAATTCATTAATTTTGACATTAAAGACCACAGTCAGAGGATAAGGCGCAGGTAAGTTTATTCAAACAGAATAAACAGTTGGTCGGTCCACAAAAGTTACGCAGTAGCAGTAGCCTATGATAACAAATAAGTAAATATAAGCGAAGGACACTGGAAAAATAAAGTGCAAAAATCACACAAACACATAAAATAATAATGTCCACTCCCTTTGCGCTGTCTTTAATGCCGTTGCGGACGTGGCAAAAAAAAACTTAAGCTGTTATAGCTGTTCTAAAAGCCTCTCGTAGGCTTATTGCTTGAATAAATAAATAAATACAAATAATAATAAATTTAGGCTAAACGAAGAACAATGGAAAATAAAGTGCAAAAATCACATGAAATAATAAAGTCCCTTTGCGCTGTCTTTAACTCAAAAACACAATGTTTTACATGTGTTTGGAGAGGAAAACGAGCATGTTAACCTTATCTGGCTTTAGCAAAGTGTGCATATGTTTAACAGTGTTACCAGCCGTGCTAAACACCCTCTCTGATGGCGTGCTTGTTGCCGGTATGCACAGATATTTCCGTGCCATGTTGGACATGAGTGGGCTCGCAAAGCACGCTGCATTTTTTTGCTGCATTCATGTGGTGTCAAAAGATCCGAGTTGCTGAGTTGTTTTTCTGACATGAGGTGGCGTTCATGTGAATTATCCCATTCCGAAAGTCATTTTTCGATTTTTTTCCTGACATCACATGAACGCAACACCCCCCCTCTTTTTTTTCTTTCTCCGCCACACACACAACTGCCGAATATATCGGCAACCGCAGGTTGATGGGCTGATGGTGGCCGGTTGGAAATTTTTAACATATCGCCCAACCCTAGTAGCTACTTCCATGTTTCAGATGATACGTCATGTTTGTAGTCGACCAATGAAGATGAGTTTACATATCACCTTGGGTTCGTCCTTCACCTTCTCAAAATGATCCCACACTTTGGATTTCCTGCCCGACATGTTATTAACTAGCCTGTGGAATAACCGCAGGTACCAGCCCTGGAAATGAACCTGATGAGGACACTTCCTGTGTCTGTCCTTTCAAATTAAAGTCCCACATGGTCCAGACATATAGGTTTTGATTTATTTTGACAAGGCACAGCTCCTAGTAGAGTTTCACGTTTGTTTGTTTGTTTGTTTGTTTGTTTGTTTTTTCCTACGACTAAATGACCAATGGAATCTTGCTGACTAATGACCTTTCTGGTTGACTTGTGTTTGATGGACTATTCGGGTGCAGTCCTACATCTTAATGTGATTTCTGGGTTCTAAAGTGCTTGGAGATCCAAATAGTTGGTCCAAATACTTCAAAGTAGAAATGTTTTTCTTGGTTTAACAGACATTTTATTCTCTCCCCTCCTTTCCTGTAATCAGTCTGCCAATAAAGGTATTGGAGGCCCAAACACATAAAGAAACCAGTGCTGTCTGTAGATCCTTGATAGGAGTCGATTCAATTAAACATGAGTAGACATTCTTGTCAAGAAAAAAATTAGCCAAGTGACATCATCCCCCCTTTAATGCCTTGGGTTCAAGAAACTTTCCAGGTGTGCAGGTGGGATCGAAATGATGGTTCGTAGGCCTAGCATGGTAGATAAGAGACATCTCAGGTTATTCATCTGTCTTATAAAAGGATGAACGTTTATAGAATCTATGTGTACTTCTTTACACAAAAAGAAAGGGAAAGAATTGGAGCTGTTGTTCTCTGTAGGTTAATATGCAGTGGTTTTATTGGTCCAGCCCACTTGAGATCAAGTTGGGCTGTATGTATGTGGCCCATGAACTAAGATTAGTTTGACAACCCTGCTTTAAAGAATGTGTGTATAGGTGAGTTAAAGCAGTGAGCATTACTGTGTGTTTATTTCGAGGGCAGATTTCTGATATTACCATATCTAACAATGATAGAGGCTCAGCTCGTGCTGTTGTTAATTCATAGATGGCCCAAACATGTGGCAGTGTACTCTTTGTGGCAATGCATCCAATTTCAAATATTTCCTCCGTAGCACTGAAGTGTATAGCAGAATAAAAGAGATGGGTGTGTATCCCCGGAGTCCATTTCCTCATAAATAAAGCCTGTCTGCTTACTTTCCTTTGCATGTTCCTTTGATTCCACGTATTCAGACGCGTCTCAGTGTCAGATCAAACCTTCAAACATCCATCACCTAACCCTCAGGAGAAAGGAGGAAATGCCAAAATCCCAAACCGTCATCAGAACACGCTTCACTGTTGTCGCTCCCACAGACAGATACAGCGAACTCCGAGTTTCCGTTTAGGATTTCTGACTGACTACACAATTATCAAGGGCTACGGGCGTATGACTGCATATCATGAAAAGGGAAGAGAAAAGGGGGTAAAAGGAGGAAAACACGGGCCTGTTTATCTTTCTAGCCGCTGTTGGCGTCCTGAGGAGAGTGTCTGGCTCTGGGTAGATACCAACGGGACGACACAAAGGCGAGATAAAGCGTTAAGACATTTTTTACTCATCAAATTTAATAAGCCTCATCTCAGACACACAGGTATTCAGCGTGGCGCTTTTCAGGGAAAAGGTAAACACATCCATTTTGTAAGCTCTTG
Source organism: Epinephelus fuscoguttatus (assembly GCF_011397635.1). NCBI lineage: Eukaryota > Metazoa > Chordata > Actinopteri > Perciformes > Serranidae > Epinephelus > Epinephelus fuscoguttatus. The sequence goes on from NC_064773.1 coordinate 5,862,236, forward strand.
CAGAGATCCAGAAAAAAAACAAACCTCAAACCAGCAGCTGACATGCATTCTAAACGTGTCAGGGTGACAATAAGATACACTATGAATAATAGAATAAACAGATACATATTTTCCCATATGCCTCCTTCCTTCCCTCTGTAGTTGACACCTCGGCGGTGTGATAAAACCCACATCAGAAATACTTTACTTTTCGTGCTCCGCCCTTTCCTTCCTTCCCCTCGTTCTCGGCGGCGCAGGGGCTTACCTGTGCCCTGCTCGACTGACACCTAGCATTCGAAACAGCTCGCCGGGATTTAATCAGTCGTCATTATGGCTGAGGAGAAAGAGGCTGTGGCACAATGCTGACACAAAGACAGTCTAAGGGGATCTTTGTGCTGTAAATGTGCTTCTCACAGTGGCTGCGTGACAGCTGACGGTGAGTCGCTGAAACACTGATCCACTGTTTCCTTGTAGAGACATCAGGGTGAATACAGAGGTGCCATGGCGTGCGCTGAAAGCTGCCTCAAAGACCTGAATGCTGCACAACACCTGCATGGCTGCTGTGGCGGATTAGGGTGTCAACACACACAATGGCTGAGGGAACTCAATGCCTTTTGACTCGCCTCGCACCCCCCCTCCCCCCTCTCATACGCTGTCTGACGTCCCCCATTGTCAAACACTCTATTTTATTTATCACCACAACAGCTCAATGGGGAATTAAGGGTGAGGAAAATGGCGACAGGTTATTGAAAAATATTTATACACTTTGAAAAATAAACATTTTTCAGTTAAAGTTCATTTCAGTCAGGGATTATCCGGAGGAGGTGACAGAGGTTGTTGTTTCCTGTTTCCTGTACTTCGGGGACTTTGGTGACATCTGTCTCTGGTGCAGCCCGGAGCCAGCGGGAAAACAAGATGGCGGAAAAACGTACAGAAGAGAAGGAGGAGGAAGAAGAAGAAGAAGAAGTCCATTCCAGTGCAACAGATGGAGCCGAGAGCGGGTGAGGAGGAGGGAAGGATAAGGGAAGGCTGGTGAGTCTTCGGCAGGAGAATTTGGCAGGCCGGCAAAGAGTGTCGGAGCCTGGCAACGCCACAAAGAGCCGTGGCTCTCGATCCAGCTCTGCTCCACACCTCTCTGGCAGACATGCCATCACAGGCTTTGTTTGCATGGGTCTGTGTACTACTGGGAACCTTGGAGAAAATAAAGAATGAGGTGCAGTAGATGTGATGTGTATGATGAACAACTGCCTTATTATGCTATGTGTTTATGGGGTTCTCTCCATCTTTGGTGCTGGGCGCCATCGTTGTGGTGCTACACAACACTTCAATGAAAAATATTGCCATGACAAAGCATAGGTGTATTTTACCGTATGTAAATCAGATTGCATACTGTGGGCTGGACAATTTTAGTTGGAACTAAGCACTTGAACACTTGAGAAAACAAAACAAATTGCCAGTAAAAATATTGGCATTGTACATTTCTCTAAACCACAAATATCTTACATTTGTAGCGGATACATTCAACTTAACATTTTGACAACATTGTGGTAGAATCGCAATTATGATCAGGCAAAAAAACAATATGGTTACAGTTAGGAAAACATAGTGTGGTGGCCTGAAATACCTGCTAGAAAAGCAGCAATGTCTCAGTAAAAATCCACCATTTTTCGTGGTGCTGTCTCCGCTGGAAAAACAGCAACAATTGCTTCAAAACACAAACTTTTGGGGGTTATAATGCAACTGCTCCACCTCAAATGTTGTGTGAGGCAAATGAAACATACGAATATAATGTATTCGTGGTTTGTAGAAATGTACAATGTCATCATTTACTCCTGGCAACTGGGCTGCAGAAAACGTACATATGAAATTAGTACCATTGACAGAGATCTGGATCTAGATCTCTGTCAAAATGTTGAAAAACAAACAAACAAACAAACAAAGGCAGTATTTCACTGTTAGGAATCCATTTAAATTGCATCAATCTGCACCAAAAACAAACAAGTTGTTCTTCAGCCACTGGCCTGTGTGTGCACCAAACTTCATTTAGATCTGTAAAGGTTTTGAGAAGTCATGCTGTCTAACAGACAGACAGACCAACAGGCCTGGACACATCACCTCTTGGCAGTGGCAATGAAAGCTTCCATGAAATCTGCATAACTCAAAGGTGAGCTACACCCATTTTCGATGATCTATGATCCAAGACAGTCCAAAGATATTAATAAACATGAACAACTCTCTCCCAAGTCCAAAAGCTAGAGGGCTGAAACTTAAATCTGTGATGTCATCAGGTATAAAATCTGCAGCTGCTCCATGGACAATGAATTGGGAAATATGTTAAAGATGACACTGAGAGTACCCAGAGGAATGCTCTGGGTACATGGGTTCCTTTTCTGTTTGAGAACTGAGAACACTACAATAACTTGTTTGCAATCTTGTGACGAGTATGAAGCATGAAACTTAGGTGGACAGGAAGTGATAAAACCAAAAAGGCATGAATTGGAAATAGACGAACTTGACTACATTAAAGTGGTTGGATGAATGTGCAGACAGTAGGTATAGTCAGAAAATTAAAACTCATGTTGGATGTGACCGATACAAACAACTTGGACACGACTGATGTTTTGAGTGAACTACCTCACTCTGCAGGCCTCCAAATAAAACTAATGTCACACTGTGAGCCAATGAAAGCGTACAAGTATTGGAGGACCAGAACTTTTTCTAGTTTAATTAGTGGCCCGGGCTATTATTTGCTTAAAGGGGAAGTTCCGTTTTTTACAACCTGGACCTTATTTCTGGCATTAAATACGGTTGTTTACTCACCCAGATTAGTTTGGTGTCATTTGGAGTCCTTCCGAAGATATTTAGATCCACGAGAGCTGCGTACATCCATATAGTGGGAATGATCGGGGCACCGACAATGAGGCTCTAAATAACACATTATCTGCCGTGAAACTCGTTCATTTCACCAATATGATTTTATGAATCACTAGAGTTGCTTTTCATCATCATCTGGGTCATTTTTAGGAAAAACACTTTTGATTCTTTTGATCTGAGGACCCTTAAGGCCCGAACATACTCGGGCAGAACGTACGCGGAACGGACTCCGCGAGAAATGTCTGCAGTCACTTCCGCGTTGTAGTTTCCTGTAAAAATGTACGTGAAAAGTCCGCGTGGTCGTAAAATCTGAGCTTTGCGCGCACAGGGCTTGCGGACGTCCGCTTTGAGTCCACGTGGACCTCCGTGGAGTCTGTTCCGCCCAAGTATGTTTGGGCCTTTACTGACTGAAGGAGTATGAATAACTTACTGGGAAATCGAGGAATGGACACTTAATTTGAGGTAGCTAACAACCTGGTTTTATGCATCTGAAGAGCGCCAACAAATATTCGACAGTTTCTACAATCAAGCTTCCACCTCACCGTCTGTGTCACCAATTTCCCGTCTCCTTAGATTAGCATGGGTCAGGTCTCTTTTTATAGATCACAACTTCTGCGTGGGAAGCATCTTTCAGGCCTTGTTTTGTGCGTACGCAGTGTTTATGAATGAGACCCCAGGCCTCTAATTGAGACAGGCCTTTATTTGTCAAAATGTGTCGCTACACCGGGCTAGTAAAAGGGACTGGGCTTTTAATTGAAGTTTTACAGCATTTCAACTCTGTACATGGATGCACAGCTGTCAGGCTAACATTACTAGCTAAGTTTAGCCACTATTTCCATCTACTAGGTCAACCGTCCCCTCAGGTCTGGTAAAATGCCCTTAAAAATCTGGGTCCAAAGACACGGAGACAGCACGTTGTTATTGTATCCAACTTGAGGCATGTTTAACACTTAAACCTTTGTGTTTGACATGAGCTGACTCCGCTTCTCCAGACTGAAGACGGAGGTTTTTTTTATCCACATCTGCAGCTGTTCCTCAGTGAGTTTTTGTTTTAACTCCTCCCCTCTACATTCTACTATTTTTAGGACTTAAAGTGGCCCATGTTTTTTCCCAATTAGAGCACTTGAAACAGCCGTAAACTGCGCAAATGATACGCATTTGTACAGTGCTGACAGTCTTTGCCTCCAGTTGCCTGCCATCCATCTGGACAGCACATCGATGTATGATGTCATATGCAGAGAAGCTGTAGAATCAAGCTTATTTGGGTATAAATAAGCTCCCATTCATTGTCTATGGAGCACCTCCAGACTTTATACTTGATGATCACAAATTTGAGACTTCCTCCTCTGGTGTCTGGCTTTGAGAGAGAGTAGCTCATGTTCACAGATTGATTGAACTCTCCTCGGCCATGGATATAACATATTTGAATTCTTATTTTAGACGTTCCCCTTTAAATCAATATTTCATTCAGACAGCGCTGAGTATTTATGTAATCTCTGGTGTCAATTACCTAAACTAAAATGATAGATTGACACTAACGTGTAAAAACAAACCAGCGCACACAACTTTTCCACACACGCACAGACACGTTAGACCGAAACATATTAGTAAAACACGAAGAAACAATGAGCGAAATCTCCTTCGCTGCGAGCCTGCTAACACTCACACACCCTGGATGAATAGATAAGTCCAGTTTAACTCGACTCACACTCCATATTTTATCCCAGTCGGAGTAAATCTCTTTAACACTGCTGTAGCCTCCCTTCCTCCGCTGCCCTTTGGTGACAGTGTTGGCAGAGTAACAGTAATGCAGTAATGGTATCAGAGAATGAGGCCCTAAGCGCTGGGCTTTGACGGGCCTGCCTGCCGATGATGGATGTCTTCAGAAACTAAACTACTCCGTCCTCTGCACCCCAGAGTGCCGCTGTTGCGTGTTGGGATCCCCTCTGTAATGCCACAATGGATATTTGAGAATGGGAGTGTGTGTGTGTGTGTGTGTGTGTGTGTGCGTGCGCGTGAGAACATGCATGTAGCTGGCTTTAAAGTGTTTGCATGTGCTCTGTGGAGTTTTCTGCGCACATGTGCTCAGACTTAGTGTGTGTGTGTCCTGCTTGAATGAACTTGGGAGAGTCGAAGGCTCTTAGCGTGGAATGTGAGGGATGTTATATAAACACATTACCGACGGTACCAACGTACAGCCGTACACACTGCTGGCGCCAGCCCACACTGCATTAGCTGACATTTTATACAAAAATGGTGAAAATGGACCGTCTGGTGAGAACCAGAAAACCCTCCGTCGCTCTCTCAGACTCTGTTTGGGTTGAAGTTGTTCTCGTTTTAGCCTCCTTTGACTTCTGATGGCTGACTCTGCCTCCCAGAGGGACTGTCACGAGGTGCTGCGGTCATTCAGTCTGCTTATGTGACCTGACAATTTAAACGGGAAGCCTAAAGGATTTGGTAATTTACATCAAATACAAGGATGGGAAATTAGTCAGAGCACTAAATGTGATCTGGTTACACGACAAAAGCAACGTGCAGCGGACAAATACATACACACTCCAGCACATAAAGCATCTCCTGTACGTTTACACACTAAAATGCACCAATAAAATCGTAAACAAATGCGGAGAAATGTGCACACTAGCAATCAAACAGACACGTGTTCTCCCGTGCACACCGAAACCAACACACCGACTTTGAAAAAGCAATTAATTCCAGATAGCATGGACATGAAAGGCAGCGGGATGCTGTGAACATTAAAAGGCACAGAAGCCCGAGCGTTGCTTTCCTGCGTGTCTTTAAGGCTTTCTCAATCCAGGCCCTTCTAAATAGGATTCAATAATGTCCAGGTTGCTTGTTTTTAACTTCAAAGATTTCCCACCAAACGGCTTAAGTCCAACACAGAGAGGAAGAGAAGGAAAACACTGACAACTCATTAAATGTCAGCGTTCACTTTATTACATTGTACTCTGCTTTCCTGTGCCACCAAAGTGGTTTCACCGCTGACACGGGGGAGCAAGTTGGAAACCTGCTCTCCGTTGCTTTTGGATATTCTTGAAATCAGACGTCGCAGGACAAATGACCAGTGTCTGAGCGAAGTGGGCGGAGGCTGGTGAAATGTTTGAAGCTTGTGCTGCTGACCAGGAGGAATTCAAGAGGTGCTTCACATGACACACATTGAGTTTTTATACTTGAATCACAGACAGGAAGGAGGGAAAAGTGATGAATAGACATTATAGGTAATATGTCATTTTGTCACTCAATAGATGTAGATGTTAGTCGGACAGTTCATCCCAAAATAAAATATACTTATATTTCCTCTTACCTGTAGTGCTATTTATTAATCTAGATTGTTTTAGTGTAAGCTGCTGAATGTTGGCGATATTGGCCATAGAGATTTCTGCCTTCTCTCCAATATAATGGAACCAGATGAACACCAATGTCTCTTTCCAGAAATCATGACCTGGTTACTCAAGATAATCCACAGACCTTGTTGTGAGCAGTTTCATGTAGGAACTGTTTTCTGTCTTCTGAACTACACCCGGGTGGCACGGTGAGGCAGTGGTTGGCATTGCTGCCTCACAGCATGCGGGGTTTGAACACAGGGGATGTGTTTGCATGTTCTCCCCCCAGATGCTCCAGCTTCCTCCCACAGTCCAAAGACATGCAGGTTAATTGGTGACTCTAAATTGTCCGTAGGTGTGAATGTGAGTGTGAATGGTTGTCTGTCTCTATGTGTCAGCCCTGTGATAGTCTGGTGACCTGTCCAGGGTGTACCCTGCCTCTCACGCAGTGTCAGCTCCGTGACCCCCAACAGGGTAAGTGGTTACGGAAAACTTTCAGCAACAACAGATTCGTTCTCCCAACTTGTCAAATATCGATGCTTAGTCAGGGGCCCGACATGTCAAAGTATGACACTCTGGGTACCCCTCCAGCGTCAGCTTTGGACACTCAAGGACGGCGAGTCAGTCTGTTGAATGCGCTGTGAAATGCATGAAATGTACAGTTTCTACAAGTTAAATGTATGCAATCTCTTTTCCTCTAACTTATTCACACAGCACCTTAAACCTAAATACAGGGAGGAGGGATTACAACAGTCATAACTGATATGTTATATGTAAGTGAGTGTATCTATATGTTGTTTCATTGTTATTGTTGTTATCGTTGTTGTTGTTGTTGTTACTATCATCATTACTATTGTTGTTGTTATTACAGTATTATTATTATTATTGATATGAGTATTGAGTGAACAAGGGGTAGGACCAGATAAGTGTGTACTTCTTCCTACTCCTTTTGAACATTTTTTGTTTAGTGCATTTATTTCAGTCATTTACAACTTGTAGTTTGAGTACACAAACAATAACTCATACACATAATTTATACATTGAATAAAACAATAGTTAATTTCCTTTCAATACTGAAAACCAAAACATAAATATCTACAAATGCACTGACCGAAAAGGTACAGGCTGAAGCCTTAGCTTATTTTGCCTACCCTTCTTACATTAATAAGGTTTTGTCAGCTCCCTTTGGAAAAAAAGATAAAAAGAATGAAAGAAACGAAACAAAATGTGTATATTGTGTACACAAAAGGAATATGAATAGTGTTCATAATTCTGTTTTGTATGTACTAATGATGTTATTTTTAAATATCTTTTTAAATCTATGAAGCGTGTTGCATAATTTCATTTCTATTTCTAAATAATTCCATAAGTTTACACCTTTTACATCTTTGCTTTACATTAGTTCTTGCCTTTGCTTTTTGGAGCATGCAAATCCCTCTTAGTTGATATTGACTCACTTTGACCTGAAACATCATCTGGATACTTCCTGGAAGCAGATTGTTATTTACTTTATACATAATTTGTGCAGTTTTAAAGTCAACCAAATCGGTGAATTTGAGGATCCGTGAATTCATGAATAATATGTCTGTGTGTTCATGATAATCAGCTCTGTTAATTATTCTTATTGCTCGCTTCTAATATAAAAATTGGGTTTGTGATTGTTTTGTAAGTGTGTCCCCAGACCTCCACACAGTAAGTGATGTATGGATCTGTGAAGGAGCGATACAGTAGATGTAATGAATTTCCGTTGAGAATGTATTTTGTTTTGTTCAATATTGCAATAGATTTTGATATTTTGTTCTTAATATGATTTGTATGTGGTTTCCAGCTTAATTTGTGATCTATAATATCTCCTAAAAGCTTAATTTGTGAATATATTGCTTTCTTCTCTTTCTAATTGTTTTAATCAATTGCTTATTTTTATTTCATTTTTATATTTTACATGTTCAAATAAATAAATCAAATTTAAAAAAAAATCAAACCTACCTCTGTGTTTGAAATGTGCTTTATAAAAAAACATAGTCACTTTTCAAAATACACTTAGAAATGCTTAGAAAGCTCTGGGTAGCAATGGTGCATCGTTGGGTTTCAGAAAAATATCATGATTTGGCTTAAAATAGGTATGTTTGTTACTCATGTAAGGTAACATCATGTGACTTATGTCACATACATCATATGATATCCATAAATAGTGTTGAATGCCACACATACTAGCACACTACATTGTTATTAAAATAACTCGACTAACTTTTAGTTTCACACGTGACACAAACCAAAGTCTCCCGGGTGGAAGTCCGGAGTATGTTTGACCATCCACCTCCCCATCCTATGTGGACTTTCTTGCTTGTTATAGTACAGCAGTTGCTCAGAGCATCAAAAAAAAAAAAATGCCGGCAGCCAGTGTGTATCATGCTGCCACTAAAGGGAGTCTCTGAGCATTAGTATCTGACGCTGAGGGCTATTCACCAGCTCACTTAGCTAACGTTACACCTCAGCCAAGGAGGGAGGCATCAGTGTTTACATCTTCTGCTGTCACGGGCACAAGCCTTTTGTCCATGAGCAGATGCACGCTTCCTTCTGCGTTAGTGGGAGTAGTTTGGTAGAAAGAAAATAGTTCCTACATGAAACTGCTCACAACAAGGTCTGTGGATTATCTTGAGTAACTGGGTCATGATTTCTGGAAAGAGACATTGCTGTTGAGTTTTTCAAACGTATTTTGAGCACCACAAGCTGAGTGCCATCTCGTTGCACTCTGCAGCTCACACCAAAACAATATAGAAATCTAAAAGTGTGTGTTTAATTTTGCCGTGAACTGTCCCTTTAATGTGGAAAGTTTGTATGATGGTCCATAGCAACTATCTGAACAACTGTTAAGACTTTTATATCAGTTTATGTCTTTTTTGAATTGCAGTTACATCATCTGGCGAGAGCTCTCCCTCTGTCTCAGTTGATGTTGAACATGCGTGACATGTATGTAAACTAGAGACGCAGGTCTTGGCCCGTCCTGCACGCCGCTGTCCATCAAATGCTTTCTAGCGAGCCTCCCGAGTTTGATATGTGCCGCAGAGGCAGTATCCAGACTGGCAAGACGAGCCATTTGGAGAAAAGAAGGAATTGTGTTACAGGTGATGAAGAGGGAGGACAGGAAGAGAAAAGAAGAAGAAGAAAAAAAAAACGAGTGGTGGCAAACCTGTCTGCGTCTTATGAATTTGTGAAACAGCATTTGAACAGATCGCCTCTCACTTCCTCTTCTTCTCCCGCCCTCCCCGCGCCTCCCATGTCCGTTAACCCCCTCGTAAAGAAACAAATGTTTCATCACCGGGGAACGAGCACACGGGGATGTTTAACCAGGCGAATGGAGTGCCTCCTCCTTCTCCTGGGCCGCCAACAAACCGCTGGCTGGGAGAGCGGCCAGGAAGAGAGGCAAGAAAGCCAGTCTGAATGTCAGCTGGCTGGGCTCCGGCTGCAGCAACGCCATCTCCCAGCACACTGAAAAACACACACACACACACACACACACACACACACACACACACACACACACACACACACATCCAGGCATGCATGCACATCAGCATGCAAGTACACGCAGCACTATACATACAAGCAAACACATATTCACCCTGTCACGCTGTTCACGCTCAGAATCGCAACAGCACGCGCTCAAACACACACTGGTGCGTACACATGCACAACTCCGAGTCCCCTGGCAGCGCGTCTTTTCCACAGCGCAGGCCTGTGATACTGAGGCTGAAGGAATTTGCTGTGGATTACTTCTGGACTGAGGCGGGCAGCTTTGGCAAGGAGCGGCCAGGCCACTTTGAGGATTTAACCAGCAGCAGCCACTGCCTCCCAAAAGCCCCGGGAGCCGCCCCGACACCGGCAACACACACACTTACACACATGCAGTCTCATCAAGTGGTACGTCGAGGATTCACGGTCTGAGAGCGCTGAGATTGGGGGCCTTTTTTTTTTTATTTTAGGTTAAATCAATGGAAGTATTTTATCATCTTGTGAACCCACCCAACAGATGTTGGGTGGGTTCCAAAAAGGGTAATACCTCCTTCCTCAAATGCTGCTGGAGCAGACGGATTGGGTTACTAGTGTCTGTATTAGTGGTGGCTACAAGTGAGGGAGGGCGGTGTGTGTGACCTGTCCCTCGGAGAAGTGCGGTAATTACCCAGGGAATGTCAACACTTCCACGCAGCTCGGCACCGGTCATCTCAGGAAACTGATGGAGTGCGAGAGGGGAAAAAAAAGCAAGAGAACACGCATGTGTCTTCCCCCCGTTCACCCCGTGAACTTTTGAAGAAACCACTCTCCCCTACACTTGGACTTCACACAGAAAAATCCCTCCAATTTTTTTCCCCCCATCCCACATCCAAGCCTTCTCAGCCTGACGTGAAAATCTATATATATTAATCATCCTATCATAAATGATGAGGGCAAGGACAAAACTGAGTGGAAAAGAAAACCAGGAGAGGAAAAAAGAAAAGCAGTGAAAAGAGCAGCGGAGAGTGGATGGAGGAGTCGGGTTTCAGTAGGGGGCAATGCAAGGCTACACACCGAGAGAGCTGAGGCTGACTGCTCCCAGCAACACACACACACACACACGCACACACACACAGATCATCTTTTAATATCAGCCACACCACTGTATTTACTGTTCCTTTATGCCACATCAGTGGTATTTGCGGAATGACCAAAACATCCTCGTCATGGTCAGCATTTCTGGAACGCTTCGGGCAACGTGGGGCATCCCTGGAAATAACCCCGGAGTCAAATAAATGATGATACGACAGAAAAAACGCTGCAAAAATAAAACTTAAGACAATTCAATACACATATTTGCAAACGGAGGACACTGCCACTAGAAAGTCGTCCATTTAAACACGTCCTGTGATGTCTGAAATTCTTGTTCTAGCAAAATATTTTCCATAGAATACAATGCACTTATAATAAAAGTGTGCATCCCGCCTTCCTCCACTGCCACTGCATATCCACACTCATCAGCAGCTTTTAATCTGGCCAGAATTAGCATATTCAAATGGTTTTCCTAATGACTTTCATCTGGCAAAAAAAAAAAAAAAAGGTAATTTCATACACGAGAGTAGCGTTCAACTTTCGAGGCGGCAAAGACAAAGCTGAGTGCAGGAGGGGAGAGGGGGGCAAAAGATGCAGCGGGCAGATTGCCGGTGCAGCACGCGGTACGGCTTGTAATAAGGTTGCTTTTAATTGAACATATGGGCTTCAACTTTGAACCGTAAACGCTGGCGTCCTGTATGTGCGGGAGTCGCTCAAGGGGGGGAGAAGGAGCTGTTAGCGCTGGTGTAAATGGCATATCACAGGCTAATACTGGGGTGGGAATGGGAGGATTCAAACGATCAGGCCACCGTTGGGTGGAGATGGCTGGAAAGCACATGAGCACACACGCCTATATGCACGCAACACACACAGACACAAACGCACGCAAACTCTTTTGAAATTTTATTCTTGAGTACAAAAACAATTAAGAGCAGTGGTGCTTTGATGTTCAGTGCTGCCCTGCAGGTCAGGAGGGAGAGTGTTTCTTTATCTTAATTGAAAAAATTAAATCATTAACCTGATGCCACTGTTTCTGAATGACAAGTCCTCTGCTTTTCACTCGTTCCCAGCTTACCCTTAACTAGCAGCGAGAGAGAACATGAAGAGACATGCTCGAGAAGAAAGTAGGGGGAAAAAAAAGAATTTCAATAACACAAGAAAAAGAAAGTTTAGTGGGTGTAATTTGATTAATAATGCTAAACGGAGGCTGGGAGGGGGCAAGATAGGACCGGGGGAACAAATTAGCCAGCACAGCTGGGGAAGGACTCCGTTCGGCAGGGTATCAAAGGCTCACAACACCGCCTTTCTCCTCCACGCCTCCGCAAACTCAAATTGAAATTCGGTATCTTGTCATACGAGCTTCAGAAGTGTCTTCCTTTATTGGGCTGGATTTTTTTTCTCTTTTAATTTCACTCATTCATTCCTTTATTTCGTTAACGAACATGAAAACGGTGTTTTTTTGCCTTTACAAAGTCAAAATCAGTTATTAAAAGTGATCAATAGTATTATTCCAGCCACATTTAAAAAATAAATAACAGATAGGAATCATATTTCCCTGACTGCGCCGTTGGAACGGATCAACAGTTTAGAAAAGCATTAAAACTCCGATGAAGCAGCTCGTAAGAAGCTTAAGTGACTCACATGAAATCAGCTTGTGTACATCAGTGACGCTGAGTGAAAACAAGAAAACATCCTGATACAATTAACCGTGGAGATGTGCGTGATTCCCTAAAAGATGTTCCCTCGTATTCAAATGCCCACGACATGCATACATACGTTCCCAGATAACGCCTTGGCCTGTGTTGAGATAGCGGATAAGTGTGTGATAGTGTGTGTGTCGGGTGGGTGTGGGAGTCAGCTTGTCATAACACATCTAGCGTTTAGCGGGCTAATCGTGGGAGACGACCATGTTGTTTTGATCACCTGTAGTATTACGGCTAATGTAAATAAAGGCTTACACTGGAGGCCTGTCACTCTGGCTGTCTGAGGGCTGCGAGAGGGGAGGGATGGTGATGGTGATGGTGGTGGTGGAGGTGGTGGTGGAAGGAGGGAGGGAGGGAGGGGGGGTGTGACCAAGGTAAGAAAAATCACTTCTTCTTATCTCCTTTCCTCTGACCTGAAACAGTCAAACTGCAGTGCATGAAGTCACAGAGAAAAGAGCTGGTGGAGGGGAAAACACACACAGCAGTAATCTCGATGGCAGACATTAAAGGGGCGCCGTGTGGCGATACATCATTGTCCAATTAGTCGTGATACCTCGACGTAATTACCGTAAATAAACAAGATGGTGGTGGGGGAGATTTTTGACTCTGGTTCTGAATCATGAAAGTAACAACACATAATGTTAAAAAACACTATTAGTAAAGGTCCAAATTTTACTTATCAGCAAAATATTTGCATCTATCAAAAGTCAAAGTTCTCATGCATATGTCACAGTATATTTTTTTTTTAACATATTTACTCATGCATTGTCCTGTAAGCGACTTTTTAATGTTGTAGCTGCTCGATTCGAGCTCATTTTAACAACTTAATACAAACCGTTTGTTGGTTTTATTGCTTTTTATAATGTAAACTATGGGAGCGTTTTGTATGTAAGAATCTCAGTTTGAAAAGTAACTGCCAGATATAGCAGTGGAGTAAAAGGTCCCTCTCAAATTAAGTGACGTAAATGTAAGAAGTGTCATTTGCTCAAGAACTTAAGTACAATTCTTGAGTAGATTTATTTAGTTATTTAATATTCTATGGAAAATTGTTCTGTGAAGTACCCAGTCACATGATCAGTAAACAAACCAAAATTGGTAAAGAAAAATTATAATTATTACAAGGAGACGAATACAGACATTCTCACATAGGATTCGTCGCAATGTCTCAACAACGATGCTTTCAAAATGGTAACGTTATCTGTTTAATCTTCACCTTACATTCACGTCCACCATTTTAAGATAAATGCTTCAAGTCATAAACAGGAAGTGATAATATGTAGACAGCATTAATGATACAGTAACATCACATCACATAGCACAAAGTTAAACTTTGATTAATCCAATGCGTCAAATCGCTGATGATCCATTTTTTTCTCCAAATCTTGTAATTCAGAAAAAAAAAAAAAAATGTCATTACTGCAAGTATTTAGGCTATTTAGAGCCGCAGCTAAATATTGGTATTATTGAAATTGTATTCTTAATTTATTTTCCTCAATAATCAATAAATTGTTTGGTTTAGAAAACATCGGAAGGCTAGAAAATGCCAAATTTCAATTTCCTAAAGCCATCGTTGAAGTCATTAAATGTCTTGTTTTGTCCCTAACCCCAAAATATTAAATTTAGACAAGAAAAAGCGGTAAATTCTTGCATTTACAGTAAGAAGCTGTAATCTTCAGATTTCTGCATTTTGCCTGTAAAATGACTGTAACTGATAATTGAGATAGTTGCAGATTATTTATCTGTCCATTGCTCAATTGTTAAATAACTATGGCAGTGCTACTTTGGTGTAAATTTTTATTGAATACATTTAATTGAATTTCTATTGAATGATTAGATGTAAATGATAATACGCTTTTTTTCTATTTTATAAAGTTTTTTAAATTTTACATTTAGTTCTCTATGGGGAAAAAGCGCTAGTGCTGCTCTGACTCAAAATAATGTTGCTAGGTTTTAACTTTTTGTCCATTTAAAAAGAACAAAGTTTGTTTTTTAGTCGTGCTCTCATAGTGTAAACTCTCTGTTTCTCTGCTAGAGGAGCTGTTGTGGTGCTTCTGTGCCATATTGTAATTTCTAGTCACCCAGTTCAGTCTGTTAATCATCTTGGAAACTCTCTTATTTGTTGACAGTAATTCCACTCATGTCTCGGCGGTAACGTGCTGATGATTTATTGATGGCAAAACACCCGACGCAGCAGCTTGAAGCAGAGGTGAGGGGGTGCTGCGTTCGTTGACTTTTGCCCTGCACCTGTGTGTTCACACACTGTTTGAGCTGCGGTTTAGCACACTTGCTGTACAGTATGTTGCAACAGTCACCTTAAAAGACCAGCAGAGAACTTTGAAGTCAGTATCTCTTTCCCAACGCACATGTAACCATCTGCTATCTGGGCGACGAGGCCGCGTGTGGAACTTCCAATAGTGCTCGTCTTTATTTTTTTCCATCTGATATGGCACAGATATATGAAAACACAGAGACGTCTGGCTTTCATTACGATCATTAGAGCTTTTCTTTTACAAAATGAAATGTTAATATTCCAAGTGTATCGTCTGCGGAGGTAAAATATAACAATGCTCCTTTGCAGACAGGAGAATATTAGCAACAGAGGAGCCATTGTGAAGCAGAATGAACATACTTTTAGTTCATCTCAGCGGTGTAATGATGTCTTATAATCCCACATCCATATCTGCACTGACTCTCGCAGGCCACACCCATATTTGGAGACTAATATAATGACTTTATATTCAGTTGAACGGTACACAATATAGTTAGATTATGCTTATTCGTCCCAATACATAAATATGTCATCTCTCGGGCAAAAGCTCTCGATTGTGCCTTGAATGAGGCAACAGGATCCCAGTGCACAATCATCTCTGTCCGTGAGTCTTTCAGAAGTTGAAGGATTTCATACAACACTTTTCACCGCCGTCTTATTTTCTCCCTTTTGAAAGAGAGGGAGTTGATTTTTTTTTTTTCTTCTTCCCTCCCTTCTCTCCCCCTGTACGGGTTTAACTCGGGCTATTTCAACCCCGCTGAAAAAAGTAAATGTGTTTCTAGGCTGCTTTCAGTCTGAGCTGCACAACTTATCTCCCTCTTCCTCTTTGTTATTAAATGCAGTGAGCGAATGATCGGCGTTTCTCTAAGGGACAGAGAGTGAGTCAAAAATCTAAATGGGGAGGCACACTCCCTGCATTACCATAAAAAAGGGGGAAAGAGGTGTGTGTGTGTGTGTGTGTGTATGTGGGGGGGTGGCGGTGGGGTTTTTTTCAGCCTATCTCCTGTGGAGGGGTGGTCGTGAAGCCCTTATCGGTTCACCAACAGGAGAACGGAAATGATTAACATCTAATTTAACCCAATCTCCTGCTCAATAGGCCGCCATTCAAAGGGACGCATCTATATGTATTTAAGAGGTAATCACTGGTCGGACCCCCGCTCTCAGACTCCCCCCTCCCTCCCCTTTTGTGCGGCGGGATGACACACAAACATATTTCCATCTGAAAGGCGGGCCTTGGTGGCTAGATTTCTGAAGGAGAATCGCTGGTGTTATTGTCGGGTTGTTTGTGCCGGGCCTCACTGTACTTGCATCATGTGGGTGTGTGAGTGTGTGCGTGTGTGTGAGTGCAAATGCATCCGTGTATGTTAATGCTGTCAGGGACGATGTGGTCTGCAGTTAGCAGCCCAGTAAGGCAGAGAGCAGCTCAGGGTGTCTGTAGTCGGTCATAAAAAAGGTATAACAGCTGCTTAGCTTCTGTTTGCTTTACAAAACAGGTAATGGACATTTTCAGGATTTTTCCTCTTAAATAACTGATCCATATGTGTGCATGCAGGGTGTCTACAGGTCCTTAAACGTCTTGCATTGTCTTAAATTCAGATTCAATGGGTCTTAAATATTTTTAGTCACATTACCGCAAAGATCTCTCCAGCCTGGCAGACCCAATGTTGACATTGGACAGACCGAAGAATTACAGTAATACGTAGCATTTATGACATCGATGAGATTTTGTTTTCTTTTTACATTTAACACATTAAACTTAAACTCACCCATTTTTCCTTACTGTTCATTTCAGTCTGACGTGTATTCCCATTGCTGGTTTGGTCTTAAATTTCAAATAAGGTGGCATTAAAAAGTTTTAAATTTAACTTGTTTATATCTATAGACACCCTGGTATGATGGAGTGAAGTAACTCTAAAAATCAGTGGCCTTTCTATTGAGACTATGGCTTGAAGTGTCTGTAAGTAATGTTTAAATATTTCATCTTTCGTCAGTCGAAAAAGTTGCCTTAAACTTTGATTGTAAAGCTGTCAACAGTGACATTTCCCCTTGTTTTGTCTGACTCGTTAGAAGTGTTTAATTATGTAAAGTCAAAAAGTTATGCTAAAAAAACCCCAACATTTTTGGATGCTGTAAGTGGCTTTGTTTTTCTCTTTATGCTATTAATAGTCTCTTGGGCTGGACCCAAATATGCGACTATTCAGATATTTGACTGTTGGTTGGGTACCTGGTTTTCAGTTTAGGGATTCGGATGGGCCTGTTGTTTTCTTTCTTTTTTTGCTGTTGAGAAGTAACAATCAAGAAATTAGGAATAAATATAAATCCAGGGTGCCCTCAGTGACGAAAAACCTGAAAAAAGTCATCTTTTTTAGGCCAAGGAAAGTCATCGATTTACTAAGTGTATCATGAAATGAATCGTGAGAGTAATCTTACTGTTCATGTAATGTGACACAAGGGCACATTTATTTCTCCCGCTGTTGACGTAATGTAGCTCTACTGTGCACCAATGTGTGACGTTTTGTCAACCGTCATGTACATTTCTTTTTTTTCTCTGAATAGTTTGATCGTGAAAGGTGAGTTTGAATCTGTTATGTTTGAATAAGAGAAAAATAGTCATGCGACAGTGTAATTTAACACATAGGATCTGGAATGCCAAAGTTTCCATACCTGTGCTGTAGTACTTTTAAACTGAACTGCATGTTCGAGATGTAGCAGTGTTCGGGTTGGAACATGGAAGTTTTATTTTCGGTCCTTAAAAGTCATGGAAAAGTTTCGTAATTTTGTCCTTGAAAATGTGGGAACCCTGTAAATCTGTGTATTCTTTACATTGATCTATTTGTGGTGGCTCCCAGTCCATCCACACTTTCACAGTGACATGGCTAACTGTTAGCATCCCACCGCAAACATTACCCAACGATTATGAATGGGTTTAATGACAGAGTCGAGCCATTTTGGTGTCAGTGTGTGTTTGTTGGGCCAGTTTAATGGCTCGGTGTCGGATGTTAGCTGCTGCTGCTGTGTTAGCTTGTGATAAGCAGTCGTTTAAGTAGTCTCGCTCACCAGACCTTTCTCAAGAAAAGAAAGAAAAGAAAGGCCGACTCTCACTAAGATTGGAGAAAAAAAACGCCCCGGCTGCTTGTATTTCTTTCAACCAATCACAATCGTTCTGGGCGGTGCCACAGCAACGGTGCGCTTGCAAAAATATTGCCGGGGGGAAACAGGTTTTGGTGTAACACGCCCACAAAAATATCGCCTACAGGACGTGAACCATGGCAGAAAAATGGCTACATCCCCGCAAGATCAAACACCGCAAAAGTTAGTAAAGGACGTGTTGAAAACTGCAACCGGAGGTGGTAGGGCGGGACTTCAGCGGGTGGCTCGTTCCGCCCAATGAGAGGCTGATCTATGCAGCGAACTTCCGACCACTCAGACTACGTTAATGTGACCATTCACAGGGGTGAAAGCGGCTCAAGAGACGGTCCTTCAGCACTTTGTTAAAACCTGTGTTACAAAAACGCTGCATCTTATGAAGATAAATCTCAAAGCGCTTTGTCTGTTTTCTCGGATTCAGAGACAATTACTACTAGCATTTATGTATAGCACCCCCACCCCCCTGGCCAAAGCTTCAAATATTGGCTATAGATCACTACTGAAGCTCCAGATCTGAAAAAACTGTATCAGAGACAGTCTCGAGTCCCCTCAGATTTATCTTGTGGCTCCTTGCCTGGTCCGGCCCCCCAGGTTTGAAGCCACAGGTCCAAGCTGTGCTTTGTACATCGGCTCAGGCTCATGCTAACTTTAGCAATCAACATCTAGCATGTCAGTGCTAGCTCGTGCTAACCGGGCAATGTGCTTTGTCAGGTGTTGTCTCGAGCATGTATGTTAAGCTCCCCATCCTCCTGGCCATAACTTAGCCATTGCTGTTGATTATTACAAAGCTCCACAGCCCCAAAAAATGGTATTTGTATTTCGCCCTAATAGTTTTGTGACCCCTCTGGTTTATCTTGTGACCACTTGCTCTGCCCTGACCCCCAGCTTAGACCTGGAGCCACAGGTCTAGGCTGTGCTTTGCACGTAGTCTCAGGTTCATGCTAACATTAGCATTTAACATCTAGCATGTCAATATGTTAATTTTGTCGTTTTAACTTACTTAGAGTAGCAAGTTAACATCTTTTAGCATGTGAGTTTGTTGGCATGCAAACAGGCTAACCACTGCTAGCTTGTTAGCAAGATTTTAAGTTTGTTTTGTGGTAAAATTGTAGCGTTTAACATGCTACATTAAGCATGTTAGCATAACCTGAACCCCTATCAGCTGAGACTGAATTTGGGCTTAAGTTTTTGTGTAAATATTCACATGTTGGTGGTGCTAGATGAAAAGTCAGGGAAGCCCCAAAGAAAATAAGCTTCATCTTTTGGGACGAAGAATGTCTATGCTATGGCAGTCCATCCAATAGTAGTGGGAATGTTTGACTCTGGCCCACTGCCATTTGTAGATCCATGCTGCTAGCATCCCTGAAATCTTCACTCAGCAGCACCTGTCTGTGTAATAATGCTGTCCAACATAATCAATAACGCTCCGTCCTCTCTGCAGCAGTTTGACAGTGCACACAGTGAAAATTGCAGCCTTTGTGGTGTAAATTCCCAACATGCATTATATCAGGTATTATCAAAGTGATGCAAGTTTTGTCATGATAATTTTCCCTCTTTTTTATGAAGCCCAGACACTGCAGTGTTTGAATTCACACCTCGCCTGTGAGTACGGGAAGTGGACAGATTTTAAAGCCAACTCTTTCATCCCAATGTCTTTTAAATCTACCAGAGGAAGACTTTCAGATTAAAAAAAAGAATATATTTTTTTCAAAGATTGCCTGGACAAAATGCAAGGATAAGTGAGAATGGAGTGTGAAGAGGAATCCAGGCCACTTTTGAATGGAGATGAGAGAGTCTGTGTGGAAGGTAGGGCCACTGTGCGTCAGGTTCACCCTGGGCGAAGCCCGGCAGAGGCAGTTCTTCATTAGGAGGGGAGGGGGGGGGCGTGAAGATCTCTCCGGAGCTTTCTATCAGCGCAGATTACATGCATGTAGACGCGGTCAAAGGGAGCGGCAGAAAAGAGGAGGAAAAAAGTAAGTGTAAAATAAAGAAGTTGGAATCAAAAGGGTCATGTGCAATCTCTGCAATGGGGGTGATGACAGGTTTGCCTCACACCTGAGCTGTATTATGCATTCCATAATCGGACAAACCCTGCACACACACACACACACATTCACACACACAGGGGCCGACGGCAGCAGGGTTGTGTTGGGTTGCTGTGACAAGGTGAACTTCATGCATCGTGTACATGATATATAACGCCAGAGTGGTGAACAAAAGAGGGCCAGACAGAGCGAGGAAGAAGGAAAGAAGAAGAGGAGCACTTCTCCTCTTTCTTTCTCTCCCGCCGTCTGCTGCAGGGTTTTTTTGTCTTTTCCTGGACGAGTGACAAAGGCAGCGCTAGGTAGGTGACCTTCGTCTCCATCCTCTCTTTTATGATGGTGGAAAAAACACAGGGTCAAGTCCATTCATCCGCCTCTTCAGCTTGTCTTTTTCCTCTCCCTTTTTTTTTTTTTTGGAGTGGTTAAAGCAACAAAAAAGGCAAAGCATACATTCTGTCACAAGACTCAGTGATGAATGAAATTACACTATGTCCAGAAATGGAGAAAAAAAAAGTTGGCCACCAGAATCCAGGATCCTTCAACAAACCTACAACCTTTTTTTTTAAACACCAGAAACATTTGGGTGCATTTGAGGAAGTCGAAAAAGGGAAGGAAAAAATAGGGCGAAACAGAGAAGGCAGAAAACTGTCCATTAACCAAAAAGCAATTTCTGTTGGTGTGCGCCTGGCTGCTCCGAGGTTCCTGGCCGGGCTAATAGCCTTTCATTACAAGTTTCCTCCCCAGCCAATTAGAGACAGGTCCGTGGCCGTCCGGCCCGCCGGCCCACCGACACACACACTTTGATCAGCTCTCTGTTCAGTGACACACGTCTAATGACCAGGGGAGAGCAGGGCGAGCAGCGAGGGCGGCCTCTGTGTTCACACATACAGTAGCTACACACACTGCTGAGAGTACACACACACTTTTACTTTAACTACAGCCAGAAGACAAAACAAACTCAGCAATGAGCCAGAAATGCAGATTTTGGTCTGATTTTTTTTTTTTTTTTTAAGTGTGAACAGTTGTCCTTATATGACCAGAGAAAACCTCTAGGGATAATTCGGCTCCTGGTAAAAACCTCCTGAACAGTAAACTCTTAAGGAATTCTAACTGAGAGAAAATAAAAATAAAAAAGAAAACCCACTGAATTGGTCCAGATTTCCCACAAAATGATGGATATCTGCATTACAAACCCTAGAGCCCTAACAGAGGCCACAGTGTGTGTTGTCTGCACACATGTGATCACATGCCCACACACACACAGAGACCAACCCCGGCTCCAAACATTAGAAAACAAGCCCTGTAATTAGCAAATTAGACCAAAATGCAGCTTTAATGCCCCTCCTTTCTTCTGCTCCCGGTCAGCACAGTGCATTCACACATTCCTTCCATACATCAAATAGTTCTGTGTCTTTGTGTGTTTTAACTCAGGTGAGTTGCTCCTGTTCCTCCTGACTCTTCAATCATTTACAGTATTTACGGCCTCACCTGCGACCCTGTGGCTGTGGTCAGCTCACAATGCCATCGGACAGGATGCCAGATCATCTGATGCATGACTGCAGGGAAGGTTTACAGCAGAGCAGAGTTAAAGCAAACATGTTGTCCCATCAACAGAAACAAGTAGATTAGGCATGCAGTTATATTCTGTACTGAGGCCATTCAGCTCTGGAGATCTGTCTTGACACGAGTCCGTCGAAAAACCTGTCACAGCAGGCTTAATGTGACAGTGACATCAATAATTTGCTTGACCCCAGTAACATTAAAATGTTATTACCAAGGGATACTCAACTTGCTTTGCCTGGGGGCTGCCTTTGCAACCTTTTGACATATAGATATTTGTTGTCCTCACTCATCATTTCTAAAAGGCAAATCCAGTTGCAGCAGCTCCGAACATGTCAAGTATATGTATATGCAGCTGCGTTTCAAGGATATGAGGACATGTAGGGCTTAAAATAGCCGAACATTAGTCGACCAGAAAGGTAATTAGTCAGCAAGATTTCATTGGTTGCCTTGTCGCGGAAAAAGCAAATAAGCATGAAACTCTATCAGGAGCCGCGCCTTGTCAAAATAAATCAAAATCTATATGACTGGACCATGTGGGACTTTAATGTGAAAGGACAGACACAGGAAGTGTCCACGCTCAGCATTCATTTCCAGGGCTGGTACCTGCGGTTATTCCACAGGCTAGTTAATAACATGTCGGGCAGGAAATCCAAAGTGTGGGATCATTTTGAGAAGGTGAAGGACGAACCCAAGGTGATATGTAAACTCATCTTCATTGGTCGACTACAAACATGACGTATCATCTGAAACATGGAAGTAGCTACATGCCCATTAGCCCACAGCGTCATTAACAGGCGGCTCGCTCAGTGTGTGACGTGCACTTGGAGATAAAATATAGGCCTATATTAATGAAAGAGTCCAGTGTAAAGTTCTACAGTGAAGTCCCACTGACTACACCTTCAAACCTTGTCACTTAAGAGTGACATTTGATTTATATTTTTTGAGACTCACCAAACTTTCTGGTTTTGTTGTGCATGGGTGTGTGTGTCCGTTTGTATCATTCAGTGTCCCCTCTCTAAATTTGAGTATTTTTGCAGGTCAGTAAACGGGTCTTCAACTCTTCACAAGTTCTTGTTTTCCTCAGTAGCAGTTTGTGAAGTGTGCGTCGCAGGGTGGACAATTGATCGGTCGATTCAGTTAGAGCTGATCAGATCAGATTGACAGATGAGAGGAGCAGCTGCTGCAGAGGCAAGTGAAAGCAAATGTTTAGACCCAGCACAATTAACGGTAAAGCCTAACTTTCACTGTGCCTAGTGTTCTGATGCTCCGTCAGTACCCAGACTTACACTCTGTGCTCCTAGAGCATGGTGCATGAATAACCAAACTGTCTACACATACCAACAGCGCTCCTAATGAACAGCCCAGCTTCATAAGAATACCAGATCAATACGTGGCATCAGATGTTGTCATCATGGTGGGCTGCCACAAATGATTGAATGTGTGGGAAAGCCTGTGTTATAACAGTGTTTTTCAGCCTTTTTCCTGAAAAGCTAAAGTGTCACCTCTTAAATTTACGACAGATAGTCTGGTCAACTTATTATGTTTTTAATTTTACAGTCAGCAGTTGTTGTATTTTGCTCCCCTCACTTTTATATAATGTAGGTATAAGTCAGATTAGGTGGACCCAAATGTTCTGCTGACTCTAATTGCATTTTAGTTTGAAGACTGTGCCCTGAACTTCCTGGAGAATTACTACTTCCTGCAGTTTTTTTTTAGCCCAGCGGTCACGGAAAGTTCGTAAAGGTCTTCATGGTAAATGGTCTTCACTTGTTTAGCACTTTTCTACTCTTCAACCACTCAAAGAGCTTTTACATTTACAAACACATTCACATAGTTGTCGCCGCGGCTACCATACATGGTGCCACCTGCTCCTCAGTAACCATTCAGATGCACTCACACACTGATGGAACAGCCATTGGGAGCAATTTGGGGTTCAGTATCTTGCTCAAAGATACTTCGACATACGGACTAGGGGAGCTGGGAAACAAACTGCCAATCTTCTGATTAGTGGACGACGCGCTCCTCCTAACCCACAGCCACCCACGGTCCCAAAATGACGAACCTGACCTGATGTTTGAAACTAATATACACAGCCTGACTTGTTTATGCCACAGAATATTCAAAGACCAGTTCTGTCATGTCAAATACTGTTTCCCACCTTATGGTTTGTATGGTTTAATTATGTTTCAGATGTCTGTTTTACTTTATTTCATTTTATTCTATTGTCACTTATGTTGTTGTGAGCTGCATCTGCCCGCTGGCGACCAGTTTACGATAGGTGAAGCCAACTGACCATGATAGAATTGTGGACCTGAACCTGTACGGATCCTGGGTCAGTTCTCTGGTCTTATGGCCAGTATACACTGTGCGATTTTGGGCTGTCCCAGACAAAAGATGGCCATCATGGGAGAAACGTGGCGATATTTTTGGTCGTGGCTCTAAAACGGTGGTCTTACGTCGCACTGTGAGACAGGTTCAAGGACAGCCGTTGTCAACATCTTGCGACCAAAGATAACCTGACACAAAATTCTGACAGTGTCAGAAATTTCGGATGACTATCTCACAGTGTGACAGCTGCTACGACCTACGTCTACTAATCAACCAATAGAAATGCAGCATGAAATGACGCAATGGTCACAGCGACACCGGCGCTAAACCCAAACAAATGATCGCTTGCCATGGAGGTCAAACGAACAAAAAGAAGTCTGTGGAACTCCCAGAAAGAGGAAAGTTCGGTGGAGCTGTGGCAGCAGAAGCCTTGTTTATCTGATGTTTCCTCCAGCTGCTATCATGACCGCGAGAAAAAAGACGCTGCACGGAAGGAAATTGTGGAGGAACTGCAACATCCAGATGAGCAAGCTACCTATGGTGGCGCAGATGGAAGACGTACGCTGATGATGTTGCATATTGACGTATGTCGTAACCTGCGATTCAGTAGTAAATGGCCATCGTACAATCGCCACACATCAAACTTGACGTCGTACCAAAGTTTATTAGATCCACGTCTCACAGTATGTCATGCAATGGTCTTATAAGATTGCTAAAATCGCACCGTGTATAGAGGGCATTAGGGTCCTGATATACCCGTGAATTCCTCTTAAAGGTAGCTTGATTGTTGTTTGGCTTCATTTTTTGTTGACTTACATCAACCTGTGAAGCTCTATCAATTATTATTGCTACTTTTTTCATGTAGCTAGAAATGTAGCATGAAGAAGCCCCTGTTGGTAGTTCCAGTGTCTAAGCTCTAAAAGTTCTCATCACAGAAAATGACCCTTAAATAAAGGACTGTAGTGCTGTTCAGTACTTTCTGCAGTTTATCGCTCAGATGATGCTTTGCCGTATTTTACTTTAAACTCACCTTTGCTGTGTTAACAGATAAGAAACTGTATACATCATACAGACAAAGAAAATGAAACTGGACACGCAAACGGTAATATTGCATCAGGGCGGGTCTGTTTTAGCCTCACACATATTTATGCAACAACGCAGCGCAGGTGGAAGCAAAAGTTTGTTGTCTGCACACAACATTAAAGCAGCTAACTGGAGACGGATACTATCTTGTGTTATGGGATGGAGTGTTTAGACACAAATAGTGAGACAGTGATGTAGACGAGGAGGAGCGGGGGTGGTGTTGCCCTCTCGTCTGTGTACAGGAGGAATAATAGTATTTTTAGAATGAGACAGAGGTACTTCAGCTCAATGGGTGATTTTATAAACTCGGCGTCCAACTAGACCTGAAATGGCGGAGAGTGCGAGCTGAACACAAATCTGCAGCCAATTGGAACAGTATTAAATTACAATGCATTACAGGATATGGTGGTTGAACTAATTCTGATGGAGAAATTGCTTCTGTTATTACACTGAAGACAGTTTTGGTGAGCTCTCTGTCAGGCAGTTAGTCATATGTGTGTGTGTGTGTTAGACAGAGAGTATTCAGATTACAAATAAGGAAAAGGACAGAGGAAGAAGGTTTATATGCTCCTAAAATGTTTCTTAATAAAAAAGGAAACAGTCATCTAACATGTTAAAACACACATACGTGATCGTCCACTGATGAATTTGAACTTTGAACACAGACATTTAATTTTCATTTTAAAACAAGTTTTCAGTCAAGTTTGATCAAGAATGTAAAAGGACTTTAAACACAAACTTAATGATACATTTACAAACAACTGATGCAACACAGTCCTGGATGTTAACTGTGAAAACAGGTATCAGATTCCACACAGGTATGCATTTCTATCAAGTGTCTCTTTGTCTAAACATTGTCGACTCTTGGCAGGAATAACATTTGTGTCGGGAAAACACCAAATTCTTGTGATGCTTTGACACTAAAAATTATATCATTTAAAGATAATGAAAACCAACTTTTCATTTCACTGCAGCCTCAGGTGAAAGATATCAGTGTCAGCTTTCACAGCTCTCACATCATAAGATCTGTACTTGGGATGGGACGATATACAAGTTTATCATACATTGCAATAAAAAACAACAACATCACAATAAGTTGATTGTGTTGAATTTCCGTTATTGGGATAATCGTGAAAATTGTGTCTAGCAGCGCCCAAGAGACTGCCAGGCACATTCCCAGGCCTCATTTACACCGCAAGCAATGCATTTGTGTAGCGCTCGCGAACGGTCTCTGTTTACTCACGTTTTCATTTCAGAGAGCATGTTAACAGGTTAGAGCATTCACACCGCATCTGATCTATGTGCTGCTCGAGTCGCGCTGCTTTCGCGAGCAAGCTCAAAAATGGAAGAGACACCGATTTTTTTTACGTGAGTCACGAGCAAATGGTCGCTGTATTCAACAAAAAAACTCGTGTTGGCGTGTGTTGTGACCTCTCTCTGCCACCGTAGACACCAAGACGAATGGGCTTTTTGTGCTAAGGCTAGTAATACAAAGCAGACAGACTACTTACCCATTTGTAGTGCTAAATATTAATTCTCCAAGCGTTGGAATAATCACTCCTGTTGGGTCCAAACTCACTTCTTCTTTGGGGTTTATTGGAGATTTGCAAACACAGTGCACTACCGCCACCAACTGTTCAGGTGTGGTTTGGTGTGAGTATGCGTGTGCTGCCGCTACACTTGGGGACCGCTTCGCAAAGGCATCGCTTGCGGTGTAAATGAGGCCTCACTCAGACCTCGTCGCATATTGACATTTGGTCATGGACTTTCCATGTCCACATACGACGTGAAAGGTACCCTGGGTGTGTTGGTTGTTGACGTTCTGGGACACTGTGTAGAGTTATGTCTGTTACGTGCATTTTCTTCTTTAAAAATACACTTTCAAAATTCCCTTTCAAAATAAAGGCATTAAGTTGGTACAACACCGCGAATTGACGTTCTTGTGCCTTAGCAACTAACGCACGTGGTTATGTTCAGGAAAAAAGAACAGGGTTTGGCTTTAGAATCTTATGGGACACAAACACCCTCTCCTGGGTGAAAGTTGGTGTTTGTTGGACCAATCCACCACCCCTCCTGCTCACCATAGTCGGACTTTGGCCACCTTAACTTTTGTTCTTTCCATCTGATGCCGCCAAGCGCTGCTAAACTATAAGGGTGACCGACATTAAAGGATGGCTTTCTTCGTCAGTGTCTGACGCCGCAAGTCACTGCCAAAGTGCCGGATTTCGACGACTTGGGAGTGAGACCAGGTTGAAATAAGAGACTCGGGGTGTCGATGGCTTAGTGGTAGAGCAGGCGCCCCATGTACAAGGCTGTTGCCGCAGCGGCCTGGGTTCGAGTCCAGCCTGTGGCCCTTTGCTGCATGTCATCCCCTCTCTCTCTCTGCCCCGTTCACACTTGGCTGTCCTATCAATTAAAGGTAAAAATGCCCCAAAACATATCTTTGAAAAATAAGAGACTCAAACAAAAACAGGCTGCGTACTAGAGGTCTTGAACAGAGATGTCAAAAATAAGTGGTGATTCCGCATGTGTCCATTCCTTGATTGTCTACATGCCTTTTGTCCGTAAAGGTCCACAAGTCAAAACAATCAAAATGGTTTGATTGAAATAAATCCATGTTGTGAGTATTTCTGGGCTAACTATCCATCTTTCTATCATCTCTGCCGCCAACTTGTTGGTACTGTTGCTCCATTTTTCTGGACGTGACTTTGCTTTGCTCTTGCTGATCCAAAGTCAGCCTCATCATCACGCAAGTTACATACACAGTTCTTATGTGTCTCTCTTTCTCAGCACTGATCACAGGTCTTCTTGCATCCCCTATGGTATTACAAATGATAATAAACAGACCTGGGACGTGGTAATTGAATGGGACTGTAATAAAACATGGACCTGAATGTGTACAGGCATTGGGCTGGTCCAAGGTCATGAGGTCCAGGTAGACCTTTGAAGACCTCTACTATGCAACAAAAAAATGCAAAAGATCTCAATCAATTATTGGCATATTTCATTTCAAAAGATATGAAGTCATGTCAAATAATTAAAAACCCTGTTTTTCACTAAACAGGGTGTTCACGGAAAGAGATGTGTGTCCTATCTGTGATGCAAAACAAACAAACAACAAAATGTAAAGTGAGTCCAGTGTGATTTAGTGCCATTTTAAGTTTTAAACATTTTTTGATAATTCCCCTGGATAATATTGTGAATCACAAATACTTTGGCCAGAATAACTGTGACATAATTTCCATACTGTCCCATGCCTTATCCTTACTCTGCTCTATTTACAATACATGCTTCCAGACCACTGGAGTAGTCACCTCAGTTTTAATATCCAAACTTTCTGGGTGTCTTTTGAAAAACGACATCTGTTCACCAGTTGTGCAGTCATGTTTCTGTAACACAATGGCAGTAAAGTCAATGAATTGGAAAAACAATTGAAGTGAAAGAGAGAGGGGAAACAAGGAGTGTGTGTGTGTGTGTGTGTGTGTGTGTGTGTGTGTGTGTGTGTGTGTGTGTGTGCTGAGGAATGTCAGGTGTGTGTCTGTGTAAAGCTGGTGTTTATGTTCGTACCCAGGTCAGCCCCACAGGTATGTTTCAACCACAACATTACCTCCCACTGACCCCCCTAATGGACAAGGTGAGCGAGCAGTCAGCGGAAGGAGTGACGCCCCTAAAACACACACAATCAGTGATGCACACACACACACACACACACACACACACACTCTCCCCAGCTTCTAAACTACAAGCCAAAATACCGACATTAATCTGAAGTTGGACACAAACCTAAAATTACTGCCTCTCAAGACCAATGGAGCGTGACGGCAGTTTTTCTGCCCCGTTGGCAGGGATGAAGGGAAAAGGAAGGAATGAAGCGGTGAATGTATGGATGAAGACGGGAGAGAGGGGGAAAAGGAGGTGACCCAATGAGAGGAGAGAATAAAAAGTTTAATTGGGAAAGAAAAAAAAATCAGATTTTGAGTTGTTTCCCGGCGGGTGCTGGCAGGTAGAGGTGAAGAAGATGTGGTCAAACAAAAAAAAATTTTTTTTTTGATTGACCACATTGTGCGTTTGTTTGAATTGCCACTCATCACTTCATAATAGAAGATGCACACACTCTTTTCTGCGCACACACACACACAGCGGTGATTACCATACTCCATATTACTGGTGTACAGATAACTGCTTGGCTCCCATGGGCCTGCCAATCCACTGTAATCCCTCAAACACTCTGAATTTTCATTTCAAACAAAAGCTCAACTGCCAGAAGACACAAGGAAGCATTCTGTTGCCTCCTCTGTGTTTCTTTTCTTTTTTTTTCCCTGTTCCCGGCCTCATTTTTGTCGTCGCCGTCGCCGTCGTCTCTGGGCTTCCTTCCTCGCGTTCCAACCACTTGTTCCCCCTTCTCTGTTTTCCGCATTTGTGAAATTCAATATCAGAATTATAAATGATGCTTGTACTACACACATAAAAGCCCCCCGATTCAACTGAGAGTGAATTTGGAGTGATATTGGACATAATTCAATATTTACCATCGTAATAATCGAAGCTCTCGGCCCTATAGCAGCTTCAGTTAAAGAGAGAAGGTAAAATATCCTGAGGTGGGCTAATGTAGGTGATCAAAGAGGACGGGGGAGGCATGCTTTACATTCCTGAGTCCTGCAGTATGGAAAACGTCACATCCAAGCCCTTTGGCTTCTCATACCTCACCTCATCTTCTCCACCTTACAGCACATGCTAATATGACATTATAGCACTCTGAGAAAAATCCACTTAGTCTGACATTGTCTTCATGTTAGCTGATTTTATGTCAGCTGATGTTATTTGGGTTTGTTAATAGCAAGTTGCAAAGCTGCTAAAGTGAATTTAGGAGTTGTTACTTCTGTTACCGGACTTACAGCAACTTGTTCAGCTGCAGTGGATCTTTTCCACGCTTGTTATAATTTCTGTCGTCCTAAGTAGAAAATAATTCATACTATCGCCAAGAAAAATACCTTTGTCTATACTAGGTCTGCAAAATCATATTCATTAATTCATTTATTCAGTCAACCTTTATTTTTATCTCGGATATACTTTAAGATAAACACCTCATTTACAATGTAGCCGATTAAAAATGTATAAAACAAAAGCACTTACACACAAACTTATTTAAAGTAGCAACAAGAAGTAAAAAGCAATAAAACCACAATTAAAAATGTCAAAAATAAACAAATAAAAGCATCAATGATTCTTCGCCCATCTCGAAAAGCAAGCTAAAGACCGTACAACATCGTAGCTTCCTAGATGGCTATCACCTTTTTATGCCTCTGCTATTTTCAGGTTTGCCCGTCCGTCCATCCCATCCTTGTGAACACGATATCTTAAGAACGCTTCGAAGGAAACTTTTCAAATTTAGCACAAAGGTTGACTTGGAGTTGGGGATGAACTGATTGGAATTTGGTTGTTGAGGGTCAAAGGTCAAGGTCCCTGTGACCTTGCTTTCATCTCATTCTTGTGTGCAAAATTTCAAGAATGTCATGAGGGAATTTTTTTCCTCAGATTTACGCTTGAATTCAACAATAAACTGATTGGATTTTGGTGGTCAAAGGTCAAGGTCACTGTGACCTTGCATCTGTCTTATTCTCGTGGACATGATATCTCAAGAGCACCTTTCGGGAATTTCTTTAAATTTGAAACAAAGGTCCACGTAGACTGAAGAATAAAATGATTTGAATTTTGTAGTTGAAGGTCTGAGGTAAAGGTCACAGTGACCTCACAAAATGTGTTTTTGGTGGCACTAATCTTTGGTGCCCACCCTGAAACTGTGCTGATTTTACAGATCTACTGTGCTGTCGGTGGAGACATGGATGTTAAGTATAAGAGAACCTTGACTGGTGCATGTCGGCATACAACCGCGGGGCAGTACGTTTTTTCTTTTTTCTTTTTCAAATCTTTGCAAACAAGGACAGTGACTTTCCGAAGTTTGAGTTGGACAGAGTGATCGGATCCCAACTGGATCTGCATGTGGACACTAAAGAGACACATTAATACCAGGTGTAAATGTAACCAAGTTAAATCATGTCCAGATACAATCTGGGTGCAAGGTGTAAGGAGGTCTTTGACGTGCAAAAGGTGAACTGTTTCCCTTTTACACTTGTTGTACTTGAGTTGAACATTTTAGCATAAGCCGACTCTGTAGCATTACATGAAATTTACTGCAGATGGAAGCACAGTAGATCTAGCTTTTTCTTTTGATAAGTGGCGATGGTATGCGCACAATAATGCACTGCAAGGCATACCAACAAAACATAGAGAATAATGTACAAGATGAGGTGACAACAAGTGTTTTATCACATCACCGTCATATTCTAACAGTTCAGAAGTTCAGGTGTATCACTTTATGATACGATCTGTTTCCACCAGCATCCAAATAACCCCACACACATGCACAAACACCTCAGTAGCCACCGGTCAAAGCCCGTCTCCACAGTGATAGGCAGGTGAGGCAATAATGGTGATAACAGAAGACAAGGGCCATTACAGGGAGGTGGGAGAGATAAGCTAATTTTAAATTGGATATTGCCGTCATCTGACAAAAAATCGAGGAAGGAAAGAGACTGCGATGAAGATGGGGGCATGTTTGACGGGGTAAATATGCAGTGTAGTCATTTTTTCCTCCTTAAGTAAGTAAGACTTTAAGCGGAAACCCTTGAAATGAAATCTGGGTGGCGGCGGCGGACTGAGGCATCGCGGTGGTGTTGCAGTGTTGAAGCCTAGCTGTGTTAAGCCTCTTAGATTACAAAACACTTTGGCTGCGTGTGCACGTTTCTGCCATTTAATTATCAGTCAAGATTCCCTGCTTGTGCACAGACACAGAGAACGTCTGTATGCACATGGAACGGTGAATGTTCACCACATTAATGCTGCACAGGAGCAGGATCTGGGACTGTCAGTTCACTAAAGCCCTAACAAGGTGAAGTCCCTGCAACTACAAACCCTGTTTAATCCAGAAGATTCCTGCAGACAAAGTGGAGCGAGGACTCATAATTGAATAGGTAGTAGTATGTTTCTGTTGGTCAGAAAATGCCAGCTTAGATGGAAAAGTCCTCAATGATTCGGAGCTGTGAT
This sequence comes from Epinephelus fuscoguttatus, assembly GCF_011397635.1. Classification (NCBI taxonomy): domain Eukaryota; kingdom Metazoa; phylum Chordata; class Actinopteri; order Perciformes; family Serranidae; genus Epinephelus; species Epinephelus fuscoguttatus. Next base: position 5,894,256 of record NC_064773.1, read on the forward strand.
TTACCCTCAACAAAGAATTGTGTATATGGTATTACAGTGCTTCTTTACAACTGAACAAACTGTAGAAGTCTTCAAAGGGGACCTATTATGCTCATTTTCAGGTTCACAGTTCTATTTTGGGTTTTACTCAAACATGTTTACATGCTTTTGTGTTCAAAAAACACTTTATTTTCTTCATACTGTCTGTTCCCGAACACCCGTATTCACCCTCTGTCTGTGACTCTTGTTTTTTAGCGCCCGTCTCCTGAAAAAGCCAAGTCTGCCCTGATTGGTTGGAGTTTCTGGGTCTTGAGTATCTCGGTGTCTCTTTCCTGTCATTGCAGCAGGGGAATGGCTGTAATGGTGCGTAGTGGCACTTTCTACTTGGGAATGTTCCTAACAACTACATTGCCTTACGTATAAACTAAAGTTTTAGTCCAAGAGTTAGACAACATTCAGGAAACTGTCCAAATGAAGCACAATTTAATGTCTATGGTTAAACATTGTCAGAAAACTTTATTGCCTTTATTAGGAGAGCTGTTCCTTTATTCCATCCATCCATCCATCTTCAACCGCTTATCCGAAGTCAGGTTGTGGGGGCAGCAGGCTTAGCTAAGTACTTCTGATGTCCCTCTCCCTAGCAACACTTTCCAGCTCCTCCTGGGGGACCCCGAGGTGTTCCCAGGCCAGATGAGATATGTAATCCCTCCAGCGTGTTCTGATTCTGCCCCGGGGCCTCCTACTAGTGGGACGTGTCCAGAACACCTCCAACAGGAGGCGCCCAGGAGGATCCTGATCAGATGCTTTAACCACCTCAAAAGATCCCTTTTGACGCGAAGGAGCAGCGGCTCTACTCCGATGTCCAAGCTCCTCACCCTATCTCTAAGGCCGAGCCCAGACACGTCACGGAGGAAACTCATTTGTGTCTTGTGATCTCATTCTTTCGGTCCCAACCCAGAGCTCATGACCATAGGTGAGGGTTGGGACGTAGATAGACCAGTATATCGAAAGCTTTGCCTTCTGGCTCAGCTCCCTCTTCACCACGACGGTCTGGCACAGCCTCCACATCACTGCAGACACTGCACCAAACCGCCAATCCAAAACATGACAACTCACTTAATAAAAACAATTACTGCCAAACAGCTCTGTTTTTACAAGACACTATCTTTATTCCACTTTGTACCTCGCTATTTGCAGGGCGGGGCGAATAGACCAATGTGTTCTTTTGATTTGTCCGTTTTTTAAAAAGCAACATTTGAATACGTAGACGTGATATTTCAGTGCAAATGATATCTTTATGTCATTTAAATATGTGCATCATTTAAAATGAAAAGTTTTTGTAATAAATCTAATCAACTAGTGATGGTAGCAATGTTTAATCAACCAGTTGCTAATCGTGCACATCCCTAACTCCTAAGCTTCTTACCAAAGTCTTTAAAAGTGGACATGTTCCAGCTAGAATATAATCCAAAATCGAGGATAAATTAACAACATTGGCACCCACAATTATATGTTTCCCTGACATTAGCATGTAGCTACATGTAGCAGTATATGTAATATAAACACTTGCAGCTGATGATCATATAGAGAAATCTGTCATTATCTGATGTCACCTTGTCTCAAAAGTAGAAAAAAACTGTTGTAAAGTCTGAAGCCTGAGATCCTGAGATTTTTGCTCACAGGATTACTTTGCATACATATTAAAACTCTGGCCACCCTTGTTATTATCATCTGACATCTGGACATCTAAGTTAAAGCCTAATGGGTCCACTTTAATGCATGAAAATCCCTGAACATCTATGCAGGGTTTCTAGTGCTGTGACAATAAGCACCTGTAAACAAAACCTCATCTTGAGGTGCATGTGAATGGAAGTAGACGCCATTTTGGCATCACGTCTGTCATCGCCATGCTGCACTTCACCCCCTGGCGTTTGCCTCCCCCTTTCAGACGGCCTCCCTCGCCAACGGGACTGTCACTACGACCATTACCGGTGGCCATTCAGCCTCTGCCCGCCCTCCAAAGGCCTCCTTGTTCTCCCAGTCGCATGGCTGCCCGGCAGCAGTCCGCTGGCCCGCTGGCTACTGACCCCTGGTCTGGCTCACAGTCTGGCACCGGCGCCCTCCATTAGCCTAATTACAGCCATGAAAGCAGTGCAGACCGAGGCCGGCATTAGGGCCAATTAGGGCCGCCCAGGATGGGCCCTGACCAGGGTAGGGTTACCCACACACACACAGACACACAAAAATGTTTGTATCACTATGCATGAGAGCCTATATTCATTTCCTAATCCTGAATTAAACCCTCTCGGCTAAACTTCAGTCTTCATCTCGATCTAAGCCTTATTCTCAAAGTCCACAACACAAACTTACCAATTTGAACCAAATCTTAACCTTTAGCTCCGACCTTCAGCCCTGGCTGGGGTTCGGACGAGAAGCTGCATGTCATACTGGCCACCTTGATGTCAGTGAAGTAAGGCAGGTAGAGATAGAATGAGTAAAAGACAGAGGCAGCAAGAGGAGTGCCTTGTAAAAAGAGAGAAAGGATTGTGTCTGTCCACTCATGCGTGTGGATGTGGATGCCGAGCCGGGGAGCCAGCAGTAATTTGTGGCTGTCACAGGGAGATAATAAGGCTTGTGTCTTCCCTTCAAATAAAAAGGTGGAGATCCTCCTCTTAAAACACTATCCTCTCTGTCTTTTGTTTCCTCCAGGGCCCCTGCAGGTATGGACGGATGGATGGATGGATGGGTTGGTGGATGGACAGGGGGATGAGCGGAAAATGTCCATCATGTAGTTAGCAGCGGCAAATAACTATGATTACCCAAAAATGTTCCTGTTGAGCTGAATTAGTGTTTGACGATAACAGGTCATTCAATTTCCCCAAAAGCTTGTAAACTGTACGAAGCACAGGTCAGAGTTTGTGGACGGGAACACTTCTGTAACTTTGTGTTGACAGACCTTAAAATAGAACTGTGTTGAGTACAGTCATCAGCCACGCTGAAGAAACAACAAATACATTTTTGTTTTTCATGTCTTTCACCCTCAGAATACCTTTGTTTAAATCTTGTAAACAGCTGTCTTGCTTGCTTGGGGCTCATTTATGCTCAACACTGTATATGGATGAGATGATATATGTCTCATCTGGCCTGGGAACGCCTCGGGGTCCTCCAGGAGGAGCTGGAAAACGTTGCTGGGTAGAGGGACGTCTGGAATGCTTTGCTCGGCCTGCTGCCCCCACGACACGGCTTCGGGTAAGAGGTTGAAAATGGATGGATGCATGGTTGTACACTGAGCAAGACGGAGCCTTCTGTCTGTACAGTGCATTTATTTTGTCCATGTTTATACACATTTGCCGAAAGCCTACAGATACGGACGAAACGGAGCAGTACCACCGGAGATCATTGAGGCAGTGTAGCGGTATGAAACTTTGACTCTGGCCTGTAGTGCCATCTATTAGCTGTATTCATGCCATCATAAAAAACGCATGGAGGTGTGAGGGCAGTGACGTTTACAGTGTTTGAAACTAATGTATTTATTTCTATATGTAAAGGGAGTATATATATCAGCCATAAGTCTGAGTCTTAGGGCTGATTAAAGGTCTGTAACTTGATATCATGGGATGCAAAAATGACTAAGTTCACTAGGCTTGTAAATTTGTATGTGCATGTGAAAAATAATGCACTTGAAAGACCTCTACAAAATACTAATCAAAAGCTCAAAGAGTTTCAGTTGATGCTTGTGACATGGATTCAAATAAAAGAAAAATGTGAGCCTGGATGACAACAAAAGACATTGCAGTCAGTGGTTGAAAAAGTTTTGACTTCTCTGCGTATGGCAAGCTGTTTTAACATTTAATCGCTAGAGTGGATATTCATTACTGATATCTGCAACATAATTTTGCCTAGTCAAAACTCTTATTCAAGATATCTGTAATTCAGTTTTGACTAGTAAGATTCAAACTATTTTTGCCATTCATGTGTATGGGGTTTGTCATTATAGATATCTACAATTGTTATTGCGGATATCTGCAATTGTTATTGCGGATATCTGCAACTGAATTGTCGATATCTGTAATTCCAGTTTGAGATATCTACAATTTAATTTTGACTAGTCATAATTCAAGTTCAAGATATCTTTAATTATCATCAATTGAAGATATCTACATGGTCCTTTCTAGATATCTTGAATTGAGTTTCAGATAGTCAGAATGACGTTGTAGGTATCTTGAATTCGAATTATGACTAGTCAAAATGGCGTTGTAGATATCTGCAACTGAATTATGACTAGTCAAAATGACGTTGTAGATATCTCAAACTGGAATTATAGATAGTCATAATGTAATTGTAGATATCTATAATGACAAACCCCATACACATGAATGGCAAAATTAGATTGAATCTTACTAGTCAAAACTGAATTACAGATATCTCTAACTGTGGTTTTGACTATTCAGAATGACGTTATAGATACCTGTAATTCAGTTTTGACTATTCAGAATGACGTTATAGATACCTGTAATTCAGTTTTGACTAGTCAGAATGACGTTATAGATATCTTCAATTAAAATTCATACTAGTCAAAATGACGTCGTTGATATCTATAATGGTAATTCCGGACAGTCAAACTTAGCGATTAAATGTTAAAACGGCTTGCCATACTCTGCGCCACAATCTTCCTGGTCTTGCTATGAGCAGTAGCTTACGTAACCAGTGTTACCCAACTTAAGGTAGATATTGCTGTGCACCTAGCTACGTGTACATGCACCAAGTTGTCTGTCTGTATGGCTCTGTGCTGGTGACAGCTATGGCTGGATGTTTCTGGGTTGTCTGTTTGTCCGTCAGTCCCATTCTCATGAACGCACTATCTCAAGAACACCTTGAGGGGATTTCTTCAGCTTTGGCACAAACGTCGACTTTGATTCCGAACGAACTGATTAGATACTGGCGGTCAAACGTCAAGGTCTCTGTGAACACCTTTAGTGAATGTCTTTAAATTTGGCACAAACATCTACTTGGGCCCAAGGCTGAACTGATTGGATTTTGGTGGCCAAAGATCAAGGTCACTGTGGCCTTGTGTCCGTCTCATTCTCATGAACACCATATCTCAAGAAGGCCTTGAGAGAATTTCTTCAAATTTGGCACAAACGTCCACTTGGACTCAAGAATAAACTTAAAATTTTGATGGTTTCAGGTCAAAGATCATGGTGACCTCACAAAACATTTTTTTGGCTATAACTAAGGAAGTCATATGCTGATCATGACAAAAGTTCACACAAATGTCTACTAGGATAAATAAAGGAAGTGATAACATTTCATGTCCAAAATGTCAAAGGTCAGCTTCACTGAGACATCTGCAAAAACACTTTTCGGTCCATTACTCAGCGTCATAACTCAGGAACAGAAGGGGAGAGATTTGGGCAGATACTGAATCGATCACACTCATCTTTGGTGTTCACCTTGAAACTGTGCTGACTGTTTGGATCTTCTGTGCTGCAAGAGAAAGATGTGTCTGAAGCATCCATGTTTTCACAGACATGGATGTCAACTGTAACTGAAACTGGGCTGGTTTCAGGAGGCATACAACCACGAGGAGGTAAGTCTAGCTTAACCTTATTCCCAAAAAGACATCGGACCTCGTTCACAAACAGAGCATGAACACAAATCTGTGCTTAAAAACAAAACTCAAAACTGAAATTATTTGAAAATGGAGGCCAAGGGATTTCTGAGAAAAATAACGTCAAGTGGTTGTAGGTTTCTGTAGTTACAATTTCACTCTGGTCCTGGATGCTTAACCAAATCACCTTACCTTACAAGGCAGCTGGAATAGCAAGATCATGCTATCATGCAAGGTCACAAGAATTTGAGCAAAATTCTGTAAGACGTCAACTCCATCAGATCTTACCTCTGACATCCATATTGCACGCTATTCAAGAAAACATTAAATCCTGGGAAGTTGTCCCATTACAGGGTTTAATTGTCAAGACTTTGAAATCTCTATTGAAATATATTTTCCCGCCTAATTGAAAAGTAAAAATCAGAAAGCCCCTCAAAATAACGTTTGTCCCGATTCTAAAGAGTGGGTGTTTGCCAATAAAGCCAATATATAAATAAAGAATACAAACAGTATTTGAACGAGTGTAGGAGCAGTTTAGCATCAGGGGTTTATTATTTTTCACAAAGAGAAGTAGAAATCTGGTCTGAATGCTGCTGTAATTTTTAGAAACCTTTAAAAAAAACACTGACAAATATTGTTCCATAATGAATATCCTAGGTAAACATCATATTGTAATACAGTGCACAACCCAACAAGTCGGTCAACTTCCACTGTACAAGCAAGCCATTCATTCTGTGCGGAGGCCTCCCCGTCTCCGCAGAAGCTCCAGCATGTGTGGAATCTCCAGCCAGAACGGTGATTAATTGTGAAATCTGTCTAGAACAACACAAAGCCAAGTCACAGCACTCGTCACGCGCTCAGCTTACCCAAGACTCGCTGCTGTCAACACTCTCTGATATGATCTATACAGAGGATGAACTTTCCCTGTTTGGGGCTTAACTGATAAACCACACACACACACACATACACACACAGAGCAGATAACCAGCGGCAGGCGCACTCCCTGATGGGTGTCAAGAACAGGTGAACAGCCACCTGCTTTATGCACTTATGCACTCATAACTATTAGTGAGCTCAGGCTGCGTTATCAGGAGACATAGAGGGGGAGTTAGAGAAGTTTACATGTTGTGGATCCTCACATACGAGCTTCAATTTTATGTTTTATAGGTGAAGATTTAATAATGTAGTAATATGAGATGTTAGCGATTGGAGTGAAACTAATGAATAGAGTTGCTGTTTTAGTGTTTGTTCAGTTAATGTGAACTTTTCGGGATGGTTGAAATGCAACTAAAGATGAACTGGTGCAGAAGATTCAGTCTTATTCAGCACAGATTTTAATAATCTTTATTTATGAAGCGTTTTTAAAACAAAGTTACAAAGTGCTTTATGTGTCAATAATTAAAACAGACAAGACATGAAACAACTTTTATAAGAACTGATAAAAAACACTTTGATGTATAAAAGCTGAGGAAATAAAAGACAGTTTAAATGAACTTAAAACTAGACTTGCACCCATTTATCGGCAGTGCTCGGAATTGGGCCGGTTTTCACGTGATCGGCCAAGACCTGCGACCGGCTGGTCAGTCTAAAATATGCCGATTCAAATTCCCGGCACGCCGCATGATTGACATCATGTAACATCAGCAGCGCACACACACGCACATGTGCAACTCACGGCTTGGGTGATGTGAGGAAGTGAAACATGGGCGGCTTCTCACCTTAATCATTCTGGCACATACATCAAAAGATAGAAGGAGAAAGTTGTTAATTGTCCGTTTTAAACTGAACTGCGGAGCTCTCACTGCTGCACTGTGCTGCTTGAAACTGACGAGGCGTGTGTCTGCGTGCCGAAGATGCACGTGTTCGCGCACTTACTGGCGAGCGCGTCCCGTAGACCTGTGTGAATTTTCCACAGGAGATATTTTTACTTTTTTGTCTTTTAAAGAAATTACCCACTAATGTTATACACCAATAATTATTATTTTATTTGTCCATGTTTTTATTTATGTATGCCTTTTTTACTTATTTATTTTAATACTGTACCTGAAGTTATATTTGAGAAAAAAGGAAAACGTTTCTAAACAGATTAAGAAACATGTCACTGTTTGTATGAGATGATTATTGAAAAGCTGGTTGTGTCTTGGTTAAAATGTTCTAATAAAGCAAAAATAGAAAATATTGCAATATCTTGTGTGCTGTAAAGTGGTTTGAAAAAAATGAAACCGGAATCGGCCATCCAAACACTCTGCAAATCGGAAATTGGTATCGGCCCAAAAAACTGTAATCGGTGCAAGTCTACTTAAAACTCAAGTAAAATCAGGAAAGGCTGTCAAATACAAGTATGTTTTAAGAAGGGAGTTAAAAGGGATCACTGACTCGGCCGACCTGATTTCCTCAGGTAGACTGTTCCAGAGCCTCGGGGTTCTGACAGCAAACACTCTGTCCCCTTCAATTTTGAGCCGGGCTTCTGGAACAGACAAAAGACCTCTGCCTGAGGACCTCAAAGTTTGTCCTGACGTGTGCGGTCAGAGATAAAGCTGGGAGAGAGAATCAGAAAAATCTTAAAATCTATTTTAAAACATACTGGGAGGCAGTGTAAAGAGCTATGGTGCCAGTGGAGTTGCACACCTGGCGCATATGCCAAGTTTTCTAGCTTCCAGGTTTACTTCCGTAGTATGCGGCCCACTGAATATGCACTGTAGTTTTTCCTCCTACTGGCCCACCTGCGAGTTCCTGCTTGGCTCATAGACTTAACATTGTGATGATGTCAGATTTTTAAACCACTTTTCTCAGCTTGAGGAAAGTTTTACAAACATTAAACCACAATGGCTCAAAAAATGCAGAATATACGACACATTCTCGCTCTGACCTCGTCACATACTGTATTGACGTTTGGTCATGGACTTTCCACGTCCACATACGACGTCCAAGGTACCCTGGGTGTGTTGGTTGTTGACCTTCTGGGACGCTGTGTCAAGTTCTGCCTGTTACATGCATTGTCTTCTTTCAAAATACACTTCTGTTTTCACAGGAAATTTAACGTGTACATACAGTCTCTTTCAAAATAAAAGCATTACATCGGTACAACACCGTGAATGGATATTTTCTTTTCCTTCAACAACAAACCAAGTGGTTGGGTTTAGGAAAAAAGAACAGGGTTTGGCTTTAGAATCTTATGGGATGTGAACACCGCTCTCTTGGGTGAAAGTCGATGTTTGTTGGATCATTGATCATTGTTGAGGAGTGGAAGGAAAACTTTATTGGTGTCTTTGATCTCTAGTAGCTGTTTTGAGAAAGGTAACGTTAGCCTTTACACTTTACTACCTTTGCGGCAAGTTGTTTTTGTGCTCTATTTTGGACGGATATATTGTTTAGAACGAAGATCATATGGACGGGATTTATTTTTTCTAAACAGAGGGGGAAAATACCAGTTTTCAAAAAAAATCTATACAGAGTAGACCGAGCCTTAAGCTCTGAAATTTAAGTCAGGCCCAGTACTGATGAATACAGTACTGACACATCAACCTGGACACAAGTTTGGGACTCCAGATATTTACTGTGTCCGAGCTGTTTTCAACAAGGTGTGTTGCGGCTCATTAATGCTGCTTCCTTCACAGGTTTTCCTACCTGAAGCTGCGAGTACAAACACACCATCACTTCCTCTATATCTGTGGCAGCAAGCAACCTCGCTCAGTTAACATCAGATTTTTCTCCAAAGGTCAGTATCGGCAAACTGAACCCAAGTCTGTCCACGTACAAACACACAAACACAACATGTGATTGCTTCTGCCTGCAGGAGCTGCAGGTAATTCATGGGAGATTGGTGACGGCGTTGCTCTGAGATGTGCACCGTTGTGTGGAGAGAGTGTACACATGGGAACCAGTGGGGGGATACTGGTGTGTGTGTGTGTGTGTGTGGATGTCGGGAGCTGTGGGTCATCTGCAGACGCCCCAACCTCACCTTATCTGCAGCGAGGTGGGCTGTGTTCGCAGAGATTAAACACATTTCGAAGCGACGCTAACTGCCGAGGCCTAAAGAAACGCAGGCAGAGGGAGAGCCAGTGTAGCTGCAGCCAGTGTTGTTGTTAGCTGAGGAGAAAATCCTTGTTCCCAACACTGATAAGGACATAAAGTGTTTCTGTCCCCAAGGGGGCGGGAGGCAGATTCAGCCTCTGTAGATCTACTGTAATGAATATCAATGGCAGGGAATGGGGCTGCTCCCGTCCCTTTGGGCCTCTAGTTGCTTCTCCCCTCTCTTCTGCTGTCAGAATTGCGACAGGGACACTATGCATGAAAATGCGAGGCTTAATATATGGTAATGCTATGTAAACACGGGCTGATCTGAGAGGGAGGTTTGGAGGGAGAATAGATCGACGGCCGTGTGCGCTCAAAGCCGAGTCGGGGAGTATATCTCCCAGGCCAACAGTAGCCTCTGAGCACATTTATCTGGAAATGAATATGATACACTAAACAGGAAGAAGGGAGGGAAGGGCGCTGGGGTGAGGGAGGGGGGGATGTGGTTACTGCAAACTCAGCACCACCACCACCTCCTCCACCACCCCTCTTAGCTTCCTACTTCCTCACTTCTTCTTCTTCTTCTTCTTCAGCAAGACATTTCATTCTCCCTCCTCCTCTTTACCTGAGTTGAACGGGGTTTATTCAAATTGGCATCCTGCGGGCTGAGAGGTTATCTGAGCCCCTGTGAAAAGGAGAAAAAAAACATGGTGGCCACGGTGGCAGGCATTTCTGCCACACACAAACCAGCCGGGGGTTCGGTTACTGCTCTAAACAGCCTGTCTGGTAGCGCCAGGGGAGGTGGGGGGGGGTCAGACGTGGAAGTATTGTCTGTAAAGCGGTGTGGGTTTCCCAACTTGTCTGACAGCCCCGACGCGAGCAACGCCGCATTCCTGTGCAGAGAGGCCGAGACGAGCCACCTCATCGTCTGCCGCCATTCATCAAGTTAAAAATAACCGTTTCATTCAGCGGGTCACTCCGTTCTGATTTTACACTTCCAAGCGAAGAGCGACAGACAGAACAAGAGGAGGACAGTGACAGAGGGGAGAAGAGGAAGGAGAGAAGGAGTGCAGAGATGAGAGAGGAGTGTGTGTATGTGTGTGTGTGTGTTAGTGAGATGCCATAGCCCGAGGCAGCGAGGTGGGATTTGTAAGCCCTTTGTAAGTAACAGGCACCACTCTTAGCAGGCTGAAGGTATGTTTTTGTGTGAGTAATCCGTGATGGATGTTTTAATTGAAAGCACAAGGCTTTTAGGGCTGTTTTCAGAGACCGCAGCCAACATCTGACACCTCCACTCAGACCACCTCCCCAACCCCCCCCTCCAAACCTCCAAACCTCCAACCCTCCAACCCTCCAACCCTCCAACCCCGCCCCTCTGTACAGTCAGGCAGCCATACGTGGCCCGGGTCATGCTCTGAGTACACCGGCTTCACAGGGAGCACCAAATTACTCCTGACACATCTGTAACATGGCATGGCGATGGAATTTTTCAGTGTTTACAAAGTTCAACCAAACCTAGTTTCCAAGTTTTCCCGATATGTATTGTGCTCTTAGTTTTGCACTTTTTAAATAGTCACTTCATCTTCTGTGATTTATTTCTTGTATGTTTTATAAAGCCTTTATAAAGCACTGACCTTTATCTGTGAAAAGCACTACACAAATACATTTTACTGCCTTATTACTTGCAGATATACATTGATTAGTTATTTGTCAAATTAAAATGAATGTTTAAAAAAAAAGGAAAATAAATTACAAAATGAAAATTCAGTAAAATTTAAACAATAAAAATAAAAAATGGGCAAAAAAATATATAAAATAGAAAATATCATGAATAAAGCAGGACAGTTAAAAAATACAGTAAATTAAATTGCTAAATATATGAAAAAAAAAGTTAGTGAGAGTTTATCAAAAACTTTTGTCAGTTAAAAATCCTGTATTTTAAAAATTTCAGTGTTTCTGGAACCTAGTGAAACCACCATTTTTTCGCCTAGGTGCATTTTAGGCATTCTACAGAGGGTTATGGAAAAGTTTTCTACACTCAAGGGTAGGTGTGTGTCATGTCATCTCATTCACGATAATACCAGTATAATATTTAATACCATGTGAAAAATTCATATCCTGATACACACGATATTTCAGCGTGTTAACATACTGTCATACTGTTACCCACAGCAACAACAAGCATGGCTGATAGTGTAAGTATTACAGACTCCACAGTGTTTCCAAAAAGAGGAGCAGCTTCAGTAGTGTGGAATAAACTGTGGCGTCCTGAATGTTTTATGAACAGCCCCGGACTTCTCAGACTCTTTTAGTGACTTACCGCTCAGAGGGAACTCAGTCAGCGGCTCCTCTGGCAGCAGCACAGCATCTCTCCCTCTCCTCTCTCGTTGTGTGCACACGGGAGTCGTCATCAAGTGATTGAAATGGCAGAGCATAAAGGTCCAGCTGGAAAAAAAATTTTACTAAAAGAAGGAAACCACCTGTTGATTTATACATATAGATCCCAGGGGACATTTTTTGTATTTGAGAGCTGTTTAAATGTGTAATTTGTGGTAGATTTTATTTTGTTGAACTATTAATATTGTAACAGAATCTGAATCTCACTCTGAGTTACTGTTGTTCACAAACTAAAGAAATGAGAGATCGTTTCTGGGGCTTGGTCATCTGGCATTAGACAGTGATGAGAAAAGCCGTTCTTTGACGTCGGCATGATACTATGACGGTGGCAGGACAAAGAAAGTTAAGGTGGCAAAAGTCCGAGTAGGGTGGATAGGTCCAACAGCCAATAGCCATGTTTCCATCAGTTTTAGATGCGAATCTAGAAGTATTGCATCGGAAAATTATGATGGAAACACCAAAATTCGAATTAAAATCCCCTGATTTGCACAGGAACTGCCCATTGGTTCGACATCCCATTGTTCCGACCATATTAAACCCATTGTTCTGAAGTCCTGTTGTTCCGAAATCATCATGATGCCCTGTGGTTAAGGTCTGGTTAGGTTTAGGCACAAAAACCACTTGGTTAGGGTCAGGAAAAGATCATGGTGTGGGTTAAAATGAAAAAGAAAGTGGCAAACACATAAGCCGTGAGCCTGCTCCGCCTCAAGCCTTTCCCAGCTGACCCAGAGCCGGTTGCGGCGCACCATGCGCCCGCTGCGAGCCGTTCAGCACCACGGACAGTCGGACTAATGGGATGTCGAACCAATGGGCTGTCGGACCAATGACATGGACCCATTTGCACAAACTAAAATACGCTCGCTTTAGCCGGGTTTTGGTTGATTCGAAAAAATGTTGATTCGCAAAACAGGGGATGGAAACAGTTATGTTTGAATTAAGTCTGACGTAGCGCACCTCTCTCCATGGTGATATCCACACTCCAGGTCAGGAAGGCGGTAATGCATTTACAAGCTGGTTGCCAACCGCCAGAAAATGTAGAAGAAGAGGAATGCGAGACTTGTTTTGTTTCCAGTTCTGTGGAAAACTTGCGCAAGTTTGTAGTTTTCACCAAAGTCCGTCCATTTAATGGAAACACACAGGATTCGTATTTCTTTTAATGCGCATTTCCCAATGATTCAAATCACTTTTGGATGGAAACATAGCTACTGACTTTCACCTGGGAGGTTGGTGTTCTCTTCCTGTGTGATTGGTGTCAACACGCGCATTTGTACCGACGTAGTGCTTTTATTTTGAAAGAGACTGGATGCAAACTGTAAATTTCCTGTGAAAACAGAAGTGGATTTTAAAAAAGACAATGCATGTAACAGGTTGAAGGTGACACAGTGTCACAGAACGTCAACAACCAACACACCCAGGGTACCTTGCACGTCGTATGTGGACGTGGAAAGTCCATGATGAAATGTCGATATGTGACGAGGTCAGAGTGAGAATGTGTTGAATTAATACTGCTGCTATGTTTGAATTTGAAAAAGATTATTCGTCCTAAAATGTGTTTTAATTTGGTTTAAAATAATCTTGAAAATACATTAAAAAGCATTAGATTTAGGTCAAGTCAAATTTAATTTATATACCCCATTTTGTACGACAAGCCTAAACAAAATGAAAGGGTACTATTATTATCATTATTCTTAAAAAGGGGAGATAATAATAATAATAATAATACTAATTTCTAAAACAAATAACTTAAACAAACAACTTAAAAACCTAACTTTAAGCTTGCGAAAAAAGATGCATTTTTAGTTTACTTTTAAAAGAGAACACTGTTGTAGCAGGCCCCAGGTGTCAGATAGCTGTCAGTACCTTGATAGTACATCCAAAATGTCACAAAACTTTTGCTGTAAAGGATTTCAATGGATGCCTTCAGATATATAATCTCCCAACGTCTCTGGTTGAGTTTCACGCCCCCCCTCCAATTAGACAGCAGCCATGTGTCCTTACCTGTGCGCTCCTGCTGACAGAGAGCAGCAGAGTTGATCCAGCAGAGCTATGAGGCCACGGGGCGGATGAATAATTCCTACAGTAGCCCGGGTGGGGCCGGGGCCTGAGGGGTGAGGTGGGGATGGGAGGGGAGGAGACCATAAATTTACAACATGATGAGCCAGGTTGAGAAGGGATTGACCTCGCTTGACCTGCAGAGTTGAGACCGGAGGCTTGTCTATGGTACAACCACTGCCCTCCTCCCCCGAAACCTCACCTGCTGACTGTGCCTCACCTCACCCACAGCTTCTGCATCCCCGTCCTGCATACCAAAGATCCTCAAAAAGAAAAAAAAAGTGCAGCTCCCATTTAGAGCGAGTGCTCTTGACAGTGAGTAAATGGGAGCAAGCTGCGGGAGAGGGAGGAGAGTCGGGGGAAAACTTCACAGGGATTCCTTCTTTCTCTCTCCTGTCACTAGTCGCCAATTTACCCCCCAACGCATTCGGAATCAAAACTTAATTAAAATTTTGAATAAATAAAAACAACGAGGAAAAAAAAAAAAAACGAAGTTATTGAATTCTGAACCCTTTGATAGATTTATCCCCCCCAACCCCAGAATAATGCAAAATAAGATTTAATAACACCTTTCATATGGAGAGTACAAAGCCGGCTATTTGCATTAAAGTGTAAATCGGCGTCAGGGAAAGGCAGTGTGCCTCTAAGCTTATTGATGTTCAGTTCTGAGCAGCCGGGCGGCATTGTTTCATGCCGAAGCTTGACGGATGTCAAGGTGATTATAGTTTAGATCACCCGTAAGAAGACAACGTTTTGAAATGGTAAAATACAGACAGGCAACACAAAAGCCTTCAAATGTTTGTTTTACTGGGAGGGGAAGAATGGAGAGAGCGAAAAACTCCCACTGAGTTTCAGTGTTCGCTCATAATTCACACAGAGGATGGATAACTCCGCCGCTGTTCAAACAATCTGACAATTTGTTGAATTCTTCTGACGGGCACAAAGTCCCCCTGCGAAAACCATTACTGAATGGCATGACAACGAGCGGGAGAGGTACAAGGGGATTGTTGCGTTAGCCCTATCTGTCCCCCTTCACCTCCGTTTGAAAGTAAGCCATGAGGCAGGAAGCAGAGAGCGGGAGAAAGTTTGTCAGTTTACACTTTGCCAGCGAGGAGCAGGCAGAGATCCTCCATGCAGGTGCTTTGATATGCAAAAACACTTTCTGATATTCACGTTTTTTTCTTCTGCTGGTTAATTAATTAATTAGCGGCAGATAAAAAGAGGAAGTGTGACGATGCTATCTGAGGAGACACTGTACAGATCTTCACCAAGCAAAGAGAGCAGCAGACTGACAGAAATTAATTAAAATATAAAACTAATATATACATTTTTATACATTTGTCTTTGGTCTTGAAAGTTTTCAGAGTTTTTGTGCTTCTCTGGTTTAAACTCAGGAGGTGAGAACATTTGAGCAAGGTTATAACATCAAAAACTAAAATTACAAACATTTCAGCTAACTGGTATAAAAATAGAAGCAAACTGAAATGATATTGTGCACTTAGAAAGTTAACTAAAATAAAAGTGTTTTAGTCTTTGACAGTTTGGTCCAATTTGTTAACACAACAAGCCTGAGGAGGCACTGCTGCATATTTTTATGGAGACTGTGAGTCACTCGCCTTCAAAGAGTGTTTGTATTGTAATACCTGTTCTGAAGAGCTTAAATCTCGCCCCTGACAAATAACACCCTATAATATAATAAAAATAACAATTAAACTAATTTTGAAACTAATAGAAAATAAATAAAAAAATAAAAACAACAATTAAAAACTAAAAAAAATTTTTTAAACAAAAACCTACTCAAAACTAAAATAATAATAATAATAAAAACTACACTAAAACTAAAAAAAGAAAACATAAAAACTAAAGCTTAAAAAATTTGATTAATAAAAACTAAACTAAAACTGAACATTTTAAACAATAAAATACAAAACTAAACCGAGCAAACCTACTCTAAAATTAAACTGAACTGATTACAGAATTTAAAAAAAAAACAAAATAAAAGTTAAGGAAAAATACAAAACTATAATAAAACTATATATATGAGGGCTCACCCCCCCCCCAAAGTCTCCAAGCGCTGGCTAGACACGAGAAATATTTTGGGTTTTTATTTTTAATTTTTTTTTTTCCAACTTGTCATGTTTTAGTTCATTTTATATTATTTTTTATTTCAATTTATTTTATTTTTCATTATTTATTTATTCATTTATTTGCATTTAAGACGTTGTTTAATATAGTAATAAGAAAATAGAAGAAAATATTAAGTAATAAAAGAACTTTAATGAAATGAAATTAATAAAAGTCAACACATGCTAAAAAATAAAATAAAATAAATAGTTACATAAATATAAGTTCATGGCATATCATTTAACTGGCTCCATAATTACCATTTGATAGGACATAGTTAACTGATAACTGATTAATTTAGGACAGAGGATACAGTTTACTGACACAGTTTACTTCTGATTTTAAGGCTAAACACTGTTTCAAAGAAAACCAGAATTCCTTCTTTTGTGGGTGCCCAAAAGTAGTCAGACTTAAGTACTGTATATCAAAAGTACTGATATCAGGCCATAAAAATAAAAAGCCCCTCTCTGTGTTGTGACCTCTAAATTCCCAGGACGTGACCTCTGAGACCTCAGCGATGGCTCCAGTCCTGCCCCTGACTCCGCTCTGTCAGGCCGCCTCCTCCCAGCTGGGTTCATACAGTAGTGAGACAGCAGTGAGAGCGTGTGTCCCGAGGCTGGAGGTGTTCTGAGCTGGGAGACAGCAGACTAATGGCTGCCCTCCTCCTGTCTAATTACTTCTTATCTGACTGCTTGTAGGACCGCTAACTGAAGCAGACACACCCTGCCTGCGCAGGTGACTCTGGGAGTTAAGGTGCACACGCATGTGTGTGTGAGCTGCATGGTGCATATCTGATGCCTTAAAGCGGTTTGACATGAAGTTTCATAGTGCACAGTGAGAGTTGCGTTTTAGAATTAGAGGTTCTACACTGCTGGTTTATTAGGCACAGCAGACAAAGACTAATGCAGTCTAATGCAACAGCTGTGCAATAAATCATTCTTTCATGAAAGTTATGAACAATTAAGTTGTGTTTTAGACTTTTATTCTGAAATATTGCTGAGTGGAGCTGCAACAATTGATCGATTAGTTGTCAACTAATTGCCATTTAATTTGATAATCCATTAATCAGTTCAAGTGATTCTTTAAGGGGAAAAAAGTCTTTGAAATTCTCTGATTCCATTTTCTTAAGTCTAAATATGTTTCTGTCTCTTCATTCATGTATGACAGTAAAGTGACTATCTTTGGGTTGTGGACACAACAAGAGATTTGAGGACGTCATCTTTGGCTTTGGGAAACACTGACCGACATTTTTCACCATTTTCAGACATTTTATAAACCAAACTAATGGATTAATCAAGATAATGATCGACAGATTAATTGACAGTGAAAATAATTGTTAGTTGCAGCCCTAATGATCAGTGTCAAACTGTCGTGCACTGGTTTGTAACTCTCTAATGGTAAATGGACTTGTATGTGTATGGCAACCACTCAGAGTGCTTCTACACATCATGCCATAGTCATTGGTGGCCGAGGCTGCTGTACAAGGTGACACCTGCTCAGTCGTTAATCATTCACAAGCACTCACACAGTAATTTGGGGTTCAGTATCTTGCCCAAGGATACTTCAACACAGAGGTCAGCATGGGTCCATTTTTGAAAACCCGTACCCACCCAGACCCGTAAATCTCAGTACCAGAACCAACCTGTACCCCGGGTACCCGACCCAGTGCAGACTGGAGGTGCCAGAAATCAACCGCTGATGACTTTACCTCCTGAGACATTTCTTTCCACTGGGTGCAACTTTTTGTTACAACCTTTGAGACTGAAAACCAAAGTTTCTACAGCAAAACCCCAACAGTGCAGTGGCATGTTAAACTTTCCCAAACAGCTGTAAATGCACCATTTCCACCTTTAAGCTAGGGATGTTCCCAATGACTAATTTCCCTGACATTTAAACTAAAGTTTAAACTTTTATAGTCATTGTAAGACGTGATTAGAAGCGAATTCCCGCCAGGCGTTGCGATGGATGTGACGCGGATGATGCGAAATACACAAATTAAGCAAGTAGCGCGATTTCGTGTCATACGCTTATTCGAGAGAGTTGAAAAATCTGAACTTCAGCAATAGCCACTTAGCATTGAGACCTTCCGGGGATGTATGACACTGAGCATGTACTGGCGGAAATTGTTTATTAATTCAACAATATTACGTGCACATGACATGAGTTATTCGAGCGTATGAAGCGAGTCAACACAAAATATTTTAGCGTTCAAACTTACAAGAGTAACGCAACGCAAAAATTCACATCGCATTTGCTGTATACTTATTTTTCCCTTTATACTTGCAATATACACAAACTTGCAGTTGCAAAAATAAAAATGACGCTTAGCTCCACATCAACCAGCACAGTAGGTTGCTTCTCACTGAGCATGTTGCTTTGAAATTTTAGAAGTTTAGAGTATTAATAACACTGAAAAATGATGTAGCTGTAGTTTTTGTAAAATTGCGTCAAATGTGTATTTTTATCTCATTAATAAAGTTTCTGCTGGTGCTATTTTTGACCCTAGTCCGACTTCAGGGGTTTAAGATGAGGATTAATTTAATTTTGTAAAGGTTATAGTTCAATATTTGACTGTAAAAACAGCCTGCTCAGTTTTAACTGCATCAGACATGAAATATATTTTGAACTAATGAGTGCAAATTTCCCATGACAGCAGGCTGACTGTAGGCATGCAGCCGTTATATGTACCTCATTAGTGATTAGTACAACCTGTAGATTTACAACACCTGTAGTGTGTGTGTGTGTGTGTGTGTGTGTGTGTGTGTGTGTGTGTGTGATACTGCAGATGACCTGATAGATTTACAGTGCTGTCATTAAAGCATGTGAGATTTCCAGCTCCCACCATGCAGGGCTGGTTGCTGTAGTCACTGTGCACCCTCAGGTGAGGGACCTGTATGCTGAATATGTGTGTGTGAGTGTGCGTCGCTGAGGAGGTTGAACTAGTGGTGGGCAATGTATCAGTTATACTTGGCTTGTCCCACATGGGATGTATTCGGACCTTATTGCAGCACTATATTCTCACATCTTTTTTTTTTTTTTTTTTTTCTTTAAAGCCACCAGCATGAGACTCGCTTTGGCGTTTACGGTCTCTCCTCTGGCCCTCTGCCTCTCACAGACACAAAAAGAACCAAAAAACTCACATCAAGATTCACCACACACACTGCCCCACCATCCAGACCACCTTCTCCTGGTTGATAGTGTGTGAGCAGGTGAGGCGTGTGTGCATTTTGCGACCATGGAGCACCAGCAAGACTTACAAATATTGTTAATATATGAACTGGAGAGCTGTTAGTTTCCTGCTCACAGTGAATAAATCTACATGTTCAATGGCAACACTGTAACGGGAATACTTTCTGCTAACTGCTAACTGCTAACAGCTAACTGCCTGAGACACTTCCTGCCTGAGTAAAGCTGGGTGCTTCTGTTTTGGTTTATTTTATAATAACAATACCTAATTAAACTTTTTTATAACAGTGCTTTATTTAATTTATTATAACAGTACTTTATTTAACCTTATTATAACTGCACTTTATTTAACTTTATTAGAACAGTACTTTATTTAGCTTTATTATAACTGTACTGTATTTAACTTTATTATAACTGTACAGTATTTAACTTTATTGTAACAGTACTTTATTTAATCTTATTATAACAGTATTTTATTTAACTTTATTATAACAGTACGTTATTTAACTTTATTAGAGCTGTACTTTAACTTTATTATAACTGTACTTTATTTAATTTTAGTTTAACAGTACTTTATTTAACTTTATTATAACTGTACTTTATTTAATTTTATTATAACTGCACTTTATTTAACTTTATTAGAACAGTACTTTATTTAACTTTAGTCTAACAGTACTTTATTTAACTTTATTATAACTGCACTTTATTTAACTTTAGTCTAACAGTACTTTATTTAACTTTATTAGAACTGTACTTTATTTAACTTAATTAGAACTGTACTTTATTTAACTTTATTATAACTGCACTTTATTTAACTTTATTAGAACAGTACTTTATTTAATTTTATTATAACTGCACTTTATTTAACTTTATTAGAACTGTACTTTATTTAACTTAATTAGAACTGTACTTTATTTAACTTTATTATAACTGCACTTTATTTAACTTTATTAGAACAGTACTTTATTTAATTTTATTAGAACTGCACTTTATTTAACTTTATTAGAACAGTACTTTATTTAACTTTATTAGAACTGCACTTTATTTAACTTTATTAGAACAGTACTTTATTTAACTTTATTAGAACTACTTTATTTAACTTTATTATAACTGTACTTTATTTAATTTTATTAGAACAGTACTGTATTTAACTTTATTGTAACAGTACTTTAACTTTTTTATAACAGTACTTTATTTAACTTCATTATAACTGTACTTTATTTAACTTTATTATAACAGTACTGTATTTAACTTTATAACAGTACTGTATTTAACTTTATTATAACTGCACTTTATTTAACTTTATTATCATAGTACTTTAAGTTACTTTATTATCATAGTACTTTAAGTTACTTCATTATAGCATTCCTTTATTTACTGCAATTATAACACTTTAATTTAATTAAAATAGTATGTATTTAATTTCAAAAATCTGTACTTTATTTAACTTTACTATAACAGTACTTTAGTTAACTGCATTATATATATATATATATATATATATATATATATTTTACATTAATTTTATTAGAACAGTGCTTTATTGAACTTTAACAGTACTTTATTTAACTTTACTATAACAGTACTTTAGTTAACTGCATTACATATATATATATATATATATATATATATATATATATATATATATATATAGTACATTAATTTTATTAGAACAGTGCTTTATTGAACTTTAACAGTACTTTATTTAATTTTATAGCAATATTTAAACTTTATCATAGCAGTACATAGCAGTTCTTAATTAATTTTATCATTATTTTACTTTATTTAACTTAATTATATCACAGTTGCTACTTTACTTAATTTTAATTGTAACTGCAGTGTATTTAGTAGTAGTACTTTAGCAGTCTACAGTTTTCGGGGGATTTCTAAATATCAACTTATATACTGTGTAATGCAACACAGTCTAAATACAATCTCTGTCTTACTTAGAGGCCATATTGCCCAGCCGTATGTTGAACTGTGTAACCATGTAAGTAGCAGGACTCATAAACATCAGGCCAGTTTCAGTGTTACACACTCCCATCTGACCTGCTGTCGCACATTCATAGACACACACACAGATACACACAGCACATGCTGGTACATTGATGTTTCCTCCGTTTGCTTATAGATTATCATTTCTCTGCAGGAGAGTGGGAGCACTTTGTCAATTCACCACAGCCGCACAGAAGAAAAAAAGCCCCAAAACGATCAATTTTCACTACAGAGATTTTCATATCCCCCCCTTCTTTTTTTCCAGGGGATAAAATATTTTAGGGGATAGAGGAGCTGAAGCGAAAGGGGCTGAGAGGAAGGATGGGAGTGTGGGTAAAGGCAGGCGAGTAGGTAAAAGGAGGGAGGAAGGTGGGAGTGAGGAGGAAGAGGAGGGGGAGGTCAGGTTAGGGGTCACGTGTGCGAAAGAGATAAGACCTCCTCATTCCATTTTGACTGACAGGCCAGGGGAGGGCTCAGCAAAGCCCCCCGAGACACACACCTCCCTCCATCACTCTCCCCTGCCGCTATCACACTTTCTCTAGGCCATCACTCTCTCTGTCTCTCTCTCCGCCTCTATCATACTCTCCATCATCCCCTTCTTCCTCCGTCACCTGCTTCCAAATACGCTTTCTGCTTTTATCAAGTATTTCCTTCGTCTTCTTCTTCTTCTTCTTTTTTTTTTTTTACCTTCAAGTCTTAGTTTTCTGGTCTGTAGTCACATCTTCTGTCTGTAAGCGTCCTGGCTGGAAACGTCCTCTTGTCTTTCTGTATGAGTTTTTCTCTGCATGAAGAATTTATTATGTTTCTTCCTTGTATCCGTTGAGTGTGTCACTTCATACTAACAGTCTGCAATCATGTAGCTGTGGCTGTTTTGTGGTACATGTTTTCCTTCGCCTTTCTCACTGGCTTTTATCAGAACATTCTGATTAGGGCTTGGTAACATATAAAAACATATGAACTGCCAACTTTGTCAAATACATGGTGCTCATCTTTCACCACACCACTGACTGTAGTGTTGTAGCTGCTGCTGCAGGAGCGTGAGCTCAGCGCTGGGGGCAGTTGTGAGAGTACGCCTGACCTCATGCTACAGTGACAGGGCTAATTCTTAGCATCACACGGGTAACGTTACCTAACGGTTATTAAGAGGTTTAACTGAAACATTCTCACTCCGACCTCGTCACATATCGATGTTTGGTCATGGATTTTCCATGTCCACATACGGCGTGCAAGGTACCCTGGGTGCGTTGGTTGTTGATGTTCTGGGATGCCGTGTCAAACAGTCTCTTTCTAAAAAAAATGCAGCACGTCAGAACAGCACTGCGATTCGACGGCACGTGGTTGGGTTTATGAAAAAGAACACGGTTTGGCTTTATAATCTTTCAGGACTCAAACAACGCTCTCCATGGTGAAAGTCAGTGTTTGTTGGACCCATCCACCACCCCTCTTACCCAACCTATTCGGACTTTCACCACCTTGACTTCAGCTGCGTATCATGCCGACTTTAAAGGACGGCTTTTTTCTTTAGTGTCTGACACCGGAAGTCACTGCCCAAGTGCCAGATTGCGACGACTTCAGAGTGAGACCAGGTTGGTTTAAGTACAGAGTCCAGCCATCTTTGTGTGAGTTTGTTGGGACCATTTGACTACTCCTTGTTGGATGTTAGCTTTTGCTGCTGTGTGAGCTCATGCTAACCAGGTAGACACTGAAATGAACATATACTAGGATGTGAGCGGCTCCGCAAATGGCAGAAAGAAAAAGTTTGCTGATCTGGGATTAGACCCTGAGCACGAAAAGGTTCAAATGCAGGTATCGTTTGATTGGAGAAGTTACGATACTACTTGGCACTGCATTATTTTGGTCAATACTTTAAAGGTATCCAGTACCAATAACCACCTTTAAATGTATGTAGTTTTGTCCATCATTTCTGTCAGCTATCTGGGAACGCAGATCTCAGCAATTACTCTGCTTCATCATGTGGCCCAAAGTCAAATGGGGCAAAAAGCGTCAGATGGTCAAACAGCTCATTGCAATTATCTAAACCACTGTGTGTGTGAGGGTGCTGCCTTGGACAGGTGCACTGAGCAGTTGGGGGTTCGGTGCCTTGCTCAAGGGAACTTTGGCAATGCCCTTGAGGCAAACTGTCACCTCTGCAGCTACCAGTCCACACTCCATACTTGGATGCCCAAGCCAGGTCCCCATGGACTGAGCTACTGCCACCCCCCTACAATTGCAATTACAGTTCCTAAAGTCACAGCACACTTTTGTTTTCTATGTTTGTTAAAGTATAACAAAAATGACAGAAAAATAAGTAAATACAATAATACATGGCATCAAAAAAAAAAAATGTCCCTAAACCTCAACAAACCAGTGCAGTTGGTGTGTCGAAGCTTTATTCTTGTTTTAAATAAGATTATCCTTTGGCTTCAACACAAAGTCGTTCCACCTCTCTAACATAACTAACAATACATGTTGTCCTACTAGTGCACAACTCTCTCATAGTTTTGTAAAGCTTTAACAACTTATTACATCTCTTATCCTTGGATATTAGTAATCATTAGTCCATAAGAAATAACCCGTAATTTAAATAATGAGACAAAGTACTTGTGTAAGTTTTCTGTGATGTAGTTGAACAATTGTTTAAGGTTATTACAGTGATAAATAATGAGGCTTTTCATGTGTTTACGACAGAGGCTGTACAGTAGAAGCCCTCCACAGGTTATGATCTGTTACTTACAACAACTTGACCCTTGAACCCTCAATGAGTCACTCATGCCCTCAAGGTGCCTTTTTTTTTTACTGCCAAACAAGCCAGGAAGCAAACGCAAAACGAAAGAAAGATGCAAACAAAAGCGCGAGCATTGTTCCAACACAGCATTATCTTCATTTTTTAGCACCAAACAATGCATGACAATGCGCGGCAACAACAGGAGCCTTTATGGGAAGCGGCAGAATAGAGTTGAGGCCGTTGTGAGAAGTGGCAGAGGAGACGAGACAAAGCGGGATGAGAAGGACGATCTTCATTGTGGCGCCTTTTCTCATTCTGCCATGAAAGACACCGGCGAGGAGTCCTCAGGGCCGCTGCCAGCTGCAGAACAATCACACCCATACGCCACAACCACGCCGCCCATCCAAGCACATTAGGAGAGCATTGTCGAAGCTGTAGCTCTCCGTATTCATCCGCGCTCCTCTGAATGGCTGCTCGGCGCTTGGATGCAATCATAACATCTCCTGGTATCAGAAACATCTTACATTTACATAACCCTTACATTCACACACCCGTGTGTGTATTTTGCACCTTCTTAAGGCGTCATTTAATTTTTCCTCCTAAAAGGATCGTTTAAAATAGACCTTAATCAGGGTAGATTAGATGCCATTTCAGATGTTATTGATGGAACTGGCATTTAGAGGTTTTTCTTGGCTCAATCACACCAGTAAGACACATGCTGAATAAAGGGAGAGTATAATCTATGCATCGCTGGTTCCACAGGATTATGGCAAAAAAAAAAAAGAGACTGAGGAAAGAGTGGAGGGGTGGAAAGCAATGGTGAGTAAGGGAGAGTGACGGAGAGGGAGAAGGCGATGGATGTCAGGTTCTTCTCTTCATATAAAACACCAGACGCAGCAGAGGAGGGGATTGGATTCACTTTTTAAAATGTCACCCAACATCTGTTTCATATTTATGATGGTGGTGCTGCCTCTCCGATGCCCCCTTCAACACTCTGGCGATTCTATCTCTGCCTCGGATTACCCCCACTACCCACCAATGCATAATTTATAAGGCTAATCTTTCGCTGAAAAACTGCAGAGAGGAGAGGGAGTGTGTGAGAGAGTGAAAAAAAAATGGATTATGAAGAAGAAAAAACTGCCACAGATTTTTTGCTGATATGTGAAGCGAATGGCTGATTTTGGAGATGATACCTTAAGTATCTCATGTAGTCATTAACAGGATTAAGTGAGTGGGCTTCTGATAAGGTAGGAAAACAATTCAGGATTCGGCACATCTTGTCCTTTTTAACCCAAACAGAGACATATCAGTGTATGTGGCCCATGTTTTTCTTTCTTCTGTAATTTGTGATGCCTTCAGATGCCGCCGATAAGCTTCGGATATCATTAATATCACTAATGATAACATTATAGCCCACTTCCTCCGTCGTGGTTGCATTGCGCGTCATGCTGTGAGGGCATCATGCCTCCAGATTCGGGTGGAGGAAGCTGCCATTTGCCCTTCCTTTGTTCTCGCCGTATGACTGTTGCCATTTTTACACCCGAGACCACAACAAAAAGCCGAGGCGCCTCCCTCTCGAACCGGGTGAAAAACAGGCTCCTGTGTCCTCTCCTTCCCACTGTCTTTCCATCCGCCACATCTGACATGACAGTTTCTTTCCCCTTTTTCCCTCCTCACTCACCCCCGCTCCCCCGCCACCCCCCCTCCCTTTTTCTCGTCAGCTTTATTATGAAAAGTACACAGTTTCGATAGAGTGCCCTTCTGACATTTTCGACTTATTAGCTAGTTTTCGTACCGTCTTCAATCAACCTCCTTAATCCTCATAGGGAGAAGCGCTTTTAATTCACTGATGGACTGATAAGGGGTGCCGAGCAAAGCGCCGGAGAAGCAGCGGCAACGCTGGCAAAGCAGGCCTCGGATGAGGAGGGGAAGAAAAAAATAAAAAGAAAACGAAAAGACGGGGGAAAAAAACGATTTACACGTAGATGAATCGTGCTTACAAGATGGAACCCTGGGCATTAGGAGCGGATCTGAATTTCCTATCTGTCATTTTTTTTCACCCTCCCTCTCTTCCTCCACCGCCCCCCCACCCCACCCCAGCCGCCGCATTCGTTCAGTGTTTTTTTTCCCTCCCTCTCTCTCCCCTCCTTCTTCTCCGCCATTACCCTTGCTGATTGCAATCTTTAAGCGCCATTGGGCCCACTGCTTCTGCAGTTTTTAATCTGTCTTTAATCCCATAGATTTTAAATATTCCCCAGCTCCCGGAGACTGGAGGCAATTAACTGCCCTTCTGATGCTCTCCTTATCAGTTGCCTCCTTGTATCTCTCTGAAGCAGCCTCAAGACACTGCCAGAGCTGACAAATAATACCGCCATTTACCGCCGAGCATCCTCGGGGACTGGAAGGGAGCGCGCGGCGCAGCCACCGCCGCATTCTAAACAGGTATTTGGTAAACATATCATACAGAGGAGAGAGAGGAGGAAATATACTGCAACAACACTCCCAAAAGCAATGTATGTTTGTCTGGCTGCCGTTTTGCAAGTGTGTATGTGTGTTCTCCCTCGGACTCGAAGACAAAAGATTGTCCTCCAGCTCTGTGCTGATGTGAGGAGGCTGCGCTGTATGGGATGCATAGCCTGCTGTGTTGATACTAATACATACAGCCTGCTCTCTGGTAGCCATCTACGGCGTTCATGCTGAGAGAAAATGAAACGAATACGACCAGATTTGAGACACATGGCTCTCCGTCTGCACCGGTTTTATTTTTACCCCTCCGTTTTTTCTGTTCCTTGCTTTAGAGTTTTGGTAAAGTACTCGAAGACATTGATGGTAGAGTCCAATTTAGGGCGCTGGAGAGTTGCAACAACTCAACAACAAACATGCGTATGAGAGACAGATGCCCACACATCTGCATCGCTTTTATCGATAACCCTTTCCGTAGCCATACAATTATGCACAATAGCTAAAGCATGATTCAAGGACCCGCAGTCCCAAACTGATGGAGGGTAAAAAGGTCAGAAGATGAGCGTAGTATATGAGACACAGATGCCCGGCATGATTTGCTTTAGCCTGTAGAAGTATGATATGCTTGATTACTAATTACTTAAGTAAAGTTTAGGGCCTGAAAGATGCTCATAGTGAAAGAGAGTAAAGGTAGGAATGATGTCTGAGGGTTAATTCAACATCATAGACTCATTTCTATTTTGCTTTACGAGGTTTCTGATTCTGAAAGAATGAGATGACAAAAAGGCAAAGACAATAATGCAGCTCCAAAGTTCAGAGACCTTTGTTCCTCCCTTAAGACACTACTTAACTTCATCTCAGCCCATTAGTTTCTTATTTTGAAGATCATACTGAGACCTGGGATTGTTTAGCTCAGCCTTGACCTTTGCCAAACGGTTGGGGTTCACTCGAGACGGCCAGGGTTTCCTTTTTTTTTTTGCAATCTATCCAATCACTCCTCTTGATAATGCGTCCTATGGCAGCGCGATGAATGCAATCACCAGCCCGTGCACCACAAGCCTGCTAACAACACCACAAGACACTGCGGCTAAGCCAAACCCGGCAGGCTCAGCCAAAACCGACAGATAACCATCAGCTAAGAGCTTTGTGACATCATCAGACAGAGACAGCTACTGACTCCATGCCAGGTTAGAGAGCTGCTAATCCAAACCACAGACTACAATAACACAGACAGAGACAAAAGCAGGGAATGTGCATCATTACAAACACTCTTAAACTCTTAAGCTCTTTGTTGACCCGAACAACACGATCGCTGTAATGGAGCTTGTACCTTTATTCAGGTCACTGTGCAGCCACTGAGAGATGAGATCTGACCATCATACCTCCACGTTTCTAATCATTTCAGCCAAACTTTCAGACCTCACCTATATGTGTTGTCCTGGTACTCATAACCAAGTCACACTAACCATTTGCTTGACAGCCGCTGGCATTATCTTCCCCTCTCTAGTGTTGGATTACAGTGCACACAGGCTTCTCACCATTAAAATCACATTCAATTACCGAGAGGCAGGGAAGACTGGCTAGACAGCAGCTCTGCTAATGGGGAAGGTCGTTAAATTATGATTGCAAATGCACTACATACGCTGGCACGTGTATATAAACAGAGATAATTAAAAAAAAATCTCCCTCTCAGACTTTCTGATGCATATTTTGGTCGTGTTTTCATGGGATCTGCCACCTCGGTGCATCTCATTTCTCACGACGGGAGTGGGAGTTCGGGTTCTTCGTGTGTGCAGCCGAGGAGGGCATTGGCCAGGCACCCCTAACAATGCATCATGGGATCATGTTCCCTTGGCCAGCCGCTCCTGCAAAGGCGAACCAATCAGCGGCGAGCTCGGGCTTCATTTGTTTACCACCATATCTACAACAGGATGACCTCTTTCTGGCTATGCCTCAAATTGGATAAGAGGAACTGACACTATAGCATGTGCGAAGCCATGACTGCACTCATTCACTCCTTATTGTGCCTATTCTTTAATCCACTCCCACATGTGTACACGTTGTGTCTCCCTCTATAAGTATCTATGTATATGTATGTGTGTTTTTGTGTGGTTTGGGAGGTTAAGCTGCTCTCCAAGCGTGGACGATACCGATCCAGAGAACCACGGGGTCTGAGGGGGCCAAGGGTCCGCAGCTCAGCCCACAAACAGGAGGCTGTGCCAGGCAGGACATAGGCCAAGAGTTAGGGGGTGGTGGCGGTGACAGTGGCGGTGGAGGGGCGGTGGCAGTGGAGAGGGAGGGACGACAACCACTCTCATCCTTTTAAAACCCTGGCACTTGGGTCACACTAGGGGGCCACCCAATTTCACACTCTTCTACAGCATGGCTCCCTTACAGAGAAACAGAAACACAGGAAAACAACTCAAGTAAGCCTGGAAAACAAAAACAAAAAAAAGAAAGAGAGCTCCAGTGAAAATAGCGTTTTGCAATATTTGTTTTAACGCCTTCAAAGGAATTTGCAACTAAGGTGACAGTGTTCTTTTATTTTATTTTTTTTCAAGCCACAGGTCAGAGATTGCATTTTCAGCCCCGCAAAATAAAACACACCCCAGCACTTTGCCTCAAATCCAATCAAGCTCCGTTATCAGCTCCCTTCTCATCAAGGAGGGCTGCTGATGGAGAGTGGGGGCGGCGGCGGCGGCGGCGGCAGTGTCGGGGCTAAGCCGCCCCCACCACCACCAACCCCAACCCACATCACCCAACCTACACCCCCACACACACACTCACACCACCCGAATCCACTCACCCCTCCACCTCCCCTATACCCTCCTCCCCTGGTTTCCGTGGCGACTGCTAAGCCCGAAGTTACGGTAAAGCTGGTGTGCCGCTGAGCCCTGGGCAGGATTTGTGACAGAGAAATCACATCAGCCTATGCTGATTAACAATTCCATTCCACCCTGAGATTTATATAAAAAAACTATCTTACATTTGGCTTTTTAATAGGAACGATCGCTATCTCAAATTGAGTCCCTGCAAACTTTAATAAAGGCTACAGGGTTGAGTGGCATTTTGCATGCTGATTTAGGCCCGATTGGCGGCTTTTGATGAGAGGGAGGCTGCTATGTAAAGCGGTGCTCCTAGCGCTTTTCCACATCGCCGGTTCAAATGCGGAAGGATAAGAACATGAAAAAAAAAAATACCACTTCCATCTGCAATCTCCGGATTTCTCTCTGCCTTCCTCCCTCACTCTCACTCACTCTCTCTTTTTTTTTTTCAGAAAATGATTGACTGTTGAATATGAATAAATGGAATAGAATGAAGCGGGAATAGAGAGACTGAGCGCGGCAGACAGAAGAGAGATGGAGGAAGAGACCGAGAGAGGGAACAGGAATAAAAGAAACCCTCTCCTGGACTTTTTTTTTTTTTCTCTGGAGGTGAAAAATAAAATCATAAAGCCAAGGTTTTTATGCTCTCCCATTCTGACATTTGGAGAATGGTATTAGTGTAGAATATTCACAGCGTACAGAAAAGGACCACGGGCGCAAGCGAGAGCTGGCGTGTGTGTGTGTGTGTGTGTGTGTGTGTGAGGCGAGAGGAAGGGAGGAAGTGGAAGGGGTTGGCGGGGGGGGGGGGCATCAAATAAAAAAACATCGCCAGAAACACTTATCCCCTCCACCCCTCCGCTTCGGCCCCCACAAATCTACATCGGTATTAAAAAACTATTTATAGTAAGAGTTCAGCTTAATGGGATAATCAGCTCTATTTGTAAAGATATTGGATAATCCCAAATAGTTTATATGGGCATAGAGATTTAAAACATTTTCATTAGATATACTGCATTTCGGGGGCATTTCACATGTCCCTCAGTTCACTGTATAAGCTGGCCGAGACAAAAGAAGCTAGAAGGAGTAATTCCTAAGGCGACGGCCGAACACTGCTTCCACCGTGGAGTGTTTTTTATTAACACGCGCAGGATGGCAGAGGAGATTCCACTGTTAACTTTGTCATCATCAACCTGCTCCGGGTTTGTCACACAACACCAACACCAACGTTTCCTGTTTTCGACTTGCCATTGCGCAACTCCTGGCAGTGGAGAAAAACAGTTTCTGGTGTTGAGTTTGCTCTGCCATCTCGGGGAGAGGAAAAAAAAAAGGATGAATAGTGTTTTAATTATGCTTTTTTTTTTCATCATATTACATGCAGAGTTTAGTATTACAGAATGTTCACTCTTGCCTTAACCAGAACCACTGTTGAAATAAAAAGAGGAGAGGAAGAGGAATAGAGGGAGAGGGAGGAATGGGGGAGTTAAGGGGAAGAGGGCCAATGGAAGGCATCCAACAGGATCAGTGAGTAGGGCATGCTGCCAATGCCTGGCACACACACACACACACACACACACACACACACACACACACACACAGAGTTTATATCTGCCCCGCCTCTCTCCCTCAAGGAATCCCTCATATAGCCCGCAGGGTGGACCACATCCACCACATCCACCAGGCATCATCACCCCACCCTGGTCTATCAGCCAGTAAGAGAACACTGGTCTTACTGGGATGCCATTTTTGCAGGTGGATGATAGCTGTAGGGGGAAAAAACATCATGTAACATAGCCAGTGTAACCCCAGCGCTGGGCCAAGAGGAGTTAATCCCCAGATGCAGAACTGTAAAGAACACTTTAAATTCTCGTGACTATCACGCCTTCTTATAAGAATCGCCATTAGTCATGTTGCCAAAGAAATACTTAATTACAAGTAAAAGTCCTGCGTTCAAAATCCTACTTCAGTAAAAGTATCCATGCTAAAGTTCACTTAAAGTGCCAGGAGAGAAAGTACACATTATGCAGAGAATTTATTTGGGTTATTGCATCATAGGTGGAGATTATGAGGAGGACACGGGGCACATCCATCTGAATATTTCTTATTTAATTAACTTTTTTTTTTCATTTATTGATTTATCATTACAATTTCAAACATTTTTTTTTAATTTTTGAAAATGTAATATATAATTGTTTTTTTTACAATTTGAAACTTTTTGAAAATTTTTGACAGTTAAAAAAAAATAAATCAAAGGCAAGGCAGCTTTATTTGTGTAGCACATTTGATACACCAGGGCAAATCAAAGTGCTTTACAGAGCAATAGAATCTAAGACATAAAATGAATTATACAGAAAAGTGTAAAGACAAAAAACAAAAGATATAAAAGGTGTAATTATTTACTAAATGTTTTACATTTAAAAACAAATCACCATTAAAAAAGTGCAAAAAAAGTGGGGCAAAGACAAAAAAGATTATTTAAAATGATTTAAAGTTGAGTTGAAAAATGAGTTTGCATTACAGGGCAAAAAAGTAATGTTTTTAGCTTTGACTCAAGTGTTCAAAGCCAGGGCTGTCTAACATCTGTGAGGTTATTCCAGGTTTGTGCTGCATGATCACAAAACTCTGCTTCACCATATTTTGTTCTGACTCTTGGGACGGTCGGTAGGTTGACCCCAGATGTCCTCAGGGTCCTACAAGGTTCATATGTCACAAGCATGTCAGAAATATATTTGGGCGCTGAACCACAGAGTGATTCATACACAAACAGCAAGATAAAGACATTTCCACTTTAAATTAATGTAGAAAAGACACAATTTGGTGCGTAAAACATCACCAGAATGCAGAAAATTAAGTGTTTGATGCTCAAATTTTAGTATCAGAGGACCCTCAACCCCTCTCATACGTGTCCCCTCAATGTCTAAATGCAGCCTACACCCTTGGTGTTCATCACTTTAATGTTGCAGCCAGTAAAGGTGGGGCTTATTTCAATGATATTTTTCCAGTTAGCGTATGTTAATATACATACAATAATATTTAGTATTATTTTGTGTCAATAATCTAAAGCTACAAATTTACTAGTATCTAAATCTATCAAATAAATATAGTGGAGTATAAAGTACAGTATTCGCCTCCAAAATGTAATGGTGTAAACGTGTAGAGTGGCATCAACTGGAAATATTCAAGTACAATTTTAAGTCAATTGAACTTTACTTTAAGTACAATACTCCACCTTCCACCACTGCTGGCATCAAAGTCGACTACTAGACAAACTGCCCCTGCACCCCACCCCCCAACAAAAATATCTTTTTTTATATTGTATTCCTTACGAACAAGAAGAAGAGCTAATGAGAAATCATGGCAAATAAACAAGTTAGCTAACAACCAATATTAATGAATAACAAAAAAGAACACGGAATGTGCAAATTTTATTTTTTCTTGCTTTTGTCCTGCGCCCAGATCGCTTTTGCCTGATTTTAAAGCTCTCAGAAGGACGAATGAGTCGGCTCTGTCTTGTCATTGCGCGTATAGGTGTGCTAATATTTCTCCATGTTACTGGTTATCTTCAATATTTTTATTGGTTTGGGTTTGGCTGTAACTGTGTGCTGCTGTTTTTGCCGGGTCTCCCTTGCGAAATAGATCTTGGTTAAATATAGGTTAAATAAAAAACATAAAAACAAAACTGAAGGTTTAGGAAGGAAGGAAGGGAGGAAGTTGTAGCATCATGATTCATAACTTCTAACAACATCAGTCGTTATAAGTAGTGAAGTCTTTTGTCTATTAGAAAATATCCCTTTGAGAAGAGCAATGTGACCTTTGAATGTTTAAATGCACTACTTCTTCATTTAAAAGTTACACGTTAGCTTTAATAACTTACTTTACGCTAATGTAACAGCTTCTTTGACGGACCATCTACCACAGAAACTTTCGAAAAGTTTTGTTGGCTATTTTCTTCCTGTCTGGTTTGAATATCCAACATTAAATGATGTTTTGGAGGTTGCTGATGGCAACAACATTAGTTAATTTTTATAAGTATTTGACACTCCGACACTCACTGACAGCTGTAGACCTGTTATAGATATCCGGTTCGTGGGTATAAGCTTGTCAGCTTATGTAAAGCCGTGAGCTTATGTATGATAAATACCATTGTTAAACAGCCAATCTGGGCAATGCACATCGACTATTAAAAGGAAGGACTTGTTGATGGAGTAGTAATCTCCTTACAGTTTTCACATACCACCATGAATCTAAACAGAAGACCGCGTGTGTAAAAACAGTAACAAACCATGTCCGGCCTCGCAATCCATTCAAGATTCATGTGCAGTTATCACATGCTGACAGCCCTTGTATCGAGAGCACGGTCGATTGATATGCATATGGTAAAAACAACCCATGTCATCCCAGTAACACCAACATAAACAATGCAAGGAAGCCACTGGGGTGCAAGCTCAATGCTTCAAGTCAAACACAGGGGACTTAAAGAGGAGCTCGGAGGAGACAAATGGGAATTTGTGATGCAGTTTTCAGCACCTTAAAGGGCAACTTCAGTTGTTTCAACCTGGACCCTATTTTCCCATGTTTTTGTGTCTAAATTAGAAATGGAGACGACAGTTTTTAAACTGGTCCAGTATTAAGTGAGACTGCCGCAGCCACATTGACGAAACAGGCTGCAGTGTAACCACTTGGGACAATTGTACACCGTCACTTTATGTAAAGTAAAAGTGTTTGTTTTTGCCACTGACAGGCTCAGATTATTGCTATGAATGTCTGACTACATTATGAAAAGGATCCCTACAGAGATAGACTTTTTTGTTAAAAAGTAGGATACTTTTTGTTCAACTGGAAACAGCCCCTAGATCACTAACTCTGGTATGGTCGAAATAAACCCTTAATTCACCTGGTTTGATGTGAAAATATGCTGCCTCTATACACACTAAAATTACTGTTTATTCAAATTCAAATGTCTGGTGGGTTTGGCAATAGCGATTTCGGAGCTGTTTCTGGTTACACATATAGGATCTTACTCTTTAACAAAAAGGTCTATCTCTGTGGGGATCCTTTCATAATGTTGTCTGACACTTGAATAATAACCTGAGCCTGTCAGTGGCCAAAATACCTCTAGTGGACGTAAATCAAAGGTGCTCATTTGCCCATAGGGATTACATTGCAGTCAGTTTCGTTGCTACTGGCTGTAGCCCTCTCTCAGTACTGGACCAGTTTCAAAACTTGTTTCCATTCGTCACGTAGAAACAAAACATGGGGACATGGGATCCAAGTTTGGAAATAGTGGCATTACCCTTTAAATTCTGCCCTCCCAGAAAAACAAAAGTAACCCGACCTCTTCCTAAATGCGTGTTTCTTGCCATCCAGACTCCAACAGACCCGTGGTCGCCGATGCGGTATTGGTCGACAGGGCCATGGCTTTCTCATCTGTCAGGGGTTAAGTAAAAAGGGTTCTTATGGGTCCACACACATACACACTCATACCCCTCCTTAAACTGGCCTAGGACCCTGTTGGTACTACCCCCCCTCCACCTCGCTTACCTTCCCTCCCTGGCCAGTGCTCTCCTGTGGCCCTGATAAGATGCTATCGGTAGCCCTCTAAGCACTTGAGAGGCACTTTAGGAGATCACTGGAGCCATTACCATGAAAAGTAAAAGATACAGGGCTATATTGATGCCAGATTAATACTGACCAACATGTTATTGATTTCTGCCCCCTCGCCCATCTCCCCTCTCCCCTTTTTTACTCTCCGTCCTTTTCTTCTTCTCTGGTCTGGACCTCTGGCGGTGATCTTATTTTCTGATGGAGCAATGTTTTGTGGCCTGGCTTGGGGAACAGGCCGCCCCCTCCTCCTCCTCCTCCTCCTCCTCTTCATCGGCACGAGGCCACTATCTACGGTTTCACAGGGCCATCCTTTAAAAGGCGCAGAGCAAAGGCTCGCCGTTATCTGCCGATGTTATTCAATTGTTACAGGACAATCTGGGCCATTAGCCGGCTGTGTTAAATAATGCATCCGCTTTTAAAGGGGGACCCTTATCTCTGCTATGCGTGTGTGTTTTTTAACATTATTAGTATAGGAGTGTAATGAAAGGTCCCTGCCTGATGGGCGCTGATATACCTCCAAGGTCTCTCTATGAAGCGCAGCAGCAACAACAACAACAACAACAATGCATAAACAAACAGTGACCTTTTTAATGAAGCCTGGTTTTATCTGGTTTTATTAAAAAGGACAACAAGAAGCGGAAACGCTTCAGACGAGATAAAAATGCATTTAAATGTGCTTGTATAAAGGCGCAGACAATCGATCACAATGCAGCCGCTCGGGGAGGGGAAAAAAAAAAAAGGGACGGCACATATAGGCCAGTGTGTTGCTATGAGACACAAAAGGGAGGAAGAGATCGAAGGAAGAGGTGAAGAATGACAGGGTAACCTGAGCGAGAGGAAGACCGAATGAAGAAGAAGAAGAGACGGGCGAGGGGGGTGGGTGGGAAGGGAGGATGTAAAGGATGAGTACAGAGAGAGGGAAGGATGGAGGAAGGGATGGGGATGGCGGCAGGAGAGCGATAACCGCAATGTCTTCAGTCACAGATTTACACAGGCCATTGCACTCCCATTCTCCCTGGCTCTTATCAGCGGAATTATTGAGCAGTGTGGCATACCATTAAAAATTCTGCTTAGATTTCACAAAAATCAAATTGCGTAAGGTAATGAACGCAGCTTTCAAATGGACTCCTCACTGATACCCATTCTCAGCAGGCAGAAATACATCTCAGTCATAATTCGCTATCTTTATTGTACTTCTACACAGACTTAACTATGCTGCCAGAGCAGGGGAAAGCTTAATAATCGCTGTTGCCCTTGATGTTAAAGGGATGATTTTGTGGCTATTGCTTTGCAGCTGTTTCCCTTTCTCCCTCCTTCACTCTTTATATCTGTTTCCTCCTCTATTTCGCCATCAATCCCTCCCCTTTATTGTCCCCCATCCCTCTCTTTCTTCCTCTACAGTCCCCTTTCTCTGCAGGCCACACTGTCGGCCAAGGTCACACAGGTCAGCACAGGTTTTTTACTCCCCCTCTTCCAAAGCGCTGTTTGCTGATGACTGAGAGCTATGAAGCCAGGCAAGAAACACATTTCAAGGATGTCAGCACCCTTGTTTGGATTGGCTTGTGCTGCTCAAATATAATCATAGGCACGGACAAGCACACAACTTCATTTGTCTTCTTAATTTATGGCTCAGACACATTAAAATAAAAACGACTGTATGTGTAAAAGCAGAGCCGGCGGGGGGGTGAGGCTCGTTCTCACAGACTACACCAAAGACAAGGCTCCGTTGTCTGCAGCCGTGAGACTGACAATAGAGTGAGGTAACGCTCAAGGAGTGGCGGGGCATGTGGAACCACTTTGTACCTTCCAACAGCTATAAATCTCAGAGTACAGTGGAAGTTTCAGAAAAGTTTAGCCGTTTGACACATAAGACGTTGACATTAGAATATTAGTTGAAAGATAAAAGGGTAGACTCCATTTTGAAGGTGGGGTTGTTTCTTCAAATGAAAAGAGAAAAGCATTCAAAAGGTGTTTTTGCATGTCATGTTTGAAAGATGGTTGAGT
Source organism: Epinephelus fuscoguttatus (assembly GCF_011397635.1). Taxonomy (NCBI): domain Eukaryota; kingdom Metazoa; phylum Chordata; class Actinopteri; order Perciformes; family Serranidae; genus Epinephelus; species Epinephelus fuscoguttatus. The sequence goes on from NC_064773.1 coordinate 5,931,232, forward strand.
TTTAACACATAAATCCTTGTCAGGGTAAATTTGACAAATTGATGTACAGTACTACCATTTACAGACTGACAGGTAGTTTTTTTACTACCTTTGACTTTGCTCAGATACAAAATATTATTTTTTGAATTTTTGATTTGACATAAACTTAACCACTGTCATCAAGACCTCGAGTTGACTCTCAAGACCCAGTCACTAATACCCCCTTTCCACCCACATAGAACTGGTTCCGTTCTGGTTTCCGCAACTTATATTCAACTGTTAGGAACGTTTCGACTAAACATGTATTTGTTCGGAATCCGAAAAGTTGGTTCCCAAAAACAGGTTTCTTTGACCACAAGTGTGAATCTTGACGAGGTCAGTGGGCGTGTCATACTCTACAGGTTGGAAAGAGAGGATAGAGTCTTGCATGTAATCCTCTTCAACGTCTTCTTACCATTATTACTTGGCTGATGCTTGCTTTTTGGATAAAAACAAAAATCTGTAATGATGGAACAAAAACTTCAAGGGGCAATCATTTCTAGATTGAAGGAATTAAAATACTGCTATGTGAAGAACTAGAGGTGTAATTTCATTTGGAGTATAGCATGATGTCACACACCCTGTCTCTGTGTTGATCTCCAGCCCATTGTTTACAAGCCGGTCCGGCTGCGCGTTCATGTACGTTCATGTGAATTGCCGCCTCCTCCCTCCCTCCCTGTAAAAGGCTACAGCCAGTGAGCAATGGCAGCGCGTATTTTCGAAGCGAAATGGCGGAGAGCGGAAAGGAACGTTCACCTGAAGACGACCAGGATCCGACATTACCTCTAAAGAAACAACGGTCGTTGGCAAAGAAGTTGTCGGATAAAGAACGGGACAGAATCTGATTAACATTGGCCTTGCATTTCCAAGGTGGAGAGCACTGCGAGAGCTAAAGGGGCTACAATTTGACTCGGAGCTAGCTCTTCTTCTCCTGGACAGGTAACATTAAGTAACAACATAAAGTCAAATATCTGTTTTAATTAGTGTTACAGTAACGTTAGGCACATGTCGCTATGTCGATTCAATTAAATTTAATGTTACAATCGTAGCATGGGTTAATGTCCGGAGCTTGAGTTATTAGCGGCTTGTTAGGTGAGTAGCCTGGCAGCCCAGCTAACATTAGTAATTAGCATTGTAAAATGTAGCCTGGCGGGCTCACTCACGGAGAAGAGTAGGAACGTTAGCATTAGCTCCCAGTGTTAGCACTAGCCGGGATCCGGCGATGGCTCTAGCCGAGCAGGGGTTGGGGGGGTGGGGATGGAGAGCAGAGGTAGAGGGAGGTGTGGCTAATGACACACTTTGTTTTGGTCTACAGACAGTGCACAACAGCAAACCTAGCAGTGAAATGAAATCAGTGTGATCTTCCATCTTGCTTCTACCGATCACTTCCACTGTGCATTGTACAACACCCTCAGCTGATGAAACATCCTTGATAACAATGGCTCCTCTCAACAGATTGGATCAGGTACCAGAGTGAATTTGGCGGACGAGGGGTATTGAGGTGGGAGTTTTCAGAGGCCCCACAATAAGTATTATATGATATTATTGTTATGATTTTCAGTTTCAGGAACATATATTGCGATATATTGCAATTTATGTCCAAAAGGAAAACTTTACTAACATCTGATTTATCTGATGCGAAAAGTTTTCTGTCTGTTTATCTTATTTTGAACATTTTTATTACAGCAAAATGTGTTTAGTGGACTGAAAAGCAAATATTTTAATAGTCTAGTTGGCTACCAAATGTTTAATTTGTATTTGCAATTTTAATAATTTGTATAATAAAAAAAATGATATTCTGCGTCCACATATTGATAGAATATTGCCACGCAAAATATTGAAATGTTATACTGTGTTGGTCTACTGCATAACTTTATTTTCCTAAACTTTTCCTATGTAACTTTATGTTAAGTACATAACTTCACAATAAGTATATCACGTGATGACACCAAACCATATTTCTCTCCTTAACTTAAACTTTGTGACTTTACTTTTCTAAACCTATCCTACGTAACTTTATTTGCCTAAACCTAACCTACGTAACTTTATTTGCCTCAATCTATGCTACATAACTTTTATTGTCCTAAATCTATGCTACATAACTTTATTTGCCTAACCTAACATGTCATCATGTTATGTACATTAAGTACATAACATGATGACATCCAACCATGTTTCTTTCCGAAACTTAAACTACGGAACTTTTTCTAAACCTAACCTACGTAGCTCTTTTACCCCAACCTATCCTACGTAACTTTACATTGAGTATGTAACTTTAGTTTAAGTACATAACGTGGTGACACCCAACCACATTTCTCTCCTGAACTTAAACTCCATAACTTTACTTTTTCTAAACCTAACCTACATAACTTAATTTGCCTAAACCTATCTTACGTAACTTTACATTAAGTACGTGACTTTTCATTCAGTACATAACACGATGACACCCAACCATATTTCTTTCCTAAACTTAAACTACGTAACTTTACTTTTTCTCAACCTAACCTATATTATTTTTCTGCCCAAATCTATTGTACGTAACTTTTGTCATAACGTGGCAAAGCCCACTCATGTTTCTTTTCAGAAGCCTAACTACATAACTTGACTTTTCTAAACTTAACCTACATAACCCTAAACTACATAACTTAACGTTCCTAAACTTAACCTACATAACTTTTCGTTAAGCACTGAACATGACGCCATTTTTAAGGGTGTTAATTTGTTGGATATCATAAGAACAGTTGCATGAGGACACATTGTCGTGGTAGACAGAGCAGCAGTAGTGACAAACTCTATTAATTTCTCTTCAAAACTTGGTGTGTGGTTGTTATCAGTGCAGAATCTGCTGCTGACTCAGTGCAGTGTGTTTGGGCTTAATTGAGACTTGCAGATGCAGATTTTTTAGGACTTCCACAACCAGTGCTCTGAAGGAACAGAGGACATGTGAGGTAGCCAACATGCACAGATGAACATGTTCAAAGTGCAATACAATCCGCAACGTCCTCTTTGAAGAAACACCACTTAAAGAATCTCAGGGTTTATATGGAGAAAAGCATGCTGCACACTCCACCTTTTAAAACATACTCTAACTGCATGTGGCCTGCGCTCCATCAGTGAGTAATGCACCAGACTGCGTTACCAAACTGTTTACTTTATAGAACTACTTGTCATTCACTGACATTTGAGCACGACAGGACATAAACAATGACAATTTGTCAGACAAACTTCACTGCTGGATCTAGTTCCACTTAACTTAATGTCAGCCCCCCCACCCCCGGCCTCATTCATCCAAAACCAAAAATAACAACCCAAAGCCCAAACACTGTCCTCTCTGTAGCTTCCTGGCACAGACTCTATCTGGCTGGCCTTTCTCTGCAGCCAGTATCAGTGTGATGTGCCAAAGCGACAACTGCGAGCCACGCAGATCTCGCCTCGCCTGTCTTCTGCGGCTAGTTAGCCCGCTAGCGCTTTCAGCTGTCTGCCCGTCTGTGGGTCGGTCCGTCTGTACTCTGCTGGGCTTCTCCAATCACAGGCCTTAGCCCGTGCAGCCCCTAATCCAACCATGGGCTTTACCCCACCAGCTCAGTGTAATCACACAGCTAATTCACAGGCGGACGGGAGGAAGGCAATCCGTGACGGACGTTTTTTGTGCAACTAAGAATGAGCTCCCCGGTGACCAGGGGAGGTGGTGGACTGGGAGACTGTCAATGAAGGGGCCATGAAAAGATGGCTCCGGAAAGGCGAGATGCGAGGGGAATAGATGAATAGCAGAAACGGGCTCTGAGATAGAAGTACGAAATAAGGAAAATGTTTGGAGTGTATAAAAAAAGGGACATGAATCTGTAGCAGTCTTTTGCCAAGAGAGTGTTGAAAGAGCCATTGTGAGTTGGAACAGTCTATATTACTCAATAAAGGCTGTGATGAAAGGCGAGGCTCTGTATTAATTTGGATAAGAAACCTTTGCCTCCGTGCCCCTTTTCTCTCTCGGCTCCCATCCACGACACCTCTGTGGTTTAAAGCAGTGTTCGGTTTCAGTTCAGCAAGCCAAGTCATTACATTTCAACATGTCGCACCTTTCAGAGGGGGAATTAACTAGTGCTGTTATTTCTTCATTCCCCATGTGCCGGGGCCCAGAGGAACAGAAAAAAGAAAAAAGGTGTCGATATTTTGACATTGTCACTTCATGCACACTTGCATGCATGCCTGTGCTGTGTTAATGTACTGCGTGCCCTCTGACTGTCCTCTCCACACAACTGTCTTCTCATTGCTCATTGCAGATGAACTCAGGAGGTGCAGGGATTGCAGCTTGGCTGTCTGCCTGATTTTACCGTTGACATCCCAGCAACAAAGGAGAGTGGATCTCTCTTACACCTCACATGTCAACACACTCACAGTCAGCAGTCAGAGTAAACGGGCTGGAAACCGCAGATATACAGTGTAACTCTGCATATGACCCAGGGCAGGACAAGTAGAGATAAAATGATTGTCAAGATCAGAACAAAAGTATCGAGTTGATGAGAAGCCAAAGCTTCTTTTCAAGGCCAGTCTCTTAGCTGCTGGTGTGGATAAGGTTGTATGCAACACCTTCGTGAAGGGACAGTAACCAAGACGCCTGTACTATGAAACAACTTCAGCATCCCCAGAATATCCCTTCATCATCTGGCTTTACTAACCCTAACATCGTCCTTCTGGTTATCAACTAGCTCTCTCAACTGTGGGTTTTCCTGTCCACCAACAAGAGTATTAATGTGAACAAGGTGGGGTTGTTGATTACGAGTGACATCATCAGACCCATGAATGAAGTACGTCATATGATATAAGGTGAAATGGTGACACCAATATCCTGCAGGAATGTTCAGTTTATGGGACAGCAAAAAGTCATATTCATCAGAGCGACAGCCTTAAAACAGAGTAAGATGTAGAAAAACTAGAAACAATTTCAAAATATTAAAAGTAAGCCGAGGCTTAAAATATACGTAGGTATTGTTATACTTGACCCAAGTACTGAGTGAGTATTTTTGCTATTTAGATAGATGATGATGATGATGATGATGATGATGAATATGTCACATTAAAGACTTTAAAATAATATCAGCCTAGTCAATGACTGATGAGGTCCGTCTGACCGAAATGTTGCATTTATAAAAATGGGAACCAGTGAACAGGGTGTGGATTATTTTACTAATAAAATATAAGCTCTTATCTTTTTTTAGTTTTTATCACACAGGTGTCTCATGTTATTTTGAGCTGCGGTGATGAATCAGGGTGTAAAATAGCGTCACTGCAGATTAAATAAACTTTGCACAGGTTTAAATGCTGCTAGAATCATGTTTAATGTTGTGAATGATGTCTGTGTTTGTTAGAAGCTCTGTTTTAAAACCAGTGGAAATAGAGCCCTGGAACAATGAAATGACCCACTATTAGTTCTGACCTATAACTATAGGCTACTCTTTTGTCCATGGAAACTTTTATCTTCAGTGATGTGATTGGTCAGAGGTCAGGGTGTTGACAGGCTGTGATCTGACACTCTGAAGTTAACCTGCTCCGGAGCAGGTTAACTGTTCTGCATAAGTTACCATGGTGACTTATTCTGGTAAAACGAGAACCAGCTTCGTAGGACTGAAAACCCAGAGTTAACCCTGAAGTTACCTCGCTAACTCCAAATCCTGCTTTGTAGTGACGCACATCACTTGACGTTACATTACATTAGTAACAAATGTTATTTTAAGCCAAACCATGATGTTTTTTCGAAACCTAAACACACACTTTTGTTGCCTTAAAGGAAGTTCAGCTTTTTTTTTCAGTTTTTTGCCAACGTTTGAAGTTTATTTTAAACTTGCATGCATTTAATGAGCGGAAACTTTACATTTCCTGTGAAGTTTGGAAGTTTTTCAAGAAGACAATGCATGTAATGAGCGTGATGAACGTCCCTGAGTGTCCAGAACCGACACAGCAGGGGCACCTAGTGTGTCATAGCTTGGGGGCCACTGACCAAGTGTTGGTACCTGACCAGTTGGGAGTGAGAATGTGTTGGGTTAGCTGTTCATAACACAAGTTACCAGGGTGATTTATCCAACTAAAAAGTGAACCAGCTTCATAGTATGGAAACTCCAAGGTTAACCCTGACGTGACCTCGCTAACGCCAAATCCTGCTTCTTAGTACAGGCCCCAGATCAGTGGGAAGTGCAACCTTGTGTAAACCTACGATGATGACCAGAGGGGTTCGTTACACGTTTTAGGGAGCGATCACACTGAGATGAAACGCCAGAAACACAACGCCAGTAAAACCATTGTTTTCCTATGATACGGCGCATCTGACCGGCGTTCAAGCGTCTTTTTAGACGGGCGTTTTTCCGGTGTCTTTTTAGACGTGCGTTTTTGTAGACGCTTCTTTTTAGACGCTGAAAAGTTAAAATGTTTTCAACTTTTTGAGCGTCAGACGCCAGTAGCTAGCGCACATTGAATAAGCGCTTCCAGCATTTCAGGCGTCTTTGAAGCGTCCGCGTCTCTAGCGTATCATTTCTGTGTGATCGCCCCCTTATACTGCCAGAATCTGTGGTCAAGTACTGTTGCTATGGTTACTAGCATTTTAATTTACAGTTCGTACTTTTCATCAGAGTCATTTTTTAGGGAGCCATTGCCAGTGTTCCTGTATGTCTCCTTTTAGAAATCTTAAACTCAGTTACTGCCATATACTACATGTAGATTTTTAAGGTTAAGGCAAATTCAATACCTTTTAAAGTCTTTTGAGCGTGTCAATTTCGTCACACGTGATCCACTAATAAAGCTTTTAAACAACTGCACTGTCATAATAAGATTTACTGCCTTCAGTAACAGTGTTCAGGCTGCATTAATTGATCACTCCAGGGTTCTGTGGCTCTTATTACACTTACCCAATACTCTGATTTGTTTGGTCTGCTCTGATTGGTGCAGAGCTCCTGGCAGTAGGCGGAGCTGCATTTTTTGCTCCGTCGCTACCTGTCTAGATGAGTCAGAGTCAGAGCTGGGCTGGAGCCAGGCAGCTAGGTGAGGTTTGTTGGGGTAATGCGCTCATTAGTTGCACCCACAAGTGTTTCTGTGTGGTAATTCGGTCGACCAAACCAGAGCCTAGAGGGAGAAAAACAGGCAGTGAGACAGATATGCTGACTGATAGGGAGCGCAGGTTCAGGTACACTGACACTTTTATGGTGTGAATGTGTGTGTAATGTCTGCATTTGTGTTTCTGTGTGTGTGTGTGTGTGTGTGTGTGTGTGTGTGTGTGTGTGTGTGTGTGTGTGTGTGTGTGGGCAACCCCACTCAACAGAACAGAGAGCTATAAAAGCACCACATAAAATCTTGAAAGTCTACCGTCGTTATGGAGCCTTTGATGTTAACCCTCGAATAAACAGCCAAGCCCAGTGAGTTGGAATGTCCTGTTTGTCTCACTGGGTTAATTTCATCGCCTGCTGTGTGTGACATGTACAAAATTTATGTGTGACACATTGACAGCCTATATAGTTTAGATTTTAAAAACAACTGAGGATGACCTATTTTGATTTGATTTGGTTTGATTTGAGGTGTGTACAGCATGTCAGAAAGTAATAGAAAAAAATTCTCAAGAATGTTGATAGGACCAAAACTAATACACAGCCATATTTATACTCACCAGCCACTTTATTAGGTACACCTTGCTGGTACCAGGTTGGACCCCCTTTTTAATTCTTGGTGTCACAGATTCAACAATGTGCTGGAAACATTCCTCAGAGATTTTGGTCCATATTGACATGATGACATCACACAGTTGCTGCAGATTTGTCGGCTGCACATCCATGATGAGAATCTCCCGTTCCAGCACATCCCAAAGGTGCTCTACTGGACTGATATCTGGTGACTGTGGAGGCCATTGGAGTACAGTGAACTCATTGTCATGTTTGAGATGATGTGAGCTTTGTGACATGGTGCGTTATCCTGCTGGAAGTAGCCATCAGAAGATGTCGGTGAAGATTCTCAGTCATCCAGGTCATGGTAATCATAGCAGGTGAGCTCTTAGTTTCAGAGTCTTGTTGACTCTGAAACTAAGAGCTCACATGTGACCCCTACGACTCTGCAAGGATTCACACCCACACAGTTTAAAGCCTGCAACTCTGTACCAGTCCTTGAGAACAAAATAGGCCTCTTGAACATCTTCAAGAAACGCAACAGAGTCCAGTTGCCAACGATATATCTCTTACAATCATAAGAGGATGGGTAGAAGATGGGCCTGTGGGCTGTGGGTCAAACTGCGCATCACTACTGTTTAAGCAAGAATTGATACTTGCGGCAGACTCTACGACGTAGTCTACGCACATGGCCTATGTCATTGTGAGCATTTATACTTGTGCGGTGGTGTGTCTGTGTCACTCTGCTGCAATTACACCTCCAAAACACTAGTCGGTGGCGGAGATTTCTGTGAAGGGCTGTAAAGTTTAGTTGATTCAAAACACACATTAAACACACATTAAACACACATAAAACACTTTAAACACATTAAACACCCATTAAAGGACAACTTAGGTATTTTTCAACCTGGGCTCTATTTCCCAATGTGTATGTGTGCGTATGATTCATGGGTACCACTCGTTCTAAAATTGGTTCAGTAGCGAGCCGCGAAACGAGCTAAAACGGTAATGGGGGCAAATGCGTCCCGTATAAAAGTGCTTTTTTTCGCCACTGACCGGTTCAGATCGCCAGTCTTATCTCTGTCAATAGCATGCTAACTTAGCCTTTCCCTTACCTCTGGGCTGTGTGATGTCACGAGCTTTGCTCCACTGTGTCTGTAGCTCTCTCTACTCGTGGGGCAGCCGTTTTCTTGAGGAAGAGGTGTTTCGGGATTGGATGTCTTCTCTTCTTCGGCAGGCAGTAGTCATCTTGGGAGAAGTGAGCACTGCAGACCCGATGGTCTGCAAGGCGCAGTGTCTGGACAGGAGTGTTAGCATCCATTTGTTGCACAACTAGCCACAACTTCAGCATCTCGCCGTCCGACAAAGGCAGCCTATGAAAGCTGTACAGGGTGTTGCGCAACATCCTGTTCTTGCGTTCCGGAAAAAGGCCCGTTTATTTGAGCACTCCAAAAACTCCGGTAACACTCCAGGGGTTAGCGCGTAAAAGACTCCGTCCTCTGACTCTTCTAGCGTAACACACACTTCACACACACATACTCATTTACAATACCGAGCGGGGACGCCCTCCGCCTCTCTGCTCCAACATTGACTGACAGCTGACTCCACTCATTCACAGTCACCACTGCCCCAGGGCCGCTACCATATGCTATCTACAGAGATAGCACTGGCGATCTGAACCGGTCAGTGGCGAAAAAAAGCACTTTTATACAGGACGCATTTGCCCCCATTACCGTTTTAGCTCGTTTCGCAGCTCAATACTGAACCAATTTTAGAATGAGTGGTACCCATGAATCATACGCACACATACACATGGGGAAATAGAGCCCAGGTTGAAAAATACCAAAGTTGTCCTTTAAACACAAGAAACACACATTAAACACACAACAGACATTAAACACACAAACACATTAAACACACAATAAACACACATTAAACACACTTTAAAGACATTAAACACACAAACACATTAAACACATTATAAACACACTTTAAAGACATTAAACACACAAACACATTAAACACACAATGAACACACATTAAACACAATTTAAACACACAATAAACATACATTAAACACACTTTAAAGACATTAAACACACAAACACATTAAACACACAATAAACACACATTAAACACACTTTAAAGACATTAAACACACAAACACATTAAACACACAATAAACAAGCATTTAACACAATTTAAACACACATTAAACACACTTTAAACACACAATAAACACAATAAACACACATTAAACACACTTTAAACACACATTAAACACACAATAAACACACAAACACATTAAACACACAATAAACACACATTCAACACACTTTAAACACTTTAAACACAATAAACACACATTAAACACACTTTAAACACACAATAAACACAATAAACACACATTAAACACACTTTAAACACACAATAAACACAATAAACACACATTAAACACAATAAACACATTAAACACAATAAACACACAATAAATGCATTTAACACACATTAAACACACTATAAACACATTAAACACACAATAAACAAGCATTTAACACAATTTAAACACACAATAAACACACATTCAACACACTTTAAACACTTTAAACACAATAAACACACATTAAACACACTTTAAACACACTTTAAACACACATTAAACACAATAAACACATTAAACACAATAAACACATAATAAACGCATTTAACACACATTAAACACACTATAAACACATTAAACACACAAACACACAAACACATTAAACACACAATAAACACACATTAAACACAATTTAAACACACAATAAACACACATTCAACACACTTTAAACACTTTAAACACAAACACACATTAAACACACTTTAAACACACAATAAACACACATTAAACACAATAAACACATTAAACACAATAAACACACAATAAATGCATTTAACACACATTAAACACACTATAAACACATTAAACACACAATAAACACACATTAAACACAATTTAAACACACAATAAACACACATTAAACACACTTTAGAGACATTAAACACACAAACACACATTAAACACACTTAAAAGACATTAAACACACATTAAACACACTTTAGAGACATTAAACACACAATAAACACACATTAAACACACTTAAAAGACATTAAACACACATTAAACACACTTTAAAGACATTAAACACACATTAAACACACTTTAAACACACAATAAACACACATTAAACACCCATTTTCCCCACAAATGCAACATGCTAACGTTATTAGCACAAGCCTATGGCATTTTACATTGCATAAATTAGCCTAGTGACTAGCAGAGATTTCCTCTGGAGGATAAACCACACAAAAGACTTAAAATGCTATTTTGCGGAGGCTTGTAATAAACTGAATATTAGCAAAATTAAGTAAAGACCAGCATGTGTAACCAGTCAGAAATATTCTCTGCAGTTAACAGACTAACAGTTGCGCGCTGACGACACTATTTTTTTTGTATATGAAGCACATATGACCTCATAACTGACCATTGACCATCAGACATTTCCTGACATTTCAACGTATGAACATTTTATTAGGCCAGTATTTATAAGTTTACTTAACTGTCAGGAGTTAATATTAATATACAGAGAAATGTGCGGGTGAGCGCAGGTGAGAGGAAGAAAATCAAAAACTGAGAAAGGGAAACTCTTTGCAGTTTCAAACCGGTGATCAGGTGTTGATGTCGTCTTTGCACCCACTTACACACACAAAATACACACACATAGACAAAATAAGGAAGCACAGCAGAGGGGGGTCAAACCACCAGAGGAAGACGCTGCTCCAGAAGCCTTTATTAACTCCACTGACAACTCCTGCTTATAACCACAGCTAGGTCATGTCACACATAGTAAGAAACAGACACACACACACACACACACACACACACTGAAGACAAGCGCCCTGCCACCAAATTGGACAGCACCCAAGACTGTTGGTGGCACCTGCATTGTTGTGAGATGTTCCCTCTTATTTGGCTGTAGCATCCCTCTCCAAAATAGCTGTGAGCACCCGTAAAACACACACACACACACACACACACACACACACACACACACAGAATATATACACTGTCTGGTTTTGGTTGCAGAGTGTGTTCAGCAGGAGACAGTGTGTATTACCTGTTTTAGTTGTGGCCAAGCTCGGGGAGGGGGGGCAGGATTAAGCTGGCTGGCTGACGTTGTGCCAACACTAAAATCGACCACACACACACACACACACACACACACACACACACACAAACACACACACACATGTCCACCATTTAAGACGTTCCTTTTGTTCATGCCTGCCTCTGAATTCTTTATAATCCTGCAGCCCCAAATGAAAGTGTGTGTACATGCTGATGTGTGTCTGTGTGTGAGTGTGTTCTTCAGTGTGTGTGTGTGTGTGTGTGTGTGGGACGTCTCCTGAATTATAGTACGTGAATAAGTGAGAAACACACACCTTGTGAGATTAGTCTCTTCAGAAATTGGCTGATGTGTTCGTAGCTGTTCTGCGGATACGCTCAGTATCAGGAAGGCTAAAACACTGCGGGAGTGTGTGTGTGTGTGTGTGTGTGTGTGTGTGTGTGTGTTTGGAGGGAGGGTGTCCAGTTTCTAGTGAACAATGTGAAATTACATATTGTTGGTGGGTTAAGAGGGTTACCATTCGCTTAAAGTGGTGTTTTCTGAGCTGCCCGGTTTGCAGCGAAAATGTTTGCTACCCATGGAGAATTCGGCACACACACACCCACACACACACACACACACACACACACACACACACACACACACACACTCCATATAGACTACATAGACAGCTCAGACTTCACAGTGGGGTTTTGGTGGTGGTGTAATTTGTTTTATTAAATACAATTACAGCAGCTTTGCTTCTCTAACCTGGTGACCAGAGGCTGCAGGCTGTGTGTGTGTGTGTGTGTGTGTGTGTGTGTGTATTGTTACAGAAGTCAATTTCCCAAAGGTTTTCCCACCCACCGGTGGACAAAATATTAGAAACATAATGCATTACAAAGCAGGATTTATTGCAGGGCTGTTACATTAGACTGCATTAATATCAGTGAGGTGTAGGGGAGAGCGGGGTCGGCTGGGACAGTGCCGTTTTAGCAAGCTATAAAGCAACTATGCCGCACCAATCACAGTGCCCATACTCAGCCGAACCTTCTTCACTTTCAGCCTCAAAGTGGAGACCTTCTGATTGTTTCTCACATTTGAATCCCAATTTTAAAGTTTATAGCGTGTTAGTAAATTATACAACAAACATCACCGGAAAGCTCATTTTCAGGCCAGTTGTTGCTTGTGTTAGCTGTCTAATTTTTTTGTTGGTCGCTAGCATGAGTCCAAAATGTGTCTGCTCTCCATGGGATAGCTAGGACAGTTACCCAGTGGTTCCCAACTGGTCCAGCTGTGGTGTCCAGATTTCTCCTTAGTCATTAGTTCAAGATCTACACAGTTTAATACATTCAGCATCATGACTTTGAGCTAGTTTTCTGTCTCTGTCAAGTAGCGGTCTGTTAGTCGCTCACTCTAAAGCAGGAAACAGCACTTTAAAATAAAAGCTCTGTGCTGGAAATTCACTGTACCTCAAAATAAAGTGTTTCTTACAAGCTTGACATGTTAGAAAGTCACTTGCAGTCCATTCAGAATGGTCGGATGACCCACTTTTGGAACATGACCCACCACTTGGGAACCACTGGTTTATAATACCTTGTTACAACTTAACAGAAGCCAAAAACAAGACAAAGGGTTCTCAATTGAATAAGAGCAACTATAAAGTCTTTGCGTGAACTACCTGACCGTAACATTGGCTTACATTTCAACCTCTGAGCACATTTTGAATTTGCAGACGTTTTTTTGTTTGTTTGTATTTTTTTGCATTTTTGTACAATGCAACAAACTTAATAGCTTACATATATCTATAAGCCGCATGTAGCCTGTGGTGACCATTTTTTACTTTGTTGAAGGTATTTTATGGAAATAATTCAGACAAAAATATGTAAAATAACAGTGTTTTTCTGTTAAACTTTAATTGCCACAAATAACTGGAGGTGTTTGTAACGATTTAAGAAAAAAACAAAAATGTCTGTAAATTTTTTTGGTTTTGCACCCTATTTCAATTAGGATTTTTTAATCTTTATTTTTATTTGTTTTTTTTTTAAATTAATGTGTTACTTGAAAAAATATATTAAAACAACAAACAAAACAGCTTTTCTCTATAAAACCTTTTCTGAAAATTAATTGTTTTTAAATAAGAATATTTTACATTTAATTTTCCGTTTTTTATTTGGCAGCCTTTTTTTTTTCCCAAGCTTTTTTCTCTTTGTTTTTTTACTCCAGTGTACCCACCGTCCCAACCGTCCCAGAGAGGCTGAACTTTGGGAAAATGCACCTATTGTACATTTGAAAAAAATTGTGCCTGTCAAATTTGGTTTGGGCTCTTAAAACTTAATTGACAGACCCCTGTATCTGTTCAGAGATCTAATTATTGTCATTTCTGTTCAAGTAGTCTGCGAGTATTGTCGCTACAAAACTGTCCCAACCGACCCCGCTCTCCCCTACTTACTAAACTGGCCACCGAGTGTGTTTTCCTGCGTGTATGTGTGCGTGCTCCTGTGGTCTGTAAGGTGATCTGAGGGGCCACAGTTAAAAACACAAACGGAGGTGAAAGCAAAGTGCCGAGTCAACACAACAGCTGCAGACGGCCGCATTGTTTGTGAAGAAAAGCCGACGCTGTTGAATTAAGGCAGAAAAAAAAAACAGCATGGCTTAATTACTGTCGCATAATACCAATTATTTTGTCTCCACACCCTTATCTTAATTACTTCAAAAGACCAACTTCAATTAGGACGTGAAAACTGCATCTAGAACTGGCAGTCCAATCCCCAGCTCCCCACGGAGGCAACGTCACTCAATTACACACACACACACACACACACACACACACACACCCAATTACTCTCACACACAAGCTGAATCTTACCAACAAATTTGCTGATAATTAATTGACATGCCAGGCATAATATTCAGCATAAATAAATGAGCATTGTTCTGAAAACGAAGATGAAAGCGTTGCAATTAATTCCCTGAATCAGTACAGAGTGAACCAGTAGCCGTCCAAATCATTTCATGTGTGTAAGATTCCAGTGAAATGTCAGCGATTTATCTAATCGGCGGGTTTGAATTGGAACGATGCGCCGTTAAACGTTTCCGAGGCAAAACCAGGTCGTTCCAGACATCTAAGTAAAGAAACAACTAATAATAGATCGACTTGAATTCTATCCACACGGGCTTATTTAGGCCTCTTCGTCTCTTCTCACTTAAACCCTTAAAAACTGTAGAATCTTAAGGTAATACTTCCAATGGACAGTTATTCTGCAAACAATTATAATGGATTAAATCATTTAGACGAGGAATACTTAGACGAGTTTTGGCAAATGACTTGTTGGTTCAGTGCTTCACAACTGTAGACCAGGGATGTCAGTTCAGAGGCCATTCCTTTTAGGCCAGCGTTTCATTGAGATACGATGAATATGACTAGAATGACACAAAATACATGAATTAAGCCGCACGAGTGAAGAAAGAAGTGCAATTTCACGTCATACACTTATTCGCGAGAGTTGAAAAACGTGAAGTTACGCGACCAATTCGCTTCATGATAGCCAATCAGCATTGAGATCCTCCAGGACGTATGACGCTGAAGACATCATTTGATCAATTTCACAAGCGTATAATGCGAGTTATTCACACTCATGAAGCCAGTCAATACAAAATATTCTCACGTTCCGACTCGTGCGAATAATGCAGTGCGAAAATTTGCATCACAACATTAGAGGTGGGGAAATTTCAATGTTATGTGATGTAAATGTTTTGCCTTTTATTTTGATTTGCTGTTGGCTTTGTGTATAGACAACCGGCTAGCCGCATTATCATGCCAAACATTGTTCCCACTGCCCATCCTCTTGTCTCCACTGGTTAGCTAGCCTTAGCCGCTCTGCACTGTGCATCACCCATGTCAGGTTGGAACTAGCTAGCAGTGCCGTTCATTTGGCAATGACAAATCTGAATTGAGGTTGGCTCAAATTAATTTTTAAGACGGTTCCGTTAAAGTTTGGCCATCCTGTATCGTCTGCCGGAGGGGAAAAGCTTGTACTCAATGAAAATTGTCCGTATCCATATTGCCTAGCCCGACCATATTGATGTGTTACATAAACACAAAATGGACAGTTGCTGAATAGGATATCGGTGTGCTGAAAAAAACCCTTTAACCCCTTTTAACATATTATAATGCAACCAAAGACTTCTGTACTGGTGAAAAGGATTAGCATGTAAACAATTAAAATCTGACATTTAGGACTGTAGAGGAACTTGCATCTTGTCCTAGATCAAAGTCAAACTCTTCATCTTTTTTTCAAAAGTGGAAAACTATTTGTATGTCCTTGGTGTTGCCATCTATTATAAAGACGTACAATATACACATGTTTTTTGAGGCAACATGTGTCACTTCATGGCATTCCTTGTTGAGTTTTCACAAACCTGCTGACTAACCAGGCAATCTGCCAAAATGTTTCCTTTAAAGTCAAAACCTTTTGTGTTTGAGCCAACTGGTCACCAGACCATTCTTCTTTCATCTTTAATTCATCTCCAGGACAGGAAAGAATATCCCAACATGCCTTAAACACCTACAGTCCACACACCTGAGAAAGATTATGTCATTATTGTATCCTGAAGTCTGTAAAACCCATCGGCATGTCCATCTCTCAGCTTTCGTTTGACCAGTGACAAACTGTTGACACAGTGTTGTCTCATCTTCTCAAAGACCCTTTCGTGTGCGCTAAGAGTGAGCTGAGAGGGGTAAAGTGCAGTGTGTGTGTTTGTGTGTATGTAGGGGTGATACTCAGGGTGTGTTTGTGAAGACATGAAAGGTAATGCAGACCATCGGGTCACATGTCTGGCTGCATGACGAAGGGCTGTTACCGTCCCAAACTTGGGGGGTTGGAGGAGGGCGGCTTGCATGTCAGAGAGACTCTTTTGGTGGGTGAGTGAGGCGGTAGATGGGAGGTGGAGGGGTGTCCCTGACCCATGTCTAAGTGGCGCTGCAATGTTTACTGTGAGGAAGGAAGCTGTCAACTGTGTTTGCTCCCATCTCAGCAAGACGGAGGAACTCCTCACCCGCCCCCCCTGCGTGCAGAGACAGAGAGGGACCAATGTGCAGTACATTTCTGAAGACAGAAAATCACAAGCAAGAGCATTTCTTCGACTGACTCCATTTGGTCTGCAGTAGTGCATCTGTAGGAGCGTGTGTTGTGTCGGAGCGACGGGTCTCCCCTGCAAGGGCCCGGAGGTGATTGACAGGGCTTTCTACTTGAGGTATAGAGTTTCCCCCTGGTGTAAAGTCCCTGTGGCTCTCCTCCAAAGGGTGACTGCATTCCTGACCAGGTCATGAACTGACCACCTTTACCACCGTCACCCCCCACAACCACCACAAACCTCTCAAAATCCCCCCTACCTGAGCTGCAGAGCAACCCAAATTGAGGCAACCCTCAACTGCATGCTTTTAACCAACTGTGAGGAAACTCTGCATGACTCAGGTCAATACGCCGTAATTTGGTTGTCATGACTTAGTTTCGAGGTTGGAGCAAGTCTCTGTTTGCTTGGGCCAAAAGCATGTGTGGTTTCAGGACCTTTGCACCATGATTAAGTCAGGACCATCATCAGAGTCTTAAAATGTTTGGTTTTAAATCAGACCCACTCTTTAATGGTGTCCAGTGCCATAAAACTTACTGTTTCTAAGCGGGTTTTAAATATGTAATGTGTTCATACTGACAAAGTGACAGTACTTTCTAAGCTTGCTTGGTTTTGATTCAGCTTATGGCAGCTCAGTTGTCAGAAGACAATGTTGTCATTGCAAGTTTTGCAAACCATGGATACGTTATATGTTTTCTACATGTCATACATATCATATTAATGTTTCCAAAGTGACATAGTGCTGATTACATGTATATGAGTTTCATCGGGAGGTGGAGGAGATGGTGTATAGAGGTAAACCTTAGCAGCTAACTGCAACCACTGTTTGAGGCCAACAAACAACAAAACTGGTTGTTTTTTAGTGAGACATTGCTGCATTTCCAGCTGCAAATGTGTGACTAAAATTTGGACATGGGTTGCATTTCCACTGTGACTGTGCAGCTAAAACTTGGTGAGATTTAGCTACACATCAGCGGCATTTCAAGCGGCAAATGTGTGACTAAAACCTGGGTGTTCTTATTGAGATATTGATAGCATTACTAGCAGTGATTGTACCATCAAAACTGGATGTGTTTTAGAAAGACATTGGCATTTTTAACTTAGTGATTTTAACTAGATATCGGTTGCATTTCCAGTGTGATTGAGCAATAAAACCTCAGTGTTATTTAGCTAGACATAGCTGCGTTTCCAGTGGTGACTGTGCAACGTAACTTATTGATTTTAGCTAGACATCGGTTGCATTTCTGGTGTGATTGTGCAACTAAACCTGGATGTTATTTAACTAGACATAGCTGCATTTCCAGTGGTGATTGCGGAACTTAACTTAGTGATTTTAGCTAGACGTCGGTTGCATTTCCAGTGTGACTGTGCAACAAAAACTGGATGTTATTTAGCCAGACATAGCTGCATTTCCAGTGGTGATTGCGCAACTTAACTTATTGATTTTAGCTATTTACCGGTTGCATTTCCAGTGTGATTGTGCAACTAAACCTGGGTGTTATTTAGTGAGACATTACTGCATTTCCAGCGGTGAGTGAGCAACTAAAACTTGGTGGTTTTTAACCAGACATCAGTGCTATTCCCAGTGGCACTTGTGCAACTAAAACTGGTGTTTTTTAGCGTGACATCTGTTGCATTTCTAGCAGTGATTGTGCCACTAAAACTCGGTGAGATTTAGCGAGACATCAGCAGCATTTCCAGCGGCGAATGTGTGACTAAAACCTGGGATATTGATAGCATTTCTAGCTGCAATTGTACCATCAAAACTGGATGTGTTTTAGGAAGACGTTGGTATTTTTACCTGCGATTGTGCCACCAAAACTGTGTTTTAAGCCAATGTAATCTTTACCTCAGTAGTTGTTTTTTGTGCCCAAACCTAACTACACTTTTACTACAGTGTTTTTGAAATGTAAAGAAATGTAAAGTTTCAATACATCTGCTCCATCATAACATACAAATATTACTTTGCAAAAATGTGCAATGCCAACACATTCTGGGATCTGGGTTGCTAATGGACACTGTCTTTGCCTGATGCAACAGACAAATTGGAGGTATTTCTAACAGCCTGGTCAAAGAAATCATAAAATGAAAAAGTTATATGTTTGACTTTTCAGAAGAACATTTAACATGCTCTTTGTTAGATATAATTGGCAGTAGCATTCCAGTTTGACAGTCTGACATCCACTGCCGCACGTTTTCTATCAGTAATGTTTCTAGTACTGTATCTGTCATCACAGTGTGACCTGGTTAACCAGTCAAATTATAGAGGAGCCTGACCACAGCCAATGAGAGCTGAGTGAAGGAGAAGAGGGGAAAATACAGGCAATGAGAAAAGAGAAATGAAACCTTTTCAAGTTTGTTGTGGTTCAGTCTTAAAGTGGCATGAAAGTTTATCATCAGGCAGGCAGGATGCTTCGTGTCAGAACTTGATTAGTATGTAACCACCAATTGAATAGAAATTACAGCATATATTCACATATACTATGAGTGTGAGATAAAGATGATAAATCAGCATTTTCCAGTGATTCATAGCTGATTTAACTCTGGTTCTACAGTAACATTAACAGTGTCAACAAAAAAGCATTAGAAATTGCAGTCCAGTCACCAGTATAAAATGTTGCCATTGTATGTTTCTGCATTACATTTGTACATTTTATACATATGAAGTAGTTTTGATTACATGTATATGAGCTGAGTTTCTCATTATGGGGAGAAGGGGATAGTAGATGGCATGACACTGAGGTGAAAGCTGCAGACCACAACAGCAGCGGATGTTTTTTTAATGACAGCTCAAGCAACAAATTTCTCACTCACAACTTGACACATGTCGCAGCTTGGTTAGTGGACTTTCACATCTACATATCATGCGCTAGGTATCCTTTATGCATTCATTTTTGATGAGGGTAAGGTTTGGGCAACGAAAGAACGTGGTTAGGTTTAGGAAAAAAAACATGGTGACATTCATACAGGAAGGGAAACCTGGCTTCCTGGGTGAAAGCCTGGTGTTGTTGGATCCATCCACCAACCCTCACACCTGCCCCATAGGGACTTTCCAGGTCCTTTAATTATGTTGTTCTCAGAAAAAAACTTTAAACTGATGCCATTTGGTGGCGTTATTAACTGACGTCACCCGACAGTGTATCATACCACCATGAAAATATGCCTGTGTTTTGTCGGGGTCTGACGTGGAAATCAATGACCAACCAGCGGTGTTTGACGACTTCAGAATGAAGTCCAGCCATGTCCAACCAAAGCAGGTATTTTAAGCAAAAACATTATGTTTTCCTGACCCTAACCACGTGGTTTTTGGGCCTAAACCTAACCACATGGTAACCCGATTATTAACATAAATCTAACATCAGTTTAAACACAAAGATATTTTAAGTCAACCTGGTGTTGCTCTGAAGTCATCGAAAAGCAATGCTTGGTCAGTGACTCTGGTGTCAGACACCAACAATGAAAGCTGTCCTCTCACGTTGGCATGATACACGGCCGGTCACTGCCATTGTTTAACGTCGGGGACACCGCGGTGGGCCAACAAAAGAAGTTAAGGAGATGGAAGTCTGAGTAGGGCAGGCAGGAGGGGTCGTGGATGGGTTCAACAACCACTGACTCTTACCTGGGAGGCTGGTGTTCACTTCCCAAAAGAGTGTAAAGCCAAATCAAGTTCTTTTTTCTAAACCCAACCATGTGCATGCGTTGGCTAAATGTAACCACGTGCGTTTGAAGGGGGAAAAAAATGTCAATTTGCGGTGTTGTACCAACAGTGCCTTTATTTTTAAGAGACTGTATGCAAACTGTACATTTCCTGTGAAAACAGAAGTGTACTTTGAAATCAGACAATGCATATAACAGGCTGAAGTTGACACGGTGTCCCAGAACGTCAACAACCAACACACCCACTGTACCTTTCACATTCTGTGTCGATGTGGAACATTCACGACCAAGCATCATTTTGTGACGAGGTCGGAGTGAGAACGTGTTGGTAAAGTTTCAACGTATCAGCGACATAATAATGTACAAATATAACGTATCCGTGGTCTGCAGAAAGGTACAGCAATGGCGGCATTTATTCTGGCAGTTGGGTTGACAATTGATCTATGGCCAAGTCCCGCCCTCAAACGCGATGAGCCAATCACAGTGCGTATAGCTGTTCCCATACACGCGGACATTCTCTGCCTGGACGTCCATTGAAATGCATTACAGAAAGTCAGTTTTGTTCGGTTTTATGAGCTTTTTCTGAGATTTGAAGTTTAAAAATGGTCAAACAGTGTGCATGGGGTACATGCAACTCTGACACAAGGTATCCTGAGAGGCTGGGCGACCAGGTGTA
This sequence comes from Epinephelus fuscoguttatus, assembly GCF_011397635.1. NCBI lineage: Eukaryota > Metazoa > Chordata > Actinopteri > Perciformes > Serranidae > Epinephelus > Epinephelus fuscoguttatus. The sequence continues at coordinate 5,952,498 of NC_064773.1, forward strand.
TTTTTTACACTTTAAACCACATCTCAACCGAGAAAAGTGTCTCCTTTGGATAAAGTTGTGTGGTAACGTTAGACCACAACATCAACTCAACGTGAATAAGATTAACAATGATGTCTACATCTGTTCTAAGGTAAGTCAACATTGTGTTTGAGGCAACATATTGTCACTTTGCTGGAAAGAAATATAAAGTTATCTTTAACATCTCTAGCTAACATTAGCTAAAGTTAGCCTAACGTTAGCTCCCAGCTGCGTTGTTCATCATGTCACCTTGTTTGCTGGGAGTTCATTAGCCTATTTTGTTCTAGTTTTGTACTTTGGTGATGGTACATCATTGTTAGCTGTTGTCCAAAGGGCTCTAGTTAAGCTAACGTTAACTTCTGGAGCTTAGCTCCATTAACTTATCTGTAATGGCAGAGATAACAAAGGTTGGCAAACGTTATGCTGAATGATTCAGTGTAAATACTGTAGCACCAAACTAACGGAGAGACACTCTTGGTAAAGATGGTAAAAAGGCCGTTATCCTTTTCTCATATTCTGAGCCAAAAACCTTAACTTCAGTGGCACTTTAACTTGTTGTCTTTGATGGCGATGGCATTGAGATGCGGTTCACAAGCGTACACTGTGACCTGTAAATTTTGGCTTGTAATTTAAGCTTTTCATCGACCTTCTCAACAATAAAATGATGAATATATCCCTCCAATGCGTAGTTTAGGCCCTTTTGGTTACTTCTCAATGACATCTGATCGTAATGTCCCCAAAAATCATCAATTGCCTCCTGTGAAATGCCGTGTACTGTGACACCTGCCATAGCGCCGGGCACTGAATGTTGATAGTTTGTCCATGTGAGTGGAGGGGGGCGTGGCTTAGCCATAGGTCAATTGGTGCAGCAGAGGCTGAGATATCTTGACTTTTAAACCCTTGTATGGGTGATGCTCCAAAAATACTGTATCCTTCATGTAAAATGGTCATCAAACATATTCTCCAAATCCAGCTTGTTCAGTTGTGTAAGTTGTTGTTATATGCAGACCTTATATGGCCTATTCAGAAGCAGCATTTGCATATCTGCCCATATATTAGAACCACTTACAACTATAACATGGCAGTCCCTATAGACGCATTGTCTCTGTTTCTGTAGCTATTGTTGTGCCTGGTGGGGTGGTTACATGGATTAATGCTTCGTTGTTGTTTATTCAGTCTTTTTTTTTTTTTTTTTTTACCCTGGCAACATTTCTGAGCCTATAACTGCTTCATTTTTTTTTCCCTACCCCTGCCACACACACATATACACACACATGTAGATACACCCCAGCCCAGCCCCAGCACCCTTCAGGCCTACCTCTGGGGCCCGAGTGTGATGAGCTGCGCCCATCCCTGCTGCCTGTACTCTCAATCTCTATCTCGACCCCAGCAGAAAGCCAGGGAAATTACGCGCCTTTTCCTGGAATGTGATTAGATTCCTGATGTTGGCAGCCACACATCTCTGTTTTTTAATTGGGTTCCGAGGCGCGACGAGATTAGCCTCGTGACATCATTGATGGTCTGTTTGTGTGTGTGTGGGGAGGTTGGTGGTGTCTGCTGATAAGAGATGGTAAGGGGGTGTCAGGGGGTTTTGCGGGTGAATCCCCCACTCCCCAATGGATGATGCTTACTAATAGGGTTTATGAGTGTTTTTTTTCCTCTGTACATATATGTCTGCATGAGCACATACATATGCACATATGCATGGAGAGGCATTTATTTGTTTTTGTTTGTTTGCAAGATGTTAAAGTGCATTATGTGCGAAACATTCATGCAGCATTAGTCACACGTCTCTTTAGTGTCAATCTGATAATTGCTGCTTCCATAGAAACAATAGAACTGACGTGTCATCGCTCTCTGCTATCAGAAATCATGTTCAGATACAAAACTCAATAAAATAAATTCTTGCCAAAGCCATTATAGGCCTTACTTTACATCTCTACAATCTGTAGCTGTGTAATGTTGTTATATTATACACAGAAATTTTGTTTTGTCTCATAAAATCAGGCCTATCATCTTGTTCTTCAGTAAAATCGCTGCACATATCTCATCTATTTAGGTTTATTGTAGCCCATTACTTTTGTCAAATAACTCTAAAGACATTCTGACTTAAGCCGGCTGATTTTCCTGATCTTTGAGCCAATCGAAAGCTAGTTACAATGTTTGGAAAGGGTTATCTGAAAGGTTTGAATCATGTCATTCACAAATAGGGCTGGACCTAATAGCGCTCTTGAGTTATTGGAAGTGCAGTGTTTCCCACAAAATTAGATTCTATTTGTGGTGGTAGTTGGACTGAAACGGCTGGTGGTGGGGGACGCAAACCTTTAGTTAGCTTTAGTTAGCTTTGGTTACCCACTGTAGCAACTAAAACTCAGCCAGTGAAAACCACGCTGGATCAGCAAACTTTCTGTTGCTGCTGTTGCACAGATTGGACCTTGTGCCGACCTCGGCACTGGGGTTTGGCTGAATTGGAGTTGCTATAGAAGGTAACTCAAGCAAACCGGAGGTCCGTCTCCGGAGCTGCAGCTGACTCTCTTCGTGGCGAAATAGTATAATACTCATAATATTAGTGTAGCCTAATCTATATACCCAACTTTGCAGCAATACTGGATTAAAACAGAACGCATATAGGGATAGGGCTAATCTTAAAATAACCCTAACCCTGGAAAAAATACACATATATAACCTCTGTCAATCCAGCATTTTCATGCCTCTGTGCTGGCAATAGCTGTGGCCAGAGGCATTATGTTATTGGGTTGTTTGTCTATCTGTATGTATGTCTCATTCTTGTGAACAAAGTATCTCAAAAATGCCTTGAGGGAATTTCTTCAAATTTGGCACAAACGTCCACTTTGACTTAACAATAAACTGATTAGATTTTGGTGATCAAAGGTCACTGTGACCTTGCTTCAGTCTCATTCTCATGAATGTGATATCCCAAGAACGTCTTGAGGGAATTTACTCAAATTTGGCACAAATGTCCACTTAGACTCAACGATAACCAATTAGAATTTACTGGTAAAAGGTCAAGGTCGCTGTGACCTCACAAAACATGTTTTTGGCTATAACTTAAGAATTTCTGTGTTTATTATTACAAAATTTCACACAAATGTTGAATAGAATAAAATGATGAAGTGATGACATTTTATATCCAAAAGGTCAAAAGGCCAACTTGACCGTGACATCATAATGTTCTGCAAATGAGTTTTCTTGACATCATTCGAAACCATATCTCAGGAACATTAGGGGAGACATTTAGTCAGATACTGAATAGGTGACACTAATCTTGGGTGTCCATTTTGAAACTGATTGTATAGATCTTCTGTGTTGCCAGGTTGAAGGTGTGTGAAGCATTCATGTTTTAGCATATGCAACTTCTTACCAGCAACATTTGAAGCATTGTCATGGCTTTATATCAGTCTGGACAGACATGGATGTAAATTGTAACTGCAGCTTGACTCGTTTGCAGAGGCATACAACTGCCACGGCACGTAGTAATTCCAGTTTATTTTTATTTTACAGGAATACAAGATTTGGAATCAAAGCCAAGTGCCCACGAACCTCTCTGAAAACACACAAAAAAATGGAATTTCTAAATCAATGAATCATAGCCAAAACCATAAAATTAAGACCCAAATTGTAACAAATTATTCTTTATTATTGTCTAAATAGGACACCACAGTGCAAAACAGGATCTGTCAAATCACTTGAGCTTAGGTGTCATGCCAATAACATTATTTCCTGTGTCTCCGTTGAAACATATCAACAACAAACATCACATTAAGACTCATGTCGTAGTTTTACTTATATATATTTGATTTAAAAAGTAACAGCATGAATATGTAACACAGGTGCTGCAACCACCTGGACGAAACTGAACCGACTGAAACTTTCACACAGTACTGAAGGTCATGGACAGTGTGAATGGAGGTGGGGGTGGAAGGGAGGTTGTGGGTGTAAAGGTCTCCCACTCCTTGCCTCCTCAACCCCCCCATTAGCTTGCATCCCCTCCTCCTCGGGCCAGAGAACAATCAGCCTGGCGTCTGATACTTCCTGCCCGGCAATAATTACCCCACCTAATTAAAACTTAATTGCTGGCCTCTCCGACCGCCATCTTAAATGAGCAATGGGAGCCGGGGCGGGGGCGTAAGCCTGCTGGGATGTTTGTGTGGACGGCAAATTGGTTTATCCCTATCAGATTCCTCAGTCCCTGGCCCCGCGCACGCTACTGCGCCGCTCGACTGCCCAGAAACAGAAAGAAAGGGAGAAGGCTTAATGTGATGGAGGCCAGACAAGGCCTAATGAGATATACTTTTTTTTTCTTGCTTCTTTTAAACCACACTTTCATTCACAGTTTCGATTAGTTGGCTTAAAGGAGCGGGCCGAGGTCTGTCTGGGCAGGTTTTGTGGAGAGAGTGATGAAAAGTTTGCCTTATGAGAAGAGAAATAAAGGTTTGGAGAAGGGGGGGGCAGAAAGAGGGAGAAAGAGACAGAGATAAGGAAGTTAGGATTCATGGCCCCTCAAAATCATCAGGGGTAAATGAAAGAGGAAATGCTGCGTTAATCGCTATGGATTCTCATAATTGTTACGATTAAATTTCATAATTGACTAATGGCCAGCTGCGGCTTACATTACACGCAGGATAAATACATCACATTAAACATGCGAGAGGAGATGAGTCGAGATGGATGGATAGATAGGACAGGATGGATGGATAGATGGATAGATGGACAGCAGGCTTCGCAGGCCTGCGAGCGGTGGACGACTCGCGAATGAGAAAGCTGGAGGGAGCTTGGCAGGACATGAGTGAGCACAACAAAGGTAAAAGGTGTGAGAGTGATGAGAAAAAATTGGTGTGGAGATAGAGGAAGCGATGAAAAGGTGGGGAGAGAAAAAGATGGAGATGGCGGAGGGAGAGGGAAAGCTAGATTCATGGCCTCCGGGTGGTATTAGGCTGGGTGCCAGGGTGTGTGTTTTTCCATGTGTGTGCTCTCCGCCACACTCCCTTCTTCTTCCTATGAACTCCCATTTCCCTAAACCCCATCTCTCGCTCTCGCCATCCTTCACTCTTGAACTCTCTCTCCGCTTTTGCCTCCATTTCTTCATCTCCATCCCAGGGAAAAAGGCAGTTGTGATGAGCAGATAGCAGGGGGGCCCGACGGAAAGGAGGGGAGGCGGCGGCGGGGGGAAGGTGGAGGTATGGAGGGAGAGCGAAAGTTGGAGGGTGATTAGAGAGAGATGACAGGTGACATCCATAAAGGGATTACGGAGCGGGCCTCAAAGACAGGGCCCTAATCCTGGCTTTGTACAGGCACAGATAAACAGCTCCACTGATGGCTTGCTCTCTTAAAAAGTGAACATGAGCTACACAAATAACTTCCTAATTCCCCCTTTGTAGAAGTGAGTGCACGCTACAACACAAATAAGTTCCCTAATTCTTCCTTTGTACAAGTGAGCCCAAGAAGCACAAAATAACTTGCTCTCGAGGTGTTTGTGAACAGGATGCTCTATAAGAGGCGAGAGTGACTGTGGGTGTTTGTGTGTTTGCACGGGCAGGGCGGGGGGGGGGCACAGGGTGTAGATATGTGTCCTGGAAATGCTCGATTGTACTCGGTCGCGTGTCGTCGTTGTGACTTTTGAACACACTTGTAATGAACAGAAATATGGTGGAAATGTTCTTATTTCCTTGCCTTTGAAAACACACACACTCAGGAACACACACAGTTGTCGGTTTGTGGTCTAATTAAGCGTTACCTTAAAGACAGGGAGGGAGTCAAACATATACACACTCACACCACACACACACCTGTGCTGCTCAGACAGGAAAGACCACCAACTGAAAGTCTGGTTTCCCATGTAGGAGTGTGTTAAAGTGTGTGTGTGTGTGTGTGTGTGTGTGTGTGTGCTTGTACATAAGGGACTGTCAATATTTGTGTAGAGACCCTATTTTACCAACAATCCCAAGAGTCTGCTCAGTTACACTCCAGTATAATAGTGCTGTATATTCTGGTGGCTATTGCGTCTATTTCACATATTTTTAACTTAAATAATCGAGTCAGTATTTCACATTTTTACCATCATAGCACTGATAAATTAATAATCTAGGTTGATTACCATGCACAAAGTGGAAGCTAAACCCTTGGTGTTAAAATGCTGTGTTCCTCAAAATGAAAACCACATTTCCCATGAAGCTTCCTGTCACAAACAGTACTCTGAGGTGAGATGGGTTTTTTTTGTGACATTGTAATCCGGTTCCTGTTAAAGATAACATATGTAACTTTTCTAGAAGCAATGTTATTTATTTCGTTGAGTTGTCGGCCAACATTATTCCAAACGTTTTCAACAAAACCCAGAGAAATCTGTCGTTGTAGTCAAGGGTACTGTCTGAATGTTTTTGTTGTGGCGTTATATGCCCCTCATACATGCGTCTGGGCAACCTGGTCTCACTCCAAAATCGTCAAAATCCGGCGGTTGGGCAGTGACTCATGGCATCAAACACTGACAAAAAAGCCATCCTGTAATGTCAGCATGATACGCAGCCGGTCACCGTTATAGTTTAATGGTGCTCGGGGGCGTCAGGGCGAAACACAGTGGGACATGAACGAAAGTTAAAGCGATGAAAATCCGAGTGGGGCGTGCAGGAAAGGTGGTGGATGGGTTGGGAACTTTCTCCCAAACCCAACCACGTGTTTTGTTGTTGAAGGCAAAAAAAGGTAAATTCGCGTTGTTGTATAGACGTAGTGCTTTTATTTTGAAAGAAACTGTATAAATTTCCTGTGAAAACAGAAGTGTATTTTGAGAGAAGACAATGCATGTAACAGGCAGAACTTGACACAGTGTCCCAGAACATCAACAACCAACACACCCAGGGTACCCTGGACGTCGTATGTGGACGTGGAAAGTCCATGACCAAACGTTGATATGTGACGAGGTCAGCGTGAGAATGAGTTGGTCAGGGTTGCAGTTGTTTGCCAGAACTTGTCATGAAGTGACTTTATATCCAGTTTAGAGCCACATTTTTATGATGCATTCTTTAGATATTGATAGTTTTTAACTACATATTTTAACCAGATGAACGATTTTAGTCATTGGATGTCTGGATCTTCAGTTATCAGAAAAACAAGCTGCGCAACTGTTAGTGGCAACTTAGCTCCAGCCCCTGCTGTGCCAAACAGTGTTAGAGAAACACTGATTTTTAACATGAAACTGCTTTGTTCTGAGTTTTTACCAAATTTAATGACCTGGTCCGGTTGTTTTGGAAGGGGAGGGGACCTCTGCAGATAATTCGGCTACCGGTGAAAACCTCCTGAACATCTAGATCTTAAAATATCATTAAAAAAATGGTGAGCACACTGTAGCAGGAGCTGAGCTAGCAGCTAATCGGAGCATCGGAGAAACACTGATTTTTAACATGTAACTGCTTTATTCTGTATTTACACCAATTTTAATCACCAATTTTTTCTGTTTTTCTGAGTAGTTTATTTATTTTTCTGTTTGTTGGTGTAATTTTTTCTGTTTTTCAGAATAATTTTTTCCCTGTTTTTCATGGTAATATTTTCTGTTTTTCGTGTTTTTTTTTTTGTTGTTGTTTTTTTGGGGTTTTTTTTCCCTGAACGAGGAGACGAGATACTTGAAAATCTCGCGAGAAGCTCCCACCTGGCACCTGCAAGTGACCCCTGCATCCATGGTGACTCCTGCTCATGGATGTATTTTGCATCTGTGCTCCTGCTCCTAGACCGTTTCAACTACGGGATCAATAAGGGTAAGGCACGTAATTAGTTACACACAGGGTATGATAATCTAGCTATGTTTTCGACTGTATTCTTGCATGCAAAAACCGAAAAACAGGGAAAAATTACTCAGAAAGACAGAAAAAGTTACACCAAAAAAAACAGAAAAATAAATAAATTACTCAGAAAAACAAGGCTTTTTTTATTTGTCAAGTGAATGCAATACGCTTCCGTAGAAAGGGCCTGTTAAGAGTGGGCCGATTGCTCGGCCTCAGGTATTGAACTTTACACTCAACACTGCGCCTTCTTTTGTCCTGAGCAATGCACCTGCCATGACATAGTTGCATCCCATATCAAGGCAAGAGTACAGGTGTCATTTGCCAACAGCTAGCTATTTGGGACCAGGCTACTTCCAGCAACAAAAGTGTGCATACTGAAAGTTGTGCTGCTGATACTTGAAATGTTTGAGTTTTAGGTGAGTTTTTCCGTTAGATTTATTTTTGCACAATTTTAAAAGAGACAAAATGGCAATAAAACGATACAGTCCTGGGAAAGGCGAAAAACCCAATGGGTATTGCCACAATTTAACATCAATCTAACATTGCATGCTAAATGTTACGATGGTAACATGCTAACTATACCCATGATTAACTGCTAACTTTAGCATCGTAGTAGTGTGTTTGGTTACAAACATGTATAAAGAATATAGATCCAAGAGGATATTGACCACCACCTCCAGCACGGAGACCTGGACAGACGACACAAACAGAGGCCAAGCTCAAACTCACCATTCACACAGACAGGAGAAAGGAAACGAACACACACACACACACACACACACACACACACACACGCACACACACAGAGGGAGGGACAGACGAGGACAACATGCACATGAGGGAGAGTAGGAGAGAGACTGAATCTCCTGCAGGACGTAGGTCCAGATCCAAGACATCTGGAATGAGGCACCGACAGCCAGGAGAGAGAGCGTGAGGGAGGTCCCAGGACGGCGGATGGTCCAGCTCAGAGAAGCCTGAGTGAAAGAGAGGACAAGTAGGAGGAAACAGGGACACAGAGAGAGAGAGGCACACAGGACACAAACAAACAGAGGGTTAGAGAGATGCAGTAGCTTTCAGAAAGTTTACAGTGTTCTCATCGGCAAGACAAACATGGACTATAAGTACCGGGCTTAATAGATTCATTGAGACTAACTGACGTAAACACCTGTCTATATTCTAAGATAAAACAGCAGTGCCTATTACAAACTCAAACCTAGCATCACTACAATAACAAGTCAGCCAGCCAGTGGTTCAGTGAAGTAAGTCTACTGTACGAGTGGGGGACCACAGACAATTAATCAATGTCGACTGATCTTTTTGAGGAACTCAAACGTCCTAGCAAGGCTTTTTTTGTGATCTCTAACTGCTTCATCCTCACATATTTCTCTTTGTTTTGTTTAATATCTGTAGTGCTTGTGACATCTAAGGTAATGTTAGCAGAGACCATACCAACTAGGTACTAGATAGGAGGTGTTGATACAAACCACTGTCATTTACAGCCTTTTTCCACCAAAATGAGTGTTTTTTTTTAATGTAAGAATACAGCTCTTCAGTAGACGAGTATGCCTTTCTGTTCAACATCACAGATGTGCTTGAAAACAGGGTTAATAAGGAGTAGAAAACCGCATGGAGGCCAGTGAAAATGTGACAGTTGTTACTTCATCTTTATATCTGTTAAATGGGATTCATACTTGTGCATCAGCTCCATGCCTACGCCGTAGCCTACACACATGGCCTAAGCTGTTGTGAGCATTTATACTTGTGCGGTGGTGTGTCTGTGTCACTCTCCAGTTACACCTCCAAAGCACCATCAGTGGCAGGGTTTCTATGAAGTGGTGTAAAGTTTAGTTGATTCAAAACACACATTAAACACACATTAAACATGGCTTAAAAGAGACTGTTTCAAACACAAGGACACAAATCAGCTTCACTATAACTCGCAGCATTCACAGACAAACACTTGTCTTTATCTGGACACATTTTCCCCACAAATACAACATGCTAATGTTTTTAGCACAAGCCTATGGCATTTTACATTGTATAAATTAGCCTAGCAGCTAGCGGACTTTTCCTCTGCTCATATGAAGCCAGGGACAACAGCAACATTTAACAAAGGTAACGTTACATAATTCGGCTCCATTACAACTCACAAGGTTCACTGACAAAACAGCTGTCTTATACTAAACACATTTTCCAAACAAATCTAACATGCTAACGTTATTAGCACAAGCCTATGGCATTTTACATTGTATAAATTAGCCTAGCTTCATATGAAGCCAGGATAAATCACATACAAGACTTAAAATTCTATTTTTGTGGAGGCTTTATTGTCTTCACAATTCATTGTTTTCAGGTAAAACAATATTTTAGTAGTTATAGGGGATTTACTGGTGCAGCAACAAGTCTGGGAAGAAATCATGTAGTATAAAGCTTCAAACTTCTATTGTTTAAATGCTCTGAGCAATAACACATATACTTGGTAGCACTCATGTTGTTTCCATATTGCGACTTAAAGCTCCTGAACACAACAAAGTCAGAAGAACAACTCCCCAACTCCGGAAGTGGGATCATCCGAGAAGCACGTGAGTGCACCAAGTAACAGATATATAAAGAAGTAACTAGAGTAATGTTTTCACTGGCCTTCATGCTGCTGTCTACTGTCTGGCATGATCGTGACGTCAGATGTGACTCACCACAAAAAATGGCAATGGGAAAAGGAGTCTATTCCCAATTTTTAGCGTCTTTTCCCATATTCAAAAACCCACATATACATGGTAGGGAAAGGGTGTAAGCTAGTTAGCTGCTAGGTTTGGAGCTAAGCTAACAAGGCAGCAGGGCAGAGGAGGTTTAAAAAGAAAACTGAGTGATATGAGGCGGTTGTCAATCTCACAAAAAAAACCAACAATATTTTCACAGGAAGCAGCAAATAATTTTCTCTCCATTGTTCATCCATCAATATTTCTTTTGGTGCACAGTGAGCATTTCAGTCTCATTGGGTCGACAGCGTTGTGTCAGACTCAGCCTTATTTAGGGACCATGAGCAGCGCAGTACAACCATGGTTTATTTATAGACACTGACAGTTTCTTCTTCTCAAGAACTTTGACAGCGGTTGCTGAAAGTGAAGAGCGTGTGTTACTCATTCACAATCCCCACCCATATTTCTCCATCCCGTCAAGGATTCTAACAACCTCACAGGGTCGCACCAATTTCAGTTAACAGATAGCGTTTTGATTACGAAGCCACCTATTAGACTGGCTGTGATCGCCGCGTTGCTCCCTCTGGCCTTCTCTTTCTTCCTTTAAATATGCACGGTCAAATCTCTATCTGCTATTTCACACTTTCCCTTTCATCACCCTCCATTACCTGGTAATGAATAGATCCTTGCTCTTTCTTCTTGCGCCTCTCTGTTAACTTCATGCAAATTCGGCTGTAGTCTCTCCGCCACCGACACATCGGCAGTGACTTTGTGAGGTATAAAAGTAAAGGAGAGCAGAAGGGGAGGTCTGGCTAATGACTTCATTTTCTCTTTCATGGCGCTTTGAGTGCGTCGGCAGCGGGATTCCTCCCCTGAAGCACTGAGTTGGTGACACAGATACTATAATATGAAACGCACGGGCTAAAAGAAGCATGACTAGATGTGTGGGATTGATGCAGAAACAGGTCAAGCATTGATTGTACGGCTATTTTGAGGATTTTCAAACGCATTGATACTGAAGTTGAGTGTGGGTGTGACCAGGGAATGGGAGAAAAATAAGCAAACAGCGGCTACAAACACACGCAGACGCATAAACACACATCCCTGTCACACTCCCCTGTTACACACTCGTACACACACACACACCTCAGCCCCCTCTAATAATCCGCTAATCCTGTTTATCATCAGCCAGCTCTTCTTAGTGCGAGCGATACATGAGAGAAATCACACTCACAAACACACTCCAATGTGCAGAGCCGAGATACAGTATAAATACACACATCTCTATTTCTTGATTTCTTCCTCAATCTTCACTCCGTTTTGCTATTTTCCTCTACGCTCTGTTATGCATCAGCTATGCAGTTACACATCACAATCCCACATCAATGCCCAGCCTCTCAGAAATAGGAGTGTTTGCTTCTTGCTTCTGTGTCTGAAGAGTTTTACTAAGCTGTGGAGAGCTCACTTCTTCACCCCCCTCCCCCCCCGTCGCTGCTTTTTAACTCCACATGCACACACAAAAATTGAGATACTTCCTTGTGGGACATTGCAAGTAAATTTGGCCTTAAACTGCAGCTGAACTTTTTCTTCCTTCCTAAAGAAAAAGCACATTTTCTACGATATCCCCGTCTGAAAATGGGAATATAAGGTATAATCACAGATGATCCTGCCTTCACTACCTAAGAAGGCAATAAATCTATATTTTTCATATTTCTCTTTTGGGATGCTGATTCTAGTACGGGCTAAGTAAGTTGTAAATATAGCCATAATCGCCGTCTCTCATTTCATAAGGTAATCTTTGACGCTTAAGGGGTCATTGGAGGAATTGCTGTTTGGTTGTTGAGAAGCACAGAGCAGGTTTACTCAAGCCTGGCATTGTGTAAGTCTTGCACGGCGTATCTTTGAAGGAAAAGGGAAAGTGAGGAGGACAAGGATAGAGGAGGGAAACGCCTCCGTTTCACAAAGGCAAGAAGTAGCTCAACTCGCCATGATTCTCTTATGACGGCGGCTCTCTACAAGTTTCAGCTTCATGACCCAGGGAACTTTAAAGAAGCGCTGGCAGGGAGTTTTGGTTTGACACCTGAAACAAAATGCAATGTCAGATTTCTGAGCTGAAGTGCTCAGCCTGTGGTTTTCGTGTGCAGTAATGCATGGCAAAGTAAGAAAAAAGTTTCTGAGGGCTAATAACAGCATGTAGGCTGGCACTGGTATGGAGAGTATTAAAATGTATTGAAACTAATTTATGATTTAATGCATAGAAAGTGTGGAGGCATATTTACATTTTTTAAATGTAAATCAACATATTTTAGAGGAACCTTTAACTACATGCTAATTTGCATCAAGCACAACACACAGCTAAGGCTGATGAGCATGTTATTAGTTCTGCAAGAATTTTACCGTAAATAATAATAGCCTCTTTTACGCTGCCTCATGGAGTTGTCTATTATTATTTACCGTAAATAATAATAATCTCTTTTATGCTGCCTCATGGAGTTGTCTATTATTATTTACCGTAAATAATAATAACCTCTTTTACGCTGCCTCATGGAGTTGTCTTGCCTTTAACGCTAGCGGAGGTGGTAAAGGCGCCAAAACAACGTCTGGTAAAAGGGACAGCCAGCATCAAGAGACAGGTGTGATGTTGGACGACGTGTTAAGCAGGATTTATACTCCAACTGCGTTGGATCGATGCCGTATTTACGGCGTAGCCTGACGTGCACCTCCGCAGAAATGTAACTAAACGTCGCAGTGACGCAGAGCTCCTGTCTGTCTCTGTAAGCTGAAACCATTTCCCTCAGTGGAAACTAAGCTTTTATTTACTTTAATTTCACAGATAAGAAACAATAAATTGTGAAGACAATAAAGCCTCCACAAAAAAAGCATTTTAAGTCTTGTGTGTGATTTATCCTGGCTTCATATGAGTAGAGGAAAAGTTAACTAGCTGCTAAGCTGATTTATGCAATGTAAAATGCCATAGGCTTGTGCTAATAACGTTAGCATGTTATATTTGTTTGGAAAACGTGTTTAGTATAAGACAGTTGTTTTGTCAGTGAACCTTGTGAGTTGTAATGGAGCCGAATTTTGTAACGTTACCTTTGTTAAATATTGCTGTTGTCCCTGGCTTCATATGAGTAGAGGAAAAGTCCACTAGCTGCTAGGCTAATTGTTGTTGTTACATGTCATTCCTCTTTCTCTGCCTCTTTTGCTTCTGAAACGCCATCATGCTATCTAAAATCATGCACTGAGGCTGCATTTTGCCTACATTGTTTGATTCTGTATAAAACAGGAAAGCCAGCATAATGAAGGGACCTTATTGAGGACCTATTTAGGGATCTCTGTGTAAAAAGGGCTTGTATCAAATGTCATGGCAATCCATCCAATAGTTGCTGAAACATTTAACTAGAAAATGAAAAAGGTCAACATCATGGTGGGGCTGGTGGAACAGTCAGGGCATCAAGTCAGTAGGATTCATCCTCTGGTGACTGTGAATGTTTTCTGATGGTGGACTAATACACCGATGTTGCCAGCTACTCTTGACAAATACAGCTTTAAGTGTTCAACTCTAGTCACAAAGCCGTACACAGAAAAGTATGACACTTTGAAATGAAAGTGTGCGAGCTCTCACTGAGTCATTTACGCCAAGTCCCTGTCAGATTTTCCACGATTAAAACATCTGCGCTGGGTTCCGCCTCTCTAATTAATGTGAGTGATGGCTTGGCAGTGGGTGAGCTGTTTAGCCACTTATCTGTCGCCACCATCAACACCTACTTCATGACAAATTACATCCACAACTTGACCAGGATAGATGGAGGTGGTGATAAAACTGCCTGCAGAGCCTCAGAGCATTTGCAAAGAAAGAACATTCGAAAGAGACGACGAACGGCATCTGCTCAGATTCAGCTCCTGTGTTGTAATGTGTTTTCTCTTAAGACGGTGACACTTTGATGTCAGTCCAAGTGCGCTGTGAGGCCTCAGAGGAGCAGAGAGCAGAGAGGTCTGGTCACTTTGGGCTACCTTTAAACACCGGGGGGCCATTCCATTTCCTGAGTCCAGGAAACCCACTTTTGAGGAAGCTCCGTGGGTTCGATTTCTCTCATTTCCTCCTCTGACACCATTCCTGGTTGGAGTGCAGGAATGCAGGCGGGAAGCACCTCAGTGGCATCCTGTGGATATTTCTCAACTCTGAGAAATAAGACATCAACACAGCGGAGCGGGATTGGTTCATTTATTGTGGCTGGAACCTTGAGGTGAAACGCAAAGTGCCTCGCAATCAGCATGTGTACTCAGTCGCAATTATGCTTCTGAGATACTTTCTAAACTTTAATAAGTGAAAAAGAGAAGGCAATACGGTGTTAAATACAGCACATGGACCATCTAAGCTGACATAACCCTATTATACACACATACACAAACTGTCACATACACATTCTCGGACACACACATGCACACACACAGTAATTTCCTCAGATGGCCTGTAATCTTGCAGGCCTCCATCTCGGCGGCTTAGCCCAGTGGACTGGGGCAGCCGCTGCCAGCTTTCTACCCAGGGCGGGGGGCCCGGAGGGGGGGCACAGGGGAGCCGCAGGGCCTGGAGGAGCCCCACATGGATTGTATTTGGGAGCCTGAGGCATGAAATGGAATAGGTTTAATCTGTTATCACCTGCAGGGGAGTGTCGGGGCCAGCCACTGACAGATATAGCGGTTGAGGTGGTGGTGGCGGTGTTGGGATGGTGGGGGGGTCGCAGCACCTCAGTCCCCGCTGGTAAATGAAATATCAGCCACTACAGGCGGAGAGTGATATTAGTTTAATTTCTCTGAAGCTCACCTCCTCTGCCTCCCTGCCTGCCTCTCCCCTGCTCGTTCTCTCCTCCACATTCAAGATTCAACAGTCGACTTGTGTGAGATTCAGTTTTGCCTTTTGAACCATATTATTGCTGGGAATATGTCTTTTTGTCCACAGCACGTCAATTTGTTATGGGTATAGTAGTTATGTACAACAGCTAAACATCTGCTTTTTTATTTACATATCCTCCATGCTGATTACACTTTTTAGGAATTGTATGACATTTTGTGAAATACGTTCATTTGCTTTCTTGACAAAAGTTAACAGGAGTCTATACTCCTACATTTAATTAAAATACCTACTGTGCGGCTCTCCATAGACACATATCCTACGCTAGAGTCCTGCACCGGGTTGGGTGCCTGAGGATATCCAGAGGGTGACCTGCAAAAAAAAGTGACTTGCAGCTTTATTTCCAGGTTTGAGTAGGGTATTGTAAGTTGTGGTTACGGTTCGTCAGTGGGTCATGTAACCACATGCCGCAGCACACAGACCTCCTTTTTTATTTTTGTTATCTAAAAAAAAAAATCCTTTAGAAGAAACTAAACTTTCAGTTTTTTTTTATTTCACAAATAAGAAACAATAAATTGTCAAGAAATAATAAAAAAAAGAATAGCGCCTACTAGGATAGCATTCATAGTAGTAGAGGAAAAGTCCGCTAGCTGCTTGCTTATGCAATGGGAGATGTCATACGCTTATGCTAATAACGTTAGCATGCTTTGTATTTTGGTAAAACATGTCTAGTATAATGTCATTGTTTTGTTAGTGAACTTTGTGAGTTGTAATCGAGACGAATTTTGTAACATCACCTTTGTTAAATGTTGCTGTTGTTCCTGTCCTCATATGAGTAGAGGAAAAGTCTGCTAGGTGTTAGGCTAATTTATACAATGTAAAATGTTTAGGCTTATGCTAAAAATTTTAGAGTGTTATATATGTGGGGGAAATCTAGTATAAGACAGTTGTTTTGTCAGTGAGCCAAATTTTGTAACATTATCTTTGTGAAATTTGCTGTTGTTTCCGGCTTTATATAAGTCGAGGAAAAGATCGCTAGCTGCTAGGCTAATTCATGCAATGTAAAATGTTTTAGGCTTATGCTAATAATGTCAGCATGTTATATTTGTTTGGAAAACATGTTTAGTATAAGACAATAGTTTGGTTTGTAATCCTTATGAGTTGTAACAGCCGAATTTTGTAACATTACCTTTGTTGATTGTTGCTGTTGTTGATGAGTTGTGGGAAAAGTCCACTCGCTGATGAACTAATTTTTGCAATGTAAAATGTTATAGGCTCATAGTAACAACTTTTGCAAGCTGTATTTGTGGAGAAAACAGACAGTTGTCTTGTCAGAGAACTTTTTTAGATGTAATGGAGCCAAATTTTGTAACGTTGCCTTTGTTAAATGTTGCTGTTGTTGCAAGAAAAGACTGCTAGCTGCGAGGCTAATTCATGCAATAGAAAATGTCATAGGCTTATGCTTCTAACGTTAGCATGTTGTATTTGAGGAGAAAACATATCTAGTATAACACAATAATTTTGTTTGTGAAATACTTGTGGGCTTTAACAGTGTCGAATTTAGCAACATTGTTAGTTGTTGCTGTTGTTCCTGTCATATGAGTAGTGGAAAAGTCCGCTAGCTGCCAGGTAATTCATGCCATGTAAAATGTTATAGGTTTAAGGTAATAATGTTAGCATGTTATATTCGTGGGGAAAACTTGACTAACAAAAGACAGTAGTTTTGTTTGTAAAGTTTTGTTTTGTTTAATATTGTCTCTATTAAGCAATGTTTTATGTGTATTTTATGTGTTTTATGTGTATTAGTTGAATCAATCAAACCTTACTGCACTTACAAAAACGTGACAGAGTAGGCATATAAACTCCACTGCCAACTAGTGGTTTACTAATACTCACAGTGGCGTAGGCTCTAGATAAAGCTGTATAAGAATCAGCCTTTAAATTATAATATGGATACTACTCTCCCACCTTTCCGTTCAAGCTTAACTAAGCATTAAGACTGAAAATAGCGGGAAACAGTTAGCCTGGTTCAACTGGTAGACAGATACAATAGTGACAAGGAGGTCACAAGTAGATATTGTTTTATTCAGTGGTCGCAAAGGTTGGAAACCACTATGTGTTTTTGTTTTGAGCATCCTGTTGCAACCCACTGAAGGCAGCTGCTCAAACTTCTAATAAAGTAGCAATCACAGTATGTATACTGCTGATTTATAAAGCCAGCAGTTGGCATTTTCTTCTGTGGATCTCTCCCCTGCATGAACTGATCTGTTCAGCACAGGTTTTGGGGAAAAAATACGATTAACTTGAAGTAGTTTGACGACACTGACATGTCGACCACAACTTCCTGTGAAGGAGGGAGAGACAGAGAGAGAGAGAGAAAGAGAGAGAGGTCTGGTTTGACACTCAGGGGGCGTTGGAGAGGTTGAAGGGAGGCAGCGTTTTTTGAAAGCTGCTTTCACACACCTTGAAGTGGCTCACCGTCTCTGCTACTGTACTGAGAAGAAGACATGAAGGGTAGGAGTGGGTGAAGGTTATGAGGTAGACATCGGCAGCTGGGGGAGGGAGAAAATGTTGGGAAATTGTGGCATAAGAACAACCTGTGACAGAGGAAGCTTCATCTTCCATCACATTAACCTCCATGTGAGTCCCAGCCTGCAGCTCTTTGGGATATGCCACATAATTTAGGATGTTATTGCTCAATTTTTCCTCCGCTAGACAATAAACCACATCCCCTTTAATAATGTATTCATGCCTTTCCTGCTTCATATCTCTATAGGAGGTAATGTTGTTGTGGGCTGTTTGTTTGTTATGGTAAAATTGTGTGCAGTCTGGCAGATTGTACCACTGAAAGTGGCGTATTCACTCCTCTTTTTTTCTTCTTTTGCGAGGCAAGTCATTTTTCGGTTTAAGCTGACATAGCTCTAAAAATAGGTGTGGTTGGGAGGTTGATATTCTCACCTACGCATATTTACAGACTCCTACCTCTTACCCACACACACTTCCACACACAGATACAGTGCATTCACACAAACTGCTCCACTTTGCCGACAGCCCACGCCACACACAAACAGATGTGCCACACGAGACAGAAAATATTCCATTTCACACATTTTTGCTCGAGTTTATTGTCGCTGAGTATCTCCAGGCGGCCTTTAAAGGCTCATGACACTCAAAAAAACTTAGTTTCTCACTCAAGTTAGGATGAAAAATACCCTCAGCTGCACACAGTTGTAGAAAATACATTCAGAATCCACACAGTATGTGCTGTCAGTAGCACAAGAGGAAGCAGTGGTCAACCAGTGCTTGGCAGGTGTGAATAACCCCCCCTCCTCCACACACACATTTACACTCTGTGATACATTTAACAGCTCATATGAATGAAGGAAGGCAGCACAAAACAGGCACCCCACACCCGGCTATGTCTTCTCATGGCAGGGAAGCAAAGCCAACAGAGCGGCCTCCGCTTGCATCACCACGTTGCTATGCAGCGACGGCACAGCAGGTCCACTATTGTGATTGCAATCAAGCATCCCCAGACAACTATCACAACCAACTAATTACAGGATTAGGTGATCAAACAAGGCTCCTCCAACACCAGCGCCAACTGCACTGCGTATTTTGGCATGTGTCGCTGTGTGTACCTGTCAGTCTCGCTGAGCGAAGTGCAAACAGCTGCAGATTCTGGGGGGGAAAAACATGGAAAGATGATAATATAATCAACGCTAATGTGGGTTTCTTCCTGTATGACAACTTCCACTGAAATTCCTCTGAGTTAACCGTTTATTTATGTTAGCACAGAAACAAGTCTGTGGGGCATTGTTTCTCATGTTCCAAAGTTATTTGTCACAGGCGGCAGTGATGATGGGGGAGTGACACATCTTGCTCAACGGCTGTCTAATGCATTGCAAATGAAGCACGAGGAGGACAGGTAATGAGGGGAGGAAGGGGGGAAGCACGGTTAGAGAAGGCAGGGGTCGGCCCGACTGTATGACATATAGCTGGGTAAATGGGTGACTAGTGTTACAGTAGCATGATGCGGTATCAACTCTCACGCTATCGCCATCCAGATCGTATGAGGAAACCCCGACCAAGAACAACAAGATTAGTGAGTAATCAGATGTGATGTGATACTCTGAACACTTGGTTGACGAGCCAGAATGCAGACAGGTTGTTTGAACAGAGGCAAGAATGTAGGAGCAGGTAGACGGACTGTGGCATGAAGCCATGCGGAAATATCTGCCTCTGTGGTGACAAAGATAAAAAAAATTCTTGAGTCAGATGTGTAATTTTTAAGCGACCTCGGAGGCTAAAAAATGGTGCTGATGTGGTCGTGACAAAAGCTGCAGTTCCCTGAATGGCCACTTGAGGCTGACTCCAAAAGTGAGTCAATCCTGCAGACGCCCATGTTAAAAGCAGAACTAGCTAAATTACTCTTTCATAACAACTGTTTGGGTGCATGAATGTTTATAGAACTGACCCATTTTGAATTTTATTGAAGCTTAAAGTCCCTATTTAGACATGTTTATACAAATACTGATGTTTTGTTCATTTGGTTTTCCCAAGTTCTAGTTTTAAAAAACTCTGAAACGGGACAGGAAGCAAATCTGCTCTTTCTTCCTCAATGAGAAATGCTATGCTGACCAGTGAATGAGCTGTTAGCATCAAGATTGCTAGCGATAGCATTAGAAGAAACATCAGAGAGATTCAGTGATACATGTTTAAGCCTCAGTCAGACCCAGACTCAGGTGAGGAGTCTGTTTGGCACCAAAACCAGCAACTAGTGCAGTTAGCATCTTTGATGTAGCTTGTAGGCTAACTGGCAATGGCTGCTACCACATTATTGTTTTCGAAACGTACAATAATATCTGCTATGATGGGGTTTTTGGGAGATAGGCTAGTGCAAGGAAGCTCCAAGGTCCAGTTTACATCCCAAAACTGCACACTCTACCATGTTTGCTGTGAAAACTTTAGCTATGCTAATGCTAACACCGCTCTGCACTGGAGGTTCCAGGTTTCTTTACTGTGACAGGAAGGTGTCGTCATTAGCTGCTGGCTGTCTGCTTGGTATCGCCTCAGCTTGTCACTGAACTTGACCTTTTGGCCGTGTTTGTGTGTTAGGGTTACCGTTTTGGGAGTTTTTCATGCAAATTTTGGACAAATAATATGGCTTACTGTGCGGTTAATTAAAATAACAGACCGTCCAAGAAGTTTGTTTTTCATTGAGTTAGCTTGTTAAGTAGCTAAATAGCAAGCTAATGAATTAGCATTAGGTTAGCTAACCTGTGCTAACAATGCAAACCGGAGCATATGCTAGCCACAGGGGGTCATCCCTATGTTCCCCGGGTTCTATGTTCCCCGTTTAAGCCTGCAAAAAAGGTTCTATGTTCCCCGCTTACACAAAAAAGGTTCTATGTTTCCCGAAATTACAATAAGCTGTTAAGTGCAGCGTTTAAATGCGCCTATGCTCTTGATCAGGGATGTTGATATCAACTGTTCAGTTCGGTCCTTCGACCAATCAGATACTCAGATTCTTTCCTCTCTTGTTTTTATGACGGTAGCGTCAGGAGCAGCCAAAGACCACCTGTGGCAAGATAGTTATCTACCAGTGTTCGGAAACAAAAGAATATTGATCATGGCCGAAATAAAGATAAATAATTATGTACAGTTAATGCGTTTCCCCGTTTGCTTATGGGTACAGGGAAACATGTATGAAACATGAAACTGAACAGTTGATATCAACATCCGTGATCAACAACATAGACGCGTTCATTTTTATCACAAAACTAATAAATAATCATGGTGGACTTACTGGACAGAGTTCCCAAAAAAACGCTGCACTTAACAGCTTATTTATCTTTATTTCGGCCATGATAATTATTCATTTCTTACCAGTTGGTCTTTGGCTGCTCGAAGAAATCTGCACTGACTGAAACACTGCATTTAAGGGCTGGATTAAAAAACCCTCTGTAAAGGATATAATTGCCCAGATTGCCCACCATAGATCGCCCAAAGGGTAAGTTTCTGATTGTAATTTCTCCCCATTATGTTCTGTTGTGTGTGTTTAGAGATGTTAAAACAACATATTAATGCAACTGCTATGTCTCCTGCCTTTTTTGGATAAGCAGGGAACATAGAACCTTTTTTTAGTAAGAGGGAAACATAGAACCCGGGAAACATAGAACCTTTTTTGTGTAAACGGGGAACATAGAACCTTTTTTGTGTAAGCGGGAAACATAGAACCTTTTTTGTGTAAGCGGGGAACATAGAACCTTTTTTTAGTAAGAGGGGAACATAGAACCTTTTTTGTTAAGCGGGGAACATAGAACCTTTTTTTAATAAGAGGGAAACATAGAATCTGGGAAACATAGAACCTTTTTTGGATAAGCAGGGAGCATAGAACCTTTTTTGTGTAAGCGGGAAACATAGAACATTTTTTGTGTAAGCGGGGAACATAGAACCTTTTTCTGGTAAGAGGGAAACATAGAACCTTTTTTGTGTAAGCGGGGAGCATAGAACCTATTTTTAGTAAGAGGGAAACATAGAACCTTTTTTGTGTAAGCGGGGAGCATAAAACCTTTTTTTTAGTAAGAGGGAAACATAGAACCTTTTTTGTGTAAGCGGGGAACATAGAACCTTTTTTTGTGTAAGCAGGGAACATAGAACCTTTTTTGTGTAAGCGGGAAACATAGAACCTTTTTTGTGTAAGCAGGGAACATAGAACCTTTTTGTGTAAGCGGGAAACATAGAACCTTTTTGTGTAAGCAGAGAACATAGAACCTTTTTTGTGTAAGCGGGAAACATAGAACCTTTTTTGTGTAAGCGGGGAACATAGAACCTTTTTTGTGTAAGCAGGGAGCATAGAACCTTTTTTTAGTAAGAGGGGAAACATAGAACCTTTTTTGTGTAAGCGGGGAACATAGAACCTTTTTTGTGTAAGCGGGAAACATAGAACCTTTTTGTGTAAGCAGAGAACATAGAACCTTTTTTGTGTAAGCGGGAAACATAGAACCTTTTTGTGTAAGCGGGAACATAGAACCTTTTTTGTGTAAGCAGGGAGCATAGAACCTTTTTTTAGCGAGAGGGGAAACATAGAACCTTTTTTGTGTAAGCGGGGAACATAGAACCTTTTTTGTGTAAGCGGGAAACATAGAACCTTTTTGTGTAAGCAGAGAACATAGAACCTTTTTTGTGTAAGCGGGAAACATAGAACCTTTTTTGTGTAAGCGGGGAGCATAGAACCTTTTTTTAGTAAGAGGGGAAACATAGAACCTTTTTTGTGTAAGCGGGAAACAACATTTTTTGTGTAAGTGGGGAACATAGAACCTTTTTTGTGTAAGCGGGAAACATAGAACCTTTTTTGTGTAAGCGGGGAACATAGAACCTTTTTTGTGTAAGCGGGAAACATAGAACCTTTTTTGTGTAAGCGGGGAACATAGAACCTTTTTTGTGTAAGCAGGGAGCATAGAACCTTTTTTTAGTAAGAGGGGAAACATAGAACCTTTTTTGTGTAAGCGGGGAACATAGAACCTTTTTTGTGTAAGCGGGAAACATAGAACCTTTTTGTGTAAGCAGAGAACATAGAACCTTTTTTGTGTAAGCGGGAAACATAGAACCTTTTTTGTGTAAGCGGGGAACATAGAACCTTTTTTGTGTAAGCAGGGAGCATAGAACCTTTTTTTAGCGAGAGGGGAAACATAGAACCTTTTTTGTGTAAGCGGGGAACATAGAACCTTTTTTGTGTAAGCGGGAAACATAGAACCTTTTTGTGTAAGCAGAGAACATAGAACCTTTTTTGTGTAAGCGGGAAACATAGAACCTTTTTTGTGTAAGCGGGGAGCATAGAACCTTTTTTTAGTAAGAGGGGAAACATAGAACCTTTTTTGTGTAAGCGGGAAACAACATTTTTTGTGTAAGTGGGGAACATAGAACCTTTTTTGTGTAAGCGGGAAACATAGAACCTTTTTTGTGTAAGCGGGGAACATAGAACCTTTTTTGCAGGGTTAAATGGGGAACATAGATATGCTCCCAGCCACAGTTATTAAACCAGCATGAACCGAAGTCGAAACGTATGATATTACTTTAACAAAAGGTTTCTGTATGATGTTACAAAATGTAGGTCCATTGCATTAGCTAGCTAACGTTTTACAAAGTTAACATTAAAATGGTCATACTAACTCCCCCTTTAGCATGCACTTAAATGATTCTCCAAACATTTCAGGCTACTATTACACATGGAAAGGGAATATGTTACAGATGTAGTTTTTGAGGGGTTTAAATGGAGGTATAAAGTGTGGTGGTATTCGGGTAGTATTCAGGCATATTCCTGAAATGTAAACGATAACTTACGCTTTACTCTAGTACAGGGGCATCCAAACTTTTTTGAGTAGAGGTCCGATTAGATAACGTGAAAATACCGGGGGGCCAGCTGCGCCTCACATCATATACTTCATATGAATGAAAACATCATATACAATTGAGTCAAACACAACAGTTTTTAGCAATATCTTTTCATGATATTCAGCTTTTCGTGGCTCCTAAACACGGCGACCCTCACTTTCACCTTTGTGCTTTTTGCTGTGGCCGTGCTACCTAGCAGGAAATATCTGCAGCTGCGAAACCATCAGCTTGTTGTTTCCTGTCTGTTTATGAAAACCCATTAGTTCCACCTGTGTAGATCCTACATGGCGAATGTCTACAAACTAAGTGATTGTCCTGCCACTGTGAGGTGAAGGGAATAAAAGTGAACTTGCCTGATGAACCAATAACGTGTGGTTGGCCACATATAGTATATTTTGAAAGACTAGCCGCAAGCCATTTAGAATTGGTCCGCAGGTCGCGCTGGACTTTGGACATGCCTTCTCTCGTACATTCACCGAAAGTATTCCCTGAGTCTAAATATGCCTCATTAAGTGTACTTAAGATGTATGAGCCTGCCCATCTTCATGCCATGTGGGTACCCTAACCACAGATTGGCAGAAGGACCTCCCCTCCTGTAAACAAATACCTTCTTCGTCTTCTTTCTTATAAGCAGTTCCTGCAGTTGGTAACCCATTCTTCAAAAAGCAAAACACTGTGCAACCACTTCCTTGATGCTGGTCCAAGTGCTTCACTGCGACAGAGACAAAATGCCACAGAGTGATTAATGTTCCCATACCCTCGCCATGACATCATGACAGCAGTGCAGACTATGGGCTGGTGTGTGACATGCGACGCAGCAGTGCCCTGACCTCAAGACAGGCACGTACTGCACAGTCGCAGACGTGGATTGTGCAAGTGACGGACCTGCCACATGTGCATCGTGTCCGCACATAATCTGTCCTGAGCTGGGTGAGAATGAAAAGATGGAAAACACGCTAGCATGTTTGGGGGCATGTGTGTGTGTGTGTGTGTGTGTGTGTGTGTGTGACAGCTCAGCGATGAGGGCAGGCCTGCTGACGAGAGTCTTTCTCAGCAGCTCTTGCCCGGCTCTGTTTGGAGTGTAAACATGTCAGAAAGTGTGAGAAAGCCTGTGTGTGCGCGACGGCAACGGGCTCCTTTGTTTTGGTTCTCAGGGCAATAATAGCTGATGATGAGCCAGGTTAACTTTAGTCGGTTTGCGGGCGTGCAGGTGCTTACAGATGGCGTGAAAACGGTGGAACTGGTCGGCCCTCTGCCAGACGGAGAGACACTGGAGTCGTCTTTTCAAAGCATGTTTACTGCCACTGAATCACAGACATACACTTAAAACAGGCTTCCATCAAAATTAATTCTACATCAGCCATCGTCAAAGTGAGATGGTGCTGAAACAAGATAACATGATGCACTTTTACGCCTGAAATTTTAGTTGCATTCGAGGAAAACTAGACGACACAAACACGCAAACAACTCCCTGAAAGCAACACCAACAGATAAGGCCTCACTCTGCTGCTATATCAAGCCCATCAACAGTCTATAACGCTCTCTATATATAATTATAGAATGACATAATCTCATTATGTCATGGTACATTACTAAACCTCGTTAGCCCATTAGCTCCTCGCGGGCCGACACGGAAGGCCCCGCCCTTTCCTGTACTCCCACTCACTCAGAGAGGAAGCAGGAAGCTGCTCGCATGTCAGTCATCCCCGCACGGGAAGTGCCTGGGAGATGGCCACCCTTTAATGCTGCAATTATTCTAACTATTGTTTGGATTGATAATCACGCTCATTACAGAGAAATGGCGGTGAGGGTGGGGGTGGAGGGGGGAGGAAGGAAGTTGGAAGCTCTTAGGCTACATGTTTGAGGCCACGGTTTGTTCGGCGGAGGTCTGACGGACGGGTGAAGGGAGGGAACGCGGAGCTCCGGGGGGATGTGTTGCCGCTTGGGTGCATGGGAAAGCTTGTTTGTTCGAAGAGTTTGCATTTGATCTGGGGTTCTCAGAGTAATTATCTGGGCTGGTGCTTCCAGGGAGAGGAGCGATTAACACAAGCTAGGGGTCAGGATAGGACAGCACTCAGGCCGACCGCAGGGAAACCGTATATTCTCTGAAATAAAGCAGAGGACAGAGAATATTAAGACGTAAATGTTGTATTCTTTTACTCCACTACATGTATGTGGCGGCTATAGTGTGGATTCATTTACAGATTTATTCTGAGATAAGATCATAAGGTGTCAGCTTTAAAAAAACAACTCAATAACATGTCGACTTTTTGACCTCTTCCTTTTTGTCTTCCTTTAAACCGTCTTACTTCTGCTTTTCTTTTCTTTTGACTTCCTTCTTTCTTCCGTACCTTGCTTCCTTTTTGACTTTTTTTCTCCTATTTTCTTTCCCTCTGCAACTGATCTTAAAGCATGAAAATCCCTAAAACTGATGAAGCAGATGTTTCAGCAGAAAGTCAAATTACCTTGTCTCTTCTTTACAGTGAGGACATTTCTGTTTGGTTCCACAGTACATTTTATTGCAGCACTTTTAGTTTGCAGTTACACCTCCAAAACACTAGTCCAGTGTGTGGCAGGGTTTCTGCGAAGTGCTGTAAAGTTTAGTTGATTCAAAACACACATTAAACACACATTAAACATGGCTTAATAGAGACAAATTCAAACACAAGTACACAAATCAGCTTCACTATAACTCGCAGCATTCACAGACAAACACTTGTCTTTATCTGGACACATTTTCCCCACAAATACAACATGCTAACTTTATTAGCACAAGCCTATGGCATTTTACATTGTATAAATTGGCCTAGCAGCTAGCAGACTTTTCCTCTACTCCTATGATGCCAGGGACAACAGCAACATTTAGCAAAGGTAACGTTACAAAATTCAGCTCCATTACAGCTCACAAGGTTCACTGACAAAACAACTGTCTTATACTAAACATGTTTTCCAAACAAATACAACATGCTAACATTATTAGCACAAGCCTATGGCATTTTACATTGTATAAATTAGCATAGCCGCTAGTGAACTTTTCCTCTGCTCATATGAAGCCAGGATAAATCACACACAAGACTTAAAATGTTATTTTTGTGGAGGCTTTATTGTCTTCACAATTTATTGTTTCTTATCTGTGAAATTAAAGTAAATAAAAGCTTTGTTTCCACTGAGGGAAATGGTTTCAGCTTACAGAAACAGACAGGAGGTCTGCGTCGCCACAATGTGTAGTTACATTTCTGGGGAGGTGCACGTCAGGCTACGGCATAGGCTCTGCATCGACGTAGGTATTGCATCAATTTGATGCAGAGGTTTAAATCCCGCTTAAGAGGGAAAATCCCCGCCTGATTAAATTGCTCACAAATCCATGTCCAAAAAAGATAAAAGTTAAAATGGGGTGTTGAGTTACTATTTAAAAAAGTACTAAAACAAAGCAAAGGTGTGAGAGAACAACCCTAAAAGAAAACCCACGAGGAATTAAACATATTCAGTGAAACCACAGAGAGGGGACATCAACATAATAACAGAGTGTAAGTCATGGAGCTCGTAAAGTAAAGCTGGGACTGCTGCTTGCCGTGCCAACTTTCCTGTACATCTGAGAAAACAGCTGAGTGTGTGTGTGTGTGTGCAGTGGTGGTGGTGGGGGGGCACGTATCACACCTGCTCATCAATTACATGCCGGTAATTTCTGCATGTAAGCAGGTCTTTAAAACGATGGCAGGGAGGAACTGCTCATTTTCTTAAGAGAAGGCAGAAATTTGCTCCGGGATAAAAAAAAAAAAAAAAAAAAAATCAGCCAGGCAGAGTTGAGCGTCACAACATGCAGGACCCAGAAAACCTGTAATTAGAGAAGCTGTCAGCTGGCACATATCACACACTGCTGGGGCAAAGATTGGAGAAGCTTGCCAGGCACAATTAGAGGAGTGTCACTAATTACCTCCTCTATTTTTTTAAACAGAGGACTGATGCTGGGACCTAATCCTCCTCATATTTGTGGCCACTGCTACACTGCTTTACATTTCACCACTGTCAATTAGATACAGAGCTGATAAAGAATTGAAGAAATACTGCAAAAAGTAATAAAACAATGTTGAAGAGACAGAAATAATGACAAAATAATGCAATGATAGTAATGAGCAGGGGGAAACAGCTGTTTTTAATGGGTTATTCGGATTAAAACTCAAATGTGTTAACGCTTTCAAGTCCCCAAAAATTTAAGATACACTTTGCCTCTTTTAATTCAGCTGGAAAAATGTTTATCACGACTTTTATTGTACGTTTGCTCTGATCTAATACGGTCTTTAGTTAGTTTTGAAGGCACACTGTCTTCCAATTTAGTTTAAAAATGTGGTGGTTTTTGTTTCTGTCCTCATTTTTGTCAGAACATGGACATAGCTCACATTCCTATGTGTTTAAGGTGGAATATTTAAGGTGGCACACTTCTGTATGCATGGAGAGACCTCTCTCACCCCCTCCCACACACACTCACACACACACACCTCTGACTCCATGTGTTCTGCCTTAAAACAACAAAAAGAGGACATTAACATTTGACCTCTTGTCTAATCCTGGGACCTGCTACTGTTCCTCACATTGTTTCCTAATTGTGACCGTTCTTAATGGTTCCTTCTGTGTCCTGAGTGGCTTGTGGGCCTTTTTTGACTGAACAGTCCCAGGAACTGACTGATGCACAGAAATGCACATTTGTGTTGACATTAGGCAGTTTAATAGTGGCGGCTTAGATTGAGATGTCATTTTTGATTCAGGATGTTTGTTTCAATTGAGTTAAGAAGACAAAGTTTAGTTTCTCTCAGTATTTCTCTCTGTCTTTCAGCCCTAGAGTCGTCTCCTTTGGTCTGAATCAGGACTAATTTTGTCACAAAGTTGTATAATTGCCTAGAGTTGGTTCGTGTTCTCACGGCAGCATTTACAAGCGGACCAGATCAAATGTCTTGTGTGAGAAAGCTGCTCTTGATTGGTCAGAATTTCCATGTGGGAACAATCCAGGAAGTAAAGCAAACGTTGAAGAAGAGTACACTTGCAAGATAAATGTGACACTTTCTAATGTCACAATGGAGGGACAACTACGCAGGTTGATTTTAGCGCTGCTCATCGTGGACTATATTGCTGTCATTGTTCATTTTAGTCAAAGCATACAGTTTGAAAACGATGCGCGGCTCCAACTAGAAAACAATGTTTTGATGCATTGGATGTGCTGAATGTGCATATTAAGGCAGTACAGGAGGAGGTGCACATTAATAATCCTCCAGGACTGTAACATGCTCATGTTTAACCCAAACAATGTGTCATGTGACTGCAGTTGCTTCACATCCAGGTCGGAACACCTTCTCACCACAAAACAACCGCACCAGAGTTCGTTTGTAACCGGACTGAGACCACCTCTTCAAGAAGGTCTCGGTGTGGTTGTTTTGGTGCACACCTGAGTGTGATTGCTGTGTTCACACCTGCCCAAACGAACTGCACTGAGGGAGCAAATGAACTTGAGTTCAATTGAACCGAACAAAACAGGGCAGGTGTGAAAGCACCCTTAAATACGTATCAATTATTCAACCTGTTGAATTCATGAAGAAAACTTTGTTTTTCTTAGACGCCGAACGTAGAACGTAGAATCCAAACGTTCGATAAACTGGCGTAAAAGGGAGTCATGTTTAACAACAGCAAAACTGTATCAAAATATCCATTAACAAACTCTCACACAACTCATGCCGTAGGCTGTACTCCAAGTCTGTATTTAAAGTCTGCATTCCACTGAGTTGCTCATCCGTGCGAGAGACTGTTTACGTAGAAGTGTTTTAAATAGAAAGGTTGCAGCAAAAATGCATGTGTTTGGGAAGTATTGAGCAAATGACTGTATAAATGAGACTTGGATTATACTGCATGAGTTGTGTGAGAGTTTGTAAATGGATGTTTTGACATGCTGTTGTTTAATGTGGTCCCAGGTTACAATCGGGTAGGGCTGCCCCCGACTAAGAATATTCCTCGTCGACCAATAGTCGTCATGTAGGGCCATTAGTTGACTAGTTTCCTGCATGTTTACGATATTGATTTAATTATTAAATTACATCTTTTGGTGGTTTGAGTTGAGTTGATTACAGAGAAATACAAACCGTACTAATGAACCTTCATTAATATAGGCCTATATTTTATCTGCAAGTGCACGTCACACACTGAGCGAGCCGCCTGTTAATGACGCTGTGGGCTAATGGGCATGTAGCTACTTCCATGTTTTAGATGATACGTCATGTTTGTAGTCGACCAATGAAGATGAGTTTACATATCACCTTGGGTTCGTCCTTCACCTTCTCAAAATGATCCCACACTTTGGATTTCCTGCCCGACATGTTATTAACTAGCCTGTGGAATAACCGCAGGTACCAGCCCTGGAAATGAACCTGACTCCTGTCTGACTGCTGAGCGTGGACACTTCCTGTGTCTGTCCTTTCACATTAAAGTCACACATGGTCCAGTCATATAGGTTTTGATTTATTTTAACAAGGCGCAGCTCCTGATAGAGTTTCACTTTTCTTTGTTTTTTTTCTGTGACTAAGCGACCAATGAAATCTTGCCAACTAATGACCTTTCTGGTCGACTTATGTTTGGTTGACTCAGCATTACCACTCAGGTCAAATGACGTTGCAGTAGTCACGGGTATTAATCATCTCCGGCTCCAAACGAAATTTTAGTCTCCTTACTGGTGAGATGCAATAACACGCCACCACAAAACACCATCCGTCTCCACCCAAACAGCGCTCAAACATTGCTCCAAATTAGTCTGCACAGAGTTTGAAAGAGATGGAATAAATAGATTAATTAATTATTAATTAAAAAACCCCTGCCTACATGTGAATTCTGGTGGAACAGGGGTATGAATAATATTCAAAGTGTTGTTTTGTGGGTAAAGTATTGGTTAATATTCCCACCCCAAGTCTCAATATTGATACTATCAACAGTTGGTGGCTCGTCACCGTCTGAATATATACCTTTGATGACTAAGCTGTGTTCGGCAGGTACTACAAACTCCACCCTGGTAGTTCCTGGGCCACCAGAAAGTCCTACATCAGCTGCTGGGACTTTTCGTGGGGCAGCAACTTTGATCCATGAACAAAAAATATGAACCATGTTCCTGCTTTTGAAATGCAGGTAAAGTACCTGTAAAAGTTTCCTTGGTTCCTGTAAAAGTTCCTGTGTTTAAAAGGGGCTCTTATTGGTTTTATTGATGGATAGGTACACTGAGATTTTTACTGACTCATCGTGGGGGTTGGAGTGAGTTGACACTTTTTTCTTTATACTTGTTAATTCTTTGTAATTTCACTCAGAGAGTTTAGAGATGGATGAATGAGACAGAAGAATGTCTTTGATAAACACACTCACGACCCCTTGGGGTAAATGAGCTTATTAGGCAAGCAGGAACACACACACCACACACACTGCTCTGGGGTCGACTGATTACAGGGGTACGTTAGCCCCCTGGGGCCGGTCCATTCACAGTGGGGTTAGCACACACACACACACACACACACACACACACACACACACACACACGTTTATGGTATTTACATCCATTTGCATTGCTAAGGCTCTGACTGAGGAGTGTGTTTAGTCCTGCTGGGGGCCACCAGCCCTCCACATCTCTCAAGAGCCGACTGGCCTGACCGGCTCGGCTCGGCGCAGGGTGTTGCTGTGTTTGTGGACATTACAGGTCGGTCCACCTGGGCCCTCTCCTGGGCCTCATTGACATATGAAAGGGCCCAGCGTTTCTACCAATCACACTTGGTGACTATGAAGTCCAGTCTTTCTGTCTGCCTTTCTCTCCTCACCCTTCCTCTGATCCCAAACCCTGTGTTTACACTGATAATTAATCATGAAGGCCTACATTTTCAGCTGCAAAAAATTGCTTAATAAAAATCTTTAAATTAGTTCATTCAATGACCAACATAAAGTTCTGCTTTATTAAAAAAAGGGCATTTCAGACTGAAAGAGTGCATTTTCAGAAGAGTTGTCTGCAGCCAAAGTTTAGTCTATGTTTGGGACAAAAGTGACTGGTTTTAGCTGAATGAAGACTAGAGCTGCAACTAACTAGACTCACAAGTCAGTCTTTAGACTCAGAGAGTCTAAAGACTGATGTCTTTCTCCCTGATTTTGTGTTTAGATGGGCGGATACAATTTCAGAGTTTAAAAAACTCCCTACGTTGCAGAACCAATAGTAAATCTGCAGGGCGGTCCTTCGGTGGCTCGCTGAACTCTTGTGCTCGTAAACATAGTCCGAGTGCGTTAAAAGTTTTAAACAAAGTCGCTGTAAGTCCTTCATTTCCACAATCTTGTGGACTGAGCACGCGTTTGATAAAACGGAGTTAAATCTCTTGGCATCCATTTTCAAGCTCTCTGTGTGTTTGTTTCCTTGCGGACGAGAAAAGGGGGAGCGCACATTTCCAGGAGGGCGTGTCCTTTTCAAAAATGCAAGAGGCGTTGCTTTGTTGCCGGCCGTTTTCTCCGGTGTGTTAAACACACTTTAGAAAGGAGTGTCCCCAGACTATCAGAAGGCGGAGATCTCTGATTGTCTGGTGGCGAGACTAGCAACTAACAATTATTTACATTGTTGATTAATTTATCAGTTACTTTATAGATTCATAGATTAACTGTTTGGTCTATAAAATGACGAAAAATGTCCATTAGTGTTTCCCAAACCCCAAGATGATGTCCTCAAATATCACTTTTTGTCAAAAACCCAAAGATTTTTAGTTTACGGTCATGAAAGAGTAAAGAAAAAATAAAATATTCACATTTAAAAAGCTGGAATTATAAAAATTTTGCCTTTTTTTTTCTTAAAAAATTACCCAAACCGATAATCGATTATGAAATTAGTTGGCAAATATTTTGATGATTGACAAGTCATCAATTAATCGTTGCAGTTTTAATGAAGACAGGTTGTACCATGAATTCTTAAAATGCAACATGTTAAAATGAAAAATATTTTTAGATTTAAGATTAAAGGTGTGGAATATACAGCATTTTTAGTGACACAAAAAATTACACTTTTCATACATTAGTGAGGCGATCGGTTCTGAATGGCAAAATTAAAAAAAGTTGTAAAAAATTGCAGATAAACTCGGTAAAATCTAGAATAAAATATATGAAATTAATATTAACAGAATTATTTTGAAATTTATACAGCACCATTTTAATAAACATATAAAACAACGGACATTTTCCAATAAAAGTCAGACAAGGTAAAATCATTCATACATTCACTTGGTTAATATTCTGTATAGCAATTTGTGCTATTATCTGCTAAGCGTGGACCATTTTTTAATTTCATGTCAAATTGTTTAATTTACCCCTTTATTCATTATCTCGTCTGTTTTCTGTTTTTCTGTATTTTATTTTGAAAAGCCTGATAGAAAAATGTGAGATAGTTTGGTCAGCATGTGTTGTTTTTAATTGAATAAAGACTTTTTTTATTCTGACCATCCGACACAGCTCAACCACAAATTTAATTCAATACTATGTAATTCCCCTTCATTCAGCCAGTTGTCATAAATGACCCAGGTTCTCCTTTTTCACCACATCCCTGAAATCAAAGAAAAGGATCAGTTTGTTTCTCAGTACACAACCCTGATGCAACAGGTCAACAAGTCAATCTGCCAAACAATGGAGCTGGAATAAAACTACATGGGCTACATTAACATTATGACTGTGTGTGTGTGTGTGTGTGTGTGTGTGTGCGCGCCTCCCTCTGATGGCTCTGTATGGGCTGATAGTTGGCGTCAGGGCCCCCTACTCAGCCAGAGCCACAGAAGACAAATAGCCAATTTGGTTTTATTGTGATGCTGGAGGTCCACTCGACCCCTGAGACAGATGACAGAGCAGCGTAACACAGAAACACAGGAGGAGGTAAATGAGACTCAATACAGTCCACACAAATACTGCCAAAAAACCTGCCAACACTGGCGCACCCAGGGCAGACGTCAACGGAAAACACTGGACCTTTTAAACTCTGACAGAGGAGTTTATACAACTGGTACCTTTAATCTTTTAGGATGGAAATACGTCAGTTTTGTCATAATGTAGAGGCGTCTGAAGAAGCCTTTAAAAATCTTTAAACTCAATAACTATCCACAAAAACCAGCATACATGTGAAATCAGAAGAAAAGTTTGGATAAGAATCAGTGTACCAGTGTCGTATTGATCAGTACTACAGTAAATATAAAATACAGTGCAGTTTTGAGGTAGTCAAGTATTTTTGAGTGTTTTGTACTACTTTACAGATGTTTTTTTTAACCTACAAACTGTTCCTTCCCCTATTAAAATATGACACACAATCACAGATTAAAGCCATCCAACTTTATGTATACTTGTTAGCTTTATCTTTAAATAAATCAGCTAGCTAAGCTTTCGAATGTAGTTAAGAACATTTACTGGAGTACTATACTTAAATACAAATTTGAGGTACTTCTACTGAAGATTTCAGGCTATTTCAGACTTTCACTTCACTATAGTTACTCCACTGCATGACACCTGTAGTTACTCTTTACTTTGCCCTGAATTGAATGCTTCTTCCTTCACTGGTTGTAAAAAATCTTAAAATGTCTTGAATTCAATTTAGTTTCGATATATGGCTGCAACTGAATGGAATAAACCTCCAGCATCTGTGAACTGATCTATCTATCTATCTATCTATCTATCTATCTATCTATCTATCTATCTATCTATCTAAAGTCCAAATTTCTGATGTCACAGATCTTTAAACATACCACTGAACCTAAATCTATCTTTGTACTTTACCTGTACCTAAAAAGATTGTCCATAATCAGTCTGAAATTATATATATATTTTAAGCAATTAACTTTTATTAAGATTTAAAGTTATGCAAAGTAGGGCCAGAATGCCAAACATGAGGCTTCAAAGCAAGAATCCACAAACTAACTGGGGATGTCACAGTGTCTATGTCCATTATTTGATACAGTCTATGGAGTAAGATAGATTATTATAAATTAAACTAACCATCTGTATGTAAAAGGGTTGTTTTTAGCCTAAATTCTACCAGTTACATTAGAAAAATCAGTGATGGAACGTAGCTAAGCTAAGCTTCTGTTTTGTACGATTTCATTCTTTTAGTCCATGGCAATTCAGAAGGAAATACTGAACTTTTTACTTCATTGACCCCCTTCGTAACTATAAAGATCAAGAACTTATGCACAAATCACGTGATGAGTTTGTAAAACATGACTATATAAAAAACAACAGTGACATTGTGTAAGATTGGTCATTTCAGCTCCATCTCAACATTAAAGTGCTGTTTACATGCCAATGTGGGTTATAGTTATTGATTATATCATAAATATCTCTGATAGGACCAAATATTCTACATTGTGAGTACTTCTAATAATTTAGGTGCGTTCATCTAGCTGTACGTTTACATACAAGAGATGCGATATTTCTCTGTTCATGGACCTTTATCAGATTTAACACTCAATTGTAGCTCCAAAAATTCCATTTAACATTGATTTACAGGTAGGGTACAAAATTAGCATCATCCATTAGCCAGATGCTAATTACATTTGTAAATGGTTGCTAGATTTTCTTCAATCTGACTTGTAAAATTTGAACTTTATTTTGCATCCTGGTTACAAGGTTTTCACCTGACAACAGCAATATGTTTGGCATGTAAGATCTTTATCTGCAAAATAACTACAAACTAAACAAATCAGATGAATGAGTGAACGCTATAAAATATATATGCAACATAAAATTATAAAGTTTTGCAAGTGTAAATACACAAGTAAAGTACAAGTACTACGTGTTTAAGTCCACTAGAATAAATGTACTTTCATTTCCAACTCTGCTCCTCCACCTTTCAACACACGACATATCAGTCAAATCCTGTTAAACACACACTCTTACGAGGCAATAAACGCCTCAACAGGCACCCCAGAACACACACACTGAAACACAAACACACAGTTAAGGCCATAAAGGCCAGTCGGCAGGCCTCCCGTGCTGTCTGCCATGACGGCAGTTAGCGTTAGCCGTAAAGGTTGCAATCAGAGTGACCTCTACAGTAGAGAATCAAGCTGAATGAGCAGCAGGCCTGGCGGGCTGTAAAATCTCTCATCACCACTGTACTCTGCTCTAAAGAGCCACGCCGATTGGCCCCATAAACCACACGAGGGGTCCCTATCAGACACATTTGAGTTGGGTGGGACAGATGGAGTGCAGAGATGGGATAGGTAGGGACGGGTGTACGTAATTAAAGCAGGAGTCGGGGCTCTGAGGAGACCAACAGATGGAGAGGAGTAACCCCTCCCCTCCCATCCCAATTCCACAGAGGGCTGAGGCTGGCAAGCACATGAACGCTAAGAGCAGAGTGTGTGTGTGTGCGTGCGGTCCTGGGTGTGTGATAAGCACATGTTCCCCTGGGTGAGTGCTTGAGTGATCTAACAGGGGCAATTAATTTGTTTTATATACGATTTAACTCCTCCGAGCTCCGACAAAGGAGGCAGTCCTCTGGGAGCTCTGAATGCTCTCTGATACAAACCAGGACCACAGGGGAGATGCACAATCAGTCCACGACGAGAATGCCCGTTTATGCCCGGGCTTTCATGTGTACTGACGAGGGTTGAGGAGGAGGAGGAGGGGGGGGTCCACATGTAAACTAATTTCTCTCAATGAATATGTAATGGAAACTGATGAGGCTAATGACTCGTAGAGGTGACCTACTTATTTACGCCGAGGAAATGAGGATCTGTGGCTTTCATCTGTCGCACATTAGAGGAATCTCAGATTATTTATGTACAAGCGATGCTTGTGATATCCCAAGAGAGGCTATCGTCTCTGTGACAGCGTCCTTTCTATCTAATTTAAACCTCGCTATCTGTCACAGTCGTCGCTTGGCCCACAGAGGACGTGGCAATGTGACCTTTCCGCCCATCTCTCCCAGGACTCGGACACAAAAACATCATGTGATTGTGAAGTTCAAAAAAGTCTAAAAATATCTACATTCTAAACTCAAAAAGCACAATAAAACTTTTTTTGTTGTCAAAGTTTTGAGAGGCAGTAACAGAATACATGAGTCAGGGTGGTGAGATAAGCTGCAAATCAGGCCAGCAGCACTTGTTTGTCACTGAAGCAACCATAAGGCATCCATCTTAAATTTACACCTGTTACATCGAATGTGTAAAAATAATATACGTTGCATCGTGACATCACCCACTGGTTTATGGACTCCCATTTTGAAGCCCCGAGCTAACAACTTGGCCATCTCCATGTTGGATTTTTGGAGCCAGAAATGACTATATTTGGACGAATTTGGACGCTAGCTGCTAGCTTGGTTAGCACGCAGCATTCACAGTGAAAAACTAGCCTAAAACCACTAAAACAAAATGTTCTCATAGGAAAAACAGAGTATCCAACTCTTTAGAGGATCTTTTAGTACAACCAAAACTTAAACAAGACTTTTTTAAGTGACAAAAGTGTTACAGTTAACTTTGATAAACTGAAAACATACTGGAATAGTGACAGTTTCGGCTACGCCTATACTCTACTCTAAACCTGGGGTTATGCCATCGTTAGATTCTCTAAGCAACTTGCAGCAACTTGTCAACAGACAGTCACTCAAAGTGGCTACGCCCGTAATAAGGCATAACTTTAAGCCTTAATAACATTCAAATGGGTGAGTTAAATAAAATCGACCCCCATATGGTTGTCATGAATGGGTAAATTAGCGCTAGAGACCAAAACCGTTGTTGGTACCAGGCTGTAAACATGTTTATTTCTGCTGTTAAGTTGGGCATTGTAACATGAGGGTCTACTACTCTTGGAGCCAGCCTCAAGTGGCCATCAGAGGAACCGCAGTTGTCGGCACTTCTGTTTTGGCTTCATTTTTTGTCCCAGATGCTGCTGCTTGATCCAGTGCCATCATTAAATGCCAATATCGGAAGTGGTGTGCCCTACATAAGGCAAGGTGAAACGCAAACGTGAAGACATAGCCGGGATGGATGGATGGATGTGTAGCCAGCCTGTCTTTTGTAGACCTGCATTGTATGTTTCTCTCTGTAACCATAACCACAACTTTTCCATGATATAGAGTGTGCCAGTAAACCCGAAACTCCGTTAGCGCTTTTAGCACTTCCGGTTCTCTCGTCTAAAAGTCAATACGTTTTTTGAATGGGATTTTGGTAAAATGCCTCAAATAAGGTCTGTGGTTAACAAAAGCTTAAGTTTCAGGTTTTGTTCTACGACATAAAACACGTCAGTAAATACCCTACTTGTGAATTTTGAAGCTTTTACATGTCGTAAAAAAGGAGTAGTCATGTAGTCCGTTAAAGCCTATCATTAGCTTTTTACTTCTGGTGATCACATTTAAGCTTCAAATGCGGTATGAAAGGTGTTCATATGTGAAGATTATCTCGCTGAACAAAACCTGTAAGTATCATAAACTTGTGTTAGCCACAGAGCTTATTTTCTGACATAATCCAAAACGCAATGCAAAAATCACATTCACTTTCTCTTCCAGGAACCAGCGCGATGCTAATCTTCCGGGTTTTGACGTCAGCCCTGGCACACTCTATTAATCAAGTGTTTGTTACGTAACCCTGAACATACAGCAACCATAATTTGGATATTCCAAAAAGTGCATTTTTAAAATGCTGGCAGTGCAGATAATCTAAGGTTTTACAGAATTGTCCAGTATTGACATTCTTTAGTTACATTTAATCTCAGATTCATTGAGAGTTAAATGCAATATAACAAATACGGCTTGCTTTCTTTGCTTCTGCTTTGTCATCATGTCCAAAAGTTATCTATTTCCAAATGGGTTGTAGTCGTAGAAGTATTTCTTGAAAGCACCTTAATTGGTGGAGCCAAAACCTAGAGTTAGGCCCTCTAGACTTTCCATATCACAGAGGAGCGAACTCAAAGTTTGTTTTTTCCGCTTGGTGGCAAGGTCATGTTGGTGTCTATGAAAATGTTACGCTTCCTGTTTGATTGCACTCCTGATCTTGTCAGGAACATTGCAGTCAGTTTCAAAAGTGCTTTTTAATTTTGTCGTTGTAGTGTGAGTGGTCCAAGAGGTTCTTACTCTTGCTATCACCTGGTACTCTTGACTCAGTGCTTTGACCAAAAGGGAAAATCAATTCATTTCAATAGAACTGCCGCAAACACTAAGGAACTGAACATTTGTTTTCAGGTAGAGTTCTTCCTATGCTGAACTTTGATGACTGAATAGTGCTGATCTTTTGGGGAACAAAGAGAACCGTTGAGTCCAAAGTGGAGGAAGCTACTATATTAGCAGTGTTATACCAACCACCTGTAGTCATCATGTTACTGTACATATCAGCATCCCCTGTTTCACGGGGATGTCCAAATGTATTCTGTTTCCAGTGTGACTAAGAACTTACTGTAACACTGCTCAGCTAAGCTAATAGCAATGGGCAAATGATTGTTTTATCATTTATTACTATGCCATTTATGGTCAGATATGGACATTTCCAAATGTCCTTTCCCTTATGAGGCTTAACTTTAACTAAACTGGCTGTTTGAGGAAGCTTTTTGTTGAATTTAATTCCAAGAAGCAGGCAACAGTTTTTTAAATCCTTAAATCTGTCTGCCAGGCAGTAGCTTATGCTCCCTGGCCATCATTGCCTCATTGATGTTGATCCTGTGTCAAGGTTACTTATGAGGGGTCAGAGTCCGAGCCCTCTGCAGCCTGTGTGGGTAAACACTGTCGATATGAGGACTCAGCCGTGAGCCCCCCTCCCAAAACGATGGTTAACTATCCCTCATCAAAACCCCTTTCACACCCCTTTCTCCTTTTCTGGCCCTCATTTGGTCTCATTAACTCGCCAGTCCTCCTCCTCCACCCCTCCACCTCCTCCCTCCTGCAGCAGAGCAGTGATGCTATCTGCCCATCACTCCATATTGGTCTCCTGAGAGAGCCCGAGGCGCTGGGAACCAGGACCCCCAAACGGTTCTCTGGAGAAAGAGCAGAGAGTGGGACAACAGGTTAGATGATGAAGGGAATGACCCTTTAAAAACAGCTGGATCCATGGAGGTGGGCATCACAGATAGCATTGTGTCCCAGCCTCACCCTAATTAAAATAAAAACAACCTGGACCTGACGATAAGAGTGGCGTGAGTGTCATCAGTTGCAGATATGGAGAGGAGGAAATGAATAGGAACAAAAGGACAGAAAGGACGGACCGTGGGAATTATCTGATGAGCCGGACTGAGCAGGACAGTGGTTAAATCCTCTCTGTGCAGCTGTCCCAGGACGGGGATGTTGATTGATCAGCAGAGCTGCAGATCCAGGAGGATGTTGAGGGTAGATAGCAATATTTAATGTCTGATTTAATGAATGAAATCAGTACACCTGCAACAAAACCTCAAGTAGCATTCAAAACACAAACTTAAATCCACCCAAAAATATTTTATTTAGCATGTAATGTCACATCGAGTCATAATTCAGTCATACAAGAATGTCCGTCATACCGGAGTCCGCGGGTAAAGTACCTGCGGGTATCTTGCCCAAAGACATTTTGACATGCAGACTTTAGGAGCCAAAGATCAAACCACCAATCTTCCAATTAGTGGACAATGCTCATCAGCTGTAGTAAGAGTGTTACCCAGAGTCCTGCATTGCTCTGATTTTCAAGACTCGTTCCCGAACCAGCCCTGCGACATAGATTAAGACACACACCACCTGCACATATGACCACATACCCCTACCGGGTACCTAAAAAAAAAAAAAAAAAAAAAAAAAAAAAATGAAAAAGGTGATTTCTGGGTGTATATATTAGCTTAGATTCACATGTATGAAACATATTGTAAGATTTTTGGTGTCAGGTCTGGCAGAGCAGGTCGTCCGCTAATCAGACAATCAGCAGTTCGATCCCCGGCTCCTCCAGTCAGCACGTTGAAGTATCCTGGGGCAAAAAACTGAACTCCAAAATGTGTGTGTGAGTTCGTCTGAATGTTCAGCTGATGAGCAGGTGGCACGTTGTACGGTCGCCTCGGCAACCAGTGTATGAATGTGTGTGTGTGGGTGGATGAATGTGGCATGTAGTGTAACAGTCTAACAGGTTCATTGTTTTTTGTGTGTCCATGGTAAAGGTGCAAACAGGAACTATTCTTTGGTAATGTAGCATGACCTCATCAAAAATAGATGTAGCAGAAAGCTTACTCAGAAACTTCATGGCAACCTTTAACCTCGGGTTTGAAAGTCTAAAGCATGATGGGAACTGTGGGGCCATAACTACATAATGCATTTATAACAAATGGGAATTTCAGAAATTGTATATACATTTTTATTATTGTTTTATTGTTTCAATACATTTTTGTCAGTACAAAAGTTGTCAGTATGCATCAGACAAAGTAACTGTCGGATTGTCAGCTAGTTCAGAGACCTCCCTACACCCACAGCTTTCTTACATAGACCGTACTTGTCAACCCTCACCATTTTCCAGGTAGACTCCTGATTTTCATTTCCCTCGCACAATTCCTCCTAGAATCACAATTTTTCTGTTTTTCTCCCAATTTATGACGAACCTTTTTTTCCTTTTCATTATCCTAACTCAGTGGTGTCCAAACTTTTTTGAATGGGGGCCAGATAAAACAACATGAAAATACCTAGGGGCCAACTGATTCTCACATCAAATGGGTTTAAAAAAAAGTGAGACAAAAGCAACCATTTTTATCTTTTAATGAACTATTACTATGTGAGGCCTGTCTACAAACTGTATGATAGTCCTGTCATTGTGAGGCGAAGGGTAAAATTGCCAAGTGGTCTTGCTCTATTAACCATTATTGTGTAAAGGACCACATATGGTATATTTTGAAAGACTTAAATGTCATGACAGGCATGTCCAGACTTTGGACAGGCATTATCCAGACTTTGGACAAGCCAGGC
Source organism: Epinephelus fuscoguttatus (assembly GCF_011397635.1). Taxonomy (NCBI): domain Eukaryota; kingdom Metazoa; phylum Chordata; class Actinopteri; order Perciformes; family Serranidae; genus Epinephelus; species Epinephelus fuscoguttatus. Next base: position 5,994,171 of record NC_064773.1, read on the forward strand.
TCTGCTACTCTAAAAGTTTGTTCAAGTTCATACCCTGGAAATCCAGAGTTCTCGCGAGAGCACAATTTGATGCCCATGAAACCGAGCTGCACCAATCACATCGGTGTATCTGATATAGGCGGGCCAGAGGCGAGCTAAACAGATGACGACAGCGCTGCGACGACAAAGTCCGGAATCAGTCAGTAAACATTGCAAGATGGCTACGGATGAACACCAGTTGTTTGAAACTGCTTTGGCCGCTACAATGAACGAGTTAGACTTGGCTTTTTCTCTAAAAGAGGAACAGAAGACGGCGCTTGAATCTTTCCTTTGCAAGAAGGACGTTTTTGCTGTTTTGCTGACCGGATACGGCAAGATTCTAATCTACCAGTTAGCTCCACTGGTAGCTAAGTGTATACGTCACCCGGTGTATTGTTCTGATTTATTGTAGTGTTATCCAATTGCATGCAGTGATATATACAAATGCATGCTTGGTGCCGCCCCTCGAGTTGGGCCATTTGCATTACTCATGGCCAGACCCTAAATCTTTCTAGATTTGGGTAGATTCCAGGCTAGCAAGTTCACACGACAGGGATGAATTATTCTGTATTCTTTCCTGAGAATTAAAAGTAAACTTAACATATATAAAAATGCCACTTCAGTGTGCTTATTATTTTTGTTATTTTCATCCTGTAAAAGTTTCTGAACCCTCAGAAACTGTCCTTATTTTTGAGGTCTCAAGGTTGGCAAGCATGCATCAGAATTAGGGGGTTACATCCAACCAATGTTTGTAACTTTCTGAAACTGGCAATCCGACAAGCACGCTTACTTCACGCAGTGATAGGCCAGGTGTGTGGAAGTTTGAGTGTAAGCTAGGCTTGAACTTCTCTGAATTTCACTTTGATCACTTGTTGTACGTACAAATGAGTGCAATATGATTAATCAACTTCAGCGAGGCTTCAAAGGCAAAGTGAAACGTCTTCTGACAGAAAAAAACAAAACCACTTAGTAAAGCTGACTCAATAAGACCAATAAAGCCAATATCATCTACAAATATTAGTCTAACCCTTAAAACTCCACCATGTAATGAAAAGCCCTCCTGACTCAAAACATGACATTTAATTTCAACAATAACCTCCAATCAAGTAGCATTGCACCGGCCCCTGGAAAAAAAATATGTAAATGTTTTGAAAAGGAAAGTTACATAAGTTTTCTCTCATTTGCCATGTTGGCGGCGCAAGTGTCAGCCCAGGAAAAACTGCAAGCTGCAGATACGGCTTTGAGGAAACATGGACTCTCCTCCCTGGAAACGTTCATCAGGCTTTGACCCATTTAGCCTGCGTCTTAATGAGGCGAAAAGCCTCACTGATCGTACCTCAGACACATGGGTAAATAACACCCCAGGGAACGCTGGGAAATTAACAAAGCACATTTCAGTCTGAATCATTTATACATAATTATACACAGAGAAAGGATGAAAGCATCTGTCAGAGTGGGAATCCACCCGTAATCAAGCCAAAAACAAAACTATTAAAAAAGGCAAAATGGAGACTGTTAAGTGGTTTGACCCTCGGTGCCCTAGACGCTGGGAGATGTAAAACAGTCCAGGCATTTTTGGCATATTAACTAAAAGACATTAAAGTTATGGAAAGAAGAAGAATAGAGAGCAGCAGATTAACTTTCCTTTCATGCTCTGATTTACAGCTGTGTGTCAGGTTAGTTGAAGGAATTTAATATAAAGTGATCTATGTATCTTGGCAACGGCCCGGTGTGACGAAAGGCTTGATATGAGCAGATATATTTCCATTTGACACCACACACTGCAAAAAGTATCCACTGCACTGACACTGAGTTTTAGACGTTTGCAAATTGACGGCATGTTTGTTAAAGTAAAATGAATGACACACCATGTTTTTGTAGAAAAGTAGTTCCAGAAATACTCTGGAAAACTTCTCAGGAAGCAGAAGTGAAAGTATCTCACCCCACAAGTAAAGTGAGGTTGTAAACAATGCTTCAGTTAAACCTGAGCATGACTCATGGTTTTGCAGAATAAAGGAACCTGTCATGTAATGTGAGCAGTCACACATGAAGAGCAACATGGAATACAGATGAATTTCCATTTGGTGTCTGAATTTCAACCATGAGGACCGAATCTGTCAATGTGGCTGCAAAAGAATGCACCCAGACAAAAGATTATGTTCCAATTTGCAGATATTTTCGACAAATTCTGATATTTTCCAGCTCTGATAGGTTTGACATGTTGCTGACATAATAGGAGCATTTAACCAGTTATCCAACTGAGAGGTGGGATTTATACCTGTGCATTAGCTCTATGCAAAGCCTACGCCGTAGCCAATGCCGTTGTGAGCATTTATTCTTGTGCGGTGGTGTGTCTGTGTCACTCTGCAGTTACACCTCCAAAACACTAGTTGGCGATGGAGGTTTCTGTGAAGGGCTGTAAAGTTTAGTTGATTCAAAACACACATTAAACATGGCTTAATAGAGACAATTTCAAGCACAAGTACACAAATCAGCTTCACTATAACTCGCAGCATTCACAGACAAACACTTGTCTTTATCTGGACACATTTTCCCCACAAATACAACATGCTAATGTTATTAGCACAAGCCTAGCAGCTAGCAGACTTTTCCTCTACTCATATGAAGCCAGGGACAACAGCAACATTTAACAAAGGTAACGTTACAAAATTCGGCTCCATTACAACTCACAAGGTTCACTGACAAAACAACTGTCTTATACTAAACACATTTTCCAAACAAATACAACATGCTAACGTTATTAGCACAAGCCTATGGCATTTTACATGGTATAAATTAGCCTAGCAGCTAGCAGACTTTTCATCTTCTCATATGAAGCCAGGATAAATCAGACAAGACTTAAAATGCTATTTTTGTGGAGGCTTTATTGTCTTCACAATTTATTGTTTCTTATCTGTGAAATTAAAGTAAATAAAAGCTTTGTTTCCACTGAGGGAAATGGTTTCAGCTGACAGAGACAGACAGGAGGTCTGCGTCGCTGTGACGTGTAGCTACATTTTTACGGAGGTGCACGTCAGGCTACGGTGTACGTACGGAAAGGCGGGTTGACGCAGAAGTAGAAATCCTGCATAAACCTTACCGAGGACTTTTGTTGCTGGCACTTAAGGAAATAACCATATAAAAGGAAGTGTTTTACCAACAGTGTAAATTAATTTGAAAAAGACTGTATTCATGGAACCCAATGCATGCAACAAGTCAATCCAAAATTGATGCAGGAGGGTACCTCATGCGTCATATTCAGACGTGTAGGTCCACTGACAAATTGGCGGGATTTAACAAGCTGGGATGATGACGGATTAAAACACCAAATAAAGAATTTCTCTTGTAAGAGTGGTGTTCCATCCATCCAGTAGAGTCTCAGAGACTTGAAGAATCAATGCCACGGCACACTGAAGCTGTTGTGGTAGCATATGGTGGCCCAACACCTTATGAAGACACTTGATGTTAGTTTATCCTTTAATTTATCAACCTTCTCTTTCCATAAACATTTTTTCATGAAGAATATTGGCTTGTGGCAGCTCCCGTCCATTAAAGATCAGTATCATTATTGGCTCTCACAAACTGATGTTGGTTAAACCTGAGCACCAACTCTAACCTCACACACAGTCAATTTCCTCCACCCGTATCTCTGCTGGTTACACTTAGAAAAACAAACTGTCCGCCCTCTTCGCCTCTTATCCAACACAAACCTTGTACGTGTTTGCTCTCGCTGAGAGGTGCAAACTCAGACCTGTGTCAGTTTATCTGCAGCTGACAGCACTCTGCGCCATCACGCAGCCCCATACAGCTGCGAGCGTGTGAATGCAACAATGGATCTCTCTCGCTCCGCTGTTGACCAAAAGATAGAAATGATGCTAACGTTAGCTCAGCTCTGCTATCACACTGCAAAGCCCTTGAGCGTATGAAGGGGCCACAATGCATAACTCACACACCAACACACACACACACGCACACACACTCTCATACAAACAAACACACAGAGAGATTAAATCTGGGCTGGCTACTGCTGGCCTCTCACTTTGATGAGCCAAGGAGCCAAGAGTCTGGGTGCTGGATTAAGATGGCTGAACTAGATTCACACACACACATGCACACACACACCACACTCTCACTCACTCCCTAGAGGGGTTAACCCTGATCCCCCATTCATTTACATTGAGTAGTCTTTTTTTTTTTTTTTTTTTAAGCGAACACAAAGACCGCCTCCACAATGGTTAAAAAAAAATCCACCTTTGAGATTAGCCAGCATAAACAAACACTTCGTCATCTGAGAGGAGACCTTTCTCCTCTCTCCATCACACACAAGGACCAAGGCCCTCTTTAGTCTGGGCCTGTTAATAAATTATATCTGGGGTCTAAAGGAATGATCCATATTATTAGAGCTGCTGGAGGCTAGTATGACTGAGCTGTGTTGTGTTACACCGTGGAAAGCTCCACTTGATTCTTATGGAAGCTGACACCAGAAGCCATTCAGTAAAAAGTGCTGAAGAGTGGATTGATGCAGATTGATTCACGGTTCATGCATCACCTTTTCCATCTGTGTCAATCAGAGGATTGCTCTGGATAGATGTAGCGTCCGATATGGGACCTGTTCATGATTACTTTGGGTGTGATAGCTCAAAGACCAAGACTCAAAAACGACATTAAGAAGATGAAACTTTTTCGTTCGAGTGATGAAAAGTGAAGAAAAGGGATGATTTTTTGTCACCGGTCAGGATGACAGGTAGATTGGGAACGTAAAAGCAGAAGGATACAGTATGCTGATGGTGTCTTTCTACTTTATATTTAGTAAGTTAATACAAGATATGGACATGGGACAAAACAAGAGTAGGGGTGCGTCAATGCATTTAAATGTTAAAAGGTGAAAAATCTCAATACTGTGGCACAAACAGCCCAATCACCAGAATAAATGTTGGCATGATAATGCCACAGATGCATTTGTACGTAATAATGTAATGGATACGTTGAAACTTTAGACACAAAATCAACTTGGTTATGGTGAGGAAAAGATCACGTCATTTTCGGTGGCACTTTTTCAGCGGGAAATGCAGTAAAATCAACTAGTTTCTGTGGTGCTATTTCAGCAGGAAACATGCAATGTCTTGTTAAAAAATCCCCGCTTTTTATGGCACTATTCCGGCTTGAAATGCAGTGATGTCTGAGTGAAAAGCAACCACTTTTTGTGGCACTTTCTCGATAGGAAATACAGCGATGTCTCGGAAAAACAATGAATTTTTGTGGCACTATCCCGGTTAGAAACACAGCAATGTCTCAGTTCAAAAGAACCACTTTTCATGGCACTATTTCAGCTTGAAATGCAGCGATGTCTCATTAAAAAACAGCCACTTTTCTTGGCACTATGTCAGCAGGAAACACACAATGTCTTGGTAGGAAATGCAGCAATATCTTGGAAAAACAACCTGTTTTCATGGCACTATCCCGGTTTGAAATGCAGCAATGGCTGAGTAAAAAACAACCACTTTTTGTAGCCCTATCACAGCTGGAAATGCAGCGGTGTCTTGGTAAAATCAACCTCTTTTTGTAGCACTATCTCAGCAGTAAAAATTGCTTGTCTAGGCATTATCCCAGCAGGAAACACAGTGATGTCGCTGTAAAAACAGTTTCTTTTAAGGGCAAAATCCCTACTGAAAAACACAGCAACAGGTCACTAACAAACACCCATGTTTGTTGACTAAAAAGCTGCTAGAAACACCGCGATAACTCACAAAAAAACAACCTTCTTGTTACTTGTTGGGCTCGAACAGTGGTCCACAGCTTGGCAGGTGTCTCGTCTGACACACTATCCACCATCCCCTCAACCTCCTGATGACAAAGTCAGCTTTTATCCTACGTCACTTTAGAAATGTTGATAAAATACGTAACACTTCCATTGCTTACAGAAATGTACAAAATCTGCATTGTCTTCTGGCACCTGGGCTGCAAATAAGGGTTCATTGAAACTCTGGTGAAGCTTTCACTTGGTGATATGAGTCTCCAAAGGTCATAAAATGGAAAACTGAGGTTATAGTACTGAGATATTTTATAACTGTCTCTGAACACACCTGGCATTAAAGGTCAAACTTTTGCACATTTTCTTAAACTACAAAAAAAATCCATATTTGAGGAGACAGAAGAGGAGTTTCAGCATACTGTGCTGCTTAAAAATATCTTGTATACTGAAATTCTTCAACTCAATTGCTTTGAAATAACCACAAAGGTTACAGGAAGATAATGCAGTATGTGACTCTGATAGAAGAATAAAGGAATAAGACGTGCAGTCTTTGAAATACTTATCATTAAATCAGTATATATGAAGACAGGAAGTTGTTTGACAAAATTACCAGATAAAACAGAAGCAGCAAATACACAATGCAGAGAAGTAATAATAGAACAATGTTTTGAATTTCTGCTTGAGAAAGTCTGAAAATACGATGTTATTGGCTATTAATTTTCTGTCAGTGTATTGCTAATTGACGAACTGTGTCAGCACTTCAGAGTCCTTGTTTTCCTTCTCATGTCTTTTCTCGAGGTGTGATTCCCCAGCTGGATGCTGTCTCTGCTCATCTCCCCTCATAAAAGAGGCCGACAGAAACATCCAGATGTCTGTCATTAAGAGATTTAGAAATAAAACAGTTGTGTAAACACACAAACCTGTTAGTATATCTGACGAGAGGAATGCCTGAGGTGTACCTGACAGTAACTGAGCGGCGGTGTCTGCCGTTTAGGCCTGTAGGATTACCAAAGAGCATGAGTGAAAGGCAACAAGAGCGCTGAAGTATCAACCTGATCCTTCGCTCACAAACACACACACACACGGAGACACACACCAATCACTTAAACATCCACACCTGTAATTAGCCATTCTGGAATCGGTGGGTGACTGCACGCTTGTGTGTGTGTGTGTGTGTGTGTGCGCGCGCGCTTGCAGGCATGTTTTAATTTGACTACTTTAGTTCTATAATGAACATTGACAGTATGACAGACTTGAATGTTTTCAACAAAGATACAGGTACACCACATTCAGAAATAAACTTTAGCAGCAACAATAAATAAATAAATAAGACTAAGGAGATTCATATATGTTGGTCGCACTTAAAAGGAATAAGCTTCTAATTTTGGAAATGTTTGGTGAGGTGTTTGATGCAGATTTTGTTTTGGTGCCTTTATTAACCAGCCTAGCTAATTTGCATTGTCACAAACACTGTCAGCATGGGGAAACAGCAAACCTAGCTTCAACAAAAGTTCCTCCTAACATGGCTATCATACTTAGTTGTAGCTTGTGTATCTAACACTGGTTTAACGATGGGATTAGCTCATGAATTAGAGCTATTTACTGACCAACAAAGCTAAACTTAGCTCCTTAAAAGTCCCGCCCTGACTTGAGACCCAACACTAGCAAGCAAAATTAGCATCCTAGCAAGAAAGAGTCAACATGTTTGTATTTGCAGTTACTGTAAACATATTCTGAAGAGAATTTCATTTAATGCACCAAGTATTGCAGGAATGAGTTCTAAACCTGGAAATGAGTTAGCATTTTAGCACGTCTGGTTCCCATCATCTCGAGGTCAATGGGTCTTTTGAATGGGTTTTTGGTTAGATGCCTGAAGACACTGTAATAGTTAAATAGTGCTCAGCAGCATCAGGGGGAAATGTGGCAGGACACGAACGAAAGTTAAGGCAACGAAAGTCCCAGTAGGGCACGTGGGATGGGTGGTGGCTCAGCAAGCACAGACTTTCACACGGGAGAATGGTGTTGGTGTCCTGTAAGACTGTAAAGCCAAACCCTGTTCTTTTTTCCTAACTCTAACCACATGCATTTGTTGTTGAAGGCAAAGAAAATCACTTTGCAGTGTTGTACTGACGTAATGTGTTTATTTTGAAAGAGACTGTATGTAACAACCAACACACCCAGGATACGTTGGATGTCGTATCAGGATGCGGAAAGTCCATGACCAAACGTTGATATGTGACGTGGTCGGAGAGAGAATGTGTTGGAATAAGATCTGTGGTTAACACAAGCTTAAGAGACTTTCACATTTTGTGCTACAACATAAAATATGTCAGGAAATACCTCAAATCTCAAATAATTTTAAAGCCTTGAAGTGTCTTAAAAAAGATGGTTGCTAACATATAGACAACAGACCGTCATCACACCAAACATGGCTTTACAGCCTCGCTGTGGTGGCAAAGTCGAAGTCATGTGACTGTTGTGTAGTTCGTTTATAGCCTAACGTTAGCTTTTTACTACTGCCAAACATGGTTGTTTTTAGCAACATGTCGTTGTGTTTCCATTGGGGTTAGTGTCACGAAAGATATTGCTACATTCCCTCACAGAAGAGTGCCATAAAAGCAGGTGTCTTTTACAGAGATATCGCTGCATTTGTTGTTGGAATAGTTCTACGAAAAACAGTTGTTTTTTTACCAGTACATTGCTGCGCTTACAGTCTGGATTGTGCTACCAAAAGCAGGTATTTTAAGCTATAAGATGATATTTTCCTAACCATAATCAAGTGTTTTTGTGCACAAACCTAACCACACAATAACCACAGTGCTGTTGTGTTGACATATCCACTACATAGTACAATTGTAATGTATCCATGGTTTGCAGAAACGTAGAATGCCAACAATTTGTCAGGCTATTGGGTTACAAGTGAACGGCAGAAAAAAAAAACAAAAAAAAAAAACAGAGGGATCTTGGCTTTGTGATTTTCAATGAGAGGCAAGTATCAGACGATAGACATGTCAGGATAATCATAGAAAACCGTCAACAAAGAGGACACGAATAATGTGGGAGTCCTCTCCAGACATGATATCATTTACACACAACAACCTATGCAAAGGGCAACGCTGCAAACTTTTCCGGTGTTATTCAACATAACCCTCCACCTCTACTACACAAGGGGGTTTTGTTCTCGGTTCAGGCTCATCTAGCACCCATACTACGAAGAGAGAAGAGGGGGAGAAAGAAGACGACAGAAAGATGAGACATACGAAGAGACTGCCAAGCTCCTTGCACCTCCTCATTGCCCCCAAGCGTGGATTTAGTCGTCCGTTATTGTGCAAGCGTTTCACATGTTTATTGTCCCGCTCTGAAACCATTCACTCCGTTCGGAGGCATTACTCAACAGATTTCTTCATTACTATTGCAGTTTAGCACTAAAGAAGATGCAAAGAAAGGCAGAGAGACAAGGAAGTGATCAGTGTAATTGCTTATGTTTCATGCGCAGGGTAATGCAGCTAATTCTGCCATTGTAAGCTGCTATGATATCAACAACATGAGCTCCAACTGTAGCCCTATAACTTGCTGAGCCCTAAAGGCGCAGACGTGTTCTGACTGTTTCCTCTTAATGCCAACAAAGTCGGGGCACTCCCCATACATTGCTGTGGTTATGTACTAAGGGCTTAATGATATCAACTTAAGATTTTTGTAATCATATATGAGCAGTGTGATTAGATCAGAGCTCTTTATCGAAGGTAACGGAGACAAAACACTGGCGGGATCTCGACTTATATTCTCACAACAAAAGGCGCACACACTTTTAGAGCGAATATGCGAGAAGAGAAGTACCACTGATGAGACAAGTGATAAAGTCTTGTGATTAATAGGGGCGAAAATCTCTTGTTTTATCATGAAACAATATTATTTTGATTCATTTAGACAACAATATGATATTTGTTTATCACAAATTCTGACACAATTCAAATCTGATTCGGTTCAGTTCAGAGGCCTTTGATTGATAAGAGACGATGTTATATGTCTATATAACGCAACTGGTTACAGAAGAAGCTGCCACCTCTTTAGTTTTGACCATAGAAGACAAAAGCGGCACATATACAAGGTAAAAAATAAGGTAATAAAGTAATGTAATGTAAATAAAACATGCCATAAAGTCCAGATGAAATGGCTTTTCGAAAATATCTGGCGTCAGAATGGTGATGTATTCGTATAAACAGGATAGGCAGGCACGATATAACGGTGGGAGGAATTTGCATTCATCATTTATGGCTGGGCGTGTAACAAAAGCGAGGTCTGGATGGTTTAACGAAGACGGGACAGTCGTATCCATCAGGAAAGGGAGACAAAGTCCTTTGTGTGCTCCATTTAGCTGAATGTTAGTTGATGAAGCCTTGCTCATCGGGGCAGCAGTAGCTCAGTCCATGGGACTTGCCCATTCAAGTCCCCCTCCAGACTAAATATGGAGTGTGGACTGATCGCTGGAGAGGTACCAGCTCACCAGTGCCCACGCACCCTGACACGTCTCCATTTAATGCATATGTAGGTGACGACAGAGTGAAAAAATAAATAATAAAATATAACTTTATTCTTTCATCTGTAATCTGGAGCTGTCACAGATACGACTTTCCTCAAAGTGAATACACCGACATAGCATGCTGTTGCTAGCTAGCTAACTTAATATTAGCTCTTAGCGGCTAAAAGTTGCAGACTGATTGATGGATAGATGTTGTGATATTACTGGTTGAAATTTTTTTGTCATTTTTTGTTGTACAGCATGAAAACATGATTGGATTTCGATATAAGAATACAAAGACAGATTTTCAGTTTCAGCACAATACGGCCGAGGATGGGATCAAAAACATTTTTAAAAAGGCATTTTTCATTTAATCTCGACTTAAACAACAAGAACATTTATCAGAAGTTTAAATTTGGCTCAATAATAACTGTCAAAGTTCATGGACAAAATGCTTGTTTTTTGATAGTAACCATTATTAAGTTAAAGCACTTTTACGCTGTATAAATTAGCCTTGTGGCTAGCCGGGTTTTCCTCTACTTGTAGCTAATAACTTATGTGCATTATTTCTACTTTGTTTTACTCACGAGGGTTTGAGTCTCCCGACAGAAAATCACGGTGGAATTTCAGCATCAGTGCTGATGTTTTCAGGCTTACGTTGAAACAGAGAGTGACAAGTTAGCGAAATGAGATGTAAGGCAAGGTGTTTGCCATGTTTCCTGAGTATTTCATCACGTAATGGCATCGTTTGAGTACAGCATGTGCTTTGTGTGTTGGCTTGCCTTTTCTCCGAAATCCAAAATATTTTCTGATTTATTCCTGGTAGTAAATATCCTCGTCATCTTATCGTGGCTGCTTGCCATTATCTGCCTGCTGCTGTTTGGCATTGACATAGACGTGCCATTTGAATTTCAAAATAAAGTTGTATCTTAAAGATTGATTAATGCTTTCACTTTGCATCGATGATTTTAGATCACTGACCATTGAATCAATGAATTGTTACACCCCGAGTGATTACATGACTTCGGCCAAAGTGTCTGTGCACTTTATAGATTCAGTTATCTCAGCTGAACTTTATCTGACTTACAATACTCATTTTTGAGCATGTATATGCCGACTTACCAAAAGAGAGGTGAGATTTGCTTAGCCTAGCTTAGCACAGCACCTGTAAACATGGGGTGACTGCTAGCCTCCTTCAAGACTGAAAAATCCACCTCTGTAAATCAGGCAATGTTTTACCTTTTACTAAATGTATCTGTGTCTGTTATATTTTAGACTAACCTATGAACAGTGTTGGGCGATGACAGTTTAACTACATTTCCTAGTAGCACAGTTAGAGCTGCTAAAAAGAGACTGTAAAAACTGACAACTTGATCTTTGTGGCTGAGAACAGAGAGCGAAAAGAGAGCAGACGTCATGCAGGGAGGGGTGAGAACTCGATATAATACACAGGATATTTTCATAGTTTCACTTGTTAATTTATTTGCAGAAATCCAGTTCGGTGATGACGATGGCCTCACCATGAGACAATAATCGCAAAGCAGAAATGACAGGCAGATCAAAGTCATTTAGAAAAAAGTGAAGGTGTAGAAAATGAGGGGAGACAGACAGATTGCTGCCTGTAATTCAACAATAATTTGTCAGAGGAAGCAATTCCCTCTGGAGCGTTGCCAAGTCTGGGTATTTTACAATCACAGGAGGACTATCATTACATCTTTAATAATTCAAATAAAACCTGGCAAGAGCGATTGGATGAGTCAGACCTCCCACGTTCAGTCAGACACACAGTCTATCATTTTTCTTGTAAAAGTCAATCAAAATAGAAACCGTGAAACTGTTTTGGGTGGAGAACTCTACCTTGGATGCCCTCTGTGTCTCCAAGTGTGTGTTTTTGTACTCACCTGCACGATATGTAGATACGTGCGTCATTTAGTGAATCGATCATGTAGGTACTTTAGTTTGTGTGTCTATTTATAGTGTCTATTTTTACACTGTGTGTGCATTTGTGGCAGCATGGTGGTGCAGTGGTTAGTGTTGTCGCCTCACAGCAAGAGGGTTTTGGTTTGAACCCATGGTGGGGGATTCCTATTGTGTGGAGTTTGCATGTTCTTCCTGTGTCATCGTGGGTTTTCTCCAGGTACTCCAGCTTTCTCCCACAGTCCAAAGACATGCAGGTGACTCTTCCTCTCCAACACAATTGGACCAGGTCATTTAAAACACTGAATAACGCAGTCTGACATCACAAATCATTGCTTTTTCTAAACCCTGTTTGGCATGTCCCAGACAGGCAGCTCACCTTTTTTTCTGATAACTTACGATCCAGACTTTCAGGAGCTTTTTACTGGAAGACAAATAATCCACTCACCCAGTACCTGCTAATGTGTGCTCAACCTTTTTTCTGATCTCGACATTCTGGAAGTGGTTTTCAGGAGCCAAATTATCCACAGAGGTCTCTTCCTCCCTAAAACAAACAGGCCTGGTGATTTAAACAGGTAAAAACACTGATTACAGCTGTTTTTCGTCACAAATTAGTGGTTCTTTTCATGCTGTTTGATGTGTCGCAGGCAGGCTGTTAGCCTAGCGCCTGCTAATGTGTGCTCACCTTTTTTTTCTGATAACTTAAAATCCAGACGTTCAGGAGGTTTTTACCGTGAGACAATTTATTCGCAGGTTTATCTTCCTTTCCAAAACAAACAGACCAGGTGATTTAAACCGGTAAAAATACAGTGGCTGATGCGGAAACGCAAATGACCCTATCTAGAGCCAGTGTTTGGTTTGTCCGAAACATGGCAGTACAACATGGCAATTGCCGCAGATGAGGATCTGCTCCCTATGTAGATATAATCTGCTCATTGTAAGGTAACGAAAATACAACTGCTTCTCATTTTCACGTGATAAAGACTAAAGAAAATATACTTGCTATATTATAGTATATTTCTGCAACTATACCTCCCTAAATCCTACACACTGGACCTTAAAATCTGAATTTACACGTCAGTTAAGTCATCAGTAAAGGGTTATTGTTTTCTAACATTAGAGTAAGGTTTTTACAATAAATGTTTCATCAACAGTTAACTACTTACAAGCTATAAATGCTTTATAAAGGGTGCCTTGGCAGAGAGTGGTTATGTTACATAATTATATTTATCAAATTTACAAAATACCTATACCTATATTAGCTTTACTCCCAGCTTTGATTACAGATACCGAGACAAACATTTGATGAGAGCTGGTTGTTTGATGCATCAGACGTGATAACTGAGCTGGTGGCTTCTGCTGCTCGGTGAAGACTTCCTTTGGCTGCCTTCTTCTCTGACACTTCTCAGGTCTTTGTCGCCGTAAACAATGTGTTACACCTAGTGAAAGGTGTCGTATAGAGAGCGTTGTTCACCAACCACAATCCAAAATTAGCCCTCAGCAACCATGAGCTCCAAGATATTTATAGCAGCGTGAATGAAACCAGTAACAGTTTCCACAGTATGAACAAGAATAGTTACCAATAGACCTGCTGGAGATGGACTCATTCCAGCATCGATTAATGAAAGACAGCTCCAGAAAAGCTTAGTTTAAGACTACAGACCAGCCATCGTTGCTGATAAAATCTAATGATAAAAAGTAACTGATATTATGTTTATACTGAAACTTTTGAATGAAGAAAATTTGAATTTCCATTTTAATCATTAACTTGGTGTTTACATTTTAAGTGTTGACCATACATTCTTTGCGTAACTTGTCCAAGCAATCCAACTCAGTCAGTGAGAGAGACAGATGTGTATACCGAAGATCATAGCACTGTTGCTTGTTGAAAAGATTTTTATTGAACTGAGGGGTATTCCAGGTAGGAGGTTCAACAAACTCTGAGTGTAACCCTGAACTCTGAGTTGATTTACTCTGAGATGGGAAACACTGAGTTATCGGTTCCAGAACAGCTGATCTGAGTTAGTTCAGTCAACTCTGAGTTAAGCCAACAATAAAAAGCCATCATCAATGGAGCTCCAACTCCACGATTCACCATGGCAACAGGTAAATAAAAGACAGAGCCTCCATTTTAATTCAGTGGATGTAGAGATACTAATGCAAGTGTAGCAGACAGTGCACGTTTATCTTTAAAAGAAGAGCCTGAGTCAGAGCGAGGAAAGTGTCAATAAGTTAACCATAAAGTTAATAAAAAAGTTTTATTCAGTGTTGTCCGTTTATTCATCATTTATCAGACTTACATTTCCTTAATGAAGATAAAGTGGCTGTGTATCAGGCTGTAGATACATTACATCATATTAATATATTTGTTCAGATTTAATCTGATGGGGTAAAACACAGGAGGCAGCAACTGAAAAACAGGAAGATTTAAAACATATAGTCTAGGCTATAGATCAAAGACATAAAGACATGACTGTACAGTCACAGTCTGACCCAGTAATAATATGTTTGGTGATTTGCACTTGAAAAGACGTTGAGGTTAAAATACAGTAGATTTTAAAATGCTGGACATCTATTTGTATCTTGACTCAACAGCATTCAGTGACTTTATTTCAGCTACAAATGTAGTAAATTTAAAGACAGTGAAATGCTGCACCATTGCTCACTCAGAAATATGAACATATAATCCCCAATATTAGGCTATAGGAGTTATGTTCCATCAGTGCGACCAGTGACATCAGTGACAGAGATCATTAGTCACTGATACTACGTGTCTATACCGATTTTTAAAATTTAAATAATTAGACCTACACATTATGTGCAATAAACATTTGGGAGCTGCTCTGACAGACTGACAGTCTGATCCTTGTGCACAGTGTTATAAAAAATAATAAATATATAAAGGACAGAGGTTTGATTCTGAGCTGAGGGTGAATTCTCGCTGTGTAATATTTGAATGTTAAGACAAAAACCGATGTCCAAAGAAATGATTGATGTGCATAAATGCAGTAACTTCAGACAGTCCTGAGTAACAAACTAATATCCAGCAGGATTTAGACTGTGACAGACGGTAAATCTCCGCTAATTAATGCACTTCGATACAAGCTTTGACACGGACTGAATGAATGAGGAAATGAAACAGCGTGTAAGAGGGAGGAGACAGAGAAAAACTCAGGGTTTATTGAAGAAAACCTGTCAGCGAGCAGGTTATGTTCACAGAGTCTGTTACCATGGTGACTGACTCAGAGTTTCAGTTACCTCTCTTTCTGGAACGGATAACTCAGAGTTTCCCTCATCTCAGGGTTAACTTACTCTGAGTTTTCACTAAACCCGCTTTCTGGAATACCCCTCTGGAAGCTTTAAAACAGTTATAAAGAGGCAAAGTGCCTCCCTTTTCGATGTCCCACATGGGGCCTTATTTCAGAAAAACAATGTACAGTATTCGATGGCGACAGACAAACAATTTTTTGATACTGTTTTAATTGTGCCATGAATTACACATAAGAAGTTCCTTAATTCAAAAGATCATTTTTCAATTCAAGAAAGTCCCTACTTGCAACGTATCCTCATGCAAAAGTTCAGATAATATCCTACAAATTAGTGCCCCACTAATCTCTCAAGACAGATTCTGCAATTTACATTGTAGAAGTTTGAATGATGCTGCGCTTTAGCCAGTCACAATGGAGGGGGCGTGGCCGAGACGTCCAAGTGTCCCCAGGAAATGTGTACCTACAGAAACAGCAAGCTCCGCATCCATAGCGACCACTCCACCCAAAACGCCGTCTCGTCAACGTGAAAAAAAAAATTTTTTCCAGCGGATGTCTGAGTTACAACATGACTGAGCTAACTGGAGTAGTTTCATGTTGTATCCGACAACGGGAGGCTTTTAACAGATGACGTCCTGATGTTAGCTTTGCTGACTGTCCCTGTCAGCTGCAGCCACTGATGCTTTCTAGACATCGTGATTTCCCATAACTGAATAAATACCACACATAGCAACACAAAACTGCTTTGCTAGCTCACTCATGTTGTAACTAAGATATCTGCTGGAAAAAATATTTTATTCACGGAGCGTTTATTGAGTTATTACCTTATTTTTATACAGTCTATCGTTATTACAGACACCGCTAACGGCTAACAGCTAATGGCTAACGTTAACAGCTAACGGTTAGCCCAGCTAATCTACAATAACCATGTTATTAATTACAAAATGTGCACACAGAAATAGTAGCGTTTGTTCAGTCATTGTGTTTATAGACTTAACAAACATCAGATAGTCTACACGGTGATACAGTGACGTGAAAAATGTGATATATAACGTTAGCTAAACTCTGCTGGTTTTCTACTCGAAGAATTTGTAAACAACATACCCTGGGGGCACCACCGGAAGTGAAGGGCGTGAGCGATCGACAAGGCCCCTGCACTTCTGTTAGTCTGTTAGTTGGTGTCCCACAAACTGTACTGTACTCAACGTGAAGTTATGGAGGTTAGGTTTAGGCCTCAAGTAGGACTCAAGTTTAATCAAAGTTCATGAAGTTCCAAATACCAGTCTCCAGGAGAAAGTCATTTTTTTTTGTGACCCATCCACCACCCAAACCTGCCTCCTTCCTTTACTCCCGTCAGCGCAATAGTTCTCCCAAATACGGGAATTATACACAAATTACTGGCTTTCAGTTTTTTGCATTACTTTTCATACGAAAACATATGAAGAATGCATGAGAACAGCCTGCTATGTGTGTTAGGTTTGTCGTGGTATCAATAAATTTTGTGCTTTAGTATACTAGCCTACATCTCTCGTCACCACTGTGGTTTTTACCTGGCACAAACATTATCTTACCAGTCAGTCAGTCCAGTTTATTGTCATTTTACTACACATCCCTGTGCAAGGCAGAGCGAGAGACCTTTTTTCTAGGATCAAGGTGCAACATAAATGTCACAACATTTAAATGGCACAATACAGTCCCTGGGGCTGCATACCAAAGGTGTATGAGTGCAAGTTAAAATAGTGAAAAAAAAGGCTTATAAAATAGTAGAAATAATAAAAAAGTATAGTACACAGCATCACACCATGACCTCCAAAATGCACTGGCATGGTTTGAAGCTGAGGGATGTGGGTGTTGCACCGGACCATCATGGTGAAGAGGGAGCTGAGCCAGAAGGCAAAGCTCTCAATTTACTGGTCCATCTACATCCCAACCCTCACCTATGGTCATGAGCTCTGACCAAAAGAATGAGATTGCGGATACAAGCAGCCGAAATGAGTTTCAACCGGAGGGTGGCTTGGCTCGGCTTTAGAGATAGGGTGAGGAGCTCAGACACCTGGGGGAAGATTGGAGTCGAGTCACTGCTCCATCGTGTCGAAAGGGGTCAGTTGAGGGTTCGGACATCTCATTAGCATGCCTTCTGGGCTCCTCCCGTTAGAGGTGTTACAGGCAAGTCCAACTGGTAAGGCCTCCCCGGGGCAGACCCAGAACACACTGGAGGGATACATATCTCATCTGGCCTGGGAACACCTTGGGGTCCCCCAGCAGGAACTGGAAAGCATTGCTGGGGAGAGGGACGTCTTCAGTCAGAAGATGATAAAGTCTCATATATGTTTTGTCCAGCAACTCTTGGTCTTTTAATCCACCAGGAAATGAAAAATGAGCAAGACCTGTTGCTCAAGTGAATACATCCCAGTACAAAACACACACTATATTCTATGAACACTATGTTCATTTTAGTCAAAGCATACAGTTTGAAAACGAGGCGCGGCTCCAACTAGAAAACAATGTTTTGATGCATTGGATGTGCTGAATGTGCATATTAAGGCAGTACAGGAGGAGGTGCACATTAATAATCCTCCAGGACTGTAACATGCTCATGTTTAACCCAAACAATGTGTCATGTGACTGCAGTTGCTTCACATCCATAAACCAACCGCACCAGAGGTCATTTGCAACCGGACCGAGACCACCTCTTCAAGAAGGTCTCAGTCCGGTTGTTTTGGTGCGTACCTGAATGTGATTGCTGTGTTCACATGTGCCCAAACTAACCGCATTCACGGGCAAACGAACTTGAGTTTGATTGAACCGAACCAAATAGGGCAGGTGTGAAAGCACCCTCAGGTCTCATGGTGGTCCACCAGCATGGGAAGGATTCGCCCCTGTAATTGTAAGAATAACATGGCCATGTAATCTATATTTTTACATGTCTGTATCCAAGTGTGTGTGAATGGCTGCTTATAGTTACTTCTGCAACTCAATACTCGCTGTGACTTTGTGTGTGTATGAGTGTTTGTGTGTGTCTTTGCATGCCTGTGTAACGGAGCCCTGGTTGGGCCTGAGTGGTTCTGATCCATCCATGGCCGGCATTCGCATCCAGGGCTTCTCGATTCCGCTTTGTGTGTGTGTGTGTGTCCTGGCGGGAGGCTGGCAGCCGGTGTAGCCATGGCTGGCACTGGGCCACCCCTCTACCCTCCCTCCCCACTCTGTCTGAGAGCACAATGGGCGATCCGGTAAAACAATACAGGCCCAGGAACAAGGCCCTCTATAGAGTGAGCGACACACTATCCCTGAAAGAGAAACACTCCAAAACGCAGGGCGGCTGAAACAGAAATAGAAAGCTAATTTCTACCCCTCCGCCACTTTACTCTCTACCTGTTACTCCTTTGAAAGCCAGTGGTATTATTTTAACCCACATTGAAATTGTTACACTTTTTAATTTCTTACACTTTAGTTACACCCTCCAAACTGGTGGTCACCCTCTTCTCTTTCTGAAATCAGGTGGGGTGAGTCAGTTCACTTTCACTCTGTGCAATCAGGAAACCAATCAGCTTTATCATGTGTAGCTGTTGCCTTTACTTTGATTTGAAAAAACATTCTCGGGGGGATTCTAGCCTAACACAGTCAGAGCCTCAACAATGACCCACAGGATGATGACAACATTTGGGAAGTTTATGGTATTTCACTCTGTCCCTACTGCCGAATTATTCACTCTGACTTTGCTTTTGTGTATTCATTTGTGGTCTCAGTAGATTTTATTTTTCATTTCTTTAAACTTTGTGACTAATGTATCAAGCAGCTCTGATGCCATTTACAGACAACAATGAGGCAACATTAGGCCAGTTAGGACATTTGCTGAAGAAACTCAAAGAGCCTTCTTAGACCTGGTATTGACATGTGTTTTGGGTGATGTGATCACAAATGGCCTGAACGACCACCAAGACGCATTGTCATCTGATCACTCAAACCACTTGCTTAGGTGGTCTGGGACGCATTTGACCACATATCTTTTGTCGTGTAAATACAAATGCGTCCTGATGGGAGAACTATGTCATGGGTGCAGGGTGTAGAGGTTGTCTTGGTGTCAGTGCACTAGAAGCTCTATAACTTACCCATTTTATGTTGAGTTGGACCACATGTTATGCAGGTTTTATACTTCTGCGTCAAATCAACGTCATACCTACGTCCACGCAGTCTACACCGTAGCCTTATTTGCACCTCCATAAGAAACAATAAATTGTGAAGACAATAAAACCTCCAGAAAAATAGCATTTTAAGTCTTGTGTGTGATTTATCCTGGCTTCATATGAGCAGAGGAAAAGTCTGTCATCGCTAGGCTAATTTATACAGTGTAAAATGCCCTAGGCTTGTGCTAATAACGTTAGCATGTTGTATTTGTTTGGAAAATGTGTTAAGTATAAGACAGTTGTTTTGTCAGTGAACCTTGTGAGTTGTGATGGAGAAGCGTTACCTTTGTTAAATGTTGCTGTTGTCCCTGACTTCATATGAGTAGAGGAAAAGTCCGCTAGCTGCTAGGCTAATTTATACAATGTAAAATGCCATAGGCTTGAGCTAATAACATTAGCATGTTGTATTTGTGGGGAAATGTGTTTAGTATTGGACAGTTGATTTGTTAGTGAACCTTGTGAGTTGTAATGGAGCTTTTGTTTGACATCTAGTGCAGGCAAAAAATTATGTCGTTAGCATAGTTAGCATACATTAGCTCTGAGGGCTAACTTGACTGGTTACTTTATTACGTGAATGCCACTGTCACCCTGAAGGCCCGCCGAATCTCGCTGAAACTCTCAAATCTCAAAAAGAAATTAAAAAGGTAAGAAACAGTCAAATATTTGTATTAAAAAGTCGGGCACAGCCTTAGTATCTGCGCTTACTGCAGAATACTCCCGTTTTAGTTCACAATGACATCATGAGGATTGAACATGAAGATCATTTACATGTATTCAAAGCTTTTTTGCAGTTCAGCTAAACAGGTGATGTTTTGTGGGTGTTTGATTCTATAAAGACTGAAGCAGCCATTTGAAATCGCTGATCATATCAGAGATGTGGGTGGAAATTCACAGATCTGTAACCAGGCTATGTTTAAACAGAGGAGTGTTAGCTTCAGTAGCTAATGCAACATACAAAGTAGCATGCAAAGTAATCAGTAGCATGCCAGGTAGCTTGTTGCTCAATAACAGTATTAAGTAACTGAAAATAAAAGTTCACATACAGCAACGGACTCAAACACATTCCCATAACAATGCATGCTTTGAGCTGTATATACAGTAAACATTAAGACCCCCGGAACACACCCACTCATGCACACACACACACACACACACACACAGAGCCCTACGCAGTCACATAAACCGAGCTGTGACCTGGCCCTGCGGGTCTGACAGGTAAAGAAGAAGAGCTGTGCAACCTGTCGATGCAGGTAGAGAAACATTCCACATGACCCCACACACACACACACACACACACACACACACACACACACAGAAAACAGGGAGTGTGTGGAAGACAGCACTGCTAACATGCCATATAGTCACTGCATCTGCGCCTCTGTAACCCGGTGTAGTTTATTCATTTATCAAGCGCCGCAGATCTTCCTCTCAGTGCCCACTCGCTAACACCAGTTATAAACCCAACATCCCGTTCCCATTGCTATCTCTGCTACTTTACAGAGCTGTCACTGAGCAGAAATCATGAATCTCAGCCCTCCAAAGCAAGAGCATGCAAGACATGTAGGCCTAATCAGAAATCTAACGTTTCACTTGTTTGCAGATGGAATCTCTCCCATATTTATCAAACACAGCCCATCTCCTCTTCCCTGTTCCCCCCCTCAGGCTAGCGGGCATATCAGAAATGACTGACACATCGGCACATTTATCACACCTATCACCATCACCATCACTCCGCCACACATCTACCCTACCCAACACACACACAGACACACACCTCAGTTACATTACCACTTATGACACATTACACAGCTGATAAGATCCCTGGTGCTGATAGCGTCACCTTGCCCCAGAAAAGGTCGACAAAATGTGTTTGGGAAAAACTATCAAAGCACGCGCTGGGAGTTTTTAAAACATGCCGACATGTCATGCTCGACTGTTGGAGGGAGGAGGACTAATGGTTTTTCTGCAGCTGCGGAAGGCTTTCCTGACTGAGTCATTAAACAGAGGACAATTAGGTTTTTTCTTTCTTCTATGAAGCAGATCAGCTGGTTACATTTTACTGGAATCAGGCTACTACGAATTAAGTACATTTAAAAATTCAGTCTAATGTCCAAGTTTAATCATGGCATTAATGACACATTTGTCTTATATTGTTTAACACAAAAAAACAATCACACTTTGATTATTGATAATACTGATGCTTCTTAAGGCCATCAGCTTTACCTTGTACCAATTTTCTACCACTTTATCTGCCTTTCGCAAATCTCAAGAACAATTTATCCAGTCTACTTCACACCTGGTGGTTGAATCGCTGGGGTACATTATCTGTCAAAGTTGGTGCAGTTTTGTACTTGCGACACGTTCAGTGATAATGAGCTTTAAGTAAACAAACCATCAGTGCTCTGTTGCTCTCTGGAGCCATGAGGGCGGGGCTTCAAGGCTCTGCAGAGAGTCAAGCGTGCTAAGTGTGTTTCACCAGTGTTTCTGACTGCAGGGAACAGTGATTTGGTCGCATGCTTTTCCCCCCGCTAACATTTAACACTAATAACTAGGGATATGATCTGTTCAGCCAGCTAAATCATGTGTTTCTGTAGCTGTACTCAGAATTGGCAGGGTTTAAAATTGAATTGGAGGTGTCTTAAACCACAAATGGGCGGGGCATACCAGAAGTTGTTATTTAAAGCCTGAAATTGATGAGGGTTGTTCAGAAGTTGCTGTACTTATTAATTATTAGAAAACTTTTTACAAAACAGCCTCAGGATAGAGCTTTCGATCATTTCAGATCATCGCCTTGATTATAGCAACTATATTTTGGAATTACTAAAGCCCAATCCCAATACCCCCCCACCCTTGTCCACTACCCCTTAGCCCTTGGCCCTGCCCACTACCCCTTGGCCCGCGAAATGAAGCAACGAGGGGTAGGGGCTGAAATCTTTTCCTAGGATTTGGGACACCACTCACTACGTCACCGTGTCAGTTATGTTCACGCATACGTAACTATTTTAAACAAGAAGCTGCGAGCCATCTACATTTCCACCCGGCATCCACAATGGAGTCTCCAGTTGAGTTCATCCTACCGGTCGCGTTTGCATTATTCATCATGCTTCGTTTGATGAACGAGAGATGACAGGGGACTTCTGCTAGCTAGATAGCTAGCTAACCAGCTAACATTACGAGGCAGCATAGTTATATTAGCTGGCGTATTATCTTAATGTGAAAAATCTGACAATTTTGCAGAACAGCACAAATGACATACACCAGATAGTGCGAGCTAGCTAGCTAGGCAACAAGCAACCTGATGACGGTAACGTTAGCTATGTATGAACTTTTTTCCCCGTCTCTTGCTCGGTGGTAGCCATGGCGACGTCTACCCCTCTCTGGCAAGTCAGCAACTGAAATCCCTCACTCCGAAGGGCTAGTTTCATACCCACTACCCCTCGTTATGCCCCCTACCCCTACATGCAAAAAGGAATTGGGACACCCCTTACCTTCGCGGGAATGCGTAAATGTAGGGGTAGGGCTAAGGGGTAGGGCTAAGGGGGGGCATTGGGACAGGCCCTAAGTCTTGTTTAGTCATCTTCAACTAGTCAAAAATGCAGCAGCAAGAGTTTTTACTAGGTCAAAAAAGAGGGAGCACATAATTCCCATTCTTGTCACCCTACACTGATTAGCTGCAGAATACATACTGTGATAATCTGTTGACCTGTCCAGGATGTACCCCACCTCTCACCCAATGTCAGCTGGGATAGGCTCCAGCACCGTGCGACCCCTTAACAGGATAAGCGGCCAGAAAAATAAATGAATATGAATAAGAGTCTGATGTTTGTCTACAAAGTATTAAACAATCTTCATAGAGCTTCTTTCCCTGTATCACACTGTGAGAGAGCTGAGATCGTCTGAGCAAAGACTTCTGTTTGTCCCGAGATCCAGGATAACGTGTTATGGGGACAGGGCTTTCTCTATCGTTGCCCCAAACCTCTGGAATTTCTTCCTCCTTCCATCCAGTTCTCCCCCACCATTAAGATTTTCAAGAGTACTCGTTTCATGAGAGTATTTGGCTCAACACTGCTAATAATGTTACTACCGCCAAAATATTTAGTTTTACAATATGTAATTAGTATATCTTTGAGTTGCATATTTTGTAAGTACGTTTGAGGTCTTTATACATTATTTTGGGGTACAGTGAGCAAGAATAGCAAAGTGATTAAATATGTTTCATATCTAAACATCATAATAAATCTGTAGCCGTCTAGAGCTAGGTGTGTTGCTCAGGACTCAAGGAAACACATAATCGAGTGTGAGGTTGTTTGTGTAAGCTCTCCTGAACATACAGTGCACATGGCAAAGACAAACTCTACGTTAAAGCTAATGGACAAACATTGCCACACTTATAGACTGAAAGGTGTAAGATACGGTCGCTACCAGCTGGCAGGGCTAGCACAAATCCTACACTGGGTATACTACCTGCTCAGACTTTACTTTCGACATATTTTTTTGCAACTGTCGTCTTGTCTTGACGTCACTTGTGCTCTGTGATCAAGGTTTACTGTACGTTCTACATAACTCTACCCTCCTAAAAAACAATCATGTCACTATCTATGAGGTTTGATGTAGGTTGTATCTGACCCAATAACAGGCCCACATCACATTAACCCTTAGCCACACTTGTGCACTTGAGTCTCCAGATGAGATTTCAAAACGTCGGTCAACTTAAAAGTAACCGAGGCTGAATGGCTTCCCTGAAAGACTCCGACTTCACTGCAGGCTGCGCTGCGCTGCATTCCATCATCTTAACCGAGGCCCCATTAAATAAAGTAGTAGTCTTCCATCCAGCTGCCCTCCTGTCAGCGTGACTCGAGAGCAGCGCACTGTAATGCAGCAGCTCCGGCTAATTGGAATATCTCTGTCTCACTTCTCCAATCACACCTGACATGTTCCCGTGAGGGGGGAAAGGGGTGAGGTGATGAGATGAAGAGGCCCCTGGGCGATAGAGAGCTGCTCTCAAACTCTTTACCTCCCCGCCTCCCCAGCGGCGGCAGAGAAAATTGGGAGGCAGAGAGAGAGAAAAAAAGAGCAACTTAAAACTCTCAAAGAAGTTAGCAGTGTCTGCGTCTGAGAGAACAACTGAGACAAACGTTCAACTGTTCTGAGGCGAGCCTGAGTCTCGGCCTTGCTGTTGTTCATGTCAAATCTTGCCTCATGTGTTACACCACTTGAGGAATGTGAGGAGTGTGAGAGTGTCCAATTTTCAGATTTTCAAAGTAAGACTCAACAGTTTAAATGATTAAAACATTAGTTGATTACTTCAAAGACAGATCGTGTCATGAATACATCAGAATAGCGGATTAGACACGCCTAATGGTGTGTAAAGATATCTAATTGTAATGTACATCCAGTCACACTCACAATGTGTCTTCGCATGCCAAAAACCTGTCCTCATGCACTTCATTTCACCTCTCACTGTGAGTTAGAGCAAGTGTGACTCACCTTTCACGTACTCTGCACACGTGTGTGCTCAGATACGAGTGAACGAGTGTGTGCTTATATGCTTGCGTGCACACAAGTGACTTCAAGCTTTAAAAATGGAAATGGAAATCAAGAACGTTAATGTTGCGAGTAGCCCCGCAGCGAGGGGAGCGAAATCAACCAATGACTTCTCTCTGTTAATGAACAGTTGCATTTGAGCATTCCTTCATGCAGCAGCGTGTCCCCTTCGGTCTCCAGCGCAGGTACACACTGACACACACCTGTCTTTACCTTCCCCACCTGTTCACGTCTCTTTGTTCACAAAAAAAAGGTCACAACAGGGCACGGCTACTTTCCTTTTTCTTGTTCAGATCAATGCAGCGGCCCTCAGATTTAATCATGTTTGCTCAGGTTTTGAAATGGACAAGCGAGGCTGTAGCGTGGTCACGGGTAACCTGAATCAGGCTCACACACCTGCACCACGAGTCCCTCCCCTTTACACCTGTCTCCAGAGTTGCAGAAGGCAGGTAATGGTATGAGTCAGCGGTGGTGATCGAGTTTTAACTACCGGCCGGTGGTCAGGGCTGTGTGAACCTTGGTGTGACCTCCGGCGACCCCTCCGCTGCAGTTTGCGACTCCTCTGCCTCGCCGTGAATGGAGCTTTAAATGAAGCCCATTATCCAGTTGCAAAACCTCCCAAACTGAAGTCCCACTGGGGCTCCCCTGAGGGGCTGGCGAGGGCGTCTGTTATGGGTCTTCAGCCAGGAGTTAAAGGAGGCGGGGGGGCATCCATTACGGCTCTGGGGGATGTAATGTCCAGATGGCCAGGTGCTACAGAGGGACCTGTCCCACCCTGCAACAATCCCAGCTTTCATCCCCGGCAAACCTCAGCCCTTCGCCGGCCCAGACCTCGTGGTCACACAGGGCTGGTCAAGCGGAGAGAAGAGGAGGAAGAGGAGTGGTGACCCTGGAGATGTTTCACTGACAAGATTTAAATCTCCCTCTAATGCCAGCCGAGTCACTAGGAGAAAATGTTGGCATTGTACGTTTCTGCAGACTATGAATACATTACATTTGTCCGTTGAAAGTCACAGTTTCTAAAGTGACGTAGTATATGAGCTGACATTATCATTAGGAGGTGGAGGGGCTGCTGGATGGCGTGACCTAGGTGAGATTTAGTGAGTTTTAGCACCATTTTAGTCCCCGAAACGTGTGTTTTTGAGCAACCCATTGCTGTTTTGTGTTTCTTTAACAGAGACATTGCTATATTTCTTCCCAGGATAGCATGACAAAAAGTGGTTATTTTTACTGAGACTTTGCTGTCTTTCCTCCCGGGACAGTGCAACGAAAAGTGGTTATTTGTTACTGAGACATCGCTGCATTTACTGCCGGGATAGTGCCACAAAAAGTGATTGTATTTCATCGAGCAATTGCTGCTGAAGATAGTGCCACAGAAATGTATTTCAATGAGCCATTGCTGCATTTCCAGCTGGTGTAGTGCCATTGAAAGCAGTGTTTTTTACCCAGACATCGCTGCATTTCCAGGGGGGACAGTGCCACACCAAGTGGTTGTTTTTCACCCAGACATTGCTACGTTTCCTGCAAGGATTGAGCCACAAAAGGCAATGGTTTATCATGGAGACACTGCTGCATCTCCTGCCAGAATAGAGCCATGAAAAGCAATTGTTTTTTTAGGGAGACATCGCTGCCTTTCCTACTTAGATAGTGCCACCAAAAGTGATGGTACTTCACTGAGCCATAGCTGCTTTTCCTGCTGGAATAGTTCCATGTAAAGTGGTTGTTTTTTACCCAGACATGGCTGCGTCTCATGCCAGGATAGTGCCATATTTTTTACAGAGACGCTGCTGTGTTTCCTGCTGCGACAGTGCTGCAAAGAGTGGTTGTTTTTTTTTTACCAAGACATGGCAAGTAGTTGTTTTTTCCCCAAACATTACTGCCTTTCCTGCTGGGATAGTGCCACAAAAAGTGATTGTATTTCATCGAGCAATTGCTGCTTTTCCAGGCAGGATAGTGCCATTGAAAGCAGTGTTTTTACCCAGACATCGCTGTGTCCCCTGCCAGGATAGTGCCATGAAAAGCAGTTGTTTTTACAGAAACACCGCTGCCTTTCCTGCTGAGAAAGTGCCCCAAAAAGTGGTTGTTTTTTACAGAGACATTGCTGCATTTCCAGGGGCCATAGTGCCACAGCAAGTGGTTGTTCTTAACAAGTCATCAGGGCATTTCCAGGTGAGATTGTGCCCCCCAAAACCAGGTATTTTAAACCAAAACATGATCTTTTCCTAAATATAACTTGTACCTAAACCTAACCAGACCTTAACCACAGGGCATCATGATGATTTCAGAACGGACTTCGGAACAATGAGTTTAATATGGTCGGAACAATGGGATGTCAGACCAATGGGCAGTTCCCATTAACCACAGCATTGCTGAAGCATAAAGTTTCAACATACCCGCTTCATAGTAATTTACAAATGTAAAGTATCTGTGGTTTGCCAACACTTTCTCTGGTGATTTGGTTTCTTACACCAATGAAAAGTCATCTGTTTAAATTGGGGCTGTCTATGAAAATAATTAGCCTCACCAGCAGTTCATCATCATTCAGGGGAAAGTCATGTGTCAGGAATCTACGCTCGTGTCAACAGCACGTACAGAGACGTTTCAGAATCTTCAATCTGTCAACAAGTCCATGTGAGGCAAGAGTGTAAAATAAATATAGGACTTGCTACATCATCTCAAACAGTCATGCTGCGTCTCTTTGAGACTGGAATTACCCGAAGCAGAGGTAGAGAGAGGAAAAAAAATCTATTTTCGATTCCCTGTTGCTCAAGAGCTTGGCAAGTATAAAGCATGCTTCGCTCTCATTCCAACCCTTCACCACTCACGCAAACACATACATACATTCAGAAACTCACACACTTCCCACCCACATGCATACAAATCCCACCCCAATACACACAGGCCCATTGTGAAGCCACAAAACAGAAACAACAAGCCGCTCAAAAAACACCCAGGGGACTCGCAATTCACTGCTCAATCAATCTAACCGCTGTGCGAGCGGACGCACACGCTCGCTCTCACACGCACTTTAAGGCACATTTAAATGCAACAAATATGTTTTATGACGAATGAATGAAAAACATGAGCGCACGGAGAGCACTACATTGCATCGCCCTCGAGGGACAGGCCAGCAAGTGCAGATATAGGATTACTAGAATTGACGCTTCAGTCTTTCCATTGTGAACGTGAAAATCCAATGAGGGGCCTCTAAGTGGATGCACTCACACAGAGAACCTGTTCTGAGGCCGCTAATTAAATCTAAACAGGCGCTGACATTGATTTGAGAGGTCATTATTGTCCCCTTATGGTCATGGAGGACTCGTATATTTTACAAGCGGTGTTTTGCGAGGGAGGTCAGCAAATATGAACGCCTGAGAAACCTGAAAATGGTTTCACAACACGACCTAAACCCCCCCTTCCAAAAAATGCTCTTAAAGTGGTCTCGTCTGCCTGTCATCGTGTCAGCAATCCATCATGTTCTGCCTTCAACTGTACTTTCAGAGAGAGTGGTTAGTCACTCAGGGGTTCATTAGGCCACGATTGAGTAATTCTTCCACAGAAAGGCACGCTTAAACAACTGCCGTTCACCTGAGGGAGGTGTGGAGGTGATGCTGCAACTTTTTGTTTCCTTTCAAGACGAATTTAGACCTGTGTGAACACATAGAAAATATTTTCATATTTGAATCCACCACATTTAAATCATTTATTATCCATAAATCGCACACAAATTAGGAACACTGTGGCATTTCCAGCAGGGTGAATGAACATTCTCTAAGGGACATTCTCTATGACAAGAAGCACCGCCATTTAGGGGAAATCCGGTCTGACACAAACACAGTCTGACAGGTGCTGGATCACCTGGTCACAGTTCGACTCAATTTTAGTTTCATGTTTTCAATGAAAGAGGGAGGAAAAGGAAAAGAAGGGGGAGGGATATAATCAGAAACTACTGGAAAGGTAGAGGTGTCTTCCTGAGTTTCAGTTACCACTGTAATTACCATAACCTCTGACAGCGTTCAGTTAAACTGTGACTGAGCCACGGTGGGTGTCTCAACCTGCTTTACAGGTATAAGAGAGCAGGAACATTAAAAAAGGACGAGGATTTTTTAAAAGAATATAGAGTGAAGCCAAAGAAAGGGCTGCTGGGGTTTCAGAGGAGAGAAACCTCCTGGTAGAGTTTCTGTATGACATGTGTTAATAACTCATAAATATCCCACCCCGTCCCCTTCTCACCCTTCAGCACAGATATTTGCTGCGAGGCACCAACGTCCGGGTGAAGAAAAGTTCAGATAGGTTTGTTTTCCCTGACTGACAAAGTGCATGCGAAGAACATACACGTGGGACGGGGAATGCAGACCTCATTTATACATTTAATCCAAAGTATGTGTCGGACGATGTTCAGTACAAGAAGCGGTGATCCATTTTTAGAATAGTTTTGCTGCAGTGTTTGTGTTTAGTCTGCTGCGTGAGTCACTAAGCAAACTCTTGAAAACTCTTCAGAAGACAAACAGATTTATTTGAGTGGCTGACTGATAAAGAAGTGGCGAAGCTTCATAGGTGTAGAGTTTGGGGGAGGGGCGGCAGGCAGAGGACACCACCCCTCAATATGTGCATGTATCCTCAAAAAGACATTTACACAAACTGGAGCATAGAGTCTCCAGAATGCTCTTTGCTTGCTTGAAAAATTACTAAAATCCCCACCACAAACTGTGTTAGCTAAAATTATAGTTTTCTCTATTTTGGACTGGCGATTTATACCTCTGTGTCGAATTGACGTGGTAGCCTGACGCGCACCTCCCCAGAAATGTAACTACAAGTCGCAGCAATGCAGAAACCATTTCCCTCAGTGGAAACTAAGCTTTATTTACTTTAATTTCACAGATAAGAAACAATAAATTGTAAAGACAATAAAGCCTCCACAAAAATAGCATTTTAAGTCTTGTGTGTGATTTATCCTGGCTTCATATGAGCAGAGGAAATCTCCGCTCAGCACTAGGCTAATTCATACAATGTAAAATGCCATAGGCTTGTGCTAATAACGTTAGCATGTTGTATTTGTTTGGAAAACGTGTTTAGTATAAGACAGTTGTTTTGTCAGTGAACCTTGTGAGTTGTAATGGAACCGAATTTTGTAACGTTACCTTTGTTAAATGTTGCTGTTGTCCCTGGCTTCATATGAGCAGAGGAAAAGTCCGCTAGCTGCTAGGTTAATTTATACAACGTGAAATGCCATAGGCTCATGCTAATAACATTAGCATGTTATATTTGTTTGGAAAACGTGTTTAGTATCAGACAGTTGTTTTGTCAGTGAACCTTGTGAGTTGTAATGGAGCCGATTTTTGTAACGTTACCTTTGTTAAATGTTGCTGTTGTCCCTGGCTTCATATGAGTAGAGGAAAAGTCCGCTAGCTGCTAGGCTAATTTATACAATGTAAATGTGGTGCGGCAGTAGCTCAGTCCATAGGGACTTGCGTTGGGAACCGGAGGGTCGCCTGTTCAAGTCCCTGACCAGACCAAAATATGGAGCGTGGACTGGTGGCTGGAGAGGTGCCAGTTCACCTCCTGGGCACTGCCGAGGTGCCCTTGAGCAAGGCACTCAACCACTCGGTGCGCCTGACCAAAGGGCAGCCCCCTCACTCTGACATCTCTCCACTTTGTGCATGTATAGGTCCTGTTTGTGCTTGTGTGTGTCTTTCAGACCTGTGTGTAATTGAGCAAGCAAGAGTGAAAACATTGAATTTCCCCTCAGGGGGATTAATAAAGTAAATAAACTTAAACTTAAACGTAAAATGCCATAGGCTTGTGCTAATAATGTTAGCATTTTGTATTTGTGGGGAAAATGTGTCCAGACAAAGACAAGTGTTTGTCTGTGAATGCTGCGAGTTATAGTGAAGCTGATTTGTGTACTTGTGTTTGAAATTGTTGCTATTAAGCCATGTTTAATGTGTGTTTAATGTGTGTTTTGAATCACTTCACAGAAATCCTGCCACTGACCAGTGTTTTGGAGGTGTAACATAAAATGAACAGGGCCCCATCTCCTACACTATATCCAATTCTCTTTATACACCCATGCTAGCAGCTAACAGTGCTAGCAGCTAACAGTGCTAACAGCGTAAACAGTTCTAACAATGGAAACAATGCTGACAGAGCTAACGGTGTCAACTTAAGGGGAATCAAGAGGGTGGGTGCTACACTTCCATGATTGCACTGTGGGTCGAGATGGGGTTATCAGCAGAAACCACTGTATGAGCACATTGCAGAGTGGTAACTCAGCTAGCCAGTGGGATACACACTCAGGGACTTGCATGCACTAACATGCACACACTGCTCGACTGGCTACAACAATTACACAAAAGCTTGGATTACAGCTCACACACAGGAAGCGTGACTTCATTATCTGGTCAGGATGCCATTAATCGACTATCTTTACATAGCAAATAGTTGTTTGCTGCTATTTCAATGCTCTGAATGTCCTGTAAAGAGCTGTATCATTGAAACCATACATTTCTAATTCCCTCTAGAGGTCTGGCATGGACGTTTTTTACTGTTGACAATCATGTCATCACCTGGTCAGCTGTTTCATTGGTCCTCGTCAGCTGTAATTGTAGTGAAGCTCACAGGTAACTGTATGCACTCCTCAGTTGGGTTTAAAGAAATAGTAAAAGTCACATTAAGTCAAGTTTATTGGCGCCGGTTCCCACTGATTGATACTGTCACACTGCTCAACCTTCACACCTGATTAATGGCCAAGTGTGAATAATACGACAAAAACATACAACCCGCCATCCCGGCCAGACGACTCAAAGAAAGCGCTTTTAAAAACGTCTGGCTTGTCCAACCTCTATTTATCCAACATCTCTTGGTATGTGGGAGTTTTCCTTTTTCTTTCCCATGGGCCAACAATTACAGGAACATTTTCATCTCCCTGGAATTTAAAAAAAAAATGCCTCAGAGAGGAGAGGAGCACATAATGGAGAAACATGTTGTGAGGGAAAAGCCCTGCTTTCGGGGAGGAGACACAAACAGAAGGAGTGATGGAGATGGATACGATAAAGGCGAGCAAGGGAGCGAGAGGAAAAAATATTGAGGCCAAGCGAAAAAGATTGATGAGAAGTGATGAGAGGTGTTTTCCTTTTCTGAAGACTCACTTGCTGCCCTTCTCTTCCCTCTCTTTCTCTTTCCTCCCCTCGGGCTGATCTCTCTCTTGCATGTCCGGACGGGCTCGAGTCAGTCCCAGGTAAAACTGGTCACCCGAGTCCTCCCCTTCAGCTTACCCCACCTCCATCTCCCCTTTTGCTCACCTGCCCCGAGGCAAGCCCCCCCCCCTCCATCTGGCACCATGAGTAAGAACAGGAGAAACCACCGGGATGATCCGCAGCATTCTGCACTGATGAAACACTACAGGAAACAATACCCTCACTGTTGCGCCAAAGTTTTGTATGAAACAACTTTTTTTTTCCAGTTGATTTACAGCAACATTGTTCCAAAATGAACCCATGTATGAATTTGACAATCCAAACTTTTGTTTGTCCCGCTGCTCTCAGCGCTTGGCGACAATAGGCCAGCTCTCAAGGTTAAGCTGCAGATGTGTTAATGTGCTAAGACCGTGTGATCGGGCTTTTTAAGACATTTGAAGAAACAGCCGAGTGAATCGCAGAGGAAGAAAAGAAAAGGGAAAGGGATGAAAAGTGGAGGAAAAAAGCTCATTTCTGCTGACATGGACGGGCTGCTTAAAGGGGACAGCGAGCCAGGGCAGCAGAGAGTGACAGAGCTACAATGGAAACACAATGGAAACTCTCCTTCCCCCAACGCCAGCCATCTCCCCTCACTGGGTTTTTTATCCCGCTGTCGCCCCTGCCAGGCGACAACGCGGGCCAGGCTTGTTCAGCAGAGCCGCAATAAGACAACACTAATAAACGCCAACTGGGGGGAAAAACAACAAACAGCTTACACTTTCAAATTTTACACCGAACTAGGCAGGGCTAATTCCTCCTCCAATGTTTAGGGGAAAACACCAACCCTCACTAACCCCTTCCTTTTTCTCTCAAACTACCCCATCCCAACCCCAACCTGTTTATCCACTGTCAACAATACAGGGCCTGCCGTTGGAGCGAGGCACCTGCTGCTTCCTGGTTCACGGCTGGTGATCAGGAGGCGTTCAGATAAACAAACCCTGTCTCGTTTGGTTCGGGTGTTGACAGCGACACATTCCCGCTTTTCATCTGCTCTTCTCTTACGCAACCCCACACTGCGCCGGCGCTCTGCAATGCATTTTTTGACAGATTGCTTTCCCTCGCTGGGGTTAAGCATATTTCTGTGTGTATGTGTGTGTGTGTGTGTGTCTGTCTTTGTGTGGCTTTACTTTGCTTATTCTGCAGCTTAAAAATTGCTTGCGCAGGCACCATTAAGTGCAGCGCTCCGGAGCCTTCCCTGGAGCAGGAGCGAGATGAACTGTTTATCTGTCTATTACAGTAGAAACCACACCCACCCTTATATTATCATGAGTAAGGCCCTGATGGAAGAATTTCTCCAAACTCAGTAAACAATGCCGCTGTAGCTCAGGTGAATCATCAAAGACATTTGAACCCGAAAGCCTCAGGTAACCCACAAATCAAAATTACTAATAACTTTAAAGCCTGTCTGTCGTGATCCAAAGCAGAGCTGGTGTTTTCAGCTCTCACTTTAATCTGGAGGAGATACATTTGAGCCAGTGGATCGTCAAAAGAAGTTATGGTGGTTTCTTTGTCTGCCTGCTTTGTGTGACTGTCACTAGAGGTCAAGGTCTATTAGCAGCATTCTTATCTCTTCCTCACCGTTTAGACTGCACTTAAGTAAATTAGAGGCCACAGTGAACGCACACTCCTGCTGCAGCCTAATCCATCCGTCCTCAAGTTTGCCTCCTGTCCCAGCCCCTTCACACTGCTCTGTACAACACGAGGCCTGAGCATCAAACAATTTGCCGTGCATGGTTTAGTTTGAAATGTAAAGCCTGCAGCAGCTTAGGCTGTATGATCTGTGGTTGATGGTTCCTCCATTCCTGCTATATGAATAAAAGTAACATACATTAATGTCACAGCAGTTAGCATTGATTTCAGAAATAATCCGTTAATATCAAGAATGAAATTACACTTTTTATAATGGCCATTATAGACTAAATAAAAGTTTTAGGACTGTTTTAAAGAACTTAAAAAAAGAAAAAATTGGACCAGTATTGAGGCTGCAATGTGACCACTTGGGGCATGTGCATGGTTGATGTCTGTCCGCTAAAAGTGTTCCTTTTTGCCACTGACAGGTTCAGATTATTATTTTCTGACAACATTATGGAAAGGATCCCTACAGAGATAGACCTTTTTGCTGAACCACAAACAGCCCCAAAATAGCTGTCCGTACACCACCAGACTCCATTTAAGTAATCAGTAATTTTAGTGTGTATAGAGACAGCATATATTCACATCCAACTGGGTGAATTAAGGGTTTATTTCAGCCAAACCAGACTTGGTGATAGTTGGGACAGTGAAAAGACGAACCAAGATGTTTTTGGGGGGTTTTGTTTTCTTTCTATTAACTTTG
This sequence comes from Epinephelus fuscoguttatus, assembly GCF_011397635.1. NCBI lineage: Eukaryota > Metazoa > Chordata > Actinopteri > Perciformes > Serranidae > Epinephelus > Epinephelus fuscoguttatus. Next base: position 6,028,941 of record NC_064773.1, read on the forward strand.
TATTAAGTGTGTTTTTAGCATGACAAAATTACTCTTTTTTTAAATGGAGTCTGGTGGGTTTGGTGACAGCTATTTCGGGGCTGTTTTTGATTAAACAAAAAGGGTCTTACTCTGTCGGGATCCTTTCAGAAATGTACTCAGACACTTAAAATAACAATCTGAGCCTGTCAGTGGCAAAAACAAGTACTTTTAGTGGACGTAAATTGACTGTGCACAAATGCCCTGAGAGGTTTCATTGCAGCCTGTTTGGCCACTGTTGGTTGCAGTGATCTCTCTCAATACTGGATCAACTTCAAATACTGTTGTTCTCATCAGCAATGTAGACACAAAAACACGGGAAGATAGGGTCCAGGTTGAAAAGTACTAAAGTTACTCTTTAACATTTCAGCCATGGGTGCCTGGTTCCATTTTCTGCCAAACGGTTTTTGCTCTAGAGTAAAGCCACATCAAAGACTGTCAAAAACAAAGTTGGATGCATACACAAGGCCTCTTACACCCTTTGGGTTTAAATTGGGGCTGCCTTCTAATAGTCGACCAAACATTAGTCGAGCAGAAAGGTCATTAGTCGGCAAGATTTCACTGGTCGCTTGGTTGCAGAAAAAAAGTGTAGGAAGTGTCCACGCTCAGCAGTCAGACAGGAGTCAGGTTAATCTCCAGGGCTGGTACCTGCGGTTATTCCACAGGCTAGTTAATAACATGTCGGGCAGGAAATCCAAAGTGTGGGATCATTTTGAGAAGGTGAAGGACGAACCCAAGGTGATATGTAAACTCATCTTCATTGGTCGACTACAAACATGACGTATCATCTGAAACATGAAGTAGCTACATGCCCATTAGCCCACAGTGTCATTAACAGGCGGCTCGCTCAGTGTGTGACGTGCACTTGGAGATAAAATATAGGCCTATATTAATGAAGGTTCATTAGTACGGTTTGTATTTCTCTGTAATGTAGCACAGTGTTAACAATGTTACTGATACTATTCTTTCTCACACCTTCAACTCAAACCACCAAAATATATCATTTAATAATTAAATTAATATCATAAACATGCGGGTGACTAGTGGACTAATGGCCCTAAATGATGACTATTGGTCGACTTGGAAAATTAATCGTGGGCAGCCCTAGTGTAAATGCAGTGTGTCGTATTCGCATCATGCTATAGATGGAGTGGATTGATGTTCTTAAGTTTTAGCTGCAGCACTTTGAGATTTTTGGTGCGCTGCTTCTTCCATTTTGATGTCTTATGTCTTTCTTATTTGCATTATGTACTTGTAGTGGAAGCCTCATCTCCTCGGGTCTTTAGTGGGAATACGTCACCTCCCAAATGACCATTTGTATATCAGCTACTCACCGTGTGTTACCTTAAATTCGTGAAGAAAACTTTTTCTCTCAAGAATGAAAAATAGAAGAAGCAGCCAAGTTTGACAACTGCAAAACCGATATCAAAACATCCATTTACAATCTCTTACAAATCTCATGCACTTGTCAAACAGACAGGCCTTTCAGACAGGGAGATGAACTGAAAGTTAAACTTCTCAATGCTCTCTTTAAAGCCACACTCCATTGACAAAACCTGTAATTTTATCTTGCTGAACACAGAAGTTGCTGGTCCGTCACTGCCTCAGTCAAGTTTGTGTTATTGTATAACTTTGGTAAATCCACACTAACCCTGCAAAACACCAAAATCATTGGAACAGTAGCCATGTTCAGTGAGGTAAAATTACTTTATTGAACTTGTGGGACTGAAGTCTATTTTTTTTTGCATTGGACCTAAGCGTGCAGGTTCTTACTTTCTATATTAGATTTCTGATCTTGCACCACAGAATTTGCTCCTGAGTGCCGTGATGTTTTTAACTCTAAGCTCACGTGCTAACTTGACTTGTTCAGCTTGCCAAAGCTAAAGGTAGGACTGACAGGTACTGACTCAACTATTTGAGGCTGCTTCAGGCAACAGTACGCACTGGGAGGGCAAGCAATCTGTTCAGCTATTTATCCATAAATTATTTTTCTTTTAATCTTGGCAGATGGGTTGTATATTTTGGAATTGTCAGTTGAAACATAATTAATCGTTTTTCTTTTAATTTAGATAATGAGCAGAAGATATTTGACCAGACTTTTGTAATGGTTTTTTAATGCTATGATTTTCATATTCATTCGCATGATACTTTGTTTTTTAAACTTATCCTGACATGTTGTGTGTCTGGTTCATATATTCAGGCCTGTGAGACTCCCAGACAGCTTGTGCTTGTGAAATTCATAGCGCAAATATCGGCTGCTAAACATTAAACCGTAGGCTCCATGGTGATGTGATCACAGACCATCCATGACCTCTTGCCAGAGCCGCTGCTGCTCTGTACGTGCTGCAGTGGTCAACCCAGGCCAGCATTACCTCAGGAAAGAGATTTTGCTATGAAAACACCAGCCGTCTCCGCTGGCTGCCTCCAGTACAAACACTCCCAGGGCTCCCAGAGGGAGGTGGGGGTGGCTGTGGGAGCAGAGAGGGGCTAATAGAACCGGGGAACATGGGACAGTGGCAGGGGGAGGTGGACAGTTTGGGTCAGGGAGGGTGAACATACTTCTTGTAGGGTATTGAGCACTACAGAAAACATTGTTGATCATCACACTATTGGGGCTGATTGTGCAAGAAGCTCAGATTGCATCAGTGTGGTGATCTGAAGCTGCAAGTGCTGCAACTTTCAAGCAGGCAAATAATGTCTTTTTGCTGCTGTAGCATCACCTCTCAGTATTACATCATCTGATGAACATACCTCTGCTGCAACCACTAACTGAACACAAGCTGGTGGACATGTATTTATAAATCAATATCGTCATTGTGGTCTGGTTGTTTGAAATGTCTTGAAACCAGGAAGTGCGCAAATCTTAATCTGCTGACATCTGATTATCACTCTTATCTGGTTGTTCACACATTTTTTATCCAGCATGATGACCTGAAACATTGCTTTTGTAATTTTGGAAATGCCAAGGTATTTTTCAGAAGTAGTACTAAGCAGTTTTGTCATAGTCTGCGTGGTGGAAACGGGGCTCATGTAGCAAATTTTATTGGAAAAATGACAATATACCCAAGGTCTACATGATATGAGGAAAGTATACATAACGTTGCTGAATACTGTGACAACCCAGGCTGTTCGAATGCACTGTTTATACGTTCTCCTCCGAAAAGTTTGCATCAAAATTTGCATATATCACATATAAAAATGATATAGTAATTCACCCACGTATTTGGGAAAGCTGCAATCATGTGACTAATGTGCTGGCGGGACGAAAAAGCGGTCTATTCAGGAGGTAGGTTAGGGTGGTGGATGGGTCAGAATACACAGGACTTTTCCCAGGAGAACAATGTTTGGAACAGTGCTAACTTTGAGTGATCTGAAGGTACATCTTAACCAACTTTCTTTTACTAAACCTAACCTACGTAACTTATTCAGTTCGTAACGTTATTGGTGGGTTGCTAACTCGGGCGGTCGGGAAGTCGGGCGAACAGTTGTATGAGGACACGCTGGGTAACTATATTACTTGCAATAAATAAACAAATATTAAAGTGATGTAAGAGAGATTCTTGTTAGATTGAAAAAAATACAGGAGATTATTTCCAGCATTTCATTACTGTTGTATAAAAGTCAGGTTTTGGTGTTTTGACAGTGAGAAAACAGTCAAACACATCTTTATCTCATGTTTGTTTGCAGACTAAACATCATAACTGAGATTAAATTAGCTTGTTAAGCTGCAGGACGAGCATTTGTTTATCTTTTGTCTTTCGAGTTTAGTTTTCTGATACAACAGTGTATAAAAGCAGTGATCTCTGTCAGCCAACTTGGAAACCCCACATGTTGGAAGTTCCCACCAACACATGAAAACACCTATGCAAATGTGAGCCTGGCATCTCGAGTGCATTACACTGAAATAAAAACAGTCCATGAACCAAACATTCCTCAGTGTTGGTCAGTGCATCTGCAAAATCTGGATAAAGCTGGAGATGTTCACACTCCTCCCAACAGTTAATGTATTATCAGTGATGCTTAAGGCTCTCTATGAAATCCATCGGCCACAGACGACGAGCGAGCAGAGAGATACCGGCCCTCCAATGAGAACAGAGACATGAATTAAGCCTCTAATGAGATATGAGGTAGATAGTCAGAGGGGAGGAGATACAAGGTTGCACTAATGTGTTTTGTCACTTCCCTCATCATCTCTCCCACTTCCTGGGGTGCTGCAGATAACCAGCCCAGATCACGGTGAGCTTGCCAGAGATTGGCTGCAGTGGGCTTATTTACCTAGTAAGGGTTGTCTGATTGGACCAAGGGAGACAATGGCATGTGTAAACAGCCCCGGGGCTCTGGACAGCCGACCGACACAGCAGTCCCTTTGTTAGTTAGGTAGCTACTCTAACTGTTGGCAGCCAACGCATGCATGATCACACACGCAATCACTGGTTGCAGTTAGAGTTGGACTTACATGGGGGGTTTTTTGTGTGGTATAAGCTGCCAATAACCAGTTACCTGTGCCAATATTCAGCATCTTTAAAGGTGAGCTGTATCAAGAGGTTATTCCTGCACTCCACTGTGAATAATAATAAGTGCTGGTAGTGTACAGGACACATTACTGATCAAAAGGTTGTGTTAAACTGACATTAGCTCAGCATTAAATAATACAGCCCACCCATTCATTTCAGTGAAACCACCCCGTTGTCACTGCAAAGTTCCATCAACTTTTGCCACAACAAGCAAGCAAACATACCAAATGGATTACTCAACCGGCATGTAATGAGCCAAGTGTTTGCTTTGTGGTTGTTGATTTAATGGATAGAATGTAGTGGCTGTGATAACTTTTCAGAGCTATAAAAACATGACAGTAATATTTGAAACCACCGTGTAGTGTTTTGGCATCTGATACGCCTTCAAATTCATGGGTTTGTTATTCAAACTGGACTTCCTGGATTGCATTTCATTGTCTTGCTGTATCTGTGACAAAAAAACTCCTTGTTGCCTTTGTATTGCTCACTGGCGGTATATTTATTTATAACTTCCAGGCAACACAACCTTCATCCAACGTCATGTAAACTGCAGGTATATTTATTTAAAACCTTTCTAAACTGGAGTTTTTAGCCATGATAGCAGCATGGCCCAAGGGTCTGTTGGTTGGTCAGTCCACCATTTTGGTCTAGACCGGTGTTTCCCAACTGGTGGGTCCATTCTGTATTGACCGCAAGTGACTCAAAAACGTGCCAGGTTGACTATCGGACAGTTACTTGACAGAGACAGCAAATGGCTCAACGTCATGGCCAAACCCAACTTACTTGCTTACTCCTCTTCATCCCCTATGGGACATACGGCTTCAGTGAGCTTTTTCCATTGCATCTGATCCTTGGCAACATGTTGCACCTCTCCCCATAACAGGTTCATCTTTTCCAACTTCAGTGTCACAGTCCTGCGCCAGGTGGTTTTGGGCCCTCCAGGTATTCTTTGCCTGGTGGTGTCCATCTTAAGGTGAATCTCATGATCCGGCTCTGCTCTGTTCTTAGCACATGGCCTGGCCATCTCAAACATTGATGAGTGATTTCTTTGGTGATGCTCCAGCTACCCGTTTTATTGTACAGTTTGTCTTGGCCAAACATAAGTAAGACGCTAAGTGTATATTAAACTGTGTGGACTTTGAACTAATAACTAAGGAAAAATCTGGACCCTGTGGCTGCACCAGTTAGGAACCACTGGTCTGGACTACCATATCTCAACAACTACTAAGTGGATTGCCTTTAAATTTGGGACAGACATCAATTTTGCCCAAAGGACAAATCCTATTGACTTTGGTGATCCCTTGACCTTTCCTGTAGCGCCACCAGCAGGTCAAAGTTTTTACTCATCCAGTGAAATTTAGTGCTAATTACTAAATATTAGCTTGCTAACAAGCTAATAAGATGTGAACATGATAAAACAGTGCCATCATCAGCATATTAGCGATGACATTGTGAGCATGTTAGCATGCTAGTGTTAGCATTTAGCTCAAAGTAACATTATGCCTCACAGAGCAGCGAGCATGGCAGTAAATTTGTTTCATTTTTATTCAAGAGGTGCTTCCCTCAACCTGGTCTCACAGAAATGTAAAATTTACCACGAGCTCTTAACAGTGCATTACATGGAAGTGGCAAATATTTTGTCAAAATTACAAGACGCCACCCCAGAAATATTGCCAATGGGATAGGCTCCTTTCTTGAAGCGGACACACGAATTCCCTGGTTCAATGACGTTGCGTAGTTACAACGCCATAGATCATATAAAGAGCACCAAAGTTCATGTAGGGAGGAGGTCAGGACGGTGGATGGGTCGAATAAACACAGGACTTTCGCCCAGGAGACCACTGTTTGTGTTGCACACTAAACTAAGAGTCGGTGTTGATTTCTTTTAACTTAATGTACTTAAATCCTTTACGTAGTTATGCTGCATGAAGTACTTACATTATTTTATGATTTACTTGCCTTCCATACATAATAAACATAGTTATTTTAGTCAAAAACATGATCTTTTTCTGAATCTAACCAAGTGCTTTTGGTGCTTAAACCCCACCATGCCACTTCGTACATAAGAAACGTAGTTATTTTTCTGAACTTAACCACCTAGTACTGGTGCCTAAACCCAACCATGCTGCCAAAACATAATGTAGTGTTAAGAGACTGGAGTTATTTCATGTATTTCTGTGAAATCACATTGGTCAACCTGATCTCATGGGCAGCTACTGCATCAGACACCGATGAAAAAGCCATCCTCTCACATTGGCATGTCACGGCATAAGGGTGAAATGTGGCTGGACAGCAACGTAAATTAAGGGGGCAAAAAGTCCAAAGTAGGGTGGGTGTGAGGGGTGCTGGATGGGTCCAACAATCAGCGACTTTCACCTGGGAGGCTGGTGTTTGCTTCCTGTATGAAAGTAAAGCCAAACCCTGTTTTCCTAAACCTGACCACATGCTTTTGTTGTCTAAACCCAACCACGTGCATGTGTTGTCGAAGAAAAAAAATGAGAACACCCACACTGGATCCCTGCAAATCTGAAATCTGACTGCACACCTCATCTTTAGAAGTTATTGCTTATTACGGCATGAGTGTTTTGAAGCCTGTGAAACCATTTCTCTTCCCAAAACAAAAGATCTTGATCATTTTGTTCGCTGTATCAGACATATTTGTTGATCGTGTGGTTCCCACTGTGGTGCCTGTGATGTGTTGACAAGTTGATGGGTGAACTATAAGAAGCTGGATACAAAACAAACCATTCTCTCCAGAAAACTATTGTATCTAACTCAGATATGAGGAATAACTTCAGGAGATCGGGTGTGCGGTGAGATGTGAAATTCGGCATCTTTAAATGTGACTTTTCTTGCCAAGAAATTCAACATGGCAGATGTTTCTTTCATGCAGTTTTTTGGCATGCATGGCAAGTCTAAACCTCATTGTAATGTAGTGAAAAAATAACTTATTTTTATGTATGTAATCGTGGAAGAAACAAGAAAACAACTCTGAAATTAAAAGAGATTAATAGCAAACTCATCCCTAAAAAAGTATGCAGACATATAAAGCTGCAACATCTGTCCTGAGATATCAACTTCTTGCTCAGTTTATTAAAAGGTGATTAACGCATGACTTGGCCCAGATATAAAAGAAGTGGTATTCAACACACACTCTTCAAAAACACACCTTTGCAGATGGTGCCAAGATCATGTCATCAAACATAGCTTAGCTAATGCATGTCCCCTGGCACTGCAGCCAAATGAACAGACTACAAACACCTGTCTGCTCTACTTTTCTGTGGATTTGTGATGCGGCTAAGAGGTGCCAGTCAGCTATCAGTTGGCTTGCTGCGCGGCTCAGGTGATTTGGCTGAGTACTCGTTTGCTGTGAAGAGCAGTGAAGGCTTCATACGCGTTGGGTAAACCCCGGTGACAGTTTGTGGATGCAGGCCCATGCAAATGGGCTGCTGCCACAGAGGTTTTGACAGGTGAGGTTCAGTTTCGCCCCGGGCCTGGGAGAGACGGCTGTCCGTTACACGGGGCCAACCTGGAGACATGGCTGTAAAACATGTCCCGAGAGCCATGTGGTGCAGCAGAGTACACGGAAATAAACTCCAGAGGTGCTGCAGGGGGATCCCAGGGAAAACATTTGACTTCTGAGAAATCAAATTGGATTTCCAAGGATGTTCTGCCTGTTTAATCAGGCCTCAGATAGGGGAAAACAAAACGGTTGAAGCATTGTGGGAGTTGTTTCTCTCTCTCTCTTCCTCCTAGCTTATTTCCGATTTTTGTTTTTGTTTTTTTTGTTACAGTTTTTCCGGACAGAAACACAGACTCTATAACTCTGCATACTAACAGAAAAAAAAAACACGTTTTTTTATCTTTAAGGAACTGATTCAGAATCTCATTTCCACAAGTCTGGGCACATATGCGAGTCAGCGGGAAGTTCATTCATTCCTCTAAGAACCTTCATGATCCCCAATGTCCTGTGAAACCCCTCCTGTTGTTCTGTTGTTGTTGTTGTTGTTGTTGTCTGTAACTTGCCTGAAGTATAATGAAGCAATTTACTTTTGCGTCAGATTTCAGACACACCGAATGCACAACAGGAAGTTGGCATAAAAAGATCATTTTTTTATAAGTAAAAAGTTTGACAGCATGCTTAGCTGGCTAACATTTGTAGCATGCTAACTCTGTAACATTTAGAGTGCATGCCTAGCGGATCAAACGACTTTTAACAAAATATTTCACAACATTGGCGACACACCTGACAAGCCAACATCCTCACTTGTTGGTCGTCAAGCGCTATTGGTCCTGTTTTTATCTCTGTACTGTCCATGTGCATATTCTACGAGACTGGAGGGCTAATAACACTCAAAATGAACTTTTCTGAAATTTGGTGTTAATGTTTGCGTCTATCCGTTAGGATGCATTTCCTTGCGTTGAACACTAGGGGCACACTTTGTATTCTATTCGGAAATATGGTTCCAAACAAGTTGTTACGGTTATTTCTTGTTTTCCTGAAAAAAAAAACCAAAGTGCGGTGAGGACTACAGATTGCAACTGGCTGAAGTTTTTTTCCCATGTGCCACGCATGAACTCCCAGCATTCATTGTTCAGGAGGTTTTTACTGGGAGTTGAATTATCCACAGAGGTCTCTGTAAAACAAACAGATCAGGTGATTTAAACCAGTAAAAACACTGATTAAAGTAGTCTCTTATTAAAAGTCAGTGTTTTTGAGCCAGTGTTTGGTTTGTCCGTTCTGGGCTACTGTAGAAACGTGTTGCAACATGGCGATTTCCATGAATGAGGACCTGCTACCTATGTAGATTTAAACAGCTCATTCTAAGGGTGCTTTTACATCTGCTCTGTTTGGTTCGGTTCAATCGAACTCAAGTCTGTTCGCCCCCTAAGTGCGGTGCATTTGCATTCAGGTGTGCACCAGAACAACAACACTAAGACCTTCTTGAAGAGGTGGTCTCAGTCCGGTTACAAACGAACTCTGGCGCGGTTGGTTTGTGGTGAGAAGGTGTTCTGACCTGGATGTGAAGCAACTGCAGTCACATGACACATTGTTTGGGTTAAACATGAGCATGTTACAGTCCTGGAGGATTATTAATGTGCACCTCCTCCTGTACTGCCTTAATATGCACATTCAGCACATCCAATGCATCAAAACATTGTTTTCTAGTTGGAGCCGCGCCTCGTTTTCAAACTGTATGCTTTGACTAAAATGAACAATGACAGCAATATAGTCCACGATGAGCAGCGCTAAAATCAACCTGCGTAGTTGTCCCTCCATTGTGACATTAGAAAGTGTCACATTTATCTTGCAAGTGTACTCTTCTTCAACGTTTGCTTTACTTCCTGGATTTTTCCCACATGGAAATTCTGACCAATCAAGAGCAGCTTTCTCGCACAAGGCATTTGATCTGGTCCACTTGTAAATGCTGCCGTGAGAACACAAACCAACTCTAGGAAATTATACAACTTTGTGTCAAGATTAGTCCTAATTCAGAGCAAAGGAGACGACTCTAGGTACAGGTAGGGTTAGGGTCAGTCCCCTACTGGTAACATTTCTAACTCATGCAGCCTTTTCATTCCTCTCCACTTCTGTTTAACCCAAATCCTTCGTGCCGTGCCTCAACTCTTCACCTTAAACACGTCACCTCACACACTTCCTGGCCCTCTCAGGTCGTCATTCATTCTGCTCTGACACTTTCTGTCATAGACTGAGGTCTGTACCTCTCTAAGTGAACCTGTGAACTTTGTGCCACCTCCATTACTCTTAGTCCATCAAAGATATTTCTGAATCTATGACAGGTGAAAAACACTGTGTTTTTCACAGCTGTGTTGCATAGATTAGACAGAAATCAGTTTATCCAGAGACATTAGAGAAGATTCAGATGCAGTTTGACATTTGTGCACTCATTCACACAAACACAAGCATTCAAACTCATCTGTTGATGAATCTCTCATCATAGCAGCAGCAGGCTCCCAAGCCTGTTGCAAGTCTGTGTGTGTGTGTGTGTGTGTGTGTGTGTGTGTGTGTGTGTGTGTATGTTTGTGTGTGTGTGTGTGTGGGATGAGGGTTTAGGCACGTTGTCTGCTAGGCCGTCCAAGAAGCCCCAGGGCACCTCAGTAAAAGAGATAATTATCTTTTATCTGCTATGTTGTGACGGGAGATTATGGTTCAAATTTACGATTGTTAAGGAGACAATGCAGCGCGAGGCTGCTCTTTTCAAAGTGGCGAGGGGGTCTCGAACAAGTGAGAGAACTCCCACAATGCCGCGGCAGCTCATCCCTCATGTTTCAGGCTTCAGGTCTTTCGAAACAAAGGGAAAAGGATAAGAGCAACAACAGCCATTTACTTTCAAAAAGGACGATAGTAATCCTGTAATATATGTGGAGGATGCTATATAAACAGTAAACTGTATCTTGTGTGGGTATCAAAGTGATATCAGAAGACAATAAACATACCAATAAAGTCACTGCTAGCTCACTGTGGAGCGTAAAAATACAGGATTTTCCTAAAAAACAATAAACTCATACACAAGTAATCCCTCTCAATCAACACTTGTGTTTGATGGTGCATTTATCTGCAGAGACTCTGCCCTCTGCCTGTAGTTTCTATTTTCTTGTAATTTGGGACGTTTGAGGTTTATAAAAGGTCGTGGCCAGGTGCCAGACTGTAAGCAGCACACTTCCATTAGGAAGCTACAAAAATTACAGACGAAGTGCTGAAAATAGGCAAATATAGCGAAGGGAAATGCCAAACAGACTAAGCTGGAGTTTGCTTTTACTTTCACTTTTCCAGGTGATACTGTTTACACACAGTAGCTGACAATCCCTGCATAGTATACCTCTTAAAAGCCTTAAATTTCTATAATCTCATGTCCCTGCAAAGACTTGAAGGTTGTTGTGCTCCAAAGTGAATTTTTCGAATCTTAAGTTCAGGGTAGGTTTTTTTTTGTTGTTGTTGTTTTTTGAGTATAAGGCATTGTTGCTCAAAATGCGGCCTTGCGGGCCAATGGTGGCCCTCAGAAACGTTTTGTTCTGCTGCTCCGTCTCCACAGAGAGAGTGCCCAGAGTGCACTCTGCCACTCCAAGAGTGCGGTGCTCTGGATAAACGAACTGTACGTTCCGACAGCACTCCAAATTTACGAACGGTCCAGTTGCGCCAGAGTGCACGCCAACACTCGGAATAAGTATTTCTGAACGCACCACTCATATCATCTTCCTCCACTGTCTAACACAAGCCAACAGAACTTGCTAGCTAGCACTAGCTAATGTCTGTGCAGAAATGTTTTGCCTCCAAGTAAGCCACACCCACCACTGGCCATTGCATACTCGATGAAATGGTTCAAAATTTTGGGAAATGCACTAATTCTCTTTCTGGCCGAGAGTTAGATGTGAAGATCGACACCACTTGCACCTATGTCTGTTGAATATGAAGCTGCAGCTAGTCAGCGTAGCTTTGCATAAAGACTGGGAACGGGAAAACAGCAAGTTTGCTTAGTGTAGAAACCAGCGTGTGAAAACGATCGTAAGTTTTTTTTAGGGGTTACACACATGGCCAAGATTTGCATGTTAATTATTGAGCTTCGGGTGATTGTAGTCTGCTTTTTCTTTCTTACTTTTGGACATATTTCAGCCAACTGTCAGGTGTCCAGTTGTTTCCAGTCTTTATGCTAAGCTAAGCTAAAAGGCTGCTAGCTGTAGCTTAATTCTTACGATTCGCAAATTTTCTTCTCCTAGGATTGTGAGGGAATGACCCACCCAGTTTCATGTCTGATTGGCTAGTACTTTTGGCCATCGTTGGTCGGGTTGGTTAGGTATAAGGGGAGTTAGATTGGTTAAGGTAAGGATTCAGGTAAGCCAGTCAGAGGCCATGTAAGGCAGTGTGGGGCGGGTCCAAGGAAAAATAAATTTCCCTGTAGACTAATCGATGACTAATCGACTATTAAAATAATCGGTGACTATTCTAGTCATCGACTAATCAGTTTGAGTCATTTTTCATAGAAAAGTACTATAAAAGTACCCAAAATACTCTTATTGCAGCTTCTTACGTTCAAATATTGGCAGCTTTACACACTCTCCCATGACAGTGAACTAAAACCCTTTGGCGTGGGTACGAAACAAGACATTAGATGACATCATTTTAATGTTTGGGAGAGACAGACCGACATTTTAACACAATTTTCGATTCTTCGACTAATCGAAGAAATAATCGACAGATTATTCGACAGTGAAAATAATAGTTAGTTGCAGCCCTATTGGTAAATAAGCAAATAAGCACATTTTCCAAAGTGTCAAACCATTTTTTTAACACTAAATAAATAGAAGAGCAGTATGTTCCCTATATGTGTCTTTGAGTGGGCTCAGAGACTCTTAAGCAGATCAGTCGATGGTCGAAGGTTAGAAATGGAATAATTTTGTGTTTTTTACATTTTAGTTTCAGATCTAGAAACAGGAAACAAAGAGACACTAATAAATCTGATTAACTAATTGTTGCTTACTAATACTTGGACATGAGTCGTCAGAAAAAGTCCACTTGCTAAAGTTGTGAATACCATGTAAGATGGCATATTGTTTCAGTTCTGGGTGGAAATCTTTAACCCACAACACGCTGCTGGCTCCCCCACATGTGACCACACTGACACAGATTGGTCCGTCCTTCAAACCAGTATTAGTAACACGAGTCTCTGTATTTGTGTGTGAAAGCTGTAACACACCTAAACCAAGAGATAGAAAATCATCATACTCTTGTTATCGTTAAAGTTTCACATGTTTGTCCCCATTTGAATTTGGTGAAAATTATAATATGGCTGTCTTATGTGATAAAGTTTGAATTTCAAAGCATGATTTTATGAAAAAAAGACATATTTTTAACATTCAAATTCGCCAAATTCTTCCAACATGGTGACCCCAGATCTGACCTGACCTCTGCCAACGGTGACAGCGGCGCTGCCTGGATGAAGATGGACTATTCCTTCGAGCCGATTACGCCCACAAATCTGTCATCATCCTCACCTGAAAGACGAGAGGCAGACGCAGGAAGACGGAGAGACAGACGGGGAGAAAGACAGAGACAGAGATAAGTGGTTTGTGATGACGATGACGACGATGATGGAGGGAAGAGGGGGAAGAGATCACAGAGAGTTCGCCGGGCCGCACTCATCCTCACCTGAGCCAGGCGCTGCACATCCAGTCACCCTTGGCAGACGTCCACAGCCAAACACCAGAGGGAGAGAGGTCAGCCAGAGGCCATGGGGTCCCACCGCGGGGCAGAGTGCTCCTCAGTCCCTCTGTACACACACACACTATTCCCATTCTCATTCCACATGCCCCCTTGACCTCACTATTAAAACACAGGAGCAAATCTCCAGATTGGTCACAGCGGCTCAGAAACAAATGACGCCAAATACCTGACTTCTGTATGGCCTCTTCTGCAGGGAGGCATGAGAGGGCTGCAGCCTGCCGGATTTGGCAATTCCACTTGTGCAAATATATTCCGATATTGGAAATGTGGTTCCCAACAGTCCACATGGTTTTTTGGGGTAAGGTGGGGGGGGCTGTTTGAGTTGTGCGGAGTTTACAGGCCACAGGCGACATTTCAACAATTGCGACCAGAACAAATAATACGTGTTGCGTAAGAGAGGATCAACTTAACGAGAGCGATGATGTGCAGCCGTGAAAAATAATACAGAGAAGAATATTTTCTTCCTTCCTCAGTGGATCATGTTATTATTTACGCTTGCATCCCGTGCTTTAGGGGTAACCCTAACCCTAACCCTGACCCCCGACCCCATCAGGGAACATTCACCTGGATGTTATGACTCCCCAGCGTCTGTACCAGCATTATCATACTGGGAAAATGTCTTGGCTCAGGATGTCAGAGGGATTTCACAGGTACAAGTAAAGATGTTTACTTTGTTTGACTAAATCTTGTGAGTTATTATAGTTTTGTGTTTTTCATTAGTTTTTATTTTTATTTCATTTTTAATTCTTGCTTTCAATTAAGTTTAGTTTACAGAGCGGGTTTGCTCATTTCAGGTTCCTCTTTATTCTTTAAAAATGATTAGTTTTATCAGTTTTTTATTATAACACAGGGAGGGTATTTGTTGGGGGTAAGATTTAAGAAGTTCAGGACAGGTATTATGATACACAACACTTAATAAAGAGAATTGACATTTCAGTCTCAATAAATACATGCAGTAAAGACTAAAGATATGTCCTGTATATATATTTCATTTTAGTTAGTTTTATAAGTACACTACATCATTTCACTTAGTTTCCAGAGTGGGTTTACTCAGTTCAATTTTATTTTTTATTTTTTGGACAATGTTTAGTTTTAGTGACCTTTTTTAAACATTTCCTTTTAATACATATATATAATATAGGGAGCTATTTTTGGGCGGCAACATTCAAGAAGAATTCAAGATGGGTATTATGATACAAACCCAACGTTTAGTAGAGATAATTGACTCACAGTCACGTCAATATCTCAGTCTCAATGAACATATGCAGCAATACCTCCTTCTGTTTGTTGTGTTGACAAAATTTGACCACACTGACAAAGACTAAAGACATCTCCTGTATATTAATATTTTGTTTTAGTTAGTTTTGTAAGTTTGCTTGGTTCTGTTTAGTTTTATTGTTTAAAAATATTTAGTTTAGTTTTTTATAAGTCCTTTCTTTTTTAAATTATTATATGGGGCGTGTTTGTTGAGGGAAAGATTTAAGAAGCTCGGAAATGGTATCATAGTACAAACACAATGCTTAGTCACGCTCCTGTCGACTTGCGTGTTAACAAAATTTGATGAAGTTGAGATTAAAGCTAAACACATTTCCTGTATATTCTTATTTTAGTTCAGTTTTAAGTTTCGCTTTGTTTTTGTTCCCAAGGTCCATTTTTATTTTTATTTCAGTTCAGCCTAAAATGTTTTATCCACACCTAGTTTTAGTTTCAGTAAGCTATAATAACCCTGGTCTACACTACAAGCACTTGCACAGTTGTGATTCACTGTGGATCATTGCAGCAATTTTTTTATTTAAATCAGTAACATAGCAGAGGCACAGCAGCCTGTGTTGTTATTGTGATTCAGGGCGAGTGTTTGTCTTTATTTTTCTGTCAATAATATGACAGATCAGATCATTGTAGCATTTTCCTTCTCTACTAATAGGGGCCATCAATTTGATATGAGACTAAATATTGTCGTAGCTTTTGGATATTTTAATATCTTAAGTGTCGTCTTTTCCTGGTTTTAAAGGCGGTATCACAGTAAAGTGCTGTAATTTCACCAGACTGTAGCTGCTCTATTATTTGCTTTTACTCACTTTACCCGTCATTAAATCCACATTACTGTTGATTGTTCGTCAAAAATTGTGTGAATATTCTGTGAAAGCACCAGCAGTCAACCCTGCAGTATCATCGCAATATCCATATGGAGGTATTTGGTCAAAAAATATCTTGATATTTGCTTTTCTCCCAATCACCCAGCCCTTTATGTTGCTGTATTTTTAATTTTTGGACGCCATTAGTCTCCCTGTTGTTTTACTGTCTATCTTTCTACTGGGTAAAGCACTTTGACCTGCACTCTCTTTCAGCTCTGTGTGACACTCACAATAATAGCGGTGGTAAGATCTGTGAAAAAGCCGAGCTAACCTAGGTGGTTCTTTTTCCCCTCCGTCACATGTCACATGTCGGCTGCAGTGCACGGTGCGCGTGGGCAGCTTTTGTTGCCGCGGCCTTAAAAACACAGAACTATTAGATCTGTGGGCTTTTGGGAGTTCTGCAGCGGGAATCCTGAGCAGAGCTGATAACTTCCGGGTCGTCACAGGATCGCGAACATGAGGGAAGCCACGGTGTGGTTAATGAGTGGTTGAAACCAGCGGAGTTCCTCTTGTTTTCCCTGCTGAGTCATTTCTCAGCAGCAGAGGTGAGCTCGCTGTGCAGGAAAGTGGACGTTAATCGGTGGGATTGTTCCAGAAAGTTTGTTTTTAAGTTTTAAAACTGAGAGATTTGACTATTTTTGCTTGATTTTTTTTTTAAATATCGTTTCAGGTTTCAGCATCTCATTGATACAACGTGTGTCAGAGAAGCTCGATAAGCGATCTGAAATCAGAAGGAAGTGTGTGAAATGATGGCGTTTCCTGATTAATCCCGCTTTGCTAAATGACTGAGAGATGTGTGATGCGTGCGTACAGTGTTGCATGCCTGTCGCTGTGTATTTATGTATCAGTGCGGACGAGACAAAAGCCCCTTCAGCCCACGGTGCCTGTGTGGCCTGGCCTCTCTGACCCTGCCATTTGATTTGTTCCTCCATTGCCACTGTTTATTTCTGCTCCTTCCTGTTTGTGCTCAACTGACCGTAAGAGCCGCTCCTGCGAATGCTTGGTAGAGGTGGAGAAGAAGAAGAAAAAAAATGGCGGGGTGTCGCTGGTTGTGGTTGTGGTGGTGGGTGGGAAGGTGTGTGTCAGAGATCACAAGGCGCAGAAAGAGACAGAAAAGACGGCTCTCGACCACAGCGCTAACATGTCAACAGAGATTAAACTAGTTTATTATTTTCAAAGAGGGAAAAAAAAAATTACGAAACAAAAAAGCAGTCATATTTTACACTAGTGATTATTATTAAATTTTTACAACCATTCAGTCTGCATAACATAAAGAAATAATTCTACATCTTTGTTTATTTCGTATTTTTGGTACTCTGATTTATACATACAAATAACAAATACAGGAACTTTTTTCACAATGCATATAATCTGTGGGCAGGAAGAAAGTCTTTCAGGTGTTCAAATGTGCATGTGTGTGTATGTGTGTGTGCGTGTGTGTGTACGTGCGCGCGTCAACACAAACCAATTGCCCGAGACCTATAGCACATCCAAAAAGAAAAAGAAAAAGAAGAGAGACGCCTGCAGCCAGAGCCGCCGACTCTCTGCAAACTTAATGCAACACAATTCACGCAGGCGAAAACCGAGGCCTGCCCTTTCTCAAAAGTCTCTCCCTCTCGTCTTCTCACCTCCTCCTCCCTTTTTTTTCTTTCCTCTGGGACTCAGAGGCGTCCTCTCCTCACTCGTCTGGCGGGAGGTCTCTTCTCCTACTGCTGCGACTCGTACCCTTCTCGTCGTCGTTAGCTGCCCTGGGGCATGTTTCCTTTTTTTTCTCACTTAATTAAAAAGTCTTCATTAAATGTACTGTATTTCATACAATTTGTACAAATATATTCAACGTGTGTCTCTCCTCATCTCCAGCAAGAAGAAGAAGAAGGGGCGCAGGGGGGAGGGCGGGGGGTTCCTGTTACACAGGTGCAAGGTGGAGAAGAGGCGGGTTCGGAAATTTCGGGAGAGTCAGAGTTTTTTTTCAATGTCTGTTTTTGTGATGTGTGGAAAAATGGCTTTTTGTACACAAATGGAGCTCCTTATCATGTGGATCGGCTGGGAGGGCAGCCTCAATGTGGTGGCGGTGGCGTTGTGTGGAGGAAAACAAAATCTTTCCCCCCTCCGGAGGTCAGTGCGCCACAGTCATGTCTGCAAAGCATTCACATCGCAGAGGTACACTTTGATTTTTATAAAAATAAGATACAACTGAGGAGACAAAGGAGCCGAAAGCCTGTCCTCGTCGCACCGCAGCTCGGTGGCGGGACAGGGGGGCTTGGGTCGGGCCAAGGAGCGGTTTATTTGTCTGTTAGGATATGGAAGCAGGTCAGCAGAGGTACCGAGGGGTGTGGTGGTGGCGAGGCCGAGGGTTCAGGGGCGGTGCAGCGCAGGGAGCTCTAACCCATAGCTGTGACCATACTGGAAGGGTGGTGGGGGGCGAACGGGAGGCTGGAGGAAGGGTGCATGGGTGTGGGGGTGGTCAGCGGGGTGGTCAGCATGTGGCCGGAGTGCGAGAAGGGAGGGAAGGACGACATGTGGCGGGAGAGGGCGGCCGGGCTGAAGGAGCTGCTCTTGTCCATCAGGCTCTTGGAGAAGTCGTCCATGCTGTCTTGGGACTTTTTGCTCTTCTTGGACTTGCTGGACATCTTCCTGTTCCTGGTCTGGATGCCTTCCTTCTTCATGGTCAGAGGTCGGTTGATCTGCTCTCGAAAGGAGACAGAGAAGGTGGCACATTAGTATTTTGTCGCAGCGGCGTCGTGTTCACATGCGAGATAGAGATCAGGTTCAACATAAAGACGTTCAGCGTTGCGGCCGCGCTTACATTAGGCAACAATAAAAAAAGAAACCCGTAAGTGAAGGGTGTCACCACGTTTCAAAATAAGTAAGAAAATGTGGAGCTTTTAGTTTTCTTTGAGGCAGATTTTGGGGTTTTTGGGAGACATAATGATATGTAATGGAGTCCCATTACGGGCAAATCTGACTGTCCCATCCTGAAACACAAGATTGTTTATACACTCTTTGTGTGTGTGTGTGTGTGGATTTAAATGTTGATTCATTTAAGCTGAACTGTATCTGAGGCTGCGACTGTGCCAGAAAGAAAGAGAGAAAAAAGGAAAGATGGAGGAGAAGAGGGGGGGTGTACGGAGGGAAGATGGAGAGTGTGCAGAACAGAGACGGAGAAGGGTCTGGCAGCTAATGTCGACCACAGAGACACATGGCCATGACGACCGCCGGCGTCGGCCAAGTCCTCCTCTCCACCCTCCTCCTCAACCGCGTGGCCGTCTCCTGGCCAAAATGGCCCCAGCTGCCATATTCCAGCATAGGTTTTAGCCGGGAATGGGAGCTGGATGATGGAATTCCGGCTGTGGGCAGGATTATGAGGGGAGGTGGATGAGGCCGACTGGCTTCCTGATCTTTCTGAGCGGTTCTTCCCGGGGAAATGGGAGCAGGGATTTCTTGCTCGCTGTCTCTCTTGCTCTGTCTGAGACATTGGCATTTTTCACAGACTCTTTAAGCAGAGTGGCCTCGATGATTAGCAGAGGGCAGAGATCTGTGTGCCCCCCATCCCCCCCTCTAGTGATGTGGTTTCATTCTCTAAGATGTGGCTCCATACTGGGTGACTTTCTCTGCCTTGCTTCCAGCTCTGAGGCATGCTACGCCCACCTAAAGCCGGTCAGGCCTGCGCTCTTTGATGCTGAGATGTCTACCGTCTCGCAGAGGAAGCCTTGGGCCTCCGGCCTGCGCTCGGGCCGCCGCCCCGGCACATCAAACAAAAGCCAAGTCAAAGTGTTTGAGTCAATGACCACCGCAGAATACACAGCGCAGCCCCTCACATCCTCTCTCCCAACACCAGCAGCTAACCACCTGAAACCAGAGGTACGGAGGTGTCAAAGCTGAGCACACTGTACCTCACTCACAGATGCACAGATGAGGAAGACATCTTCCACATGTGGTGACCTCACCTCCTCCTCCTCCGCCCTGATTACTAAAAAGAGTCTTTGTGTCAGGTGTTAACAAGGCCTCATGTTTGTGGCAACTTCTGTTTCCACAAGCTCCTTACAGGACAATGAGCTGCTACCATCAGGTGTTTTGGGACGGCACACATGCAGGCGAGCTGCGGCTAAATTCTCCATGAAGAATGTGGAATTTGTTTCAAAGGGGAGCAAGCCCCAACAGAAGTCTGGATTTACCAAAATAAACTCATTTCACAATTACAGCAGGGTCGGGGTCAGTTCAGATGCTAATGTGTGAGTGGGAAATATTATTCTTCTCTCCTTTTAACCTTGAATCTGCCTCTGCAGCGCCTAACTATCTGCCAAAAGTAACATGGGAAAATGATTTAACAGGGAGCGCTTGCGTGACAAGCAGGGCAGCAGAGCAGGATACTCTTCCCCCCTTACACACAGGGATATAGGCAACCTTTATCTGTTGTCTGCGCAGAGTGTGTGTGGGGGGGGGGAATATTACCTACATGTGGCCTCAGAGCAGTTAGCCTGCTTATTATTACTATTAGTTTCAACTACAATGGCTGTTTGATTAAAAGTGACAGCTTTGTGCAGCAGGAGAGGAGGGAGAGGGGGAGATAAACGAGTCCCTGGGGTTTTCAGATTGAGGATGTGAAATGATGTGGTGAGGCGCTAACCAACCCAAAACGAATCAGGCGGATTGGTGGTCAGAGGGGGGACTCCAAGTCCCTGGCGCGCGTGGAACCAAAAGGCTAGAAATAAGAAGAAAAAAAAAACGGGGCCTGGAAATTAATCGAATTTTAATTAAGCCCCCCCTTCTTTAATATTCAAAAGCAAGGCGGCTGCGGGCTTAGTTCACTTCGGTCTTATACATTTTAGATTCGCACTTACTGCCAATAAATCATATTAATTCTACAGTATTTGTTATCACCGTGCCCCGGAAATCCTCTGCAGGGACAAGTCCGATCAAATATTCAGAGGAGGAGGGAGAGGTGCCCAGCAGGACGTGATGAGAGAGACAGAAAGAGGAAGATGGGATAAAATATTCAGGACTTTTTTTTGATGGGTTAGGGAGATATATCCTATGCAGGTTTATTACTTACATTGTGCAGTTTATAGTACAGGCCGCAGGCGTTACACACCGGGTCCCCGTTGGCGTTTCTCCGCCACAGCGTCGTCGTTGTCGTCTGGCAGTTCGCGCATGACGTCCCTGCCCGTCTGGCTGCGGACTGTACAGCAACACAGGAAAGAAAGAAAAGGCCACAAGAACGTCACATGACCACGCAATAACCCAATCAACATGGAGGTTTATTCTGAGACATGTGGCACCAACGTGCAGGGCTGCCATTCCTGTAGGACGCGTCTTTTACGCACCGAAATGTGGATGTTTTACGCACCAAAATGTGTGTTTTACTTGTGCGTTTGGCAACTGTAGCCCAAGTTAACCAGGGAAAATGTAGCATTTAAATGCATCACGGTTGTAGGGTGGCAGCCCTGCATGCATGGCGTCTTATAAACATCTAAATGCATCACAGAAAAAAAGCCGTTTAATTTATTTCATTGCACATTAAATGCATTCTTTATTTCCACTCTGGCATTGTGCATAGCTAATTTTAAAAAACAGTATTTTGTCTATATATACACTCCTAATGTCCACCCATAGGATTTTTTTTACAAGCTGAAAATAGTTTAAAATAAAGACAGAAATACCAAAAACAGAGCTGCTTTCACTCGAGGCTAAAAATAGCGTCATAGAGCACATACCTCCTGGAGAATAAATATTTACAGAAGACATAAAAGCAGTGCCTTGAAATGGGAGAGCTATTAAATCTGATTAAATCCCCCCCTCTCCCTTTAAAGTGCGTGTTTGTGCCACGGAGGCTTGTCTTAAATGTCCACCCTCGTGACATTAAACAATGAAAGTGAAGAAGGGGGCATATAGATTTGGAATCGACTCAAAGATGAATTTTTAAAACACAAATCATGGATAGAAAACACGAGCACATTCATGCAGTGAAATGAACCCTGCAGTGGCCAATTAAAAAAAGCATAATAATAAAGGAAATAAATAAATAACAATAATAAAAAAAAGAAAGTGTGTATTTTTAGCTTCGCTGCAGGCTACCAGCAGAGTAAAACCCTCTCTTCATCCTGACACAGTGAAAGTCATGTCTTCCCATGGATTTAAGCTGCCTGTCTCACAGCCCCCAGTTTGCTGCAGTGGCTTGACATTGATGTTATAATCTCTAAAAACAATCGATAGACAGGTGACCGCAGAGGACACGCGAACGCAAAGGACTACATTATCTCGGGGAGGGATTTCCAATTATACACACGTGGTGGCCTAATAACCCCTGCTGCTGTGTGCTGTGAATAACCAATCAGAGTGGAGGAATTATGTCTATTAAGTGCATTTTTTTAAATTAAATAATTTCATATAATCTGCTTTTAAATTTAAAATATAAGCAGATTTGTGCGCACATGATCAGATTCCAGGTGATATCTCGCTCCTAAATCTCTGATGTCACTTCTGGCCTGTAGATAAGATTTTTTTGCCCCCCCCTAAATAAAAACAAGGTCAAATATGGCGTGGCAATTACCCACCTGGCCACCCCCGCGCATTTAAGCAGAGATTATAACATTAAACAATCTCAAGTCGTGACTGTGAGCTGGCCCCGGGCTCGGACTCCGCTGCAGCCTGTTCTGTTTTGACTGGGGAAGCGGGCTGTGTTGTTAAAAGCGACTTATCTGCGCTGCTCAGATATCCGGCAGCCCTTTCCTGGGAAGTCGGGTTTTCACATTAGAGAGGCGAAGGGGTTGGAGGAGAAGCAGGACTGGACAGCCTTTGCCTCGAAAGATTTTTTTTTTTTTTTTTTAAATATATGTGTGTGTGTGTGTGTGTGTGTGTGTGTGTGTGTGTGTGTGTGTGTGTGTGTGTGTGTGTGTGCTTTCATAAGAAGGCAGGGGGAACTCCTCTAAAGCTAAGGAGATGCAGCTTTGATGAGAGGGGCTTTCCCTGAAATAACTGCAAAGTGCAAAAAAATAGCTCCACCTGAAGAAGTGTAAAAATAGCCTCTAATAGCCCAGATGTGTTTAAAATTTTGAAATGTCAAAATAATATTTAAACGATGGAGCTCTGTGCGTTTATTTGAATGCAGGCCTGCAGCCACAAGCTACAGCCCTCTTTAACGGAGGCAGTGCATCTCCAAAATACACATGGGGGCCTATTGTTTGAACAGAATCAATGACAATTTTTTTTAGCAAATAAAAAATAGCATCGTCATTGCATTTGTATAAATATATATATATATATAAAAAAAAATACTGTGCAGTTTTTCTATGGTAGTATCTGAAAAACAGAGACCTGCACTTGTCGAGTCAATTTCCTGCAGCTAATAGGCCTACTTCTTCCTGGATAGGGGAAAAACAGAGAGAGAGACGGAAATGTCATCAATAGAGAAAATGTGGTGGAGACGTACCAGCCGCCGCTTGGGTTTGATGAGAGGGCGATTCTGCCCGTTCATCTTGTGATAGAGTCCGCAGGCGTTACACAGATAGTGACCCGTACCGTCCCGCCTCCACAGCGGAGTCGACGTGGCCCCGCAGTTCACACACTCTCTACCTTCTGCAAAGAGCCAACAACACACACACGTACACGTACACACACAGAACACGGACACAGTGTCCAGGTCAGTAGGTCTTTGGGAATAAGTCTCAGTGAGTGTGTGCTGCAAACAGAACAGGTTAGATTTAAATCATGCACTCTTTGCAACAGTAATCATTTAAATGCACATATAAGCATGCAGCACATATTTGATTATAACACACATTGGTGCAGCAGTTGTGTTAAGGTCCATAATGCAATTTGCAATTTCTTTTTTTTTAATAAAGCACAATATTTTTAAGCTACGTGCTTGGATTTCCAGACTAAAGAAAATGCACTTTGCTCCGTGATAAATTGGAATTAAAAATAAAAATAAATCGAATAAAACAAGCCTTCTTTTTTTCTTCCATCAGCCAATCTCTCATTTTAATAATAATAATAATAATTGTGTGTGTGTCGCGCTGACAGGCTGTGCCCTTTGTTTTAAATTGATTGAGGGGGGTGTTCATGTTTCACTGGCACTTCTCTAGTGACACCGACAGGTGAGACGCGCACTCACAGTTTGATTCGAGCAGAAGGGGCCCTGAAACTGAAACAAGGGAGCTGCAGCCACAGTCAGATTATTTGAAAGCAGAGACTCACACACACACACACACACGCACACAGGGCTTTTTCTATGCAGTGCCGAGAGCTTTTTGCATTTTCATGCTGCCGCACTTCCCCTTTTTTTTTATTTTACGAGCTGCAGAAACACTCACACACACACACACACACACACACACACACACACACACACTTTTCCACGGAGAGAAACACATACATAGTCCGAGTCATGCCGCGTTTTGACTTGACAGACATGCAAGCACCTGATCAAGTATGTTTCTGTCTTGCCTTTGCAGCTGAAATCAAACAGGAACTGTGGATCCTGCGCGTCAAAGTTGAGTGAAAACAGGCCTCTGCGATGCAAATATAGTTTGCATGATATATGTGCGCTGATGACCTCATTAAACAAGCCGGGAAATATCTTTAAAAACGCACATTATCTCACATTATCCCGGCATTAAAAATCTTTATTTGCATTGAGTGTATGCTGCTGAATAATCCCGATGATATGCATCAACTAATCCAGTGTTTTCTATCCTCCTCATCAAAGCCGCTGATATTAATCTCATTACAGAAAAACTGCTTTTCAGCGGCGGCGGCGGCAGCAACCTTTAAAATAATTACCCTCGCCCTTTTTCACAATTTGGAAACATGTCCCCTCTCCTCTCACACTGCCTCTGTTCGCTCCCCTCCCTCCGTGCTTCGTGCACTCTGCCACGGCGACGGCTCAGCCGCTTTTTCCCTGTGAATGAACGAGCAGCATCCGGTGCTCTACCGCTGGGTAAACAATGCAACTGTGGCGCGCACTGGTCTGACAGTAATGGGATTATCTTAAACATATAAACGGGGCGACACAGCCCAGAGAGCTGGCTTCCCCTCTGTCTCTCTCTCCCCCCTCTGTGTGTGTGTGTGTGTGTGTGTGTGTGTGTGTGTGTGTGTGTGTGTGTGTGTGTGTGTGTGTGTCAGTGCAGAGGAGGAAGAGGAGGAAAAAAAAAAAAGACCTAAATTAATCTATTCAACTCTGAACTGTTTTGCGTCATGATGGTTATATTTCTGAGTGGAAAAATGTCCAGTGGAGTCTGGGGAGAAGAGTTTCATTTCTAGCTGTGTGTCGCATTTTAAATTTATTTATTCACATTTATTAGAATTGTTTTGTTTAAATATATTTCAATCTTTGAAATTAAATGTGTTATTTTATTATTATTATTATGACCAGGTGATGAAAGAAAGCTTTGAGGCATTCTGATGCGCCTGTTGTGAACACAGGTTGACCTGTTTGGCCTTTAGCCCCAAAACCGGAGCTTGTTCATGTGAGGGATGGATGAGCTGCTCATGGGCATTTTTTTTTTAGTATGAGATTAAACATGGCTGATCATTAAGGCTGCAAATCTGGGGAATATGGTGTTAGATCAAAAGGGAATGTAATAAAAGCGCACGCCTACCTGAATAGGACCTTGATTTTGGTCTTGTTTTGGAACCATAACTAGAAGATGACCCACCTATCAGGCTACTTGGTGGGAAGAGGCCTGGGCCGTATTCAGGGACATAGGGTGGGTATGTGGCGATGGGGTGGTGGGCAGAGGATGACCCTGCTCCGATTGATGCCACGCTCCGGCTGTGAGATGACTCCAGTTTCATACTCTCGGCCAGGGTCACCTGGTACTTTATGCACTCTTTATCCTCCTGCCGCCCGGAGCTGCTGGGGCCCGGGGTGGATATGCCCGGGTCCGGGGATACGTCTTTCGGTGGGGTCGGGGGAAACGTGAAGAGGTGCGGACTGGTGTGACCGGTGGACAGGGAGGAGGAGGAGGCCGGGGGATAGACGGACAGGCTGGCCGGGGAGCCGTGGTGCAGGGGGTTCTTGGGGAAGGGGCTCAGGTTCCAGGGAGAAGTGCTGTGGTGCGGGGCGATGCCTTTGCTCCCCTCCAGCCAGGGCAGAGAGCCGTGCAGTAATGAGGGACGGCACACCTGGCTACCTGGGGCCGCACAGAAACACAAGAAAACATCACAACCTGACCAACAATAAATACACATACATTTATTTAACTGAGTCCAGCGACAGGCCTGAACAAGCGCTGCGTGCTGCGCACATTTACGCGCTGATTTAACGCACATTTACTGACATGTTTTATTTTGAATATCCAACACAAAGCCCGGGTGTAATTCGCCCCCAGCTGCGTATTCAAAACACTTTCTATCGAGACACTGCCGCCGTCTAGAAACCTTTCGATCCTCTCTTATGTCGAGTTTCAGGTGGCGTCGCATGTGCGTAATTTTGACCTTTACCTTTTCCAATAAACAGGCCTCGACGCGACACTTGTAAGTCAAAAGCCTCAAAAGAAGCAGCGTCGTGATTGACTGTTGAGGAAGTTAAATAAAGGGAACTCCACAAATGACTTCGTGCTGCCGAACAGGATATTATAATAAAGATAAATATTGTTCACGCGCTCAGCAGTGAAAACAAGCTGCCGAGCGGCACCATAATATTCCAGGTGTATCTGGGACTTGTGTGCCAACACGGCTGTTTGTTTGAATCCGTAACTAAACCCTCGATTGATTCGGGGAGACAAATTACGCACGGGTTTTTGGACAAAACTTCTGACATGTGAGTCAGCTGAATGTCATATTTTTCGTCGTGTGTGTGAAGCTGAGACGGGAATAGAATGTGATATTAGCGGTGGACAGAAACCAAAGACAAACTGGAGGTAAACCATACATATTTACGGCGTGGTTTCACAACACTTTACGCTCTCAGGTTTTTTAAGACGAAGTCATCTCAGGCCAAAACCGAAACCTGGTCTGGATCACAGTCAGGTAATACAAATAATTCCAAACACAGTGACAGTAATTGAGTATCCAGGGGTAGATTACGCACACGGCTCTAATGTGTACATCATTAAATAAAAGGCCTAAACAGGCCGTTTACTTACTGTGTGGAGGAGGAGGGTACCTCTGGACGGCTCGGACAGAGTTTCCATAGTATGGAGAGACATGGTTGCCCTGTCCATCGATATTAAAGAGTACATCCACATCGTCAGCGAGCTGATACTGCGAATGGTCCATGTATGAGTGGCCGAGGCCCGGGTGATGTGAGCCGGGATGCTGCTCGTTCAACACCGCGGGATGATGGCTCATCCATCGTGGCTGATCCGCACTTACTTCCATCGCTTTGCTCTTTTTGTCTTTAGTAAATGTTCATGCACGCCGAAGCAAACCGGCACAAGTCACAAGATAAGAAAGAAATCAGTCCCAAATCCGTGCGTTTTGTTAAATCCACAGGTTCCGCGCTTGCTTCCGATCACCTGGAGACAGAGAGGAGAATTTATTGTCTTATTTTTCACAACACATGCAGCACGGCTACAAACAGGCACGAGGCGCACGCTTAAGTAAATTTAACCCGGGTTTCAGAGAAGAAAAAAAAAACACATGATATTTAAACACGAAACATACCCCACATTACAAATGCAACAAAGGTGTTGTCATATAAATACGTCCAAAATGGAATCCGGTCCCACGCAGAGTTCCTGAACTTCTTCCTCTCAGTTGACAAAAAATAAAACTGTTTCAGCCCGGCTCAACAAGTTAGAGGAGGTTTGTAGGCGACGGGCGCGCGGCTTGTTTGCAGTGGATGGCTTCACTGCACACTGTCCAGCACCAGCAAGTTAAACTCACTGATCAAATCTGTGTTTGTGCGCAGTTGTAGCCCTCTCCATTAACTCCGCTCCTCTCTCTCTTTCCCTCTCGTCTGTGTGGCTGTTGCTCACTCACCCTTTGCTCTACCTCTCTGTCTCTCCCCCCTCTCTCTTGCTCTCTCTCTCTCTCTCTCTCTCTCTCTCTCTCCCCAGCTCCCTTTTTTTTTTTTCTTTTTTTTTTTTTACAGTGAAGGCATTCTTTCAGGATGGCGCCAGGCAGCTCAATGCTTGCAGACAGCTGTGGCGCGACGCAACTTAAGGAGGGCCTGTCAGTGTCATCAGTTAAGGGGAGGGGCCTGCCCTAATTGAATATAACGTGGGCCAGGAGAGATGCAGGAGTGCTGCAAGATTTCTTTCAATGACCTTGCCAAAGTAGATATTATTATTGATATTATTAAAACGTGTCCATTAAGCGCGCAGAATTAAACTTTACGCACGAAAACACAGAGGCGTCCTGATCTCATGGTGCAAACAGCCTAAACAAATCTATAAAACATTAACAAACACACATTTTAAAAAAGAAATTAAACATCTACTTATTTTAAAAGCATCTGTGGCTGCAAATTAAAATAAAAGTAGCGAGGAATCAAAAAGGATTTCAAACTGTCTGCGCACACACACTCACAGGGACAGAGAGAGGCTGCAGCAGAGCCTGTTGCTCCGGGCCAATGGCAGGTTGCGGGACATGTACGCTCTTAAAATTGTGACAGTGCGTCCTCTCGCGGTGACAGGCACATTATTCTAATGGCACATCCGAGCTCCCCACCGTGAAGCAGACGCGGACAAGGACGCCTGGGAGCTTATAGACTCTCCCTTCCAACTACTAAAAAAATAAAGCAATAAAAAATATGGGGTTTTATTAGCTGCCTGCACCCTCACCCCTCGGACACACGCGCAACAATGGCTCATGTCATTATTTATTCACAAACATTAATGCGTTAATGGAACACGATAGCGCGCACACCTTTATTTTTTTTTTTTAATTTTTTACGAGTTTAAAAGATAAGAAAATATAATTTAAACACTCTAAATCAGAGAGGAGTTCACCCTGTGTGTGTGTTGAGTGTCACACGGCGGCACAAAGAGGGAGCTGCTCCTCGGGGAAGTATTTCATGTCAGAAGCGCAGTTTCTCCATATTCTGTTAGATTGGCAGGGTGTAATAGTAGAGGTGTGTGTGTGTGTGTGTGTGTGTGTGTGTGTGTGTGTGTGTGTGTGTGTGTGTGTGTGATGGGGGCAGCCTCGGCGACGCCACTGGATGTGACGTCAGCGCGGTGTAAACAGTCAGGAAATGAACCCTCTTTGCAGCGCGGCAGTGTCGTGGGTAGAGTGCGGGAGCGCGCACGCCCTTGCACCAGCGTTTATCCTGTGACAGTAGCAGCAGGTAGGGTTTGGTTCAGTGCGTTTGGCTGCACCAAAACGCATGACAGTGATCACTAATGTGATGAATACTGAGGTGGAAATGAAGTTGGAGTGAAGGTGTTAAAGGCCGCGCGCTCAGGCGATGGCTCCATCAGCGCTTATTTATTTGATTCCTAATTTATTTGCCCCTCTTCTGTGATGTGGAGGTTCTCAGCCGGGCGCGTGGGAGCACACACTGAGAGCGACTTGGCAAAGCGTCGTATTTTTCCTCTCCAGGATAGCCCTACCTGGAGAGACTCATACACACACACACACACACAGAGAAAGAGGGAGCGTTCCTCACTCAGGCAAACCTGAGACTGAACTTGGATGCAAACTGCTGTAGCTGCCATTGTCAGGCTGTCAGCGGACTCGTGTAATTATCCTCTTGAAAAGTATCGCGCAGCCATTATCCACAAAGTACCCGTTATAGGTGCTCAGAGGCAACACATGACGGTAAATGTAGCCTAAAATCCCGATTATGTTTTTTTGTTTCTTGACTGGATGTATCGAAGCTTAGAGAATGGGACATGGAAGCCATCCCATGACTTGATTCCCAAGCCTCGGTGTCAGTAACGCCGGAGCTTATTCAGCGCGGGAATATACGACTGGCTCTCTTAAAAAAAATTGTTGTCATTTATAATCCCAAAACTGTCGCCATGCACGATGGGAGAAACAGTAGCTTCAGTTCCCCTTTTTCTCTGTCTCACTGTGTGTGTGTGTGTGTGTGTGTGTGTGTGTGTGTGTGTGTGTGTGTGTGAGAGAGAGAGAGAGAGAGAGTCTATTTTTGAAGTTAATGGCCTACAAATAGCAGCGCTGTTTGTGCGTAAAGGTTGATTCATAAAAGCAGGCGAGTGGCCAGTCCGGCTCCTGATGATGGCGGAGATATGTGATCATGTCAGCCAGCTGTGATTCAAATCAAGACATGGCACAGTGTCTTCGCTGCGGCTGAGAATTTAAGACACCAGCGGATTATTCCACTGCCAGTGTGGGGGATAAAATGTTTTAGATAACAGTGTGTGTGCATGTGTGTGTGTGTGTGTGTGTGTTTGTGTGTGTGTGTGTGTGTGTGTGTGTTTACTTTAACCCCCCCCCCCCCCCCAACTTCCTGTGTATGACCTCATCAGCAATTACAATCATTGTTTTTTCCCTCATAAATAATAATTTCCTTCCGTCAGCTGATGAATCAGAGGTCAGGGAGATAAGACTCACACAGTGATAATAGTGATACTTAATAGCAGACATGAAACACCACCAGCCTGCTGCTTGTGCTACTTGTAGAATAATTTTTAAAAATTCAAAATATGTAATAATAATTTAAAAAATGTATTAAAGCGTTTTGTTGTATTTATTTTAAATAGCTGCACGCGTAAAGATGAATTGGAGACGATAGCAGTGTTGAAAATTAAAATGTGTGTGCTATTGTGTTTTTATTTATTCATTTATTATTTTAATCCATGAAGGCCTGCTTCATTAAAAGCTTTTTTTTTTTGTTTATAATGTGCTTACATTTTTATTAATTTCAATAAATATCCGCCACTAACCTTTTACTTTAATTTAAAAAAAATATTTACAGCAAAATAAATAAATTAAAAATACAGCTAAATTGATGCAAACACGCACGCCACTGTATATATATATATATATATTATTAATAATAATAATTCAAAGTATGTGATGCTGCCATAAGATGCCCAGTCACTCATTAAAAACGCCTGTAATTATGATACAAACACATTACTGGGTAAACGCTCACCTATACATTTTGAAACCCCATGTTACATTTCTTTACCCCCGTGAGTCATTCATCACCTTTCTGGTCTTTTCAAGAAATCACAAGGCCAGCTCTTGGTGCTGTCAGCATGTGAACACACTCGGCTTCTTAGAACAAACCGAGGGCGTCACACACTCTGCACGTCGAGCGCCTGAAACTCGATTTCCTAGAATGATTATAAATGAGAACATAAAGCTGATGTATTTTTTGTCTCTTGTTCTTCGCGTGTGTTAAGATAGAAATGAAAAAAGCCAGCAGGCTATTTTGTGTCATTCTTCCCAACGAGGAGGGGAGGGAGGGAAAAAAAAGAAAAACAAAACGGTCTGCCAATTGACTGACTCGTGATGCTTATCAGTGTCTATATCGCTTCTCGCCAGACGCGCTGATGTAATCTTTCATTTAGCGTACAGGGCCTTTTCACCTCTCAGCCTATATGGATCCCCCAACAGCAACATTCATGCTCTAGCTCATGTAGAAATTAAATTTAAATTTGCTTCAGTATAAACATCAGAATCATAATAACTCACTCGAGGCCGCCTTCTTTTCTTTTTTAAGATTTTAAAAACATTTTGACACATTACAATATTTAATCAAACCCATCTCACACGTGTGGGTGCTTTCAAAATATATAAAAAATTTAAAAATATATATTAAATGGCGGATCAATACCAGAGTGCACGAGGTCTCTCTGTGGCGCACTGCTCCCCTGCATGCAAATAACCGTCGTCGGAGCTCTTGGCCCGTGACTGTGCGCGTGTGATGCCCTTAATTTGGCATCCTATTCACTCCAACTGCGGCTCTCTCTCCGCCATATCAAGACATATCGACCAAAGACGAGATGGAGGAGACTAATAAGGAAAAAAATGGGGAAACGCAGCCTCAGCGAGCCCCGGCTCCCTTTTTTTATGACCCGCCGGCAAGGTAATCAGATCAATTTCACGGCTTGTATGGGATTCTGCCTATACCGCCAACCTGAGCGGGAGGTAATAGGTCGTTAAAAACCCTCATCTGTGCTATTTTGGGGAGGGAGGGAGGGTGGGGGGCAGGTTGGAGCTAAATATTTCAAGAAACGCACTTCGTTTGGGGTTTTAATTTTATTTTACGCGTCAAATCCGTGTGCGTAAAAGCGGAAACGGTGATAATTATTGCAGAGAAAGAGGCTAGGTCAACAACAAACACGCCGGCTAGCGTTAAAGGCAACAATGGCGGACGTTGTGGATATTGTAGCCATGTATTATCACCACAGCCCTCCTGTTTTTTTCCTCAGCAAGTGCAGCCGGGGAGTGGTGGAGAGAATTTAGCGTCTTTTGTGGCTTTGGATCTCCGCAAATTCTTTTATCTTCTATTTCCGTTTTCTTTCTTTTTTTTTTTTTTTTTTTTTTTTTTTTGCATTTGAGCTAGCATGCAAAGCTCCCGTTCACAAAAGTTTCCCCATCATTCACACACACACACACACACACACACACACGCACACACACACACACACCGAGCAACATCACTGCGCTCTCATGTCTACAAAAAGCCACTGACGCGGGGGATTGGACAGAAGGATGCACCGGCACCGGAGCAAAGCTAAATATTTACTGACCTGTTCCGTGGACGCTGGACGGACCCGGGGCTTTTTTTTCTGCAGATGTGAAGAAGGAGTGACATAGAGATGGAAGCGCCGGTGGCATTTAGAGACAGACGGAGACAGAGTGCGCGAGCTGTGTGGACGAGAAGGGAGGGGAAAAAAACACACTCTCACACACAGTGGCGGTGGAGGAGGAGGAGGAGGAGGAGGAGGTGGTGGAGGAGGAGATGGTGGTGGTGGTGGTGGTGGTGGTGGTGGTGGTGATGGTGCGCGCGCCCTCGGTCCCGGAGTCACATCATCACACCGCGAGGAGAGACACGCGCGCACATAGGCTAGCGGGCAGACTACACGCGCATACGGGCCAACCAAAGGCGGCCTCTTTTACCGTACTTACTGTACTGTGCACGCCAGCTCTTCCGGGTCTTGAACGCATCACAGGTTAGATGAATACAGAAATTAAAAAGTAACGTAGCGATATTTTTTCAAGCTTTTCCGGTCTTATTTTTACGATTATATTTCTATAAATAAAGGTAAGGCAACACCTGACTGTGCCAGGTGACGCCCACGTGCCAAATATAAACCCCTGCCTGCAATCAGGTGTGTGCGTAAATGTGGAGCGTAAAATACTCGTAGGAAAAATCAGTTTTAATGCTTGAAATGTGGCGCTGTTATACCATCAATGTGGTTTATTTAGCAGCGCAGCATCCAGCATGTTGTGTATTATCTACAGCCAACTAATAAGAATGGCGCCTGTACACTTTGTGCTCTGCAGATATTTTCAGTCTCTCCGTGACACACAAAATGTTGCACCTCCTTTTGTTGCTGGAAGAGGAGCACCCCCTGTTTTTTCTTCTTCTTCTGCTTCTTCTTCTTCTCTTCCTCTCGCCACAAAGGACAGATGAAGCCATAGCCGGCGTCTAATCAACAGCGAAGATCCGCGCCAAACTCCACAGCAATTAGAGCTCCGTGCGAACAATGTGTAAGCAAACAAATCTGAAATCTTTCCATATCAATATGGTAATGCGATCGGAGCTGCATTGTGGTGCTTGGTGGTGGTGGTGGTGTTTTTTTTTTTTTGTTTGTTTGTTTTTTAGCAGTTGTTCTGGAGAAAAAAAAAGCATCCACCAACTAACCCGGAGCGCACAGAGGCCTGCTAGCCTGCTTATTGACACCATGGTTCATTGAAAGGAGCACCAAGCAAATCCGATCCTTCTCTCTGTGAAATGCACTGAGGAGAGGAGAGAGGAAGGAGGAGAGGAGGAGAGGGAGGATGCTGCTGCAGGCTTGGTATCTCTCACGTTGCGCCTTGACTCTTCTTCGGAGCCTGTAAACTGATCACACCCCAAATCTATCGTTGGGGAAGAAATTCAATTAAGGTAATAAATTGCAGATAATTGGCGCAACTCTCCAAAATGTCTCTTTTTTAAAACCCCAATGAATAATTCAGTGTGTTCCACGCGCGGATTTTTTTTATGGGGAAAATAGAATTAGAAAAATAACACATCCACGATTGTACTGATTTATTAATCTGCGTTTCAATAAAGTGCTTATTTTGGGCGGCGATTAGCTTCCCAGTGCAAAGGTTGGAGTTAATATGATAAAGGCGCGCGCTGATGGCTTTGATAGGAGCTGATGGGAAACAACGGTGAAAGCACGTTTACGCGGCTGATAATTAACGCATATTATAGGTGTCATAAAAAGATTAATTATGAGGGGAAATAACGGGAATCAATTTGGTGTTGTTCGGTCGGGATGCACAATTAAATAAAGCGGGAAATACATTTTAATTTTTGAAAACAGAAAAGGAGGGAGTCAGTGCGTAATTAATTGTCAAAGGAGGCTGTAACAGGGTGCAGGCTTTACCTCGCGTTACTAGGCCACGCTATACCAGGCGTGTTTTTTTGTTGCGCGTCCAAAGTCACGCTCCTCTTCTCCCGCGTGCGCCCGCCGCCGTGAAATCGCGTGATTAATGTAGAATTTGACGCGAGCTCCCGCGTGACAGCAGAGGCTGACAACGGCTAAACCCTGCGGTGCACCGGGCCACAATTACGCACAGTGGCCTCCTCCTTTTATTTTTATTCCTATCAGTTCTATCGCAGAGATATTTATAATATCTCACCTGCAGATGTGTCATGATGTCACCTTTATGTTGTGATTATTTTGCAGCTGCAGAAACATCCAGTGCAGCAGCAGCAGCTTTATCTGAACCGTGGCTTTTCTGCCCCGTTAGCGCATAAACGGAGTAAATCATTTACGGTCACCCGCTTTTATAGCCTCCCGGTGTCGCCTCAATTTTATTAGACACTTCCCACTCCAAATGTGAAATAAACGCTGCAGTATATATCTCCCTTTTTTACTCATCCCTGCCTACATGATTCCTCGCTGTAAATGTCGAATAAGATGACCTTAATTTGAGACAAAACACCTCCAAAAATGTATGGGCCACGTATTATCTATTTACTTATTTATTTCTGCTCAATGTGTTTTATTATTCTCGTCCTGTGCACCCTCCAAACGTTAAGCCAATGTGTCTTTTTTTTCTCCTCTCTCTCCTTCCAGTGCAGCTCCTTCCCTGCGATTTTTATTTTAAAATATTAGGCCGAGGTGGGGAGAATTATAAACGACTCCGCTCTTATCTGCTCCCTTCACGTATCCAGGATCACAGAAGCTGATTAAGAAAGAAGTCACAGCCAACGCTGGATTCATAATGATTTGGAATAATGAATCCTTATCTCCCCTCTGCAGATTATCAGCCTTTCAGCTCGCCATGTTTTGTTACATGGGATAATTTATTGCATCTAATACATCACAATGAATCTGATGGGGGAAAGTGATGGCCATGTTAGGAGAGAGGCTGCTGCTTTTTTTTTTTTATCCCGGGGCAATGAAATGCCTTTACGATTTTTAATTGGTAAAATATAAGGGAGGGAGAGGAGGGGAGGGGGGAGGGGGGGGATCTGATAAAAAAAAAAAAAAAATAGAAGCACAGAGGTATAATCTTGCCTGCTAGTGTTCCAGCAGCACTCTGCACTATAATTAGTGTGTCAATTTCAACCTGAAATTAACAGCATCGACCTGCCATCTCTGCGCGCGCCGCGCCGGAGTCAGCGAGATCCTAATTTCGCATGATTTATTTTTCACCAAGAAGAGATAATTAATCATAAACAGTGAAAAACAGTGCAGCAAAGTGGAGATAACAAAATATTTGCATCTAAAAAGATTCGATGGAGCTAATTCGCTTTCACTCCTCCTCCTCTTCCTCCATCCACCCAGAGCCCACCTGATGTAGCCACTGCTGCTTTTTTTTTTAATTTTCTATGATTAATCTTTGGGTGGCGATGTATCATTAATCACTATATAAGGTGGCGGGTGGTGGTGGTGGTGGGTGGAGACATGTGACCCTCCTCCTCCCGCGTAAACAGCAGCTACAGTGTGGGCAACTGTAATTGTTGTGGTGGTGTCACCATGTTGGGACGTGTGCCATCTTTCTCTCTGCTACAACCACCAGGCTGCTGTGTGTGTGTGTGTGTGTGTGTGTGTGTGTGTGTGTGTGTGTGTGTGTGTGTGTGTGTATTATTAATGCTAGTAATAATAATTTATATATAAGTTATCATTATTATTATTTTTATTGGATAATGAGTCTTTGTTTGGAAGTCGTCACTGGCACGGTGCCCGCGCAGCTCTGAATTTTTTGGATGACGCTTGTGTTTAAACTTGGGCATGCTCACCGTGCCAGGATACATTTGCATTTTATTTGCAGCTGTAATTAGCTGATCAGCATCTCTCTCTCTCTCTCTCTCTCTCTCTGCCCATCTTTATTCTCATTATGATTTTGTGTTCTCGCCGCCTCTTTCACACAGACACACGCACACACACACAATCCCTCATTTCCCAATGTCCTGGCAAGCGCCACCAGATGTTTATCGGGTTTTATACCCAGGGACACTGCCATGTCAAATAAACCGGGGATGGACACTTACAGGCGGCTGGGTATCCAGGCGAGCCCTCCCCTCCTCTCTCCTCTCCTCCTCACCTCCTCCGCCTCCTCCTCTTTTTCCTGGCTGAGCAGAATAATCCTGGACTGGGTGGCCACTGGGAGTCCAGTGTGGGTTTCATATGAAAGGAAAAACAACCAGATCACGTTGGTTGTTGCTTAAAAGAGGAGGAGGAGGGGGGGTGGGGGGGGGGGGGTCTCCAAAATAGCCTGGTTTTAATTCACCTCCTTTTGTGCGCGCAGAGACAGCGCGTATAGGAGGCTGATGCTGCGGCCCTGATACTGTAGATAGAGATGTGGAGATGAGCTCAATGAGATGCGAGAGTCTGGGGAGTTGAGGAGGTGGTGGAGGTGGAGGTGGAGGTGGTGGTGGTGGTGGTGGAGGGGGCAAACATCCAGTCAGGAGTCCTCCCAGGAGAGACGCGCACAATGCAACCTGCCTGTTATCTGCAGGGGAATGCACTCTCCTCTTTAATGAGCAGTCGTTTATTAAAAACACTCTTTTAACCTCATAATTGAAAAAGAAACACACACACACACACACACACTGCAGCCCCACATATACAGTAGCTATCTCAATGTAGATCACCTGTGTTGCAACAATCACAACAGCGCGTCAGAGGCTTTTGCGCACAGTCCCCAGCTGGCCATGATATACAAATATTTATCCTCTGATAAGGAACCGCCACGATGGCAGATAACCTCCTCTTCCACCGCGTCAGGACTCTTTGTCTGCGCAGTCTCAGCAAATTACCAAACATTTCCCCCTTCCCCTCCTGTTTCACTCTCCAAACTTCTCTGTTGCTTTTAATTTGGTTATTAGGAGCCTCCCTAAGCCGCTTTAGTCAATGACTGTTTGTGGGAAAAGAAAGGAAGCAGAGGAGGAGAGATGGAGATGGAGGGGGAGGAGGGTTTCCAAAAAAAAAAAGAATGAATGAAAGACTGGTTTGATTTCCCCCCTTCTCGCAATCCACGGAACAAATAGCTAACATTTAACGTTTACACCCTGCCTGGCGACTCACTGGCGCGGCGGGGCCGAGCCGAGCCGGGCTAAAGTGTCCCGAAAGCCTTTGGAGGGGGTGTAAGTCCCCGGCTATCGGGTTCTCCAGATCCCCTTTAAATGACTGTCAAAGAGGCAAATATCAAATTGCACGTGGGGGGGGTCTCAGTCTCCTCCCCCGCCCTCCGCCGCTCTCCCTGCCAGCCTGGCACCAGTAGTGCGTTACTGTAATGTGATTACTTCTGCAGGAAGAGAGGGATTTCCCAGACACAGACACAGAAACAGACATCAGGCAAATATTAGTCTGTGTTTGAAAAGAAATATTTTCTCTTCTAAGATGATAGTTTTCATATCTGATAATTTATCAGGTAAAAGCAAGGCCGTAGGTTTGATTTCAACACTGTGGGGGCCACAGATGAAGGTTAAGGGGGGTGCTCCAACAGAAACCTTAATTTCCTGTGTTCTGCTTAATTGTTATGCACCAATTTGTGCATCTTCTTCATCGATTTATGGTGTAAATGTCTTTAATTTTGCCAAAACGGCTCATTCTAATTATTAAAAGGGGCCTTTTTTACTTGCATCCCCTCCGAAATCTACACCTACAAGCCAAACTGATACATGTGGAGATTAATTTAGACATTAATAATATAATTAAACGTCACAATAAATGCTTTAAGACAAAATGAAGTGCAAATTCTTAGTTTTTATGGATCTTTTTGTGTCATTTTCTGTCTCTTTGAGGTCGTTCTGTGTCTTGTTTGGTCATTTTTGAGTCTCTTCCTGCTCAGTACGTGTTCGTTTGTGTGACGTTTTGCTGGTAAAAGGTAGGTGGAGATTTTGCAGCACTAGCCAATTAACTAAACTTAGAGCTAAACCTTTGGGTTACGCACCAATTTGTGCTTTAATTTTGCCAAAATGGAACGCTTTAAATATTAAATATTATATTTTTTTACTTGCTGTTTATCCAAAATCTACACTTACAAGCAAAAAATGATACATGCAGAGATTTTGCAGCACTATTAACTAAACGTACAGCCCTGTTTTAGACATTAATAAAATGATTAAGCACCAGAATAAATGCTATAAGAAGAAAACAGGTGCAAATTATTAGTTATTATGGATTTTTTTGTGTGTCTTTGTAGTCGTCTTGTGTCTCTTTGAGGTCTTTGTGGTTCATTTGCATCTTTTTGTGATCATTTTTTGAGTCTCTTCCTGGTCTGTACGTGTTAATTTGTGTTACATTTTGCTGGTGAAAGCTGGGGGAGATTTTGCAGCACTATTAACTATAAACTTACAGCTAAACTCACAGGTTATGCACCAATTTGTGTGTCTTCTGCATCAATTTATGGTGTAAATGTCTTTGATTTTGCGACGTTTTCCACACGTCTCCTTCAAACTCTACACCTACTGTATGTGCAAAACTGATACATGTGGAGATTCTGCAGCACTATTAACTAAACTTACAGCCCAGTTTTAGACATTAATAATATAAATAAGCATCGAAATAAACACGATATGAAGGAATGAAGTGAAAACTATAAATTGTTGTGGATCTTTTTAGTGTTTGTAGTCATTGTGTGTCTCTTTAAGATCATTTTTTGTCTCTTTGTGGTTGTGTTATCCCTTTTTGTAATTATTTTGTGTCTCTTGTGGTTCATTTGCATCTTTTTGTGGGAGTCTCTTTCTGGTCAGTGCATGTTCAAGTAAGTAACTAAACTTACAACCAAGTGTTAGACATTAATAATATAATTAAGTGTTAAAATAAATGCTATAAGAAGAAATAAAATGCAAATTATTACTAGGTATTATTAGCTGTTATGGATCTTTTTATACGTCTTTGTAGTCATTTTGTGTCTTAAAGGTACTTATGTGTCTTGTTTGTGTCTCTCTGTGCTTCATATGCATCTTTTTGGGATCACTTTTGAGTCTCTTCCAGGTCGGTACGGGTTCATATGTGTGACATTTTGTAGGTGAAAGTCCAGGCAAGGCCCAGACACTTGATTTAACAGTTTTAGACATTGATAGTATAATTTAGCATTAGAATAAAAGCTATAAGAAGAAATAAAGTGCAGATTATTACATTAAAATTAACTGAACATTACACCAGAAACACCACTATAAGGAATGATGTATTTGGGTTTTATT
The DNA here is from genome assembly GCF_011397635.1 of Epinephelus fuscoguttatus. Classification (NCBI taxonomy): domain Eukaryota; kingdom Metazoa; phylum Chordata; class Actinopteri; order Perciformes; family Serranidae; genus Epinephelus; species Epinephelus fuscoguttatus. The sequence continues at coordinate 6,068,583 of NC_064773.1, forward strand.
GAAGTGTGGAGACTTCCTGTGAGGAGTAGCCAAATATGAGCTATCGGTGAATTCAGTGACAAACCAGTAGGAGCCAAACTGGTGGTCAGGAACCCCCACTATAGGTCACATGATGAATCTGAGACCTCGTGGCTTCTGCTTGTGAATGACTGGATTATCTGACACGTTCAGATGTCTTAAAAACAATCTGAGAAGGAGCAAATCTCCACAGTATTCCCATCCCTGCTAGCCACCCAATGTATTGATTAAAAATATAGATAACACAAAAATGCTGTGCGACAGCCGGCACAATGCACCGCTGTCTGAAGTAATCATTAGCAAATAGCCATTATCATTATTATTACTACAGGTTCTAGTAGGTGTGCATGGGCAGATTAGGAGGCAATGGGCCCCCGGGCACAGATATGCAAAAGGCCCCACCACCTCTCCGTTATTTTGTGTCTCTTTGTGGTTGTCATGGATCTTTTTGTGATCATTTTTGAGTCTCTTCCTGGTCGGTATGTGTTAAATTGTGTGACATTTTGTAGGTGAAAGCCAGATGGGCCCAGTAACACATCCATGATGGTGTACTGCAATTCTGTGTGTGGTTTGTCCAAGTGGTGTTGCCGTACCCCAGCAGAAACCATTGCTTGACTGATGTGTGTTGGTGCAATCATGCTCAAACTGTCTCTGTTTCATTACTTTCATTATGCAGGGGTGTCTCATTGGGGGGAGGGGGGTATCCCAGGGCCTCAGTGAGAGAGGGGCCCATAAAAAGCCTGGAATGAAAACTTTGGCTTTGTTTGCAATTTTAAATTTGTAATCAGAGCCGTAACAAAATTAAAATAATCTGAATAAATCACTTGAAATACGGAACTTTGTATAAACAAAATAATGGAAGCTCCCTGAGGCTGCTCTCACCCCTCAAAGGTGCAAAATGGTTTAGTCCAGCCCTGTACTCAGACTGCTTATGTCGTGTCTTTTACCTAGAATGAGAAATCAGGGGTCCAGAAAAGAAAAGAAAGGAAAGAAACGTAGAAAGGTATGTAAGAGAGAAATAGATCAAGATAGGAGGGGCAGGGGGCCCACAGAGACTGCTGATGCACAGGGCCCAGAATTTGGTGCTACAGCCCTGTTTAGATGTAATAAACAGTCAAAGACTAGAATGTAATTTGAGTGTTAAAGTTTTTGTGTAATTTATGTCGACAATACTGGCTTTAATTTATTGTATTTTTGCATATTAAACTGTAAAGCTGTACTTGCTTATGATAAATAATGTGTGTGGAAGACACCACAGAATATACTGTACATTAGTCTTTTACTGTAAGACATTTTTTCTTTAATAAGGGACTGTTCTTTATTTGTCAGAGCAGGGGGTGACTTAGCTTTTTTTTGTTTGTTTGTTTGTTTGTGTGTGGGTCGTTGCTTTTGTTTTTGTTTGTTTGTTTGACCCGAAGCTACAAATATTTTTTACTCCTTGTGTGACTTGAGGAAAATGCATGACCCTCCCTCCACCATAAATTCGGTGTTTGATTTTTTAAAAGTTCCCTTTTGATTTTTGATAAAATCAAACTTGAAACTGTTTATTTTAAAGAATTAAAGAATTTAAAATGAGTTGTAGAAAGTGATTTTGATTAAATACCACCATTTGAAGGTCGGATTAAGTTGTGTTTTTTTATGTCTGATGGAAGCTATAACACATAATGTGTTCAAGGACCGTCGGAAATCTGAATATCCAATGCTAATTTTTGTTTTTTCAGTTTCTGGCTGTGATAAATGGACATTTTAATGATTTTTAAAGGAAAAGAAACACGTTGTCTTTAAAAAATCTGCAGTAAAATAATACAAAACACGACCATTTAAAGTTCCCCTAACCTCCCTAGTACTTAAAAAATTATTTGACATGCCTCCCTTTTTGTGCACCACTCCCTGCCCCTTCACAAGTAACGAACAGTCCCTAATAGCTCCTGCGTTCAAAGGAAAACAGAATCCGTGTTTCCCCCTTTATGAGAGCAGAATCCAGTCCGGTGCTTTAACACTTACTGAACTTCATCATTCAGATTTATCTGCAGAGATAAATGCGGAGCCAAGCTTATAAAATCTGCACTAATTTGTAGCACACTCCCAACTTTCCCAAATTAGACTCAGCGCCGTGTTGGAAATAACACAGTGTATGGCCTTATCTGCAGAAGGCCTGCGCATTGTCATTAATCTTCACCAGGCTAATTAAATTAATCCATCGCCTCTTGGCATTGGAATATAACGACCACCACTAAATCCGCTGCAGGATAACGGATTTGTTTTTTAAACCAAAAGACTTGTGCGCTTTAATAGCTTACAAACAGCAGCCGGCCCGGGTTCATTATCAGTGTGCATTAGTTTTATTTTCTATTTTCTAACGGAGGGTCTGAATCAAACGCACCTTTTAGCTTCCACTGTGCAGTTCTTATTTTTTGTAAACGGAAGGAGGTTGGAGAGTTGTGCTTTTGATTGACAGTCCGTCCGCGGGATCATGTTTAATCCCTGCCTCTCTCGAGCCTGTTCAGAACTCATTTCTCCACCGCGAGATGGGGGACTCAGATGGTTGCCGGGGCAACGGCGATAGTGCTAAGCCATTTCCATTTTCTGCGAATGAGGGAGGTGGTGGTGGAGGGTGGAGGGTGGAGAGGGGGGGGGGACATTTGCAACAGAGGTCGTCACAAAGTCATTCACAAACACAGCGGAGGGGCTCATTACTCTGAAGGAGCAGGATTACTCGTTACTTTACTCCAGAGTAATGTGTATTTATTTCATGAGTCACCACAGAGCAGGGGCCTCAGTCCTCACACTGTGGAGGAAGCGCTCAGACACAGGGCCGTGATCACATATTTAACACTGAGGGGGGCCCTTCTCAATCTGCACCTCCTCTCCAGAGCCCCCTGACGTATTTAGAAACTTAACTTTTAGGGCATTTTGGGAGAAAAAAAAAAGAATATCAGGAGTTTGTCAAAGTTTTGATGACAGTGCCGTTTTAGGGAGCCAGCATGTGGCCAAAGGCCGCACAAGAAAACTGCACACACTGTCACTTTTCTCTGACTTTTTATGACACATGATACTATAAATTTTGTATGACTTTTTTTTTTAACTTTATTTAACTTTTTTTATGACCTACACACACGTAACAAAAACAACGACATCAACAGTGACATCCACAAACATGCAAGACAAAGTGTGCAAACAGCACTCTCATCAGGTGACGGGAGCACCCCCTCAAAATCTGATTTAGGCAGCCCTTCCAGAAAAATGCATTTTTTTGTGATTGTTGCGGGCAAAAATCCTTGATTATGCAGCACGTTTTCTTTAAAAAATGCAATGATATATGCAGGATATTTATGCAATTTTATGCGATGAAATTGTGGGAACTTGTAAAAATTGCGGGAACTTGCAAAAACTGTGGTTTGATGAAAAAGAGAAAAAAAAGTGATTCCCCCAACAGCCTGTTCTCACTAGGCTACTACCTTAATGTAAAGAGTCATTTCTAATTACTTGCTATGATGAGCAAGCATACTACATCACACAAAGTGCAGGGAATATTTAAGTTCTCATCTTGTTTTATTTCAGACCTTAATAAACACATGGCTCAAACTTACAAAACATTGCTGAGCCAAACAAGTTCTGTAGCTTTACAAAAGGAATACGCTACAACTTCTGTAAAAATGAATAAATAAAATATAAAAAAATAAAATGTGTGCTTCCTGTTTTACAGAGGTAGCTATACAAAACAGACATCTTCTGTTAAAATAAGCGCAAAGTGCAGTCTCTTACTGTAACGTAAATTTGCATAGGCTACTACTAATATACTTACAACTGTAGGGTTTTTGAAACTAGTATGATTTAACCCACCGCTAGTCTCGCTCACCAGAACTTTCTCAAGAAAAGAAAGGTCTGGCTGGGCCGACTCTCACTTTAAGATTGGAGAAAAAAACGATCCAGCTGCTTGTATTTCTTTCAACCAATCACAATCGTTCTGGGCGTTGCCACAGCAACAGTGCGCTTACAAAAATATTGCCGGGGGAAACAGGTTTTGGTGTAACACACCCACAAAAATATCGCCTACAGGATGTGAACCATGGCAGAAAAATGGCTACATCCCCGCAAGATCAAACACCGCAAAAGTTAGTAAAGGATATGTTGAAAACTGCAACCGGAGGTGGTAGGGCGGGACTTCAGCGGGTGACTCGTTCCGCCCAATGAGAGGCTGATCTATGCAGCGAACTTCCGCCCACTCGGACTAACCCACTGGTAACAAAAAAGTGCAATCTTACAACTGTAAAGTTGCATCAACTCCTGAATGAAACTACAACAGTCCACTGTGAAAATGAAAACTATAACTGCGTAGCCTCTAACACTGGCCAATCATTCGCCATCCTCATCCTCCATCCCCTCTCCCTCGCATTCCATCTCCTCCCCCACGTGGTTCACAGCTTTTCGATGACGTTCACGTCACGTAATTACGTCACTTCATAACGTTCCCACGGCAGCAGTGGGAAAATGGTTGCTCTCATGTGAAGTAAACGCAACATATTTCAACTTTCAAGATATATGTGACTTTTTTGCAACGAAAATGCCCCGCATATTTCACACATTTTGCATGGAAATCCGCGATTTATGCAGCGAAAGTGTTGCGTCTTTGAAAAAATGCGTCCCCCGCATAAATATGCAGACTTTAGCTGATTATGTGTTGAATTATGTGATCAATCGCGTTTTCCGGGAGGGACTGTTTAGGCCTTCAAATAAATACACACGCATTCGTCTTTTGACAGATTTAAAAGAAAAAAATAGGCTTTGAAAACATGGTATGGCAACATAAAGTACATATCACTCATATTACAGTCCAGTTTTCCACTTTTTAATACATGTGAAAGTCATGAAATAGAGACAGTGTTGAGCAACAGCTTCTGCTGGGGTACGGCAACACCACTTGGACAAACCACACACAGAACTGCAGTATATCAGTGGTTCCCAACTGGTCCAGCCATGGGGTCCAGATTTCACCTTAGTTATTAGTTCAAAGTCCACACAGTTTAATAAATTCAGTGTCATAACTGCATTTGGCCATGTCATCAAGCCAGTTTGCTGTCCCTGCCAAGTAGCTGTCCATTAGTAAATTATACTACAGCAGGAAACGGCACTTCAAAATAAAAGAGCTGTGCCAGAATTTCACTGTACTTCAAAATAAAGTGTGTTTTCAAAACCAGTAATAATGATTATGGCAGTTTGTAAAGTTTATTATTTTGGACGGTGGTGCACAGTTGCCTGTCATAGCAATTATTTTTTCAGTATATTTTTTCATTAACATATTAGGGGGCGACATTTTGAGCATATTTAATATTTGTGGGGTTGCAACCCCCAATATAGATAATACAGTTATGGCCCAGCTCAGACCCTTTTTACAGTTAAAGCATTAATACCACAGTGATAAAATACCTCATTACAAGCAAAAGTCCTGCATTTAAAATGCTATCTTTAAGTATAATCTAGAAGTATTCAGGAGCAGAAAGAAAGTCACCCCTATGATCGATGCATTATACAGCTGATTTTGTTTTATCTTTATTGGTTCAACATGTTTTTATGTAAAATCTTAATCTGCAAAGTAACGTCTGACTAATGCTCTCATATAAACATAATAACCAAGATATTTTCCTAGTAAATAAAGTGCAGAGGGAGTTTAAAGTAGCAGAAAATGGAAATACCCAAATAAAGTTATAAGTACCTCAGTTTTGTCCTTGTAAATACTTGAATAAATGTATTTTATTTTACTCTTTTGTTGACCATTAATCAGTTTAATCTGACCATGACAACCATCTCTTCTGATGGACTGAGCTGAATAAAACTGAAGTGCACTTTTCTCAGCATCATTTTACAGCCAGATAAACTTATTTTAACTTGTCTTAATTAACATACTATAAAGTGAATGTGGATTTAGGTGGATGTGTTGGTTTACTTCAGCCTCCACATGAAAGCTAAGGTACAGAAAAACTGATTACTTGTTACTTTACTCAGAAACTGTGTATAGGTGCAAAGCTGCAAAGTGTCTGCATCCAACACTATTTTACTATTTTAATATTAACTGTCAAAATATTGTGGGTAAGTTTGATGTTTAGTGTAAACTTAGCCTCCCTTGTTCTTTTCTTGTAGCCTCTAAAAAGTCTCTTACATTTTGTTTTGTACTGATTGAAAGAACATCTGATTGTGCCGCATCAAGCAGCAGCCTGCCAATCGGTCAGTCACTAGTCAGCCAAACATCGTCCAGCCCCACTGAACTTTATTTTGTATTCTAGTGGAGACTTAAAAGTTTTCAGAGTTACCAGATACGTCTAATTGAACATGTTGAAGTGTATAACGTGATGCAGTAGACAGCCAAACTACAACTCCCAGGAGGTGGGGCTTCTACCAACAGGTGTGTTGCATACAGCCAGTGATTATGGTGTGTTCGTTTCGGAAATTCCCACTTCCCAGTCGGAAGTTTAAACTCGAACGCACCCTGAGATCGGATTTCCAACTCGGAAACTCAGAGCAACCGCATCAACCCCGACTTACGAATTCAAGATGGCTGCCAGTCACATACATAGTGAGTAAACACTCTGCTAAAGTACTGTTTATAGCAATTTTATTTTTTGCTTACATTAGGTCACCCATAGTACTGTTCAATTTGTATCCGTGGGCATGTTGCTATGCTGCCTGTATGTGCAAAATACCACACAGAGCGTTGTTATCAACTGATAATGCTAACAGTGGCTACGGCTAGCCCAACGGTAGAACGGTAATGTCCATGTTTTTTTTTCCGACTTGTCCACCGTTGTCAACTCAACTCAGCCATTGTTGCCTCATGTTCACTCTGATGAAGATCAAACAGGCTGAAAGCTCGGCATTAAAGTGAAACATCGCAGAGACGTGAGTGTGCAGAAATCTTTTTCTGTTTGGACTTATTGATGTTTCCAGCACCTTGCTACAACCAAGCTGGGTGGAGAGGTGGTTGTTGTGCACAGTCTTAAGAGCTAGCATTTAAGATCCTCCCAGGATAGTGGCAGCAGAAGTGGTTGTTTTTTGAGACATGGTTGTTTTTCCTGCTGAGATTGTGCCCCAAAACTGGGTATTTAAAGCCAAAGCATGATTTTTTCCAAATCATAACCAAGTGGTTTTTGTGCCTAAACATAACCACAGAGTTGTTGAAACTAGGCATGCACAATATATATCGGGCTGATAAATTATCAGCTGATAATGAGACATTTTAATAATTATGCATTATTCCGATAATTAGAATTATAGTCGATAAATAGCGCCGATAACAGGAAGCTAGGCTGTTGTCATTGACTTCACAAAGGCAGCATCTACACACCTGACACAATGGGTGGCGGCACACGTACTTTTAAACTTGGTTTGTGCTGTCTAGAGGGTAAAACATGTCGCGGTGTGGACGTCTTTCACAGTTCCAGAAGAAGACAATAGGATCGCCCTGAGGGTCTGATCTCTGACCGCCAACACCGGTTGGACACAGCGCTGAGGGACCGTCTCCAGAGTGTTAGCACAAGCTAATTAGCAGCAGCGGCTAACATCCAACACCGAGCTTTTAAAAGGCTGTTGATAACCGTTAGCCATGTGACGCTACAGTTAGCCATTATTTGTATTGTTACCTCTCTGGCTGTGTGTTTGTCTGAGTTGAGTGTTAATGTGTGAGGTAAATCAACAGCGTATTGCTATTCTAATTATTGAAATTATCGGTTATCGTATTGGTTGAAAAAATCCATATCGGTTTCAGCGTATGTGCTTCATAATAACGTGTAAACGTATTCTCACGTATTCTTGGTTTGCAGAAATGTACAGTGCCAACATTCTGTCTGGCGACTAGGTTGGAAATGAAGTGGGGGAAAGCAGATGTTAAGGGGTTAAGCACGGCAAAACTGACATATTACATTTTTCCTTGCACCTTATTTCCTCCCTGTCTCTTCAGAGGGACCGGCGCACAGCTCCATCAGCACCCAGCGACGACGTCCACGAGAAGGTGAAGATGAACCGGCCTTTCTGATCAAAGCACCCGTCTATAAAGCTCAAGGCTTCCTGAGCGGGTATGTTGCCTTTATTCTGGGAACACACACACACAGACACACACCCGTACAGTGAGAAATGTCTTTCAATCAGGCTGCACAAACCTGCCATCTTTCTTTCTGGCATTTTAAATCAACTTCACCTGCATCTGGAATCCTGCTCCGTCTCCCCGGGGTGCCGCTTACATACAACCAGGTTGCCAGTGTCAGCGTGCCGGCAGGGTGTTAATGCACTGCTTGTTAGTTTTAATTAAGTAGCCTATAGCCTAGTGATCAGCGAGATCAAGGGCAGTTATTTAAATAAGAAGCGCACCAGGCCTCCAGTAAACTGCAGGCGAGAGTTGTTGGCTCCAGCTCGGCTCCTTTTCTCCATCACCTGGCCTCATTAATTCAAAACATCTTTGCCTCTCGGTTGACATGACACCACACCTGTCAGAACATAGCCCACTCCTCAGTCAGTCCTGGCATCAGTGGTCTCGTAATTTTATTTTCACAACCGACCAACTTTCTTTCTCAGCGGAGAGCCACGGGCGTCTGCAGAGTTTATTTGGTCTGTGTCTACACGATAAAGAGGAAAGTTAGGTGAAGGACAACAATCTGGTGGAGGAGACTGATCAGGAGGAGTCATGATAATAAGGCTAATAAGGTATCTCTCTCCTGCACATTGTTGAAGAGTTTGCATGTCGCCTATGAGGCTGCTTAAATTAAGCCACATCCAGCAGGTTTTTTTTCTCCCCCTTTTTTTTTTAATATTGAATATGCAAACATATTTGACAACGAATAGTGTAATTGCAGATGATGCTTTAGGCCTGTCTTTAAAGGGAAAAAGCTTTCAGAATATTCAAACTGCCCTCCTTTCACATCACATCCCCAACAGCTTTTGAAAAGCTGATGTTTAAAAGGGAATTGATAAAGGAGGGAGAAGATCCACGGGCGGAGGAGATAGAAGAGTTGCTTTCAGGCTAAATACTGTCTGACGCAGTCAACACATCTGATGAAAGGTCGGGATATTGTTTCAAGAGTAAGCAGAATGGAAGTGTGAGTTACAGATTGTTGAAGGAAAATGGGTCTATTATGCAGTTTGAACTTCTGAAGAACATTTATTACTTTTATCAAAGCAGCCAGATTTGGACCGACTGTTCTCTATATGACCTCATAAAATTGCTAAAAAGTTATAAAATCCAGCCGTGTCGAATTATTAATTTATGTTTTTATTAGTTTGTAGTGATGATATGTTGAAATACATGCTAATAGCACACATGCCCCTCCCAGAGAATGGCACTTTTATGCTTCTGCGCTGGTGATAGCCGTGGCCGGAGGCATTATGTTTTTGGGTTGTCCATACATACGTACGTACATACATTCGTCTACATACATCTACCCGTCCTTCCAGTTCTCGTGAACGTGATATCTCAAGAAGGCCTCAAGGGAATTTCTTCAAATTTGGCACAAACGTCCACTTAGACCCAACAATGGACTGGTTTGAATTTGGTGGACAAAGGTCAAGATCACTGTGACCTCAAAAAGCAGACCTCGTCACATATCAACGTTCGGCCATGGACTTTCCACGTCCACATACGTCGCTTTGGCTTTATAATCTTATGGAACCCGAACACCACTTTCTCAGGTGATAGTCAGTGTCTGGTGGACCCACCCACACCCCTTCTTGTATTTTGTGTTGATATTGAGTGTGTGCTGATATTTTATGCTGTAAAGCACTTTGTTATTTATATTGAAAAGTGCTATACAAATAAAGTTATTATTATTATTTTTGCCCGCCCCACTTGGACTTTCACCGCCTTAACTTTTGTCCCAGTCCCGCCACGTTTCCCCCAGTGCCGCCGGGCACCATTAAACTGTAACAGCAGCCAGCCATGTATCATGCCAACCTTAAAGGATGCCTTTTTTTGTTGACTGCAAGTCATTGCCCAAGTACAAGATTTGACAACTTGAAATACTGCCATATTTCCGACTGACGCCAACTGGATGCTGTTAAACAATAATGGCGAATGGCTGTGTATCATGCCGATGTGAAAGGACAGCTTTTTGCGTCTGTGTCTGACACCACAAGTCACTGATCAAGTGCCAGATTGCAACGACTTCGGAGTGAGACCCAGTTGTTTTTGGCCATAACTCAGGAATTTATTTGCTAATTTTGACAAAATTTCACAGAAATGTCTGAAAGGGTATGAAGTGATGTCATTTTATATCCAAAAGGTCAAAGGTCAGCTTCACTGTGACATTATGATTTCCTAAAAATACACTTTTCTGGCCATTATTCAATGTCATAACTACCACTAACTAAGACGTTTGGATACTGAATTAGTGACTCTAATCCTGGTGTCCACCTTGAAACTGTGCTGATTTTATAGATCATCTTTGCTGCCATGTTGAAGGTGTGTGTGAAACATCTATGTTTTAGAATTTGTAGTTTCTTTGCAGCAGCATTAAAGCAGCTACATATCAGTCTGGACATACAGGATATGAAGTGTAGTGGAGGCAGACAACGGCATTGCAGTAGTTCCACAGTTTTATGGAATTTTTCCAATTATTCAGATATCAAGTTAAAATGTACACTGAGGTTTAAAAGATTAATTTAATTACAAACATTATGTTTTTATGTTGTCTAAAAGAATGATCGCACACACATTGGGTTTTAAGTTATTACTTTAATAAACTTATTTGAAAAAGCAGGTGCTGTAAGAGTAGCTGTTTGTGTTTTAGGTCCTTACAACTTTTATTTTTCTGAACATTGAATTCACATTTAATAACAGCTGCTGCAGTGATGGCACACTGGACTGGACGTCCAGCCAAATGACCCCCCAACAGTGATGTCAGAGCAGGTGCTTCCCATCAGCTGTTTAGGTAAGACGCCAACTAGTTTTTAGTGTTGAATTACCCTTTAGTTTTGTCTGAAAATTAAAGGATAATTCAATACTAAAAAAGTCTATTAAGTCTATTAAAAGAGTCTATTTAAAAAAAAAACAAAACTTAAATCCAGGCCCACCTTTTAGCTTCTGTCACAGCTTTCACGAAGATAACTTTGACATGTGGCCTTTAAGACTGTGAGATGCATTTGAAAGCTCTGGAAAATGTATTCATTCATTCATTCAAACCTTTATTTAAGACTTGGGGGGAGTCCCTCATTTTCAGTGATGCCGAGCATGAACAAAGACATTTAGAACAATCCATAAGCAAACAAAGAACCATCATGCATATCACTTAAAGCAGATATGAAATCATACAAAACAACAAACACCAATAGAAATAAATGAGCTCTGAAAATAGAAACACAAGGTGATAGACATGCTAAGGTGTAGATGTATAGTTAAAGGCATTTACACTCAATTAAAACAAGATCAGACATAAGGCACCTAAACAGGGTGTTAGAGAGTCTAAGGCTAAGGTCTTTTGCAGATTATTCCATTTATCAGGATAATGACATTCTTCCTAGTTCAGTTCTGATTAAAGGAGTTATGAGTGATGAAATGTAGGGTGGAAGCATCAAAGCTTTATGTGACCTTGAGTTGAACACTTATTGATTCCAAGGTCAAGAATGAACTTTCATGCCCAACACTGTTTCAAATGTTTTCCATTGTATTACCCTATTTTGTTTGTATCATGCGGAAGGACTGGAGTGCAGCTCTGGCCACATATTTCTTCATGATTAAACAAAACAACAGGGGTATTTTGCATAACTGCAAAATACAGAATAAATAGTCATTTTACAATGTTACAATTAAGACTTCCGTATCTAGAGATTAAATAGCATTTAAAGCAAATATTCTGAATACTTTACCTCTTTTTGTTTTTTTCTTGCAGTCCTGTTTTGTCCAGCAAACCCCTCAGAGGATTATTCATGATCAAAGATACGGGCTAAACAAAAAGACTGAAACCTATCTGGAGCCAAATGAAACACATTGAGACATTGTACATAGCAGGCAGGAGCCGCTGAGATTACAGATATCCTGATAAATAACACCAGCAACACTTATTATAATGCCAGTTTCAATTCTCAGATATTTCCCTACAAACCCTGCGACTCTGCTCAGACATAAAAATCAGGAGGAATAAGTCAAGATAGACAGACTCTTCTAACGTTTTGTCCCAGTAGATGTACTTAGACTGCTGCTCATTAGATGCTATAATCTTATCTGCTTCTCTTCCTTCAAAAACATATCCATCACAAACTGTTATCCATGAAAACAGATTATGTTATTGTTAGATCTCCCTGACCTCAAAGGATTTCTTCCAACCAAAACAACAGGTGGAAGATGAAAAGTGTGAGGTTTGACGACAGAGAAAGTGCTGTTGTTTTTGTGACTGAAGTGCACAATGAGGACTTTATTGAAGTGTTACCTTTTAACCTCGTCGGCGAGGAACTGTGGCGTTCATGTGGTAACTTGGTGGAGTCTTTCTCTGGACGGGGTGCAGAGTTAAGTTATTACAACCTGAGCACTCATTTAGACTGTTATTACTCATTGAATTGAGGTTAGAATGCAGTTATCAGCTATTAAAATTAAAAGGCCGCAACTTTAAGTTTCTTTACATTTCAACAACACTATGGTTAACATGTGGTTAGGCACAAAATCCAGGTGGTTATGATTAGAAAACAATTATGTTTTGGCTTACAGTCACGTATAGTGCTTTAAACACTGCTGTAAACACCGTGATGAGTCGCTAAAAAGCACTCACATGTGGGGGCAGAAACACCACTGGGCACACTTTGTTCTGTCATTACGAAAACACCCACTTTTGGCCACACAAACGCCTCTGAAAACACAGTGATGAGTCGCTAAAAAACACACACGTCTGGGGGCAAAAGTGATGCTGGAAATGCCTTGATGTTTCCCTAATGAACCAGCGGTGTTGTTGATTTCGATCAGTGGTCTACAGCCTGGCAGCTGTCTGCCACTATCGGGTTGCTAAAAAACACTGAAATATGGAGGCAGAAACACAACTGAAAATGTAGTGTTGAGTTGCTAAAAATCAACCTGTTTGGGGGCACAAATGCCACTGAAAATGTAGTGACAACTTGCTAAAAAAACAGCCATGTTTGGGGGCAGAAATGCAACTGGAAGCGCAGTGACGACTCATTAAATACACCCACATTTGAGGGCACAAATACTACTGAAAATGCAGTCTTGAGTTGCTAAAAATCACCTCATTTCGGGACACAAATACCACTGGAAATGCAATGATGACTCGCTAAAAACGCACCTATGTGTAAGGGCAGATATGCACCTGCAAACACAATGACAACTCATGAAAAACACACCCATGTTTAGGGCCACTAACTTCACTAAAAAACACTGTGACAACTAACTAAAAAAAACACCCTTGATTGGGGGCAGAAACACCACTGAAAATGCAGTGTTGAATTGCTAAAAATCAACCTGTTTGGGGATACAAATACTGCTGGAAATGCAGCGAGGCATCACTAGAATACACAAGTTTGGGGGCACAAACGTCACTGAAAACAGCAACATTTCTCTTCAAAACTGCCTATGTTTGGGGGCAGAAATGCAGCTGGAAGTGCAGTGATGACTTGCTTAAAACACCCATTTTTGGGGACACAAATGTCACTGAAATTGCAGCGAAAACCTGCTAAAAAATGTCCACATTCGGGGGCAGGAGTGCCACTGGAAACAGAAACAACTTGCTTAAAACACGCCCATGTTTGGGAGCACAAACATCATGAATACACAGCGAGAACTTGCTGAAAAACATCCATATGTTGGGGCAAAAGCAATGCTGGAAATGCCTCTATGTCTCGCTAATGAACCACTGGTCTTGTCTATAGCTTGGCAGCAATCTGCAACCTCCTGGTTGTTAAAAAACATCCGTGTTTGGGGGCAGAAGTGTCACTGAAAAGCAGCGACGACTCACCACAAAAATGCCCACGTATGAGGGCAGAAATACCACTGAAAATGCACTGAGGACTTGCTAAAACATACCCATGTGTGGGGGCACAAACGTCACTGAAAGAATGACAACTTGCTAAACAAGATGCCCACGTTTGGGGGCAGAAATACCACTGGAAACTTAGCAATGGGTTGCTAAAAGTCACCCAAACATGGAAACGCAGCGTGAACTCGCTGAAAAACACCCGCGTCTTGGGCAGAAGCGCAATTGGAAATGCCTTCATGTCTCGCTAATGAACCACCAGTGTTGGTCTCAATCAGTGGCCTACAGCTTGGCAGCCATCTCGCCCAGGTGTTACACCATCCACCATGCCCTCCATTTCCCAATGACATAGTGAGCTAATATGTCTCAGCATAACAACAAACAAACATATAATGGCTGATAATGACATGCTGAATATGTTAGTCAGTATAGCAGGAGCTCTAACCTGAGAACCTCTGCTAACGCCTATTTAATGGTGATAACGTTCAAACAGAATGACCTGAATGGCCTTTTAAAACAGTTTGATGATGAAAAAGAGGCAAGGTAGGGAAGATAAGTGTAAACTGTGTGTGAACTATTGCTATAATTGTATAGCTCCATATGTATTTAATATATACATCAGGATGCAGACGTACAGGGTTAACAGATTTGGCCCAGGTCCTCGCAACATGAGAGAAAACTACTCTGCAACAATCAACTCATGTGGAAAACATTCCTTATCAATTCTCCAACATACAGCGGCAAACTGCTACCGTCTGTCTGCTCAGGCCAGCGTCAATTTCGAAGGAAACGGGAACAGATCGCAAAAATAAAAGGCCACAATTTTCCTTTGATTGGTCTTATCATAAAGCAGAAATCTCAGATTGCTCTGGCCCGTCATTAAGTGTACAGCCATGTATAAAAAGGTTATGAGAGCTATCAAGAGAAGGGTGACGTCGCTGCAGTTAGTGAATGAAAGATTGGACAATATCCAAACAGCCCCGGCAACAATAAGAGAACAGACTCTGCTGAGGAGATTGCAACAAATGCAGGTTTTTGTATTTGGAGATGTCAGCCTATCTGGTGAAAAGTAGAAGGAGATGGATGGAAAAGGAGACAGAGACTGAATAACTAGAAGCCCCACAGGCATCTGCCACTCATCTGCCACTCAACCGATGCAGATCCAGTTTGATTTTTAACTCCTTAATACTTGATTGTATTATCTGGGGCGTGATAAAAATAAGTCACAGTTTTCAGCCGAGAGCAACAAAATGTCAGTCAGAAGCCGCGGCGGAGATATGCTAAAAGGCTTTCTGTGCTTCTGGCGCAGACAAGCAAGATACAGAGCAGATTATGCTTTATTAGCTGTTCATGGAGACTTAATTGTGAGATCAAAGTTAACAGTGTTCCATCGGTGCGAGGCAGAGCAGATTTCATTAGGCTGAGAAATATCAGTGCAATAATAGTGTCATCTGCACACAGCAAGTTCAGAACTCAGAGTGTCTTAATAATGTTTTTGGACAGTTTGGAACAGGAAATTCAGCCACATGCAGCAATTGGGATGAAAAAATAGATTCAGAATGCTCCCAAATTTAGAAAAAATAAAGTTTGCAATATGGAAAGGATTACTAAATATATTATATTGTATGTTGTGCAACCAGGTGGAGGAAGTTTTAGATATAGTAATCAAGTAAAAGTAGCAATACTACAGTGTAAAAATACTCTGTCCTCTTGATTTACACATTGTTCCTGGAAGAGAACAGACTGTCTTTGACTCAGTTCAACTCACATCATACAAAAGAAACTTCAGTAACAAGGCTGAGGTTAAAGGGACCTATAATTATCTGTCATTTATATATGCAGTGTTTCCTTATTTTGTCATATATAATGTTACAATACCAGATGTAACATTATATTTAAATGTGGCCAAAGTGTCAAATAATCTGTATTAATTTCATTGATGAAAACTATGACGAAAAATTTTTGATCTCTTCGATTTTTTTTTCCATGACAAAAATGAGACAATGCCGCACTGAAAATAGATCTTGACAATAAAAACTAAGACAAAATCTATATTTCGAGACGAGACGAGACTAGACGAAAATGTTAGTAGTGGACTATCGGACTTTGAAAGCCGAGAACAGCTGTGCTTGCACTTGCATATGCATCATAAGCGACATGCTGGTAAACTCCAGAAAATAGTCTGTGCCAGAATGTTTGGCTAGCCAGCAAAGACACTCACACCGGAGCAGCGTCAGCTGTTGGTGCGAGGTGTGAGCTGTAATTCAGCAGTAAATAAGCAGCTGTGTGTGTCTGACTGTGGATGGTGGAGCTGCTGAATGGATTTGTGGAGTTTATTTGTTGCAGCAGTGGCTGTTTGCAGTTAGCTCCACTTGTTACCTGCTGAATGGCAGCAGAGCAAGCAGCCACTGGCCGCTGGACTTCACATCTGTTGATCCCCACTGGACTCAAATCAAATCTGGACTGTCTTGTGTTTACGGTTTGATGGTGTTTGACAGGCAGGTAGGAGGCTCAGTTATCTGTGAGTGTAGCTGTGCTGTAAGTAAACAGTCTGAACTCGGATCAGTTTTCTCTGACAGAGATGAAAGTTTAGTTTCAGTCACCAACTCTGTGAGAGGACACCAGTTTAAACCTCCAGACTAACATGTTGCACATGAAGAAACAAGTTATTTTTCTGCTTCTTAACAGTCACATGGATAAGTCAGAGTTTACAATGAAATCCTAGTTGTCTCACATTAGTTATTTGTTGAGAGCATAAATAGAGAGATGTTGAGCTTTTCAAATGATGATCAGTGAGTGTGTGTTCGTAAATCAGCCCTTAAACCTGTCAACCACTGCTGGAGACTAAAGCACTCTGGGCTTAATTCATTTAAGTATTCTTTATTTTGAATGTAAATCCGACATATGTTATTGCTATTATATGATGATTGATTGATTGGTTGAGAAAAGGGAGCAGCCAGGCTCCATGCTGGGCCCTCTGTTCTTCCTCCTGGCAGGAGCAAGGAGCCTCTCTGGTGTGGAAAGACACTGTGGAGGGTCGCTCCATTTTCCACTGGAGATGAACGTGGCTTGTGCTACCATACAGCTGGTGCGTCTCGAGTGTTAGACACCAACTGCTGCTTTTTTGGGGGAGTCAAGCCTGGTCAGGCTTGGGCTCAGTATTTTATGTGATGATATCAGACAGGCTGGGTTCAGGCTTCCGCTCACATGGGTTCTGTTCAGTTCGGGTTGTAATTTCTTTTGGCCTGTTGAGAACTCAAAATACAAGTATGAACCTAAAAATGAGCACAACTTGAGCCGATATGACAAAAGTCTGCTGTCAAGTCAAATCAGAACTGTACTTGTGAAACTGATGAAAGAAAGCTTTTTTCTTTTCAAAAAACTCTCTTCTCTTGAGTGGATTATCCAAAAAGGATGAAAGATGAACAGATTAAGACACACATCAGTTGACTGACTCTGTACTTCATGTCCCAGCTTCCTGTCTGTGGCTGCCAGGTAACCATGTGATTGACAGGCCACATACTAACATGAGCCCCTCACAGGAGGTGTGGCAGACTTCCACTGTTGCCGTGGCGCTGACCCTACACGACCCCTGCTGTAACCGGCCGGTCTCAGATGGCCGGCTCATTTTTTATGTCTTATCTGAGCGGCGACGTCCTTTTCTCCACGCCTCAAACATCACGCACACACATATCAGGTTTACTTAGATACACACATAACACTGACGTAGAGTCAGCTCAGTGCAGCTGATGGCTTGTTGACCCACGAGGAGCTGACCCTGTGACCTCATGAAGCTGTAGGGTCAGAGGGTGGGGCTAATGAGGGGGTTCCCATTATTGGATGGCATCAATGGAGTGTTGTTTTAAAGAGTGAAGACAGGAAGTTACCTTCACCATGACAGGAAGCTCTGCTCCCTCATTCCTTCCTCATTCAGTTCGTCATCATTCAGGTGCAGCCATGGTGTGTTTTTTAGGGCTAAACATAAAGGCATAGTACAGCAGTTAGTAGTATATATTCCATTTTTTGATTATATATTTATGGATGATTATTTTTGTTTTCAAATTTTAAAAAATATGCGTATTTATTGACGTCTTTTTAGCATTTTAAAAACAAGTAAATGTCAGATTTTAATATATTAGTAATACAAGAATCCAGGTAAGAGTGGATGTTGTTAATGTCCTCTAGTTTATTAATTATATAACACTTTTCATACAAACAGAATGCAACACAAATTAAAACCCAAAATAGAAAACAATTTTAAATCAGTCAATAAATAAGTAAATAAATAAGTTAAAATAAATAAATAAGTAAAAAAAAAATAGAAGAATATACCAGCTAGAAAAACAGATACATAAAAAAAAATTATTAATAAAATAAAATTAAAAAATAAATAAAATTTTAAGAAAGAAAAATAAATAAATAGTACACATACTGTAATAAATCTATTGCAGTATATGTCATTTTAAATCACAGTACCAATATATTGTACATTGTGATATAGTACATTTTTAACAAGACACTATTTTTTCAAATACCCAGACACAAATGTATGTTACTAACCCAGAGAATCAGCTACTTCATTGCACTGCCTACATTTAAATGCACAAACTATTCCTATTATTGCCCTTATTCCAAAAATGACAATATTCATACTGAGCTGTTTACATGACTAACAAATATATTCTTTTAACCGCCATCTTGAAAAGACCAGCGTTGCAATAGTTTTTCATAGTGTTTAAAAGTATGTGTTTCTCCTTTAGACCAGAAATGTGGGTTTATAGTTTAGTCAGTTTTAAGTGGACAGCGACTAAGTCTGTTAAGAACCATACAAATTGCTGATTTAAGGAGCTTTCTATAGAGAAGAAACTGTGGTGTTTCAAAGGCTAGCTGTTTTTAGTTTTTACTCAATTTTCAAGGAAAAATATGTGGAGATTTTCAAAGGAGCAGATTAGTTTCGTCTGATTTTATGTCCACGTGTACCCGAAAGGTGTGTTTTCTGTTGTAAGACGTTCCCAGTTTACAGTGAAATAAGTTCTTCTGTGATGAGAGCTCTGAAAATTTTCCAGTTACAAAAAAGTGAAGTAATAAAGCAACCTGGTCTCACTCCGAAGTCGTCAAAATCGGCACTTGGGCAATGACTTTCAGCGTCCAAAAAGCTGTCCATAAAAGTCGCCATGATACGCAGCCAGTCGCCATTATAGTTTAATGCCACTCGTTGGCTTCAGGGGGAAATGACGTACGAAAAGTTAAGGCGACGAAAGTTAGAGAAGGGTTCACGGCAGGCGTGGTTGATGGGTCCAACAAACACCGACTTTCACCCGAAAGAGCGTCCCTTAAGATTTTAAAGCCAAACCCTGAGACTGTTTGTAAATGTTAAATTTCCTGTGAAAACAGAAGTGTATCTTGAAAGAAGACAATGCATGTAACAGGCAGAACTTCGCGTCCCAGAACGTCATCAGCCAACGCACCCAGGTTACCTTGGACATTGTATCTGGATGTGGAAACCAAACATCAATATGTGACGAGGTCGGAGTGAGAATGAGTTGTTCTCATTGGGTCACAGACTGTATCTTTAAGGCTAAGTTAAAAGGTATTTTTGGGTATTTATCAGCATTTTTAACGACTTTGTGGTGAAATGAGGAAACCATCTTCTCAGCTGTAAAAGTCCAATGTTGGTTCCTCATAGAAGTCTAACCTTCACCTTACACCTGGACACACATCAGATGCTGCAGCAGGTGATTCTGTTGTATACGTGCAACAAGTGTGTGACAGTGAGGCCAAATGAGACGGCTGCGTGGCGAATCAAAGGGGTGTAGATTGAGGGAATAATAGTGTTGTGTCACTCTGTGGTTTGGGAGAAAAAGATGAAATGGGCTTTTAGTCATCGAGGAAACCGGGGGAATCAAACACTTCCTGGCTTTAAAGTGGAAACAGCGGAGACTTCCTCCCTCATATGCAGGTAGAGGAGGCACCATCAGGGAGGAACAAAGACGCAGAGTCTAAACATGAAGCTTTACGCCGTCACCATCTCTGTCCTGGAGGACACAGAGGGAGCTTGTGTGTGTGAGCGTCCACATGTGTGCGCTCGGTGTGTGCATGAGCTTGTCGGCCTCTTGGGGTGGTAACGCACACCGCGCCAGTGCTGTCGGGGGGGGGGGCAGAGGCTCTGCGGCAGTTTCTGTGGAGCTCATTCCACAACCGGTCACAGGGTTAAGTGCCGCAGTCATACACACACATGCAGACACACACACATATGAACACTGGAGCCATTCAGTCGAATGTACAGAGTAGACGCCACCGGAGGGGGGCTCCTCACACACTCACAAACACACACACTAAGCACACACACACACACATGCACACATACATGGTAAACGGGAGCTGAAAGGCGAATGTGACCACACAGACTGCAGGAGCTTTATGACTAACATCCTTTAATGTTCATGTAATTCTGAGCTATTGTAGACACTGAACTGAGTTAATTACAGCAGCGGGAAGCTCTTCAGTGAGAGGTGGAACTAGTTAAAGGGCTGTTTCACCCAAATCACAAACATATTTTCTCACTGAAGGGGCCATGTCCACCGACGCATCTTTTCTGTGGCCAGCTTACTTTGTAAATGCTTTACAATGGGAGCGCTGCATATTCACACTTGACTACAAACACCAGCATGACGACGAGGTGCTGGGCGTGAATTGTGTTCCGAGCACTGAGAGTTGAAAAATGCTGCAAATTGCTTGAAAAATACTTGCTGCATTCATCGCTGTCTCTTCAGTCGTTTAATCACAGTTGAGGAGGGACAAATGCCATAAAGACAAATTGTCACATCTTACATTGGGGGTGACAGTAGTTCTTTCCATAGGTACTTGGGTTGGGAACCGGAGGCTCACCAGTCCAGGTCCCCAGCCAGAACAAAGATGGAGTATGGATTGGTAGCTGGAGAGATGCCAGTTCACCTCCTGGGCACAAGTGCCGAACTCCCAACCGCTTGGGGCACCTGTCCAAGGCAGCCCCCTCACCCTGACACATCGGTCTTGTTTGTTTGTGCATGTGTGTATATGACAAAACTTTTTTTTTTTAAATATAATTTCCCCTTGCAGATTAATGAACTATACCATCTTGTTCTTCTTCTCGTCTTTACATATACACCAGTGACGGAGAAATCTCTTAATATACTGTGTATATGAGCCCACACATACTCTCTCTCCCTGCATGCTTCACCCTTCCCCTCATCCAGAGCGGGTACTCTACCTTGTGCCAACATGTTTACTTCCACTGATATTCCGTATCATAGCAACCAGACATAACCAAAGCATCTCAGCTGAAAAAAACACTGCACCTCCAAAACAGCTCAGTGTTTTCTGAGGAGCACCCAGTGTTTTCAGGTTTGATGGACATGGGGCCTAGCTTGTGGTGTACAGCCATACAAACATCTCAGAGACAGATGTATCAAATCCCAGCCAAATATAACCAAAACTATGTGTGTTGCTAATACTGCTAGAGGTAAGCGATAAAATATTTTTTTTTGTAATTTGGGTGAACTTGCCCTTTAAAGCCAAGCTCCATATACATCTTGAATATACCAGCAGGTAACTAAGATGAAGCCAATATGGGACTTGAGTTCAGTTCACAGACATTTTTTAAGTTTCCAGTAGGTGATTTTTTTGGGTCATGATTAAAACAATGTTTCTTATGAAGTTGTAAAGACCTCTGAGATGTGATGGTGATGTTTTTTTTTACATGTCAAACATGTTCAAGAACTATACTGCCCCTGTAGACTTGTAGATATTAACCTCTTATAGGTCAGCGTTCTCAATAAAATATTGTAGTTCCCACCTTTAAAGAAATGTCATTGAAAATTCTTGAAGTCATAAACTTCAATGCATTTAAACGTGCAATATATAATTTTATGCCGCTAGGGGTCTCAAACCAAAAACAATAACAGAAGACGAAGTTGGATGGCGTCATGAAGTAGCGTGGGATCATGGGAGTTGTAGTCATATAACAGACACAGATCTGCCGCTGGCCGGAGCGCTGGTGCCCCGGCGGGCAGCAGTGCTTGCAATACACTGGTGGAAATGATTAATATTTCGATAACATCAGCCAGATGTTTGCTTACCTGTCTAGTAGAACACACGCAAGTTTGGCGTCGAATTGTAGTCCTAGATTTTCACGAAGCTCTCTCCATCTCGGAAAGGCCACACCAATATTTATCCTTGATTTAGCTCTCTTCTTATCCCAGATTTTTCTGGGGTCGCTTGGTTGACCCCTACGTTTCCGTTTTACCGGCTTGTTTACCGGGACAGCTTTGGTGTCAGAAGGTGCAGCAACTGTCAGTGCATAATCATGATCCATGACGAGTTAGCTTAGCCTAGCAACAGTAACGTTCATTCTCTGAAGTCTCATCCGGTCTGCTGCTTCTTCTTCTCCTTCATTTAATGGCTATGGTAACTGGAGTTACGTCGCCATTGACATGCGACCTAATGACACAGTCCGTAACTTTTATTAATATTTCATATTTATCTGGGTTTGAAAAATTGTTGGAAACATTCTGATAATCAAAGTACACAACTAAACTAAATATATAATATTAGTTTAGTCGTTTTTAGACATTTTTATGTG
The DNA here is from genome assembly GCF_011397635.1 of Epinephelus fuscoguttatus. Lineage (NCBI taxonomy): Eukaryota > Metazoa > Chordata > Actinopteri > Perciformes > Serranidae > Epinephelus > Epinephelus fuscoguttatus. Next base: position 6,091,173 of record NC_064773.1, read on the forward strand.
GAAAAACTACATATTATACCTTTAATAACAGCAAAACTATATCAAACTCTCTGTGTCAGACTTAGTGAAACTTATCTATGCTCTCCTCAAAGCCAGACTCCACTGACAAAAACAGTAATTTTACCTCACTGAACACAGGAGTTGCTGGTTTACAGCTGCCTCAGTCTGTTAGTTTGTGTTATTGTGTGACTGTGGGTTAGTTTCTCAGGTGACTATACACTAAGAAAAGACACTCTTATTATATTATATACCATGTCTGCCAGGATGTCCCCCTGAGGACAGATTTATACTTGTGGGTCAGCTCTATCCAGACCCTACGCTCATGGCCTACGCCGTTGTGAGCATTTATACTTGTGCAGTGGTCTGTCTGTGTCACTCTGCAGTTACACCTCCAAAACACTAGTTGGCGGCGGAGGTTTCCGTGAAGTGCTGTGAAGTTTTGTTGATTCAAAACACACATTAAACACACATTAAACATGGCTTAATAGAGACAATTTCTTTTTTCTTTTTTTTAAGATTTTTTTGGGCATTTTGCCTTTAATGGACAGGACAGGTAAGCATGAAAGAGGGAGAGATAGGGGGGATGACATGCAGCAAAAGGCCACAGGTGCCTGCTCTACTCACTAAGCCACCGACGCCCCAGTAGAGACAATTTCAAACACAAGTACACAAATCAGCTTCACTAAAACTCGCAGCATTCACAGACAAACACTTGTCTTTATCTGGACACATTTTCCCCACAAATATAACATGCTAATGTTTTTAGCACAAGCCTATGGCATTTTACATTGTATAAATTAGCCTAGCAGCTAGCAGACTTTTCCTCTACTCATATGAAGCCAGGGACAACACCAACATTTAACAAAGGTAACGTTACAAAATTCGGCTCCATTACAGCTCACAAGGTTCACTGACAAAACAACTGTCTCATACTAAACACATTTTCCAAACAAATACAACATGCTAACGTTATTAGCACAAGTCTGTGGCATTTTACGTTGCTGCAACGTGTAGTTACATTTCTGGGGAGATGCATGTCAGGCTACGATGTTGATTCGATGCAGAAGTATAAATCCCGCTTAACACTGACCTTTTAAGCAATATTAAATTTAGAATAAGTTAAATATTTGGATACACTTTTTATGGGACCCTGGCATTTTGTTAAAGAAAAAAGCTCTAGAAAATTTGAGGTGTCACAAATAATATGATAACGTTTATCTGTAACTCAGCTTTTTTTTTCTGAGACTAAATAATGGACCAGAAAATTACATCAGTCAGTTCGACAGTTAAAAGAGGTTAAAAGTTAACAGCAATACCATAATACGTTTACTGTAACACATCTGTTATTTAGCTTTTGAGAGCAGATTATGTAGACAGATGTATCAAAGCATCACAATTACACTGTGCTGCTGTACTATTACAGACCTACAGACAGTTGGATTGTGGATGTGGCTCCATGCAGCTCCAGTGGAAGCTAGTGTGGTACTGTAGCTTGGCTGGGCTGCAGAGCATCTGTCTTTGTGTCTTTGTGTCTGGGGTAAACCCCTGCTGCTGCCGAGCTTTTGTCTCTTCCTGATCGGCTCTAATGCTGCAGCACTAATTGTTTAACACAGAAACACGTCTTTTCTCCCTTTAATGTTTTTGTTTTTATTGTCGTCGATGCATTTATTACAAAACCTTTGTGGATTTTGAACACACGCCTCCCTCGCCCCTTCCCCTTCCCCTCCCTCCTTCCTCCTCCTCCCTTCTTCATCATCTCTCCCTCTCTCTCACTAAAATGCCCGCCCTGAGAAAGAGAGAGGGGGGAGAAAAAAAAGAAAATGTGAACATCAGCAGAAAAACGGATGTCTGGCAAGTTGCATCATTTTCAGAAACAAACAGTGTGAAACCGTGTTAGCCAGCCTATTAGCATATATACATAAAGACCGTGTGTGCGTGCCCGTCTCCAAAATAAAAGGAAAACACAAAAAGAGGCGAACGTTACTCTCCGCTACCCGTGACGGACGTTTCTCAAAGAGATAGCGCTCTGGGTAAACATGTGATCGCCACAGATCCAATCAGCTCAAACAAAGGGGATAAGCAATGGAGCTGGGTGAATTTTCTCGTGTGTGTGTGTGTGTGTGTCTCTGTGTGTGCGCTGTAATGTAGGTGTGCATCTGTACTATAGTGTGCCGTGTTGCTCGTAGTAAAAGTGCAGAAGAAAGAGGGAGACAGAGGGAGCCAGGCACCACTGTTATCATTTGCATCATAATGGTAAACTGATATGAATAGTGCTGCGTCGATGCTAAGCTCTTAACGTGCATGGAAATTGCTTACCTTCAAGAAATGTGTCGTGCTTATGTGTGAGTATTGTTTCGTGGTTTCATCATACTTTTTCTCACAACACACACACACACACACAAAAAAAGTCTCGCCGAGGTATCGTAGGAGTGATTTAGAGACCGCTGGTGAAGATGCGGCCGCCTCCTGAAATAGGTAACATGAATATAAAAAGGCAGAAATTTGAGTGGATCAACTTTTTATTTTGGGTTTGTTTTGTTGCTTCCAAGTTTGAAACAAACGTCAAAATTTGAGCTGAGGAGAGAAAGATGTACACAGAGACTGAGAGATGCTCCGATACAATATCAAGAGTTTTCCTTCTGGTTGTTGTGGTAAATCCAGTTTATTACAATTTCTAACCACGATGATGATATATTACTCTTCAAGTTAACTTCTGAGAGATCTGGCAACATGTCCTTTCAAAAGAAGTCCAACAGAAAAGAAATGCCATCATTCAGACACTCACACAAGTTGTAAACAAACCCAGAGGTTCGCCAAACTTTAAAGAACATTCACCCACAAAATGATCATTTGTATATCAGTTACTCACCTGTGTTATGTTGAGTTTGTTAAGTTTGTTTTTCTCACATGCCTTATCTGTGAACGAAGAATCCAAAAACTGAGAAAACATCTTTTTAGAAACTCTCACACAACTTGAGCAGTATAATAAAGTCTTATTTTTACAGTCCTATGCTCAGTACCTCCCGAACACCTGCATCTTCACTAGAAAAAACACTAATGCATTGATAGTCTCATGCATGGACGAGTAGCGTGCATTGGCAACTAAGTGTTGAAACACATGTTCATGCCCAGGCTTAAATACTTCAAGAATTTTCTCAGTTTTTGGATTCTTCGTTCAACATGGAGATGTGTGAGAAAAGCAAAGTTTTCTTCTTCAAGTCAAGTCAATGTAACATTGGTTGAATTACTGATATACAAATGTTAATTTTTTGAGCAAAATATTTCTTAAATCAGAATTGAAAACAGAGGCAAATGTAAAAATTGAATTGTTAAAATTATCGTACACAATGCCAGACAGCAGGGCTTATTTATTTATTTATGTCACTAAAAGCACAATATCATCTGACATGACGAGGGCCTTAAAGGACAACTTAGGTATTTTTCAACCTGGGCTCTATTTCCCCATGTGTATGTGTGCGTATGATTCATGGGTACCACTCGTTCTAAAATTGGTTCAGTATTGAGCCACGAAACGAACTAAAACGGTAATGGGGGCAAATGCGTCCCGTATAAAAGTGCTTTTTTTCGCCACTGACCGGTTCAGATCGCCAGTGTTATCTCTGTCAATAGCATACTAACTTAGCCTTTCCCTTACCTCTGGGCTGTGTGATGTCACGAGCTTTGCTCCACTGTGTCTGTAGCTCTACTTGTGGGACAGCCGTTTTCTTGAGGAAGAGGTGTTTCGGGATTGGATGTCTTCTCTTCTTCGGCAGGCAGTAGTCATCTTGGGAGAAGTGAGCACTGCAGACCCAATGGTCTGCAAGGCTAGTGCCTTTTCTGCTCCAGCTTTCAAGAGCGTGGCCGCAGGTTGTGTTTGAGGTTACTAAGCAACCTTAGCAAGCAACGCATCATAACCTGTTTACCTGAAATCCTGAGTGCAGAGCTGATTTGTTTATAAGTGTGTAGGCCTATCGTCTGTGGGACAGTTGTAAAGCTCTGGGTAGCCCTGCACTAACATGATCAACTTTTCTGTATTTGTCAAACTGAATATTTACAGAAGAAGCTGTGTCAGCTGTGATTGGTTGTTCCTTGTCACATGACATGCGATGCGCTTTGCTGCATTCCTAAAGTTGAACGCTGTGTATCCCAGGGAGCAAAAAGGCAGCGTTTGACATTTGAGTGGACCTGCTGCACTTCTACATTAAAAACAATAAATTGGAGGGTATAAAAATGCAGCATGTATGACATCATGAATTAGTCAACACGCCTTCAGTGTCAATATGACAACCTTGACTATTCCATTTGTTTTTATTGGCTTCCTTGCATGATCAATGCTTTTGGGTGCCAGAGCGCAGTCTGACACAAACTAGACCATTCGTAAATTCAGAGTGCCGTTGAAATCTATCGTTCAGTTATTCAGAACACAAAACAACCTTTAGTGATGATTGGATCATCACTAAAGGTGCACTTGAATTTTCACCAGGTCATGTTGACTGCAAATATTCCCTTTCGTCACTTGAATATAGGCCTATAACATAGTTTGTGCAAGAAAATAGCTTGTATACATAAGTCATGATTTCTAAAAGTCTATTCATGAAATAAATGCAGACTCTAACAAACTCTTTCATCTGAAAACTTTTCCCTGACCCCGTGGCAGATGGCCCTGAACCTCACTTTGAGAATCCCGTTGCTTTGAAGCGCTCTGCAGCTGTGTTTCATACGAAAAATAAAGTTTATTATTTAATATTATCATTCAAAAGGCATAAAAACATTAGAGGACACATCCAAAGACACACAGTGTTCAACAACGGGATCACACCCCCTCCTTTCCCATCCTCCTTCCCTGCAGTACCCACCTCTGCCTCCTCCCTCCATCATCTCCCCAGGAGGCTACAGAGGCCCTGTACATCCCCGATAAGACCTTCTCAGAGGGACAAAGGAGGAGGTGGTGGAGGGGGGGGAGTGGGGTAGGATGGGTGTTGGTGGTGGTGGAGGAGGGTGGAGGAGGAGGAGGGGGGGCTTCAGGGTCACCTCAATGGCACGCTCCTGATAGCGCTATCAGCTTATGCTAATCACCAGCTAAGTGTTTCAGGACGAGAGGGAGCGGCGGGGCGCTATCCTAAAACATGCGCCTCCTACTTAACCTGCGCCATATCGCGATGAGCCCCGGCTCATTCAAACAGCCACCGGTCTTTATTTAAAGAGTGACGACAGTGACGAGACACCGAGAGAGACGGAGAGAGAGGGGGTCCAAATTGATTAATCGTGTCACAAATTGATGTTAAGCGCCATCGCAGATACAGCTCCCGCTCTTTTTTTTTTTTTGACCAACTTGGCTTTTTGAGGGTATTGTTCTGCCAATAATGGCGAGGATGGGAGGGGTGTCGGAGCCGCTTTGGATGTCTGACTGGATGGCGTGAATACAGAGCGGGCGTGTAATGTAATGTAAGGCGCCATTGTTAGCCGGGCTTACTGTACATGACAGGTGAAAGATAAAGAAGTGTGCAGGCCAAGCTCCCCTCCACCTATATTTCAAGATGAAAAAGTTGGCTGATAAACGCACCTCAGGAACAGAAGATTTAGATAAAAGTCCCAGTGAAAGTCGAATGGGAGACTTCAGTGTCTAAGTGAAACATTTACCTGCCGCCCGAAGAGAAGGATGAGACCTTTTGCTCAATCACCTCAGCGCATTCATCTTGAATCTTTCCGTCAAAGTTACTCCACCTCTCCACGGCCTTTATGTCTTTTTATAACTCTGATTTATGTTCATCTAACCCTCACTCTTCCTCTGCTTTTAGCAAAACTTTATTCCTCTCTAACTTCATAACTTTATCTGCCAGGTGCACAGGTTTGGGTTCAGAAGTGGAGGAATGGGGCAGAGGTGGAAGAAGTATTCAGATGTCTGACTTAATTAGCAAAGGTAGCGATACGAAAGTGTAAAAATCTGTGACAAGTAAGAGTCCAAAATGTTTCTTAAAGGGACAGTTCACCCCCTAAATCAAAAATGCAAATTTTCCTCTTACCTGTAGTGCTGTTTATCAGTCTAGATAGTTTGGTGTGAGTTGCAGAGTGTTGGAGATATCACCCGTAGAGATGTCTGCCTTCTCTCCAGTATAATGGAACTAGATGGCACTCAGCTTGTGGAGCTCAAAGCATTTGAAAAACTCAACAGCAATGTCTCTTTCCAGAAATCATGACCTGGTTACTCAAGATAATCCACAGACCTTGTTGTGAGCAGTTTCATGTAGGAACTATTTTCTTTCTACTGAGCTACACCCACCAACCGTGTCACCGCCCAGAAGGAAGTGTGCATCTACTGCTAGCTCACCTAGCAGCACTGAGCTAGCTAGCGTTACAGCTCAGCTGAGGAAGACGCCATTAATGAGGTTAATTAGTTACATCTAACGTCACAAGCAAGAGCCCCTCGTCCCTAACTATTGTTACGTATACACTCAGCATCCACTCTACTCCAACCTTTGAAAACACTGCCGAACCGTTGTAGTTTGAAAGCTTAAGGGTTGTATTTAAGTCTGGACGAGAGGAAATGGAGACTTTTGCAAATGATGACACCCTTGTTCCCCTCCCACACGATGGCTAGAACTACATACTATGTGATTTCATCCTTTTTGGTGGATAATGAACTCCTTTCCCATTGCCACAATCTAGTCTCACTCCAAAGTCATTGAAAACAGATGCTTGGTCAGTGACTTCGCTGTCAGACACTGACGAAAGAAGCCATCCTTTGACGTCGGCATGATATGCGGCCGGTTGTTGTTATTGTTTAAAGCCAAACCCTGCTCTTTTTTCCTAAACCCAACCAAGTGTGTTTGTTACTGGAGGGAAAAAAAAGTCAATTTGACATGTTTCCAATGTAGTGCATGGAAGTGTATTTTGGAAGAAGACAATGCATGTAACAGGCAGAACTTGACACAGTGTCCCAGAACGTCAACAACCAACACACCCAGGGTACCTTGGACCTCATATCTCAATGTGGAAAGTCCATGACCAAACGTTGATATGTGAGAGATCGGAGAAAGAAAGTGTTGATTGACATGGCTTCCTCTGGTGATGGATAATGCTCTCAGTAGTTGCAGCAACTTCCAATCTGTTCTCCGCTGCCTCGACCATCTTACGCAGTGTTCACACTTTTAAGTGTTGCTCAAGTGCTCATCGGCGTAGCTAAGTTGTCACAGTCATGCTACAAAGCACTTCGCTTGAATGTCATCTACAGTTTGAATTTGGTTAAAAAATATCTACATTTAAGATCACACGTCGTCACCCCATTACACTCCTGTGTGCACCGTAATGCACATAAAGCTAGCATAGTGCCAGCTAACTGAGCTAGATAACAAAGTACCACAGGTTGATACAAAAACATGCGGTTGATGACACTTCGCTGCGTCATTGGAGTGCTGAAAAAATTTGAGGCCAGTTCTGCTTTGATTTCTAGCGTGCAACACCCATCCGCGGAGACAAGTGTCGGGTGTCAGTTTGTAGCTTCATGTCACCAGCTTAGATTGAAAATGACTTGTAACTTGTTGCTGTGTTGCTTGTACATAGCATTTTATACGAATTATATTGTGTTTTAACGAAATTGATCTCAGTATACAAGCGTTTGAGGCCAGTTAAACTTTGATTTGTAGTGCATATCACCTGTCCACGGAGACAAGTGTCAGGTGTCAGTTTGTAGCTTCATGTCACCAGCTTAGATTGAAAATTACTTGTAACTTGTTGCTGTGTGATCGGACCATAGCATTTTACCAGGTGTAAACAGGATCTATGTAGACAGACTTGATCTCAGTATACAAGCGTTTGAGGCCAGTTAAACTTTGATTTGTAGTGCATATCACCTGTCCACGGAGACAAGTGTCAGGTGTCAGTTTGTAGCTTCATGTCACCAGCTTAGATTGAAAATGACTTGTAACTTGTTGCTGTGTTGCTTGTACACAGCATTTTACACGCAACATGTTACTGTGATATTTCTGAAATTGAAATTTTGTTTTACAAGACAGTTTTTCTCCGTACACACAAACGCTTGAGGCCAGTTCAACTTTGATTTGTAGCATGTAACACCCGTCCACAGAGACAAATGTGAGGTGTCAGTTCGTAGCTACATGTCACCAGCTTGAGTGTGGACGCTATAGCTGTCCACCTGTGATCGGACCATCCATGACACATGTTAATACCAGGTGTAAACAGGATCTATGTAGACAGACTTTTGTAACTGAAGTTGTAAAAGTCTGGGGACAAAAGTAGGGTTTTGAAAAGTGAGGTGGACATGATTCCCCCCGTCCCCAGTGGAAATTACGCCCTTGTCATCTCCTGACAACCGGCTTCCCGGTAAACTCAGAAAATGAAGTTTGGTGTGTAGCTGGATTTGTCCAGTTTTATGTAAAAGCAATACTCTTTTCACCTGAACTAATACAAGCTGTGGCGTAAGCCCCTTACTGCCATGTGCTGCATTTTTCCCCTAATCTCTCTGGATTCAGCAGCGTCCCCACATACCTCAGGGCACTCACTGATAAAGCCTTAACTCTATACTACTCTCCCTCTCTCCGTCTCCCTCTCTACGCTTACCCAGCCTCCTTTGCAGTCTCTCACCCGTCTGCTTTTTCCCGTCCTCCTGCCCCCTTCCTCCTCTTTTCTCTTTCCCAGGACACCGATGAAGCAGCCTAGCAAAAAATTAAAGTGATCAAGAGATTTAGAGGAATGAGGAGAAAATCACTTTGTGAATTCCATCTAGGAGAGGAGATGAGAAATGTTGAGGGGAAGAAGAAAAATGAGGAGCGCAAAGAGAGGGAGGCAGTGGGATTTCTGAACTTCGAGTAAATCAACTTCAGCATCATCTGCTATTATGGCGCTGCACACACCGTGTTCATCTACACGCAACTGATTGATTTCCAGGTCAGATGTCCCAAATCTGATTCCGACAGAATTAATCACCAAGTTTCTTCTTTGTTCCCCCTCTGTGCAGCTTAAATAAAAAAGATAAATACAAGGCTTAACAAAAAAATCTTTATCCAAGAAAACAGATGGTTTGTCATCATCTTCTAGATCCGCCCATGTGACCATTCAAAAAATGATTCATAGCTAAAACACTTGGTTACAGTTTGGGAAATCCTGTGGTGATGATTAAAAGAAACCAGTGCTGACCGTTGGTAGGAATCGGGATTCGAACCATACTTTCCTTTGTCAAATTCAGACACTCTTGAGGCCTTTCTGACCTGTCAGCTCTACGGTTAAGGTCGGGCAGCTACTTTGTTATGGTGAAGGAAAAGATCATGGTTAAAGGAAAAACAACAAATTCAAACTGTGGTCTCCTGTGTCAAAGTGGGACTCTTTGATAATGGCGACCACAGCCTGGGAAAGATGGTGGTCATGTTTAAAAGGGACCTTTAAAGGTTAAAAGAAACCATAGTCGACAGTTGCTGAGAGACGCGGTGCAAACTGCAGTTTCTGGGGTCAGAGTGGGACACTTTGTACAATCAACCATCCGCCAGTGCAACTTTGCTTCTGAGAGCACACACCCACAAATAATACTGACGAAAACCTTTTCAAAGGATGTTTTAAACATTTGAACAAATGACTGATTATGTCGTTTTTCTGACAAAGACAAGCTATGTTAAAGTTATGGGATAAAATTGAAGATTTGAGCTTGTCACGGCAGTAAGTGTGGATTCAGAAGTGAAGCCAAAAAAAAGAACAAAAAAAGTAATTTCTCAAGATCTAGATCAGTTTATTTCAGTACAGTGTATTATCATTTGAATGATTTAAAGTCCCAGTGAACAGTCCAGTTGCAAGAAGAAAATGTTGGCATTGCCAGGCTGTTTTCATGCACTGCTTGTACGTTTTCCTCGGAAAAGTAATGCACCAAAATTCGTACAAATCCCACGAAATTATGAGCCAGTAATTTGTGAAAAAGCCATGTATTTTGGCAGGGTGCAATCACGTGACAAATATGTGCTGATGGGAATAAAGAAGGAAGTGATTGATAGCGGTCCAGTTAGGATGCAGGTCGAGGTGGTGGATGGGTTACAAAGCACAGGACTTTCACACAGGAAAGTGGTGCTGAAATCGAGTGAACTTTGAATCAAACCTTGCTAAACCTAACATCCGTAACTTTACGTTAAGTACTTAACACATGTTATACAAACTGTTGTATGAAAATATGTTGGCATTGTACGTTTCTGCAAACCATGAATACATTGAATTTGTACATTTCATACGCAGCATATCAGCGTTTCTAAAATGACGTACTGTAGCATATGAGCTGATTTTGTCATCAGGAGGTTGGACGAGATGGTGGCCGGTGTGACACCTAGATGCCTGTCTGTGACCAACAAACACTGGTTGATTTTTGATGACCATTTGCAATGTTTCCACTGATGTTTGTACCACTGAACTTGGGTGTTTTTAGCAGCACATTGCAGTGTTTTTCAGCAGCATTTGAGCCATCAAACTTTGGCATTTTTCGCCAACACATCGCTGCATTTTCTGGGCGCTTGAACCACCGAACCTCAATGTTTTTCACCGACCTGTCCCTGCTTTTCCAGCGGCTTTTGTGCCACCCAGTGTGGGTGTTTTAAGCCAGGACATGATCTTTTCCGAACCACAACCACGTGGTATTTGTGCCTAAACCTAACCAAACCTTCACCACAGTGTTGCTGAGAAACATAAAGTTCAAATGTATCTGCTGCAGAATATCGTGCAAATGTAATGTACCTGTGGTGTGCAGAAACTTGCAGGGTCAACATTTTGCGTGGCGATTAGGTTGCAGGTGAAAGCAAAAGTCAGCGTAGTTACATGACTTTACATACAGTACAGGCCAAAAGTTTGGACACACCTTCTCATTCAATGCGTTTTCTTTATTTTCATGTTTAGCACTTGTTGGCCCCTTTGCCTTCACTCTGCGGTCCAGCTCACCCCAAACCATCTCGATTGGGTTCAGGTCCGGTGACTGTGGAGGCCAGGTCATCTGCCGCAGCACTCCATCACTCTCCTTCTTGGTCAAATAGCCCTTACACAGCCTGGAGGTGTGTTTGGGGTCATTGTCCTGTTGAAAAATAAATGATCGTCCAACTAAACGCAAACCGGATGGGATGGCATGTCGCTGCAGGATGCTGTGGTAGCCATGCTGCTTCAGTGTGCCTTCAATTTTGAATAAATCCCCAAAAGTGTCACCAGCAAAACACCCCCACACCATCACACCTCCTCCTCCATGCTTCACAGTGGGAACCAGGCATGTGGAATCCATCCGTTCACCTTTTCTGCGTCTCACAAAGACACGGCGGTTGGAACCAAAGATCTCAAATTTGGACTCATCAGACCAAAGCACAGATTTCCACTGGTCTAATGTCCATTCCTTGTGTTTCTTGGCCCAAACAAATCTCTTCTGCTTGTTGCCTCTCCTTAGCAGTGGTTTCCTAGCAGCTATTTGACCATGAAGGCCTGATTCGCGCAGTCTCCTCTGAACAGTTGTTCTAGAGATGGGTCTGCTGCTAGAACTCTGTGTGGCATTCATCTGGTCTCTGATCTGAGCTGCTGTTAACTTGCGATTTCTGAGGCTGGTGACTCGGATGAACTTATCCTCAGAAGCAGAGGTGACTCTTGGTCTTCCTTTCCTGGGTCGGTCCTCATGTGTGCCAGTTTCGTTGTAGCGCTTGATGGTTTTTGCGACTCCACTTGGGGACACATTTAAAGTTTTTGCAATTTTCCGGACTGACTGACCTTCATTTCTTAAAGTAATGATGGCCACTCGTTTTTCTTTAGTTAGCTGATTGGTTCTTGCCATAATATGAATTTTAACAGTTGTCCAATAGGGCTGTCGGCTGTGTATTAACCTGACTTCTGCACAACACAACTGATGGTCCCAACCCCATTGATAAAGCAAGAAATTCCACTAATTAACCCTGATAAGGCACACCTGTGAAGTGGAAACCATTTCAGGTGACTACCTCTTGAAGCTCATGGAGAGAATGCCAAGAGTGTGCAAAGCAGTAATCAGAGCAAAGGGTGGCTATTTTGAAGAAACTAGAATATAAAACATGTTTTCAGTTATTTCACCTTTTTTTGTTAAGTACATAACTCCACATGTGTTCATTCATAGTTTTGATGCCTTCAGTGAGAATCTACAATGTAAATAGTCATGAAAATAAAGAAAACGCATTGAATGAGAAGGTGTGTCCAAACTTTTGGCCTGTACTGTACTTCACATAACTACACAAAATATGTAAGTTTACGTCACTTAATCCCATATATACAGACCCTACAATTTTTCTGAAACTTTACCAAGTTTTTTTTTCTACTCCTAAACCGAACTAAAAGTTTTTCTTGCAACCCTTTTACAGCGTTACCACATTAATGTGTTTGAAACGGTGACAGTTCTTAGTAGACTTTGCATTGGCATTGTTTTTGTGTTGCCACCAGTATGTTCATCAAAGGTTGTTTCCGTGTCACATATTTCCGCAAGATTGTATCGGCATCACAAAACAGGGTGTTCACTGTTTCCATTTAAATAAACATTTAGCTACATTTTGTCAGGCCTGCACACGCCCCAGTTGTTAGATCAGCAGCACGAGAGAGGGATGAATGAATCAGACCTCAGCCACGTTGTTTTGGGAATGAAAACAAAGGTTTTGTCTGCTGATATCCCAGCACGCATCTCTTCCTATCTGTCTCAATATTGCTCTGTTATCTACTACAACCCACAAACGGTGAAGGAAGTGTGCTTTTATATGACCGGGATAAACTTCTTTAAACGCCCCTGAGCGCAGGATGAGTCATCAGACACTTGAAACAATTTTACAGGAAGAGAAAAGACAGAGATTCTGGTGTAAAAATACAGATTTCTTTCACATATATTTGGCATATAACAAAAGATAAGTGATCAATGAACACAGGGACACAGGATTAACATTTGTAAATGTGTTTTTAATTTCACAGCATCTTTAAACTGAACCTTTAGTGCATTCTGTGGTGCATCCCTTATGAGACTAAAAGACACCTTGTTTACAGTGCAGCAGTTTCCCTTGTGCAAAGAAACAGCCCACAGCTGTGTTGATCACACCAGACTTAAACTGAATGTAAATACACAAACAAAGGAGGAAAAATCATGATACATAAATTATGCAGAAGTTACTGATACAAAGCGTTCCTCCTACATTTCCATGCTCACAAATTTAAGTCTGTTTTAAAGCCACTCTCTGTAGGATACAGTGTATTTCAAATATATTTAACACGTCCATTATCCATGTTTTTATTCGATTTAAATATTCCCTGCACGTGTACATATTCCTGAGACTCCATCGCCTGCAGCTTTTGTGTAACATCTGCTTTCTCCACCTGACCAACATCAGCTGATTGAGGAGAAGCTCAAGAGCTCAAGCTGTAAAAATAAAAAGGAGAGATGGCATTTTTATTACAAGCTTAATCCAGCATTTAAGCCACTCTAATATCTCCGAGACATATTCCGCCCGCTCTCTTCAGATCCCCTCCGATTTTAAAGTTGTGTTGAGGTGTCTCCATCAGGCATGTTTAGCTATGCACAGGTAGGAAGGCCCTTTTTCTCCAATCAGCCATGATCTGTCAAAGCAATTTGAGTTCCCGCACAAGCTGTAGGTCCTTCTCTTAAGCAAGCAAAAGCACATCGCGCTGACAGGATCTTTATTCAAATGAAGATCCTGTCAAGAGAGATTAACTGTTCACGAGCCCACACAGGGATCTCTTTGCCAAAAACTACAGATATTATACCACTGACTAGTGCTTGAACATCACTTTATGTCCTCAGAGGTCTTCCTCCCTTCCCTGCTCTTCAGCATGACTTTTAAAAATGTTTCTTGTTTTTCTATCTCCTCCTAATCTACCTCAGGCTCGTCTTGCCGCTGCATGTTTCTTGATCTGGAAGAGTCTTGTCAGGGACAGCTGGGATTGGACAGTTTAGTGCTGAAGGGACCGTACAAACTGTGAATTTCTCCTCTCTGAATTTAAGCATAAGAATGCAAAATCTTCCTTCTCCTTCACCTTGTCCTTGCTTTGGTCCCTTCTCTTCCTCCTCTCCGCAGCTTGGGTTTTATCTCGTCCTTGCGCTCGTCCTCTCCCCTCATCCTCCTCCTCGTAGTGAAAGACTCAAGTGTCCTTTGAAGCCATTTTTGTTCTCCATTTCTTTCTTTGCTGTTTCAGGCTGAACAGGAGGTGTAGGCACAAGACATGGCAGACACAGGCGGAAATATTCTAAGTATCTGTATATGGTTGAAGCCACTTCCTCACATCTAATGCCACCATATTGTGTATCTGCTTAATTGCAGTGTTTTTGGGGGTTTTGTTTTGTGACGCTGACCAGTTTATATCAAGTCTCCTGTGAAGGTGATCACTTCAGACATGTCACAGTCTGCAAGGTCATAACTCGTATTTTTTCGATACGATACTAATACTAAATATCAGAGTGATGTTTCTCTTCTTAAAGCTGCGGCACATCATTTGTCATATATATTAGTGTGAACAAACCATCATCTTTATCAAGTCAGCTGGCGTCTGTGGTATCAGTCCGGTCGCCAGAAGAATTGAATGTTGGCAACATTTCTATGGTGACACTGTTCTGATTATATGTATACGAGCTGACCTTGTTGTTGAGAAATGGAGGGAGTTGGATGGCATGATACCTAGGCAAGATGGCTGCTGAGCTGCAGACCACCGTGAGGCCCAGTTCAGACCAAAGATTCACGACGAGATGAAACCGTTTTAGAACGTTGCAGAGAAAAGTAGCAGCGGTGTGAACTGACCGGTCTAAGCTCGACTCTGACGCTGATGATGTCACCTGCAACTCAGCTGGTCAAATCACCAGCGGCTGGTTTGAGTACATAAAGCACGTCACCTGTTTCAACAGCCAATCAGCTTGTTGTGGAGTCCGCTGGTCAAGTGCTCGCTTGCTGCGGCAGGTGTTGCGTCACTGTCAAGCCATTTCCATCTTCACGGTGTGCTTATGTCCTCCACACACAAACATTCTCATTGACTGATTAACTGGGGCTGCCTACTTATGTTATTGTGGCGTGTTTATTATGAACACAGTCCATCTGATGCTCGTTTTGTTTCTGTTTTTCACCGTTTCATCACTACTACATATGCAGCTGTAGCCAGTATCTCACTATCACTATCGTCATTCATATTTTAAGAAGCTACAAATTATATTCAGCCACAAAATAAGCCTGAAAAGCTGCAAATCAGAGCAGAAGTACAGAGAGTTGTTGACTAGTGATGATACACCATCTCACTAGTTGCATTAGTGTGAACCGGCAGGTAGTGCAAGTAGTTGCCTGTTTCAACTCATCTCGTCGTGAATCTTTGGTCTGAACTGGGCTTTAGAGACCAGCAAACAACAAACTAATTGTTCTTTTTTTTTTTTTAAAGATATTTTTTGGGCATTTTTAGCCTTTAATGGATAGGACAGACAAGTGTGAAAGGGGGGGAGGGAGAGAGGGAGAGACATGCAGCAAACAGCCACAGGCTGGAGTCGAACCTAGGCCGCTGCCGCAACAGCCTTGCACATGGGGCGCCTGCTCTACCAATGAGCCACCGATGCCCCAAAGTAATTGTTCTTTAGTTTCATGTGACACCTAGATGATGGCCACTGAGAAGCAAGCAGCAGAAGACCAATATTAAAAATCAACAAACAACAAAACCAGGTATTTTTTAACGACACGTTTGAACATTTCAAGCCGTGTTTGTTGCGACAAAACGTGATATTTCAAACCAAAATATGAGCTTCTCTTTACCCTAACCAAATGGTTTGTGTGCCTTAACCTAATCACATTACCCACAGCGTTGTCACAACATAATATTAAAAACTGAAACGTAAAGTTAAACGTATCACATGATAACATACAAATGTTACTTATTGGTGGTTTGCAGAAATGTACAATGCCAATATTTTTTCTGGCAGTTGGGCGGGTGTTAAACAGTAACAGTGGCAGTTTTTAGTGCTGATATTCCTCCAACATTTGACAATATTTTTCATACATTTAGTCATAATCAATTCTCTTTATTTTCTGGTGGCGTAATTGACTGATTGTCATCAGTGGCGTATGGTAGTTAGGACGGACCCCAGTGCACGTTATTGTGACGGGTCCTAGTGCAAGAAGACATACATATTAACCCAGCAATCATCAGCGTAAATCTGTATATAACAAATAGTTATAGTTTATGTAAAGTAAACATTTAATTTTATTGTAGCATAGAATAGATTGCTGTCTCTTAATGCCGTAAAATTCAGAAAGTTGTAAAAGGTTCTCATCACGATTTCGCGCCCAAAAACAAACTGTGACAACAAACACAAACAAAGTATCATATCTCAGCATGTGAGACGTTAAAAGCAGCAAAGTTAGGCTATTTTCCTCAATAAATGACAAATGAGTATTTATTTATTTGATTTATTCATTTTGAACAGATAAAAATCACGAGAATAAAAACAAATTGAACACTAAACATAAAGCAAACACTCAATTTACAGAAAACATTTTACATATTTACATGTCCTAAAAGGAGTAGGAAGTAGTATACATTTATATGGCCCATAACTCTAACCCTCTCTATTTAACATATATTCACATCCCAAAAAATAGATACAGCTCCAATAATCCACCCAGTGTTAATCAGATATAGCTTAAACAATTTAGGAAATATCTCATGTTCATTCTACCAGCTTTTCTTCTTCCAGGCACCTCTTAAAAACTATTTGTTTGTACATCCTCGTGCACTGATTCGTATTTGGATTTCTTTATCCAAACCATTCAGCAAAGTCTCCACACAAATTAGATGATGAGATGATTATCGGAATTGTTGTCAATTAATTTTCTGTCAGTCAACCAAATGAGTAACCGTTTCACTGCTAAAGACGATAAACATGTTGAATTAGAAGAAACTGAAAGTGTTTTGTTGCACTTGAAGAATGACAGCTTCCTCCTGTTTTAATGCCTTAAAAAGTTCCCTTGTTTTCTTCTCACAAATATGTTTACATTCAGTGTCTCTCGTCAACACACAAGTTTGTGAATACTAATTTACGCCTCTTCTTTTTAATAAAACACTTGCAAAGCAGGTATTTTTTAAACAGTTTGAACTCTTACCTCCCTCTTCTTCCCCTCTCTTTGCTGGTGTATCGCTACTGACTTGACACATTACCAACATTGTTCCACAGCCCTAGTAATCATCATTTCCTCAAGGTGCTGTTAATTTAGCAGGTTTACAGATTTAGGAAACCAAATCGCCAACCTTTAAGTATTACAGTTGTCCAGACGCTTTTCTTATTGGTGCTAAAGGGACAGTTCACCCCCTAAATTCAAAACACATATCTTTCCTCTTACCTTGTAGTACCAGTCTAGATTGTTTTGGTGTGAGTTGCCGAGCCTTAACTTTCATTCTTGTCCAGACGCATTCCCCTCTGATGCCGCTGGGCCTTAAACAATATCAGTGAGTGCATTTACATGGACAGTTTAATTCCCTTTTCATTCAGAATGAAAGTTCATTCATTTCCATTCATTTCCATTTGCCACAGCACGCTCTTCTATCTCCCTCCTTCGACCTTCTACCTCTCTTCTCCTCCTCAACAGATGAAGCATTAGCAGAACAAGGTTGTTGTTGTACTGCTGCTTCAAGTATAGCGTGTGCCAGTGAACCCGGAACTCCGTTAGCGCTGTTAGCACTTCCGGTTCTCTCGTCTAAAAGTCAATACGTTTTTTGAATGGGATTTTGGTAAAATGCCTCAAATAAGGTCTGTGGTTAACAAAAGCTTAAGCGAGTTTCAGGTTTTGTTCTACGACATAAAACACGTCAGTAAATACCCTGCTTGTGAATTTTGAAGCTTTTACGTGTCGTAAAAAAGGCGGTTGCTAACAAGTTGCTCAATACGACTACAAACCCTGTCGGGGACATTAAACGTCATCACCCCCGAACAGGCGAGAGTGCTGGCAGTCCGCCATTACAGCTTCTTATTTAGCTTCAACAGTCCGATTTCCCCATTATACAATGTTTTTAAAATAAAGCGGCTGAAATCAGTTGAAAGCTTAGTGGCGGTGACGTCAAGAGTCATGTGACCGTGGGGTAGTCATGTAGTCCGTTAAAGTCTAACATTAGCTTTTTACTTCTGGCGATCGCATTTAAGCTTCAAATGTGGTATGAAAGGTGTTCATATGTGAAGATTATCTCGCTGAACAAAACCTGTAAGTATCATAAACTTGTGTTAGCCACAGAGCTTATTTTCTGACATAATCCAAAACGCAATGCAAAAATCACATTCACTTTCTCTTCCGGAAACCAGCGCGATGCTAATCTTCCGGATTTTGACGTCAGCCCTGGCACACTCTATATAAGCAAAACAAATCCGAAAAAGGCACTAAGAATGGCATCGTCAAACATCTTGTTATCCGGAACGAGGACTACAGTGTTTTCTTCCGGTACACGTAAACACGTAACATCCGCCCCGCCCCCTATCCGATCAGAAACCTTCCCTGCCCCAAACCTTGCGCGGACCCAAATGAAGGCAATTAAAAGGCGATTAAACTGATCTCCCGTGTAAACCTGTGAAAAACTTTAATTCCGAATGAGAAGCCATCATGTAACCACACCCAGTGACTGGCCGCGCATCATACCAATGTGAAAAGTTGGCTTTTTTGGTGGTGTCTAATGTGGGGTATCACTGACCAAGCGTCGGGTTTCGACAACTTCGGAGTCAGACCAGGTTGTGGCAATAGGAAAGGAGTATATTATCCACTTAGAAGTATGAAGTCACATAGGTATGTAGGTCTAGCCATAATGTTTTGGCCTAACACTTTATTGACTGATATGACATCAATTTAGAGGTAACCAAGGGTGTCATCATTTTCAAAAGTCTCCATTTCTGCTCGTCCAGACTAAAATACAACCCTGACGTTTTCAAACTGAAACGGATCGGCACTGTTTTCAAAGGTTGAAGTAGTTTGGACGCTAGCTGTTCACATCTGGCATTAAAATGCATCTCCAAATGTGTCTCAAGTGACAGCTTGTGATTGGATCTTACTTCTCTGCCGTTACAGTTTAACAGCGCCCAGACACATCTCAGGCTGGCGTTTAAGCATGGCTTTCATCGTTGGTGTCTGACGCTGCAAGTCACTGTCCAAGCACTGGATTTTGACGACTTCGGCGCGAGACTGGGTTGTCAAATCAAACTGGTTTATGCTCATGCAACGGATCGGCAAAACTGGAAATTGGCCCAAATGTAAAAGTTGGCGGGTGTTGTTCGGTAGAGAGAAAATAGTTCCTACATGACACTACTCACAACAAGGTCTGTGGATTATCTTGAGTAACCAGGTCATGATTTCTGGAAAGAGACATTGATGTTTTTAAAATGTATTTTTGGGCGATTTGAGCACCACATGCCATCTAGTTCCATAATATTAGAGAGAAGGCAGACATCTCTACCAACACTCAGCATCTCACACCAAAACTATCTAGGACTACAGGACAGAGGAACAATATGCATGTTTGATTTTGGGGTGAACTGTCCCTTTAATGCTCTTTGTGGTAATTAAATGCCTCAAAATTAAGTAGTGACAATTTCTTGGTGTTAAGGAGCAAAGTGTGTGTCTCGTGGGTGGGAAGCTACAGCGGTGGGTGGGCGGTGTGTGTGTGTGTGTAGGTGGGAAGCCGTGCATCCACATATCACTGCTCTCCATCAGAAAATTTCTATCAGCAGATAAAACAAGGAGGAACAACACCTCGGACAAGATACGCCTACGCTAATCTCCAACACTTATCAACGTTTCCCTGCTAATATCTCCTCCTCTAGTTTTACCCCCCACTCCCTCCCTCCCTCCTCTTCACCGAGTCCCCACCCACCCGACCCCTCCCTGAACACACACACACACACACACACACACACACACGTCGCCTGACTCCTCTCCCACCACGCCATTGTGTGTGCCGGCCGCCCTGGCAATGTGCTGCCGTGTGATACTGAGAGAGGGCAATTCAGCTCCTCATAAAGACCAGGCTATAATCTCCTCCCAGCGACAGGTCCACCTACCCCACCCACGCACTCACGCACACCTCCACGTACACACACAACCTCGCCGTGTCCTCGCCACGCTACACCTACACACAGTGACAACTTAAAGCCGCACCCAGAATGACACGCACCATTATAAATAGTCTAATCTATATGGTAATAGTGTTGTATTCTACAAGCAGAGAATAGGGATAAGATAACATTGTGACTTCGGGGTTTGTACTGCCTTCTATGGTAATTGTTATCAAAGGTTATTTGGGATGACATCGGCGGCTCCTTGTGATTGGCTGGGCCCTGTTATTTACGATATGAATTATGATAACCATGATGTCTCTCTGCTCCTCTCCCTCGCCGCTGCCTCGCCGGCCGCCAGATACAATAAATTGCTATCGTTAATCACTGCGCTTTGTTCTGCCATGATTACCCCTCCACCGCAGTAAGAGTTTTATTTAAGGGAGAATATGGATTTGTCATCCTTCTGGCGGCAAAATGAAACTGACAATATTTTATGTCCTGACATTTAATTTGTAAAAGCGGACGCAGGCTGCATTTGCATTTTATGACACTCTCTCCTTCTTTCTCCCGCTCTCACTGATCTATCTCTCTTCCCTCCTCCTCGATGTCTTCCTCTCCTTTTATACATAGAGTGGAGGTGACATTTGTGGATCAGGTTGGGGCTGGAACGAGAGCAGAGGAAAGGAAAAAGGCGAGGCGATGAATGCTTTTGAATGTCGGCCAGAGTTTACGTGTTTTATTTGCATGCTGTTATTTTGCTCGAGCACATCGCCCGGCCAACAAAATGAACTAAAAATAGTTCAGTTGGCAAATCAGTGTTGTGGATTTACATAACACTGTGATGCAAAAAAGACTCTCTTATCTCAGCGGTATCAATACAGTTTTCAAGATGAGAGGCTTGATTATCTGTTTAGTGATAGCTGGGTATTTATATGTAAGGCATGATGTTTCAGATCATGATCCCACTGTGAGGTGGTGTTAAAGGGAAATCTGTTGTGTGACACAAAGTAGTCAGAGGCAGCTGTTCTTCAACTGCAAACTACAGCTTTCAGAGGTGTATCTATTTGCTGATGGAGAAATAATCATCAACGGGTTCCTCATGCCACTGGACACATTACCGTAATTACTGTGAGGTGAAAGGCCTGCGCTCCCCCAAAAATATAGAAGACGTTCTTCAGGTACAAAAAGGCATGAATTCCTGTTATACACCTGCACAAAAAACGACAGTGTAGTCGTAAAAGAGAACTTAAAAAACATTCCAGTTTTATTATTTCAGCAGGGAGTAAGCCTGGAGGGGATCATGCGTTCAGTTGTATGTGTGTGTGTGTGCATCCTGAACTTGTCAAATACGGTCGCTTTATGGTGTAAGATACCGACACGCACACAGAGGAACCTTTTGCGTTGCTATAATACACACTGGGTGGCAGCAGTTATTGACGCAGTGGCCACCAATTGAGGTTTGTTGGCGCTATGTCACTGGACGTCCATATAAGATACTGACACAACAAGGCACCTTTCATGGCTGTATAATTCACACCAGGCAGCGGCAGTTGGTGACGCAGCAGCCACCAACCAAAGCTGTCAGATACCAGCACTATAGAGTGCCGAGGTCACACCCCTTCCGGTGAAGCTCATGGGACCTTAGATCGGAAAAAATATGAATGACAGTGAATGAGGAGAGTAATATTATCTTTTGTTCCCGTTTGAGTTGTGACATGAAATCCAAATATGTTGTTAATGAATTTAGAACATGAATTTTAAGGTCAAGAAAGTCAAACTTTGTGGTAAAACTGTTGAGATATAAGCTTTTGAAAAAAACGTAATTTGAAAGACTACACAGGAGGCACTCGCGTATGTGACGTCATAGCTTTCGCTGGCTTCCTGCAGCTTGGAGTGACTGCAACCTGGCACAAAACACACAGACATCTTCAATCATAAATCGATTAATCATAAAACAGTGGAATTTCAGCGGGGAGGCCAAGCTGCAGGAAGCGAGCGAAAGCTATGACGTCACATACGCGACCTCCTCCTGTGTACTCTTGAGTCTATCTAATTAAAAATCTTATAGCCACCAACACCAAAAGCCACCTTTCATGGCAGTATGATATGCCGCTAGTTGGGAGGACAGCCCCAGTTGTGGCAGTATGACACAAGGACAGACAGCGTTAAGGCCCATTTATGCTCCCTTTACGTACGAAAATGTATATGTCCGTTTCAAACGATGAGAGAAATTGAATTGTTATTTCTTCTTCGTGTTTCACTAGAGCTACGTATCGGGTAGTGACAGCAACACTGCCCCCACAGTTCCCGGTGGTAGTGCTCCGTTTGGCCCGTATCCGTAAGCTTTATGGAAACGTGCAGAAATACGGACGAAATGAACGCAGAGCACGGACGGAAGGCTCCGTCCGTATCCGGATCCGTATTTAACGTTGAGCATAAATGGGCCTTTAGTTGATAACGCGGCCGGGCAGCATCGGCAGGAGTGGTATGATGACAGCATCAGTTGGATACACTGCCAATAATGATATGAGTATAAGGAGCAGGAAAGTGCCTGTTGGGTGGGTGGGAGGGGTGGTGGATGGGTCCAATAAACCCTGGACTTTCACCTGGGAGTGTGGTGTTCGCTTTCCGTATGAATGTTGAGCCACGCCATGATGTTTTTTTCTAAATCTAATCACGTGCTTTTGTTGCCAAATTCAATGGGGCACTTTTGTTGATGTCCCACAATGACAAGAGCAAACGCAGTAGAGTACCGAGTGCATAAAATGTAGACTTGAAAAGTCCACCGGCAAAGCGGCAATATGTGACAACTTGGGAGGAGAATGTGTTAGACGGGCATGAGGGGTGGAACAATGGTCCAACAAACCCCAAACTTTCACTAGGGGGCCCGTGCGACGTGTTTTTTTAAACCTAATCCCGTGGTCTTTATGAGGTGTTAAACCAACACATCTTTATTATTAAACAGAGAAGAAAACATGCATCTAACAAGCGGAAACTGAAAATGTTCTGCAAAAACTGAAGTGTATTTTGAAATGACTCAGTGCATTTAACAGGCATAAATTAACATGTTGATGCAGGAAGATACTTAGCACGTAATATGTAGATGTAATCCACAGACAAAGCAGCGATATTTGATGAGAACACATTGGTCTGTCTGCTGCTAATCGCATAAACTAGTGGACCAATCAACCTAATAGTTTTTGAGGACATTTATGACTGTATGCTCAAGTACCTCTCAGGGTTGTAGTGATTTAGAAATACTGACAAACCTGTTTAATTGACTGTTTTATACCGTCACTGCCTCCTGACTCCTCACTCCTCCTAATCAGCCGGTAGGGGCTGCAAGTGACGCTAAAAACAACAAGCCTTTCCGTCTGATGTGGGCCACATTTCAGCCGTCATTGTGGCCTAAAAGACTAACATTCATAGAAATGTTTAATTGATTAATTCCATACCTGATATGTTATGATCTGTTAAAGTTAGGCATGATAAAAGAAGAAATCCTTGGTTTTGTCTTTCTTTTTTTTCCGCCATCTTGACCGTAAGGGAGGCGGGAGGGACAATTTCAATTGTTTGGGAGGGGACAGGGAGGTAGGGAGGGGTTTCATTGGACATTATGTCTGAGGTTTGTCTCCATATAGCCTGTCTACTCTGGTTACACATGATAATCTAACCTGCATATTGTCTCCCCTTCATTCAACTGCTGCCATGCATACACTCTGGACACACAGCCTGCCCTGCACTCCCTGTTCCCCAATAACGTGACCCTAAACACACTCTACTGAATGCGCTTTTCTTAGTTACATATTTGTTTATTACCTGATTGATTTGGTTGTATATACATATGGTTTTTAAATCACCTTATATACGATGATCCTTTTTGCACTTGAAGAGCCTCTTTTAGTATCTTCTTGTACATGTTGCAACCGGTCACCATGGATACGCTTGTGTGACATCACTTCTTGGTGCCTGAAGCAGAAGTGCAAACCTTTCCACACTGTTAATGACAAGATTTTTATCAAATTAATCCATAAAAACTAATTGTACACATCTGTGAGCAATACAGCAGGTCAAAGGTGACAAATCAGAAAATCAGATTTTAATTTTCTGCCCTGATTTTCTCCTCCAAATATTCAACTGTGAGTTTGACACACTTAGAGTTTGTTTACAACCTGCCTGCTCATGAAATGATGGGCAAAAGAAGCTATGTGAATTTCATTTATATAGCCCAAATCATAAAATTGTCTCAAGGCTGTACAATCTAACAACAAACTGTATGACACCATCTGTCCTTGGACCCTTGATGAGGCAAAGTTAAAATGTGAGAACAGAAAAATAGACGGGTGAAACTTAACCCAATCACCAGAATAAATGTTAGCATTGTACACTTCTCCAGACCACAGACATTTATACATTTCATATGTCGCAGATATGTTAAAACTTTACATTTCTTTATGTTTCATGTTTCAATTTTATGTCGTGACAACACTGTGGTTACCTGTACCCTACACCGTAGCCTGATGTGCACCTTCCCAGAAATATAACTACATGTCACAGTGACACAGACCTCCTGTCTGTTTCTGTGAGCTGAAACCATTTCCCTCAGTGGAAACAAATCTTTATTTACTTTAATTTCACAGATAAGAAACAATAAATTGTGAAGACAATAAAGCCTCCACAAAAATAACATTTTAAGTCTTGTGTGTGATTTATCCTGGCTTCATATGAGCAGAGGAAATCTCCGCTAGTCATTAGGCTAATTTATACAATGTAAAATGTCATAGGCTTGTGCTAAAAATGTTAGCATGTTGTATTTGTTTGGAAAACGTGTTTAGTATAAGACAGTTGTTTTGTCAGTGAACCTTGTGAGTTGTAATGGAGCTGAATTTTGTAACGTTACCTTTGTTAAATGTTGCTGTTGTCCCTGGCTTCATATGAGCAGAGGAAAAGTCTGCTAGCTGCTAGGCTAATTTATACAATACAAAATGCCATAGGCTTGTGCTAATAATGTTAGCATGTTGTATTTGTGGGGAAAATGTGTCCAGATAAAGACAAGTGTTTGTCTGTGAATGCTGCGAGTTATAGTGAAGCTGATTTGTGTACTTGTGTACACTTCACAGAAACCCCACTGCCGACTAGTGTTTTGGAGGTGTAACAGCAGAGTGACACAGACACACCACCTCACAAGTATAAATGCTCACAACAATGTTGGCTATGGCGTAGGCTACAGTGTAGGCTCTGTATAGAGCTGAAGCACAAGTATAAATCCCGCTTCAGTCCGACATGCCTAACTCGTCAAAAATATTCTCAATTAACTGCTAACCATCAACATCCCTAGCGTCAGCATTTTAACAAATGTCAGCATTCATTACGACTCCTGAACTCAGAGTATCTGCAAAAATTTCCACTCCTGTAGAAGTACTGAATTCTACATTTATAGTCATTCAAATGGACTCTTCCTGTGAGCATGGTAAACACAACGCTCCTTGAAGGCATCGCACCGCGCAGTGTTCCCAGAAACAAACAGAATTTTCCTTTAAATATCAACAATGTCTCAATACTAATGAAGACGGTCTTAATAAACAGATCTACTGTTGTTTACCACCGCACTGCCACTGGGATCCATATTTAAACAGCGCACACACACGTACACACACACGTACACACACTCGTAGACACTGTGAGGGCTCTCCGGGAGATAACCGTAGTGAAGTCGAGCTATTTCCTTTTCCTGTTTGTGTGGTGCCAGGCGAGCCACCCTGCTGCCACCGAGGAATGTTGATAATGCTGGCCCTTGGCTCTAATGCGCGCGCACACACACACACACACACACACACACACACACACACGCACAGAAACACTAACAGACGACGCCCATGTTATTCCACCAACAGCAAAAAACTTAATACATGTAAACATGACGGGAATAAACTTGAAAAACAAAAAAAGCCTCCAGAGGAGACTAGACTTTGAATGACTTTGACCCGGCGTTGCCTTAGCTGACTTGAACACACACACACACACACACACACACACACACACACACACACACACACACACACTCAATAGCGTCCCTCTCTTTCTCTCAGCTCCACCTTCCTCTCACTTTCCTGACCTTCCAGTCCAGGGTGGATGGAAAGAGACAGCGAGCCCACTGGAACCTTGGGCTGAGTTATGCAGGAGTGAGCTTTGAATAATTGTCCCGCAATATGAGTGTCTCTGATTAATTGCCTGAGATAAGGTCTGCTTTCCTCCCCACTCCTCCCATCTGTACTCCCCCCTCCACCACCACCACCTCCCCTCCATCCCCCCCAGCTCCAGCTCCCAGGCCTGCCTGCCTGCCTGAGCTCCCATAATCAGCCCCGGACTACTGAGAGACAGAAACTATTTAACTGACCCTGTCATCTTGGAGCACGATGATGGCTGTCCTAATTACTCAACAATAACAAAGGCCCTCATTTAGCTCTGACGGCTGCCTGCAATCAGCAGTTCTATGAATAACTTAACAAATAGGAATGAGGGGGAAAAAACGTATTTACAGGCACATTAATTCAAGGCCAAAAGACAATACGTGTCACCTCCAGCTAACTCGGGATTCAGGTGACAATCAGTAGGTGTGTGTGCGTGTGTGTGTAGGCATGCTTGTGTGCATGTAAAGCTTTGCACATGCATGTGAGTTACAGTTTGTCTAATCAAACATAATTATTAGTCTAATAAAAGGCACGATAAATTAATAGCTGCCCCAAAAGGGTTCGTGAGAATTTTAAGATTTAGCACGAGAGCTGCAGTAATTGTGGCTTGAAAATTCAGCATCTTACAAGTTGGCTGATACGTCGACAAATCCAGGTTGTCATGCAGATTTCACTGTTTTTAAAATTGTGCATTTTAATGTCAAAGAGGGGGAAGGTGGAGGAGCTTTTTCAACACATCACAAAATGCTTAAAACATGCAGTGGTGGAAAAACATCTCAGATCCTTTACTTAAGGTAGTTAAACCACCATGTAAAAAAATACAGATCCCATCAGCTGCTGTAATAACTACAGCTACTCTACCTGGCATCCCCATAAATTTATTTGAAATACTTTAACGAAAATTATTTACACTCTGTTACAAGTGAAAGTCTTGATATTGCTCAAATAAAACTACTGAGGTGTCATCATCAAAAGTAGAGATGATGCATGGCCCTTTCTATGGAAGCAAATAAGAGACTTAAAAGTTTAAATTTTAGCAGCCATTGAACACTTATTATTGAAATTTAAACACCATTGAATTCATAGCATTGAAATATTCAACTTTAAAAGCCATCTATCTCAATTCATCTGGTCTGAATTCATCTCTTTGAAATTAAAATAAGATTTGCAATTTAAAAAACTGGATTTAAATATGTTTGTTTTTTCCAAAGTTCACAAATTCAGTTTCAGAATTAGAATTTAAAAAATCCACGTTGCTCAAATTTGATTTGTCAAATTCAGATCTAAGAATTCAACTTAAAAATATCCAAAAAGCAACATCTGGGTTACCCCGGACAGGATAGGCAATTGAGCCTGACTGTTTCAACCAATCAAATTTGACCGATGCTCCATTTGATTTTTTTCAACTTGAATTTTGAGGTCTGATTTTTTACAAGTCAAATTTGACCAACCTGCGTTTATTTTCTGTAATTCTGAAGTTTGTTGTTGAAGTTTGTATTTTTTTTATCTAAATTTGTAAATATTAAAAAAGAAAATTTAAATTCAGCTTTTAAGATTGTAAATCAAGAAATTCCATACCAAACTGAGAATCTGAATTTATTTCTCTAATTTCAACTTTTTGAAATTTCAAAAAGCTGAAATTTTGATTCTCGGTTTTAAAAGTAAAATATTTTAATGACATGATTTCAGTGGTGTTTACATTTCTATACAAGTGTTCAGCAGCTGAGATGCTCTTATTTGCTTCCATACTTTTCAGGATATTATGAGAGTTATTACAGTGCATTGGATTATTGACACAACAGGCGAACACAAGGTTTGGCCATGCACTGGTCAGTTTTAAGATTTTGGGCTATTTTGCTTCCATGACGTGTCCTCTGGAAATTAACCATACTAAATATACATTTAGATGTTTATTTTAGTTCAGATTTCTGTTCTGGAAATTTATTAAAAAGCACATATTTAATTAGACAATGTCTTATTTGCATGTTTTAACAGTTTCAGGAAACTGAAACAATTCATGTAAGTAATCAACTTTGAAAGTTTCATGTTGGTATCTACTAGTTAAAATTTTTACTCTGTTCACCTGAAGTGTCTCCACAAGTGTAATGTTAAATGGTGGGTCAATGTGGAGCTACTGTATATTTATATTTAACAAGCTAATCATGTAATCTTAATCTGCTTTATAGCTACTATAACTAAAATAACTGTATGGGGGGGAGTAAAAAGTGTAATTTAAATTAGCATGTGGCCCAAAATTGTATATGAGTGCATACTTAGGTAAATATAGTAAATCATTTTGGTGTGAAATCCAATATAAGTGAACAATTAAAATCAGTTTCCATGAGGTATGAGTCATACTGTGTGTTACACCTGTGTGTAAATCTCTTAAATGGAGCTGGCTAAGGATGCAAAACTAATCTGAGTGTAAACTTGACAGTTAACTTGTATCGTATCATATCGTATGTTTAAGATTTAATATTTTCCTGCTGATTTGAAAACAGTATTTTCTCAAACGTGTCAACTTATCATGAGCTCAGGAAAAAACACCCCCATGTTCAGCTTTGTGTCGATGAATTTTCCAGTTAATCCACTGGGTTCTTAAATGGTCCATGTATTTTAGGAAGAAGCAGATTTTTCTCAGCCCATGAAAGGAAGACGTCGTCTTTCAGTCTGAGTGAAAATGTCAAAATCACAAAATGTGCAGGTACAAGGCTTTTCACTGGACAGAAAAGTTTCTGATACAAGTATATCATACACCAGTGCTACTGATACCAGTATGATAATATATATTTTTAAAATGATTATTATCAGTTAGCACTTTGTGGAAGGTGCATTTGGTAGGATTAAAAACAAACAATAAAATACAGAAAATACCTCCAAAATAAAAGAAAGCTTTTTAAAAATCTTTTTACAGATTTCCTTTCATTGATCATAGTGCACTCTAAAATTCATGGGGTTGGCAGATAAGGCTTAAAGTAAAGATGTTTTTCAGCATAATGACATTAAACGAACATAATTATTACATTAACGTGTTAAAGTCAGCTGACAAGTTATTTTCAAGAGGTTGTTCAAAATCAACAACTTTTTTTTGTTTACATTTTTGAGTCAGATGGAATTAAAATAAATGAGTTAGAATATCTTAAATAAAATAGTTTGACTATTAAATAAAACCACAACTGTTGGTTAATATTAAGTCGGTTCAACTTAATTAAGCTTTTTCAGGTCAAAGCAAATCATGTTGGTTTCACTAAACTAGCTGAGTCTGTCTCATAGAATTGTCTCAATAATTAAAGAGTTGGAACTACTTATGAAGATGGATTCAAATTGTTACCTTATGTTCTTTCATTTTTAAAAATTTAATTAATTGCATTTATTCAACAGAGACAGTGCACAGCTACGTAGCTGCACCAGAGTTAGCTTTAAGCTAATTTTCATCTGTAGTCCCTGGGCAGGAAACAGAGAATAATATGTCCACTAAAAGTGACTATGTATAAAAAAACAACAAAGTACAAAATAGAACATATTCATGACACGACTCTGTAGATCTGTGCTGCACAGTCGCCTCTGTTAAACCAGTGGACTCACTCTTTTTTAGAGTGTGTGATTGAAATCTTATAACCAAATGACTGTGGTGTCGGGTTCTGGGATTTCAGATCAGAAGATGATTTAATGTGCTGTTTAAGTGCAGGAAGTGATTTTAAGTTCTGCACAGTGGTGGAATACAACAAAGGACATTCGGTCTTGTACTTATGTACAGTTTTGAGTTACTTATACTTTACCCGAGTATTTACATTTTGTGGTACTTCTCCACACTGAAGTTTGGATGCAAATAATACTGTCGTCATCAGGGTCTCTTGATGTGTATTGGTCGGGAATATTTGGATCAAATTTGTTCAGTTCAGGCAATCTCAGTCGAGGATTGATGGTTTGAGTTTGAGCCTTTGCACATTATATCCCATTCCCTCTCCGAAATGTCTTGTAATTCTTGAATCCACTCCGTTATCTTATTTTCAGTGTTGTCGTTATGGTTATCAACCAACAGATGGCATAAATCAGGAACCAGACCTTCACCGAAGCAGTTCCTTATAGAAGAGAGGAGAAGAGTTCCTCGGGTATTACTACTTTTACTTAAGTAGAATATCTGAATATTCCTCCACCACTGGCTCTACAAAAACCCTGCAGTAACATTAAAAAAATGAATGACTTGATGAGCAACATTTGAGTATTGATCAGTGGAGTATTGATCTGCTGATCCTTTGCAGACTCCTCTTAGATAAGCAGAGTATTATCGATCAGACACAGTGCAATATACCCATCATATCAGAGCGGGCTGACACCGACCACACCAGATCTGACTTTTAATAAGAAGAGAAATATCAGCCTGACACACTGGCCAAAGCTCAGCTTGTGTGTTTAATTGTGTGCCTGCATGTCTCAGAAGGCGAGGGAGCCATCCGCCGCCCAAAGTATCAGCTCCTGTAACCACAGATAGCACCTGGACTTTGTTGAACAGACTATTTACATATCAAACGCCCTCCCGCCTGTTGTCGCGCCCCGCATGGAAGACACAGACAGAGAAAGAAGGGCATTTCCTCGAGGAAAATATATAAACTAAACAGTGAAAAGAGTTATAATGGAGGCGGGCGAACTGTGTGGAGCTCCGTTTACTGATAAACACACCGCGCCTTTATAGTGTTACAATAAACTGGCAGACCTGGACACAGGAGCACAAACACACACAAACAGAGCAGCGGAGGCAAGTTGTGTAAAGTTTTGACTGGAATTTCAGAGGGTTTTTTGGGGAGAAAAGATAGAGAGAGGAGGAGAGGGGAGAAAGAGGATGTGAAGGGGGGAGGAAGATAGATGGGGAGGGGAAGCCGAGCGTACACTTGACACTCAGCTAATGGTAAATCCTCAGCTTTATACTGTAATTTACTGCAGAGCCTTCGGGCCAAACTGCCTTTGAAGTGCTCCGAAATGTCAAATCAATTATTACTTAAATGA
Source organism: Epinephelus fuscoguttatus (assembly GCF_011397635.1). Taxonomy (NCBI): domain Eukaryota; kingdom Metazoa; phylum Chordata; class Actinopteri; order Perciformes; family Serranidae; genus Epinephelus; species Epinephelus fuscoguttatus. The sequence continues at coordinate 6,122,412 of NC_064773.1, forward strand.
AAAAAAGAATTCAATTTACGCGTTTCATGATAATCGGTAACATTTCATGATAGAAAAAAAAGCAAAGCAATTTGAGACGATTTGAGCCCCGGCTCCATTTTTCTGTGCAGCTCTTTTTTATTCGCCCTACTCAGATATGCTGATTGGAATATAAAGTTGTTGATGATTGCGTCTTTTCTTCGTCTTCTCCTTTCTTGTGTCATCACGATCGCAGAGTAAGGAAAATCAATTTGGCAGTATAATACTCTTCATCAATTGGAACTGGGCAATAATGATGTTTTACACCTGTGAGTGTGTGTCTGCGCGAGTGTGTTAGGGAGAGTAGCGTGGAACAATACGCCTTCTTCATGATTCATTACGTTCTAATGTCGCCGCGTGAATAAAGACGGCGCAGGCCTGTTGAATTACACACTCCTCACACTAATGGCTCTGAAAATAGGCCAAACCAGTGCGCATGCAGCCGTCCTCCTCCCCACGCTGCTCTTTGTTCATGGACAGGTAAAGCAGACGAACCATGAAGTCGACGACATGCTGCCGATGACAATGTCGACTGTAACGTCTGTATCAGTGAAGTCTGGCTTGTGTGAGCGCCATCGTCCTTCTTCTGCCTACAAATGAGACTTGTGATCTTTTCATGATCAACTCTCTGAGGTGTCCTTTAGTTGTAACAGTCTGTACAGATGGTTCAGGTTTCATGTGCTGAGGTTTCTCTAAGATTTCTGCTGCGATCCCACTACAATGGATTCTATTTGTGGCATTCAAAGAGTTAAAAAACTACATTAAGGCTTAAAGTTACGCATAATTCAGGGTGAGGCTGCTTTGATTGACACATAGGTGCCGTCCACTGACAAGTCACTACCACAGCAACATTAGTCACATAATGTAACCATGGTTTATAACCCCAGATTAACAGGTGAAGCCGTAGCTGTCTCAATTTCAGTTGGTTTTCAGTTCTTAAAAGTTAATTGTAACATTTTGGTCACCTAAAAAAAGTCCCGTCCAGCGTTCGGCAGTACTCAAAGACCCTCTAAGGAGTCGTTAGAGAAGAAGTCTGTTTTTCATTAACAAAAATTTGCATTAGCACAGCGAATCATAGCTATAAATACACCTCCCTAGCCAAGCTAGCAGCTAGCATTAGGATTAGCTCCACCTTCCTGTCCAAATATGGTCATGAGCCAAAATGCCAAACTCCAGGCTTTGAAATGGGAGTCAGCAAACAAATAGGTGACATCACATTGGCTACTTTTGGTCTATTATTTTATATCTATGGCCTGAACCCAACCAATAGCCTCCTCAACCTTTCAGACAGAAGTTGCACCAACATACTTTCGGAAAAGATATCTTAGAACGTTTATGTGCCATTCACATCTCTGGTACCACCTGGTCTGGTTGCCAAGGTGTTCATTTACTCTTGTAGAAGTTCTTCGGATGTATAAAACCAGGTTGTTGGCTACCTCAAATTACGTGTCCATTCCTCCATTACCTTGTAAGTTATTGATATTCCTTTAGTCCGTAAGGGTCCTCAGAAGCTTCATCTTTAAACAAGTAATATTCATGCTGGTTTAAATAAACAATTTGATTGTATTTCCTGATCTTTGCTAAACAACAGCTGCATGTAAAGGGATTTAAAGGCCTGTCCCAAATATGGGCCCATTGATTTCAATGATTTAAGCAAATAATAGCCCGGGCTACTAATAGAAGTTTTATGGTAGTCTTGAAAACAATATATGGCACGACTGAGACATGTGCCTGTGCCATACCTTGAAAAATAAAGGAGGTGAAAGAAAACCAAAAGCGTTACCGAGCGGATTCTTAATTCTTAATAGAAGCTAACTACCGGCCACATATTATTGTCTCAGGACCTACAGGAAGGCGACCGCTCAGTCTCGGTGACTCCTGGCCTGAGTCAGCTGTAGACTGGATGGTGGGGGGGCAGAGGGGCAGAACAAGAAGTGGATAAGGAGGTAGAAAAGAGGAAAAAGGGCAGACAGACACACTGCCAAGCGCCCACATCTCTTTCTCTCCCTTTGTGCACCGTGTGGAATAACATACCTTTTCTTCCCTCCTCCCCCTCCCTCTCTGTAAAGCGATCAGGGCCCCTGATAGTGATGGTGATTACAAAACCACAGGAGTAGCCACCCCACCAAAACAAAGTGTTTTTCAGCTCCTGTTTTTTCAGCGCCTGGCGCCACCCGGAGTCCCATAAACAATAAACATAGGCCAATGCAAGGCCGTCCTGCGCTTTTTTCCCCACCTGATTTGCCTTTAGGGTGGCGTGCACACATCATCACAGGTACAGTGTGTCATTGTGAGCAATTGCTGGTGCATTCAGGAGCAGAGCGTGCAGGGTTGAGTGACAGCCATAAGTCTGCACACTTCCTGTGAACCTCTCATCAACTGAACGCACACACGCGGGCCGTCTGTGCAAAGTCTGGCTTTATCGACTTCACCTGTCCTTTGTCTGAGGTCTTTATGAAGACTGTCCCCCAAAATAAACACTTTTGCAAACGTGTGTGTGCTACCTTTGCTGAATCGGGTGCTAAAAAAGCGTCCTTTCCATCGGCGCAGCCTCCCTATCTTTATATCTGCCGTGGCCGGCTCGCAGCCCCGGCTTGCGTCGAAGCAGTTCTGCTAAACGGTGGACTCGTAGCAAATTGACTATTACTTCAAAGTGGCCTGTGATTATGTCCCTGAGTGATTAGGGGGGCTGTTAAGAGGGAGCCACTTGAGCATTGCCAGTGAACCCGTGAAGGAATGCCGGCTCGGTGCCGACCGGCAAGGGAAAACGCCGCCAGAGACGCACAAATCCCACGAAGGCAACGGCCGTGCAGAGCTGCACAGAGCTCAGGGTGGAGGAGCAGGAAGTACAGCAAAAGGAAGTGAAAGACAACTTGTACCTGCACGAGAGCGAGTAAGAAACATGCTGCAGACGTCAGAGGGATGAAATGGAAGATTCAGATCCGAAATAAAACTCCAAGAAGTAAAACCCCTACCTAAGTCAAAGGAAATGGAAATGTTATGATGTGGAGACGAACACGTACACACTTAACGCCGGGTGCACTCAGGGCAGCAAAATCATTAGCTAAGCACATCAGGGGACAAGACCTCCAAACACTTCCATTACATTCCAATTGTTACCAGATTTTCCAACTTTTCAGCACCAAACTGTTCTTGTTTGCCCTTTTTCCCCTTCATCTCCACATCAAACAGACAATAGAGACAAGCAGAAAGCAGAGGAGGAGGAGGAGGAGGAAGAGGAGGGGATGAAAGGAGGGGAGAGAGGGAGAGAGACTCTGGCAGTAGAGAGACCCGGGGAGCGAGGCCCCGAACGCCCGTTTTAATGGGAATAATAAGCTTCTATCTCAGGCAATTAAGTCTGCATTCGATGCTTATCTCAGAGCAGAGGTCCACTGTGCCATCTAAAGAAAATGTTTGTGTTTGAAAAACTCCATCACATAAACAAGATAAGAGGGAGAACACGTATGCGTGCCACCTATCGCATCCAACCTTGGCTTTGTTCTTGGAGGGATAAGTTACTCTGAAGCAGGTTTTCTGGACCACATGCTGCCGGTTCACAGACATGGAGACAGAAAATAGGGAGGTGGGAAGTTCAGACTTCAGACTTCGCCGCTGCAGTAGAAATCATTTTAACCAAAATCATTTTTTGAGGGCTGACACTGAACCAAATATCTTCAGTGTTAAAATATGGCTTCTAAGGGTATTTTTTTTTTTAACATTTCTTTGTGTCTAAGTGACAATTGGAAACAACAATTTTGGGCAAGAATGCTGCAGATGACAGCGGCAATATCATCAATCACTCATCAATTCACATCCACTAAAAATATTTGTTTTTGCCACTGACAGGCTCATGTCATTATTAGAAGTGTCTGACAACATTGTGGAAAGAATCCCTACAGATTGGCCTTTCTATTAAAGAGTGAGATCTTTTTTCTAAGCAGAAACAGCCCAAAATCAGCATTGCCAAACCCACCAGACTCCATTTAAATAAACAGTAATTTTAGTGTGTATAGAGTCAGCATGTGTTCACATCTAACTGGGTGAATTAAGGGTTAATTTCAACCAAACCAGAGCTGGTGATTGTTGGAACAATCAACCTGGCTTTTGTGGGTTTCATTTTGTTTCTATTGACTCTAAATGGAAGTGTGTATTACGATGTTAAAATTGCAGGTTTTTTAAAAGGAGTCTGGTGGGTTTGATGATAGTGATTTCAGGGCTGTTTCTGGTTCAACAAAAACCAGACACTTTAACAAAAAGGTCTATCTCTGTAGGGATCCTTTCCATAATATTATTAGACACTTACAATAACAATCTGAGCCTGTCAGTGGCAAAAACAAACACTTTTAGTGGCTATATATTGACGTAGCACAAATGCCCCCAGTGGTTACATTGCAGCCTGTTTCGCTGCTGACAGCTGCAGTGCTGTCACTCACTACTGGAGCATTTTAAAAATATTTTTTCCCATTAGTCACTTAGACACAAAAACAGAGAGAAAATAGTGTCCAGGTTGAAAAGTACCAAAGTCACCCTTTAATTTGTCCACTTTCAAATTTGCCTGAAAATGTTCATATAACTGTTGTTTTAAAAGCATTTAAATTAATATATTTCAATATAAAGCAGGTGCTAAGTACATGTAGAAATGTAGTCATTTAAATGAGTAGTTCCCAACTTATTTAACTTTTGTGAAATGAAGCAATGCTCCTACAGCGCCTCGTCACAGGTTGTCAATTACTTGTGAGCACTTCCAGCAAAAAGTAATTTTTCTTCCTTAAATTTTTTTTCCTCTAGAAAATGTAGGGAGCCAAGGAAGGTAAAAGTATCCACGATATGACATAAAATTAATGATTGGCTGTAAAAAAAAAAATCTTTCTTACGTCACAAGCTCTCAAATTTCAGCCGTCGCAAGAAGAAAATGTTGCCATTGTGTGTTTCTGCAAACCACAAATACGTTACATTTGTACGTTTCATGGGTATCAACGTTTCTAATGTGGCGTAGTGTATGAGCTGACTTTTTCACTGGGAGATGGGAGATGGCGTGACACATACGTGCTGCAGACCAACAAACAGTAGAGCCTGCTGTGTTTCCATCTGCTTTTTAGGCTCCAAACACTGGTAGTTTTTAGTGACTTTGCAGCGGATATAGTGGGTGTTTTTTACCGTGGATATTGGCACGAAAAGCGGGTATTTAAAGGTATACTATACAGGATTGTAACTTACTGTATGAAAGTAAAAGCCAACCTTAGATTCACTCTCCTTTGACGTGTTGCCTCGCTACATTTGCAGGGGGTGACCTTTTCCTGACAATTACCAAGTGGTTTTTGTTCCTAAGCCTAACCACAGTTAACCACAGAATTGTTGAAACATAAAATTCCAACATATATGAAACAGAAAAATGTGCAAATGTAACATGTCTATAGGTTGCAGAAACATACAATGGCCACATTTTGTCTGGCGTCTGGGTTGCAGATTTATCTTGTGACCCTCTGTAAGGGTCCTAACCTCCATGTTGGGAGCCAGTGACATCAGTGCTGTTGCAGCAGTAGTTTATGTAATGTAGACATCGAAGAGTAGGTTTATTTTTCAATCTAACTTGGGCTCAGTTTTCAACTGTAAATCAGCATGCTTACTGAGAAATAATACCTCCTGAAGAAATACTGCAACTTAATTATTCATCAGTAAAAAAAATGGATGGAAGTATCATGCTTTTTGATGTTCAGTTGATTAAAGTTAAATCTCTTTAAGACAATAATTTGCACAACTACATCAAATATATTTGCTGAACCAGCAGTGCTGACGAACGTGGCTTGATGTTCAAAGATAACGGTTATCAGTGCAGACGCTGAGGCGAGAACGTGAATGTCTCCACATTCCTGTCAGTTTTTCTTTGTGCATCACATTGTCTTCTATCAGCGGGTCACATCTAGTCCTTTTGTCTTTGCCCGGGTCATGAACTGTACGTGTCCGCTGGCACAGGTTACAGCACCTTGGATCCTGAAATACAGCATTTCAGACATTCAGAGTCATAGCACTGTGCAAGGTCATGAGGCTGACATGTACTCATAGTTACTCAGGCGTACAGTACGCACATGTAGTTCTTACTGAATGTGTATATTTGCTCCAGTAACTTGTCAAAATGTTTATTATCTCTGGAGCTGAAATGCTTTGACAACAGATAGGCAGGAACTCTGATAACTGAATAATGGTTTTAGTCTTCTTTTAAGAATAGATTGTCAAATATTGACTGCTTCCAGCTTCAAAAGTGTGAGGGTTTTATATTTTTCTTTGTCATACATGAGACTCTAAACTGAATATGTTTTGGATTTGAACCACAACTGAAGCTCTGTTCCTAAATTGTATTATAGCCAAGTGCAATATTCAAATCACAGGATCTGCAGCGTTTGATAAATCTAGAATGTGTCACAACATACCATCATGAATGAAACACTGTGCTGCAGCAATGCCTCAGTCTGCAAATCATATTCTAGGTGTAAGGGAACATGTTTGTTTGGTAAAGCCAAGCAAGGATGGCAGGAGAAATACCTGCACACCAATAAACTGAGCTGGAGGAGTCAGTTTATTCGGGACATCCGAGAGTGCTCAAAGTGCGAAAATTAAAAATAAAAAGTGATAAAAAAAACAGCAGCAAATGCTTCAGTCCTTGACTAATGATAATCAAGGACTGAAGCATCAGCCTGTGAATTATTTATATGGCTGTCCTGCCAAGTTGCATTGGTGTGCAGGTACTTCTCTTGCCATCCTTTTACTGTCTCTAGTGACGCACCCAAGATGAGCTATTTTGTTGCCCCAAGTAGGCGCAGCTTCACAGCAGCCCTAACACTTTGTTTGATATAGACCTCAGCAAAAATCCTATTCATTCATCCTATCCTATCATTTCAATCTTGTTTGCAGTAAAAATGAATTTAAAAAAAATATACCATTCTTACTAAAATCATCACGACTTATCACAATCACATTTGTCAAAATAATTACTTTTAATAATTTTTTAAAATTTAATTTTTATTTTTATTTTATTTATCGTGCAGCTCTAATTTGGAATGTGGACATAAAAGACATTCGGCTACAGCCTCTTTGACTTTTTTCTATTTTTGGTTATATTCTTTAATCAATTAATCGAGAGAAAACTCGCCAGATTAATTAAATTAATTAATTAAATTTCTTGTTAAAGAGTCCGTAAAGTTAGAAAAACTCTACAACAATGCTCCCCCCAACATTAAAACTGTCTGATGCATGCAGTGAGTGAAGTATGTCCAACATGACTCCACCACGGTGGTGTAATGGAGGGTGTCCTCAAAAAGCCATTGAAACATATAGGACAGTATACTCACTTCCTCCTCTGTAACCTACCCATCTACCTGCTAGTACACACACCTCATCAACTACCGCTACACCACCATTAAATCAAATGGATATATTCATAGACATAAATATTGTTATGACAAAAAATGATTTATTTGCAAAGTGGAAATGTTGTACACTAACTTGTAAGTGTAAAACTGTAAAATAAAAACTAAAAGCGTGTTTTAAATGATTTTTTTAATCCATATTATTATTATTGTTATTATTATTAATAGTATTTTTAGTAGTTGTGATGGTAGTGATCGACATTGAGGCAAGAAGTTGTCATGTTCTTTGTTTTGTTTCATTTCATTTCATATTCTAATTCTTATTTTATTTTATTTTAAATTCTAATCATAATTTCATTTCATTCCTTTTATTTTATTTTTATTTCTAATTCTTATTTTATTTTATTTTATTTTAAATTCTAATTCTAATTTCATTCCTTTTATTTTTATTTCTTATTCTTATTAATTTTTCATTTTAATTCTTATTTTAGTTTATTTTTATTTTTGTGTGTATTTTTCAAAATTTTTGTTTCATAATTTTACAATGTCTGGGCTACAATTTTGTGGGGGAAAAAAATTATTATGTCTTGTTAAAACCTACAAATATAAATATTATAAGCATTGCTAGATTTGATCCCAAACTCTTTATAAGGTTCAGAGTTATATCCTGTAAGTGGTCGCTGCTGCTGGTTTCAGCTGCCACATGCCTCTCGTGGAGCGTGTGGAGCTGTAACGTGGCCTCAAGCCGACTGGACGGAGCTTTCTCGAATGTTTTCCTACAGGTCGGGACATGGAGGCCAAACCAACACACTGAGGCCCCTCTGACGCTGAGCCAACGCCACTGCAGGGTCACGACCCCGGCCAGAGTGTCTCACAGGTCACGGGGTCGGGTCAATCAGAGGGGAATGTTATCCAAAGCATCAGAGTTTATTTGTTTAATTTACCGTCAAACGCCGGTGTCTGCCTCTGATCAAGATGACTGTGGATTACCAGGAGCGGAGGAGAGAGTGAGACGGAGAGGAGAGTGAGGCAGGCAGAGCCTACTGCTTCAAATTAGGCTGGAAAAATAATCCTGCGTTACCTCAACTAAACATCGTACTTTAAACTTATTGTCAGAAGTCAAATAAGCTTTACAAACCACAAAAACACCGCGGGGCCGTGCAGCCGAGGGAGGCTGCGATTCACATGAAGGTCACTCCAAGTGTCAGGAATATTTTTCCCTTCTCTAACCGCTTTGCTATTTTCTCTCTCGTTCAATCTGTTAAACCACTTACACACAGCGCGCAGCAGACAAGTGTCCGATTCATAAATACGGATCTGATCTTACGCTGCAAATGAAAAGCTCATAGAAAGACGAGTCGGACAGGATTCACAGAATATTAAACTTTTATTTTTCTTTATGTCTTTAGGAGGGTTTGATGTCTTTGACTGCAAGTTTTTACAGATCCCTGGAGCCGTTTTACAGCTCAGACATTTATCTTACGGCCAAAAAAAATGCTTCAAAAGTTTTCAATTTTCTTTATTTTTATTGTTTATTTTTTTAAATGAGGGAAATGAAGTGTTTTAATACACAAACATGCAAATTATTATTGTCACAAAACACTGAACTGGAGGATCACTAGTTATACATCAGAGTACTTCATTGCAATTACATGAAAAATCTTACAGAAAATTATCAGGAAAATAAAACTACTTGTGACACCTAATCATCCCTGATAAGTTGTTCCATATCTCAAAAACTAGGGCCGGAGGGTTGCCGGTTCAGGTACGTTTTCGTACCAAATATGGAGTGTTGGACTGGCAGCTGGAGAGGTGCCAGTTTGCCTCCTGAGCACTGCCAAGGTGCTCTTACTTAATGCATGTAAAGTGTTTGTGCATGTGTGTGGCTTTATAATCTTACGGGACACAAACACCGCTCTCCTGGGTGAAAGTCAGTGCTTGTTGGACCCCTCCCGCCTGCCACACTCAGACTTTCCTGGCCTTAATTTTCGTTCTTGTCCTGCTGCATTTCGCCCAGATGCTGCTGAGCGACCATCTATCATGCTGACGTTAAAGTCCAGCTTTTTCGCCAGTGTCTTACGACATAAGTCACTGTCCAAGTGCCAGGTTTTGATGACTTCGGAGTGATACCTTGTTGCATATGCAGCAATAGTTTTTGGCAACTAAACTGGGTATTCTAAGCCTCAACGTGATGTTTTCCTAAACTTTTCTAATGTGTTTTTTGTCCTTAACCTCATATTAACCCAGGGGTCGCGTTAACCGGATATTCTCGGTCACTGACCGTTTTTTTTTACAACAATGACCGGAAAATCTGAAGGCCGTCGGTCATTTTGACCGGTTGCAATTACCACCCCTGCCCACTTGGTGGCAGAGTGCACAGTCAGTGGTTGAGCAGTCGCTGAGCACAGCGGAGCGAGCCGCAAGTGCTTCTGTCAAGCTGGATCGAGTGGATCATACCAAACAGGAAGTCGGACACAGAAAAGACGAGAGAATCCGGGCAATTTTCAAAATAAAATAACAACAGCACACACTGAGGAACGTGAGGAGAAAATACCGTGTTTATAATTTAAAATAACACAACAGTGCATAACGGACCACGTTTTTCAATACCATAATCACTTCATTACAATTTTAATTTTGTGTCACCGAGCCTACAGACATAACTACATAACGCCCTGGACACACCGGACGCGTTAGTGACGTGTTAGTGACGTCCGGTGTGTCCAGGGCAAAGCCTAATGGCACGGGTGTGTGGATGTCTGTTCATCTTTTCGTTCATGTCCTTATTAATGCACACTTTATAACTTGCTTGTTGGATTTATTAAAAACGAACGAATGAAAACTAAATGTCTTTGAATATCTTTATTATCATTTAAAAACGAAAATTAAAATGACCGGTAAAAATAGATTATGACCGGATTTTCATGACCCTGTCGGTCAAAATGACCGGTGATGAAAAAGTCTAGCGCAACATCTGTATTAACCACACCGTCACAATGTAAAATTCAAAATATAAACGCATAAGAAAGTTTCAACATATTTGTTCCATATGAAATTTTAGTGAATGAGATGAAATGTAAGTTAATTAAACTTAGACTGTAGTATTTAATGTTGTTGCTGCTAACAAGTGTTAAACTGGATGTACACACAAATACATAATCCTTTTTTCATGTCTGTTTTTTTTTGTTTGTTTTTTTTAAACATTTAGACATAAGCAATGCTGACACTATAACTTAGATATAGTATTATGTCCTAGATTTCTCAGAAGGACACCACCAACGTTTTAAACCTCAGCACAAAGAAAAACCTTCCGGTGCCCTGACTCTCCGTGTGGTGCAACAAGAAAACCTCTGAATGACTTTTCACCCCCTTGACGCTGGAAGGGGTGATGCGGCTGGAGGCAACGCAACAATGCGCTTAATTTGCTGTGTGAGTACCTGTGTACCTGCTGACGTGTGTGTGTGTGTGTGTGTGTGTGTGTGTGTGTCAAGATACAGCAAGAGCCCAAACAGTGCGGCGCCAGCAGTCTGCCCTTCCCTTGAGAACGTAACGGCTGAGTGCCATCGGAAAGAGAGACCAGTGGGAGGGGGGAGAGGCGGGGGAGAGGTTGCTTAATATGTGTACCATGGAAGAAAGCAGGTAAAGGATCTTAGGTGAGGCTGGTGATGCCGCTCGGTCCTCGCCAACATGTCAGTGAAACAGTTGAAATAATGTAAGTGTGACTCAGGGTGACTAACAACCCTTAATTACAGTTATTCACTGCGTGCATGCAAAGTTCATTCTTGCACATATAAAATCCTCTGAAACAGGCACTTCCTGTCCATGGGTGGATTACTGAGGGGGGCAACAGGGCACAGGCCGAAAATGTCACTCAAGTTCACACATACTGACAAGGAAGAGGTCACAAAAAGATTACAAATAAACACAAACAGGCGACTAAGACATGCAAATGGATCATAAAGAAATGCCAATAAACTGCAAAGAGACACAAAATAATTACAAAAATGGGCAAAACAACAGACACAAAACAACCAAAAAAGACACAAAATCACCATAAAGTGACAAAATACATCCACGAAAAGATACAAAAGGGCTACAAAAAGACACAAAATTAACACAGAGAGACACAAAACAACCTCAAAGCAACATAAAATGTCTTCCAAGAGACACAAAACAACCACAAAGAGATACAAAATGTCTACAAAGATACAAAATGTCCTCCAGGAGACCATAAATGACAAAATTTATTCCTTTAGGGCACTTCAAATTGCTTGTAGGAAGGCTGATGAGACAGTCTGTGGGGGTCTGCATATGTGCTTAACCAGTCCTATTCTTCTTTGCACTTTGTAGTTTGCACTATACTACTTTAATGTTTGTGTCTCCTGTATGTTCAGTTAGTCTGTAACTTTGTGTTCTGCTGCTGCCTACCTGGAACAGGTCTCTCTTGTAAATGAGACCCTGGGTCTCAATGAGATTTTACCTGTATAAATAAAGGTTAAAAAAAATAAATAAATAAAGAGATGCTGAATTATCAGAAAGAGACACAAAATCATCTCACAGAGACACAAAATGCTGTCAAAGAGACATAAAACAACTACAGAGAGACACACACCATCCTCAAAGAGACACAAAACAACCACAGAGAGATATAAAATGTCCTCCAAGAGACACAAAACGACTCCAAAAAGATGCAAAATTACCACAGACACGAAAGAACCACAAAAAGATGCAAAATTACCACAAAGAGACACAAAACAACCACAAAGAGATATAAGATGTCCTCCAAGAGACACAAAACGACTACAAAAAGATGGAAAATTACCACGAAGAGACAAAACACAACTACAAAGAGATGAAATGTCCTTCAAGAGACCACAAATGGCTACAAAGAGATGCAAAAGCACTACAAAAAGATAAAGAATTACCACAAAGACACACATAACAACCACATAGAGACAAAAAAATGTCCTCCAAGAGACCCAACATGACTACAAATAGATGTTAAGTTACCACAGAGCCACAAAACAACCACAAGGAGACACAAAATGCCCTCAAAGAGACAAAAAAGGACTTAAACAGACACAAAGCAACTAGAAAGAGACACAAAAGGACTACAAAAAGATGCAAAATGACCTCAAAGACACACAAAACAACTACAAAGAGACACACATCAACCTGAAAGAGATACAAATAACCCTCCAAGACACACAAAATGACAGCAAAAAGATGCAAAATGACCACAAAGAGACACAATAAAAAGTCTGTCTGTCTTGTCCCTGTGTAGAAGCGGTGGTGGGGCCCTCTGCATGTCTGTGCCCATGGCCCCATTATCTCATAATCTGCCCCTGTTCCCATCGTTTCCCTTTCCTTTCCCTTTGAGAGAAACAGTAATCTTTGATCTCTTTTGAGAGAATGTCCAGCACTTCTAAATAAATTCACCCTCCACGTTTCTACTTCTGAAAACCCCTCAGCGCCATATGATAATCCTACTGTGCGATGCCAGCACAGAAACGCTGTCTAAATTCTCATTTTAATCTGTAGAGGAGGGAAATGGATGTATGAGAGAATATGAAAATAGGGTGAACTCCAAAGCCCCTGTGCTTACTCCTTCAGAAATACATTTCTGCTGCGCTCGGCACAATCCTAATGCCAAAAACATTTACCCACAGTCCTGCTGGCCTCCTCCCCCCCGACCAGGTTCCACTTCATTCATTTTTAAATCAAATGTTTTCATGTCATGTTTTAAAAACAAAAGAACCATAACTGGCTGAGTTCAGTCTCGAGGAGGACGGAGGGGAAACGTGTCTGAAGGAGCCAAAAACGACTGAAACTCAATCTGGTTATGGAGCGCTCTTTGTTTTCATTGACTCACGACTGATTCTTAAACACTTCTCACACACTAACTAGTTCGACAAATATAAAAATCTTGGAGGGAAAATATTTTCGCCTGGTCGTATACATTTTACATGAAAGGCCCCCAAGATGGACGACCTCTCCAGCCGTCTCCACAGGGGGGATTAAAGTTTCATCTCTCTGTTTCAAAACTATCACACTGGATTTTTAACACGAGGGTTGGACAAGTTACTGTCAGAGTCCTCCCCCATTTTGAAAGCTCAAAGCTACGCCTGTCAATATCATTCTTTCCAGTTTGATGGAAGAATCCGAGTCAGACCTTTCTGATTCAAACACACAACCCTAATAAAAACAAAGCAGCGCTGTTCAGACTGCTCTAATTCCCTTGACAGCCTTCCAGCCAGTCCCACTTAAGGTTATTATGGGCTATAAATACGCTGGTTACCAGGGCTAGAATGTCAACGCTGTTTGCCCTCGTTAAGACACATAATTACCTCATTTACATCTCGTTTCCTCCCCAAAATTGGAAGCCATTATGCGCCTCCGCACTCGGCTTCCCCCCCTCCTCCTGCACCAACGATTAGAGTCATCATCCAATCAGCTTCCGCGTTGCGCGTTGGGAAAGGAAAGGCTCCCATGAGTCAGGCTGGGACGGGAGGCTGAGGAGGGTGGACAGAAACCGACACGGAAAAGGCTCATGGGAGATGAGATGCTCAGACAGGAAGTGCAAGCAAAGGATATTTCCTGGGCAGAAAGTCTCAGTGGAGCCAGCAGAGACTGCGGTAACAGAGCTGGAGAGTCAGGACAAACAGGTCCAGAGTAAATTCAAGAGGCATGACAAGCCAAACTGATAGCAATTACACATTCTGATTTTGTTGCACATACTGTAGTTAATGTATCTGTAGATTTCATTGAGTTTTTGTGTTCCATAGCACTCACATCAACAAACACTGAGGAGAGCAGCGTTCCTAAAGCCAAACCCTGTTTTTTTCCCCCTAAACCTTATACGTGCTTTTGTTGTTGAAGGAAAATAAAAGGTCAGTTGGCAGTGTTGTACCGTTGTACCGATGTGCAACTGGGACATGTACCTGTGTTTTTCGACTTACACCCGGGAGGGAAGTGTTTGCACCCAGTAAGATTCTAACGCCAAACCCTGTTCTTTTTTCCTAAACCCAACCGTGTGTGTTTGTTGTTCGAGGGGAAAAAAAAAACAGGAATTCGCGTTGTATCGACGTGGGCAGTGACTTTGGGCATCAGATACCGACGAAATAAGTTAAAGCAGCTGTGGGGAACTTTCCATTTTCGTTGATTATAGCGCCCCTTTTGGTCTAAGCGGTATGACACCCGCAGCCTGGTGTCGTAAAATTCCAACTGCAGCCTTCGGCTTCATTTGTAAAATCTCGACTGCAACCGGCAATTATCGCATGCATTTGTTTTGGAGAGCGAGAGGAAAATCATAAATGTTCTGGTGTAGCTCTGAATTTCTTATAAACTGAGGACAACTGCCTGCTGTATGTTTGTGTTCATGGTCACAGTCACAGATAATTTTGTGGCGTTTGTTGTAACGTTACTAGACAAAAGCGGTTCACGTCAGCTAACGTTACATTTAGCTTGCTTATAACTTCCATGTCGTCATATATTGAAGTGAAACAACGTCTAACAAGTTGCGGTATATTCTCTAAATAAAAACAAAAATGACATACCTGTCGATTAGGAAAAGGGCCAACTCGGGATCAGTTTTAAAACCTTTCAAATCTCTCAGCTCTCTCCACTTGGTGAATGCCCGACCGAGGTTTACACGCATTTGGGTTCGAGCCCTATCACACTCCCGTTTAGCCTTCTTCTGTTCTTCTGTTCTTTTTCTTTTAGATGGTGCTCCTTCTTTATCCGCCATGACATCGAAAGTACAACCAAGTCCTTATAGACACATCTGGTAAAACTGTTATGTCTTCAGCAATGCCTGTTGCGTACCACTTACTCGAAGAACACTCACTGTAAACACAGCTCTTCTTCTCTCAATTTATTGGCGGATTGCAAACAACTTCCAGGTGCATACCACCACCTACTGTACAAGAGGCTACTCCCTACTACATGTCATTTAGCCTGTTTCTTAAATCCTACTCGTAAACATGGCTCCTTCTTCTTCTGTGGTTTAATGGCTGCAGGCTGCTACGGGCGTGCAGACTTACTTCCATCTCCGGGTGCCGTAGTCTGGTTTGTTGACTTCTGCTGTGTCCGACCCAACCGAGGCTACACTAAATAGCCATATAGAGAAAGGCTTTTTTGTCGCTGTTGGGTTCAAATAAATATGCAGATCTTCAAGGGGGGGAGGGGTGATATGAACTAGGGACAGTTTTATAAATGGTAAAAAGTTCTGCACAGCTGCTTTAAGGTGGCGAAAGTCTGAGTAGGGTTGGTGGGAGTGGTGGTGGATGGATCCAACAACCACCGACTTTCACCCAGGAGAGTGGTGTTCCCGGTCAAGATTATAAAGCTAAACCCTGTTATTTTTTCCTAAACCTAACCAAGTGCATTTGTTGTTGAAGGGAAAAAAATTTGCGGTGTTGTACCAATGTAATGCTTTTATTTTGAAAGAGACTGTATGTAAACATTAAATTTCCTGTGAAAACAGAAGTGTATCTTGAAAGAAGACAATGCATGTAATGTCCCAGAACAACACAACAACAACCAACGCACCCAGGGTACCTTGCACGTCGTATCTGGACGTTCAGAGTCTGTGACCAAATGTCAATATGTGACAAGGTCGGTGTGAGAATGTGTTGTCTTAATGTTAAGGCTCATTTATACTCTCTTGACGTACAAAAATAGATACGTCGGTTTCAAATGTTGTAAACGTCACTGTCCTCATACTTGGCACAGATACAGCCAGTAGATGGCACTAGAGAGCAGAGTCAAAACTCTCAGACACAACAAACAGACACACAGTTGCAGAACAGTCATCATTTTTATTCACAACACCAAACACAGGTTGAATAAATGTCCATTTCTTTGTCTTTCATCAAAACCAAATACACAACTTTCAGCACGTTGCGCAATCCACGCCACAGTGTCGTTCCTGCCTTTATCGATAATGCTCCTAATGCCAATACAGCGCCGCCCAGTGTACATACATAATAAATACAATTAATGTCTGCAGAGTTGAGCGACATTATTGGCTCTTACATTACCGACTTGTTTGGCCTCATCTTTATTTAAATTTCTTCGTCATCTCTTTTGGTCGTATCTTGCTTGAAGTACGCTACACTGCCTCCACGAACTCTGGCGGCACTGCTCTGTTTCATCTGTATCCGCACCTTTAGGCTAAGCTATCCAGCTGCTTGCTCCAGGTTCGATCGTATACCCCAGAATTACCACACAATAATTGCTAAACAGTGAACCTGTGGGTCTGGGACAGTTGTTTGCCCAGTTACGTGACACAACATCACAAACCTTGCTGTCTGCTATAGTTCAATTACCTCTCACTGGAGCAGAGATGAAAGTTACAGATCTCAGTTTTAATGACACCGAGCCTCAGCACAAACTATGTGTTGCTGTCAACTTCATACCAGCTCTATCAGGATAAATATCAGCCGTTATGACCCGGCAGTAACCCTCAGGGCCAAAGCATGGAGACACACGAACACAAAACCCTGCGTATTTAAAGACGCGGCAGACAAAACAAGACGACGTGGAGCGTGCAGGGAGAGATACGTGTGTGTCAGAGGACACAGCAATCTGCAGAAGAGATCAGAGAGACTTCATTCCTTACATCGTTGACAGGTTCCAGCCTCTGTCTGTCCACATCAGCCCCCAAAATCAACAACAACCAAAATAACAACAACAACAACAACAGCGTCAGATAGAGGCTCCATCCCTCCTCCTTCTTATCCCTCTCTCAATGCTTCCCTCCCTTTGCTGTTGCCTCCTTTCTCTTCTCTACTCCTTCAGTCTGCCTCCTACAAACTATCTTTACCGGCTTACCGTTATATGGTGGGAGTCTGGTATATTGTGTGTGTGTGTGTGTGTGTGTGTGTGTGTATGTGTGTGTGTGTGTGTGTGTGTGTGTGTGTGTTATAACAGTATTACAGCAGTTGTGTATGAAAACAGCAGATAAGAGAGCAGGATGATGAAATGTGAAGCAACAACACATGACCCAGCTTAAAGATCTCTGATAAAAACAAACACACTATATGCTGTATCTACACACACACACACACACACACACACACACACAGCCGCAAGAGCACACACGTCTGAATACACGTGTACACACACAAGGTATACATACATTTCAACAGACAAATACACACAAGCTACGAAGCAAATGGTACACACATTCACGCGGGCAGAAAAATGTACCCCTGTATTTGTGATTTTGTGTGTGTGTGTATCTCTGCGTGTGGATGTGTGTATATATATATCCATGTGTGTGTGTTTAGTAATGACACATGGAGGCCAGTTCAGCATTGTAAATGAAAAAGACTTGATAAGATCGGTAAGACGGGCAGAGTGACTTAGGTTTATGTGGTGGGTGGAGGGGATTGGGAAGTGGGGGTGTTAAAGCAAGGGATCATGGGAAAAGGCACGGAGGTGTGCACTAATTTTCACAGCTGCAAACTGCATAAAGGTTCAGGGTGTTGGATTTGGGGGGGTATATTGGCAGAAATATTATATAAGTGTGTAAGTGTGTTTTCTTTAGTGTTTAATCACCTGAAATTAAGAACTGTGTTTTCATTACCTTAGAATGAGTCTGTTATATCTACACAGGGAGCGGGTCCTCGTTCATGAAGTCAACCATGTTGCACTGCCGTGTTTCTACAGTAGCCCAGAACGGACAGACCAAAACTGGCTCCAGATACGACCATTATCCTTAGCTTCAAGTACACTGCTAAATGTGGCTACATGCTAACATCAGGGAAACATGTGGTGGTAGTATGGTTGTAGATGTTGTTAATTTCTTCCTGATTTTGGATCAAATTCATAATGAAACCAGTCAGTTTGTGAAGAATTTGGTTCAGAAGCTTTAGCTCCTTTTACACTGCCAGATTTTCCGTGAATGTTGGGCCGTTTTGCCAGCAAGCTGCGAGTGTTTATACACACAGAGGCAGAATGGCGAGTTGATCCGCAGTGCCCAATTTTCCGCCTCGTAAAGTAAGGTAACTTTATTTGTACCCGAAGGTAGATTTGGTTCACGGTTTAAGTGAGCGTAGGGTAGTCATATTGGCGGAACCCTTTTAGTTTAAACAGACCGAGGCGGCCTTCCGCAACTGGAGGAGCTGATGATGACGCCACATGTGTGACCCACTGGCGGTGGATAAACAGGAAACAGCTGATAGCAGGAATTAGCAAGCAGCTAGTAGCAAGAGGGAAACACAAACCTGACAGACACTGTAAAGATGAGCATCTAGGGAGACAAGGAGTTGCGCGCCCTCCTTGTCCTCGCAAACGAAGAGGCCATTAACCGTCAGATGACGGGGACGGTGAAGAACGGGCCGACTTACGAGAGAATTGCCGCCTGACTAGCCGTGGCTTCCCTCCCACGTCACACGCTGAGCTACACGTTTTGTTGCTTGCTCACACCCCCCATTGCCCCAAAAAAGGCACATTCTGTATAAACAAAAGTAGGTAGGCGGCATTTTGCTGCACTCCCCGATTTTGTTTTTATACTGCCAATGCTGAAAAAAGACTGATTGGGCTTTCCTGCAAATTTGCACAATTCCTATTTAAAAAGGGCGTTTCTTTTTTATGATTCCTTGTGGTAGAAAGTGCTGCTATTCTCCGTTACAGTCATTCCCCTGGCTGCAATGATGGTGCAGAGACGCTAAGATACAGAGGAGCTGGAAATGCTGACCAATCAGAGCAGACTGGGCTCTCGGCAACGAGACAGGTGCTTAAACGGAGCATTTCAGACAGAGGTTGAGTAAAGTGTTTTTTAAATATTAACCAGCCAATCCCTTCTTATTTAGCAAAATGTGAGAGGAGCAGAAACAATATTTTGCCTGTTGAAAAGCGATTTCTGGATTAAATATATACTGTATATATTACATACAAGTTGTACTCTGACATATTTGTTTTCTTTGGAAACACTGAGATCTCTACTATGGATACAGTGAGGTTAAAAACAAGTAGCTCTACATTTTTTCTGTGAGTAGTTGTGTATATATGCTTGTTGTACAGTTAGTTTCTCAATACCACACAGTGTCATGCCAAAACAATTATTTCTAGATGGAGGCTGCTGATATTGTGTGTTGACTTTCAGTTTCAGTATGACCATTATCCAACCACAAAGCCCACACACCCTCAAGTTACACATGTAGCTTTGTCTAGTTGTTTGGGATCCAAATACGTTATGTAAACTTTACTCATTCAAAAGTTTAGTTAAATTAAATTTTGTTTTTCATGTTTTGTCTGTCTATGTTTTGCTTTTTTAATTATTTGACTGTTGCTTTTGACACAAACTGTCCACAGTGCACTTTTCCCCAAAGGCCGACCTCAAACTAGACCAGTTCAAGTGTGTGTGTGTGTGTGTGTGTGTGTGTGTGTGTGTTATCGGTGCATTTATCAAATCTGTTTCCATTCTGCTTCCCTTTTGTCTCTCGTCTTCCTGTGTTGTGAAGAAGAATTCTGTATCAGAGTGAGGAGCAACACACACACACATTCACACAAACACACACCAATCAGTGGCTAGTCCTCTATCTGATTCGGAGTTGATCACGGTGGCATATAGAGGGTCTCCAATGAATCCACACACACACACACACACACACACACACACACACGCTCAGCCCTTTGGTCTGATAACAGCGGTTTGGGGGAAAAGGGGAAGTTGAGGGACAGATATGTTTTTTCCGGATGGACAGGTATGGTTTTGGCCACGCTTCGCTACTCCGGGACACCTCGGTGATTGGCATGGAGGCCGGGTCGCCTCCTCCACTGACAGATTATTCATATCACCTAGTTAGGTTTCATGAAGCAATTATATGTCTTCACACTCCGCCAACTTTGGGAATGGCAGACTATAGAAACACACACTATACGGTCTCTGATGGTGGGAAATGCCTGTCACTGAGGAAGAGGACGGTGGTTTGTCGGGGTTCAGGCTCACAGCGGGGGCATTAAAGTAACACCGTGAGGTATTTTCATTATGAATAAATGTCTGTTTTAATTCTCTACGGCACAGATTTTATGTGGCGCGTTAGTGGACAGAAAGATTTTATATTTTCTGCTTGAACAGGTGTTGTCTTTCAGGTCTTTCGTGGGAAAATACGCAGGAAGTGATGCAGTTTACATCTACACTTTCTCTGGAATAAACTGAATAAGATAAGGGTAAAGTTGGAATGAAGCAGAAACCACTGCTGACTGACAACGACTTCAGAGGAAACAAAAAAAAACCCATAAACTAAATCAACAGTAATCCCAGGGAAGACGCTGCCACATTCCTTCTCTGGGTGCCAGGTGATTCATAGGAAGTAAAGAGGAAAAACACGGCAGTAAACATGTCGTCATAGATGAACATTTGGCAACACTCTTATATGTTCTGACATTTTTTCTACCTACTGTTTTTGTAGTAGTAGTAGTGGTACTACCTACTACCTACTACCTACTACTGAGGGAGGGACCTCTCTTGGCTACTTGAAACTACAATAAATCTGTACCTTTCAAGTGAAAACTGCTTTGATAATTCAACGTATTCTCATAGAACGGTTCGTATGATATCTTACCAATGAGCGCTTCATGAATGATATTACGTCATTAATGTACAATTATGTAATTAATGTAAAGTTACTGAGGCTAACTTCAGGAAAAGAAACATGGTGACGACGTACCTTAAAATGGCTCTGCTTTAAACTACTTCAACGGCCAACACCCTCATACCTAAACAGCAGAATAGGACAACATGTATGGTTAATGGTTGCAGTTTAAATACGTCCTTAATGTTACATAATAGTCACCGTTAAACTATAAAACTTCACGTTCAGGTTTAGGCACTAAAACTAGGCAGCTAGGTTTAGAAAAAGCATCATGGTTTGGCTTAAAGTTTATTTCAACCTGTCTCCTATCGTCCTAAATTTGTTTCAAGTGACTAGTGACATAAAAATAATAGTTAGCATGTTAGCCGTTAGCCTAGATACAGCCGGGGCGCATAGTAGCGTCCGACCTGTTAAAACGTAAGTGAACGGGCAACCTTCAAGTGCAAAGTTAGTCCACTAAACAAGCTTTTTTTTCCACAAAGACCGCCTCATATCGTTAGGATAAATGTCAGAGAACATATAGAAAACGACATGTAAACGTGTTGTCTTTCCACTGATTTCTAAAATGACATGTATTACTGTCACAACAGTCGCAGTTTTAAGGAATGTTATGTAATGGTAACACTATAAAACTTTGTGGTTAGGTGTAAGCAACAAAACTAGGTAGCTAGGTTTTGAAAAAGCATCATGAGCCCCTTTTCCACCAACATTTCCAGGAACTTTTATTTCCAGGAATTTATTTACCTGGGTAAAAGAATTCCTGGCAATCTATGTGGTTTGCATTTCCACCACACCTCAAAGTTCTGGAAAATTTATTCAAATTAGCTTGATGATGTAGATGATTCGGCACGTGCCCTGTATTTAGCTCCACCAGCTTATTGGCTGGTAACATGGTAACATTAGTGCTGGTGTAGAGAGTTGGGGCTGTTTGTCTCAGCCAGCAGCTAAGTATTAAAGTATTTTAATCGAAACATAAACGAAGTGAACCTTGTAGAAATTAAATGAAGTTGCAGCCACATTGGCATGGAAGTGCAGAACACTGCAAGTGTGTGTTCCACCAAACAGCCCCGCCCCTCAAGAATTCTGGGGAATCTGAGAAGTCCTAGTCTGGGGCCATTTAGTGGCCGTTTTGGTAAGCAACCGGAACGAGGGCGAGAGAGACAGGATCCGGAATTCAATGGATGCGCCTTTCCGTCAAAATAAAAGCACCAAGCTAATAAAAATGCGGTGAAACTTTTTAATTTAAAGAATATAATTTACAAGAAAAGCCCCAAGCCATTAAGTTAACCTTTTTCTTTTATTGTAAATCGATGGTGCGCCAGAATTTAAAGTTTTACTTTGGTGAACACTTTTACTTTGGTGAATTTGGTGAATTCCGGATCCGCTTTCTAGATCAGCACGAGAATCCAGACAAAATTCAAAGTGAATGGAAACCAGGCTCTTCCCTGTACGTGAAGAGCCTGGTGACACGAGGCTAGAAAAGTCCTACCCCTCTACTAGGTACTTTTTACAGGGAAAGTTTGGGGTTGAGGGAAAGTTTTTTCCCTGGTGGAATTTCGGTGGAAACACGCCGAGGTTTTTCAAAATCCCGGGTAAATGATAAAAGTTCCTGCGGTGGAAAAGGGGCTATGGTTTGGCTTAAAATATATCACATGACATACGTCACTACTGTAGTACTGTACTGTAGAACTTATGACATCCTACGAAGAATGCATGCGCAACACATCATATGATATCTTACCAATTAGCACCTTACTAATGACTTTAAGTCATTAATGTACAGTTATGGAATTGATGTGAAGTCACTGAGGTTAGATTCACGAAAAGTAACATGGTGACAATGCACCTTAAAATGACTCAAACTTCACACGGTTCCGAACACGTGACTCCAGGGGAAAGTCCAGTTTTTGTGACCTATCCACTACCCCAACCTGCCTCCTTACAAGACCGCTTGGGACTGCTCCCTTGTTTACTGGACTGAGTTTCTTGAAGATGTTTTGCCTCTCATCCAAGAGGCTTCTTCAGTTCTAACTGAACCCTTACAGAGTCGTCGCGGTCACATGTGAGTCGTTGACCCACTTGGCCATCTTGTATGTCGTTAGGGTTAGACGGGTCCAGGTGAGAACGGGTATTAAGCTGTCTGGGGAGGGATCCGAAGACTGCATTGCAGGTGGCTGATAAAGGTGTCGTAGGCCACCTCCTCTGTTTAACTATGGTCGTCCCAGTTTGACATAGATGGCTTCTTTCAAACCGTCTGTCTTCCCTGGCTAAGATGTTAGCATTGCTGTCCCTGAAGGAGTGTCCCTTCTCCTTTGCATGTAAACTGACAGCTGAGTCTTGACCTGAGGAGCTGGCTTTCCTGTGGCGAAACGTCTTCAAGAAACTCAAGCAAGTCCAGTTGCCTACGATATAGCAGTTATGACTACCATGACCTGGATGACTGAGAATCTTCATCGAAAGGTTAAGCGGGTTCGTAAAAATGAATGAATTTATAATATTACTGACATTGTATTAGTAATTAGTTACACTACTCATTACTGGAAAAGGTAAAATTATGACAACTGTGACTAGTAATGCGTTACTGCCCAACACTGATAGCCAGTAGCAGGTTAGTTTAGCTTAGTATTACGACTGGAAACAGGGGAAAACGGGTAAAAAAGGTAAAAAAGATCCATCATAAAAGTAAGTGGTGGCTCTGCAAGTTTATGTGTCAGGGTATTACTTGACTGGGCGTGGTTACTTCCTGGAGTCGACAAGATCTGACAAGACCTCAGAAAAGAAACCTAATGAACGAATTTCCCCAAATTATCCAAGTTCAAAGAGCAAAAATTGTTTTGATAGAGAAATTAAAAAATATTAACAACACTAATAAATGGGAGGAAAGAAAGAAATCCTCACATTCAACAAGCGTTAACCAGAAAATGCTTGGTGTCTGAAAAAGCTACCTTAAATGAACCTTAACGACAATTAATTATCAGCGTTTCACTGATTAATTTCATTCTCATGTCACTGAAGAGGTTACTGCGAAAGAAAAACAAACAAACCCAGTGAAATAAGGATGGTTTCCACTGATGCTGCCAAAAATAAATAAACTTCCACTCTGTGTGAACACCCCATTACCCCTGTCATGCAGCTGAAGGTTAAACAGTCATAACTTGCCTTTTATATATCCGGGTTCAGAGAGAGTGTGTTCAACAGAATCGGGCTGCAATTACTCAACAACTACAGCAGAAAATCAGTGTAGCCTGACTGCCTGTGTTTAGTTTGGTCTGTTGTTTATAAAGTGAGTTGATTTAGTCATTCAGAGGTTGGGGGATGGTGGATGGCGTGACACCTATGTGAGACGCCTGCCTAGCCGCACACCACAGTTTAAAGTTGGATTTAAACTTGTGCTTCAGCTCTATGCAGAGCCTATGCCGTAGCCTACGCCTGTGGCCAATGCCGTTGTGAGCATTTAAACTTGTGCGGTGGTGTCTGTGTCACTCTGCAGTTGCACCTCCAAAACACTAGTCGGCACTGGGGTTTCTGTGAAGTGCTGTAAAGTTTAGCTGATTAAAAACACACATTAAACACACATTAAACACACATTAAACGTGGCTTAATAGAGACAGTTTTTAAACACAAGTACACAAAAATAACCAGAAAATGCTTGGTGTCTGAAAAAGTTACCTTAAATGAACCTTAACGACAATTAATTATCAGCATTTCACTGATTAATTTCATTCTCATGTCACTGAAGAGGTTACTGCGAAAGAAAAACAAACAAACCTAGTGAAATAAGGATGGTTTCCACTGATGTTGCCAAAAATAAATAAACTTCCACTCCCTGTGAATACCCCATTACCCCTGTCATGCAGCTGAAGGTTAAACAGTCATAACTTGCCTTTATATATCCGCGTTCAGAGGGAGTGTGTTCAACAGAATTGGGCTGCGATTACTCAACAACTACAGCAGAAAATCAGTGTAGCCTGACTGCCTCTCAAAACAGACACATGCACCGCTGAAAGACGCGGCTGCATCGGCAAGACGGGCACGTACGCAACACCTCCTTAGCTAAATAACAGATGAAAACTAATCTAAACACACACACAATTAAACTTGAGGTGTACCACACATTTGACACCTCTGCAGCCTGTGAGTGACATCATGGGAAAACTGTGAGGTGGCAGGTTTTGTTTTTGGCAACAGACCTCCATAAACACTGACATACAGAAGGTTTGGGGCGGTGATTTGAGCTCTCACTCTCTTCTTCACACACACACACACACACACACACACACACACACACAAAACTGTGCACAGCTCCAGTTCTCACACCATCAGCTGTGACCTGGTTAGCTTTAAGCCGCTGTTTGAGCCTGGCCCTTAGTTGAGGTTGGCTGCTCAGACAGGGCAATAGTTTGCACTCACACACACACACACGGACACACACACTGGCCACTGTGGCTAATTGAATGGCCAGGGCAGGAGGTCCAGGTCTTTATGCTCATGGAGAGGAGCCATGAATATCTCTGTTTCATTTGGACTTCACACTCCGAGGCGGTGGGAAAAGGTGAATGAGTGTGGGAACGAGCAGCTTCAGGCTCTGAATATTTACCTCCCTAAAAGCTGTGAGAGGCGAGAGTAAGAAGTTGTATACCAGAAGATGAAGACAGTACGTTTTATTTGATTGTAAAATTGTTGCACATTTGATTAATACAACACTGAGTGTCTGTGAGACTCTTAAACTGAACTACGTTGGAATCAGATTCCACATCTGAGTATTATAATCACATCTGCCACTGAGGTTGTGTTCCTGTTTAGTTTGGTCTGTTGGTGTATAAAGTGAGTTGATTTAGTCATTCAGAGGTTGGGGGATGGTGGATGGCGTGACACCTATGTGAGACGCCTGCCTAGCCGCACACCACTGTTTAAAGTTGGATTAAAACTTGTGCTTCAGCTCTATGCAGAGCCTATGCTGTAGCCTAGGGTGTAGGGTATTTATGCTCGGTTCGGGTTCGGACAGAAATATGTGGCCCGTGTCGCACTCTAACACACACACACACACACACACACACACACACACACACATGCACACACACACACGGAAAACCGGACATTATCATCAGTTTATAAAAACGCCCCGAACGGGACGTGAAAAGTGGACATGTCTGGGCAAAAGAGGACGTTTGGTCAGCCTACCGTAGCCTACGCCTGTGGCCAATGCCGTTGTGAGCATTTAAACTTGTGCGGTGGTGTCTGTGTCACTCTGCAGTTACACCTCCAAAACACTAGTCGGCACTGGGGTTTCTGTGAAGTGCTGTAAAGTTTAGCTGATTAAAAACACACATTAAACACACATTAAACGTGGCTTAATAGAGACAATTTCAAACACAAGGACACAAATCAGCTTCACTATAACTCGCAGCATTCACAGACAAACACTTGTCTTTATCTGGACACATTTTCCCCACAAATACAACATGCTAATGTTATTAGCACAAGCCTTTGGCATTTTACATTGTATAAATTAGCCTAGCAGCTAGCGGACTTTTCCTCTACTCTGATGAAACCAGGGACAACAGCAACAGTTAACAAAGGTTATGTTACACAATTTGGCTCCATTACAACTCACAAGGTTCACTGACAAAACAACGGTCTTATACTAAACACGTTTTCCCCACAAATACAACATGCTAATGTTTTTAGCACAGGCCTGTGGCATTTTACATTGTATAAATTAGCCTAGCAGCTAGCGGACTTTTACTCTACTCATATGAAGCCAGGGACAACAGCAACATTTAACAAAGGTAACGTTACAAAATTCGGCTCTATTACAACTCACAAGGTTCACTGACAGAACAACTGTCTTACACTAAACACGTTTTACAAACAAATACATCATGCTAACGTTATTAGCACAAGCCTATGGCATTTTACATTGTACAAATTAGCCTAGCAGCTAGCGGACTTTTCCTCTACTCTGATGAAACCAGGGACAACAGCAACATTTAACAAAGGTAACGTTACACAATTTGGCTCCATTACAACTCACGAGGTTCACTGACAAAACAACTGTCTTACACTAAACACGTTTTACAAACAAATACAACATGCTAACGTTATTAGCACAAGCCTATGGCATTTTACATTGTACAAATTAAATCTCGAGTCCATGTTTGTTAACTTACCAGTGAAAGTGAAAGCCAACCCATGAACAAGTTTTTTCTGCTGTTTCGCCTTGCTTTATTTGCCTTTTTTCAGCGCTTTTTGTAGCTTCTTTTCTTAAATCCCAATTTCACCTGCACGTTGTGCCCAGAAACATCCCGACTACAGCAAGAAGAAAATAAAAAAACACAGACAGAGGGCAGAGTGTCTGCAGATAAATACACCGCCACACGCCTCTAATGGGCCATAAGTAATGATAGATAGGGATAATTTTACTACGTGTCCATAAAAAATTTTTTTTAGGAGAATCCTGCACAGTATACCTTTAAAACAAGTTTTTTTATTCCCCTTGTAGCTCTGAAAAAGTTGATATGATACGAAGTTCTCACCAAGCCGTGACAATATGCAAGTGAAAGTGAAAAATGTCCGATTTAATGGATTTTTCATTTTAGGCCTTGAGGCAATCCATAGCTTCAATCAAAAAAGCAGCATCTATATGCTGGTTCAACCCGAGTATCAGTTCATGCACAGTATACATCTCAGCTTTTAATCATTTCCCTGCATGTATGTGTATGTTTTTGTGTGTATCAATGTTCATGCATGTGGTGTCACCCCTTATCTGCATGAGGAAAGGAAAGGAAGTAAAAAGGACAGAGAGAAAATGGAGTCTTGGAGGAGGAAAATGAAACCTCAGAGCAGGAGTTGAGGGAGAGGTGAGAGGACGGCGGCAGATAGACGGGGCATGAGAGGAGCGGGAAGGAGGAAAAGGAAATTGAAATGGTGTGATGAGAGGGGGAGAAAACGGAGGGGAAAGGGAAGAGTCTGCCTTATTTGATGCAATAATGTGTCCGCTGATGTTCAGCATTCACACAAGTCGAGTCACGTATGAAATCAATGGATGAGTCACTGCATCACACACGTGTGTGTCAGGGCAATAAATATCAGATATTGGTCAGTGATGTTGATGCGCAAAGGATTTTATGACTAAAGGTTTGAGTGCAGAGTTTTGGTGTCACAGCCTGGACAAAAGTGGTGAACTGAGCAACCCATTCACCAGAATAAATGTTGGCACTGTGTGTTATGGCAAACCTTACATTATTTTTGTACGTTATTGTGTAGGAGGTACCTTGAAATCGTTATTGTTAACATGTGGTTAGGTTTAGGCACAAAACCCACTTGGCTATGGGGTTAGGAAAAGAGTGTTTTGGCTTGTAATACTCATTGATGGTGGCACAATCCCGGCTAGAAACGCAGCACTGTTTTGTAACCACTTTCCTAGGAGCTATCCTGGCAGGAAATACAGTGATGTCTCTGTAAAAAACAACCATTTTTGTGGCACTAACCCAGCAAGAAACACTGTGATGTCTCAGTTAAAGATAACTTCTACTCATGGTGCCATGCAGGCAGGAAAGGCAGCAATGTCTCAGTCAAAAACAACCATTTTTGTGGCTAAAAAACCGGCCACATTTGGAGGCTAAAAGCTGCTGGAAACACAGCAATGACTCGCTAAAAAAACAACCGTTTTTGTAGTGGTCTTGTCTATGTGTCACATCACTAAGCATCCCTTGTAATACTGTTTTGGTGGCACAATCCCGGCTGGAAACGCAGCAGCGTCTTGCTAAGAAACAACAGCTTTCCTGGGAGCTATCCTGGTGGCAGGAGATACAGTCATGTCCTGGTCAAAAAACAGGAGGAAACACGACGATGGGTCGCTAAAAAACACCCATGTTTAGAGGCTAAATGCTGCTGGAAATGTTTTTGTTGTCTGTTGGCCTCGAACAGTGGTCTTGACAATGTGTCACATCATCCACCATCCCTTGTAATAATAATAATAATAGTTTTGGTGGTACAACGACAGCTGGAAATGCAGCAATGTTTTGCTAAAAGCAACCCCTTTCCTAGGAGCTATTCCGGCAGGAAATGGAAATAGATGTCTCGGTAAAAAAAAAAAAAAAAAAACACTTTTTGTGGCTAAATAAAGGGCCACATTTGGAGGCTAAAAGCTGCTGGAAACACAGCATTGACTGGTGGCACAATCCTGGCTGGAAACATAGCAGTGTCTTGCTAAAAAACAACAGCTTTCCTAGGAGCTATCCTGGCAGGAAATACAGTGATGTCCTAGTCAAAAAACAACTGCTTTTTGTGGCACTAACCCAGCAAGTAATGCAGTTATTGTAAGTTAAACACAACTACTTCTCATGGCACCATGCCTGCAGGAAACACAGCAATGTCTTGGTAAAAAAACAACCGCTTTTCACCGTCCCAGGTGGAAACACAAAAAAAACAAACACCTTTGGAGGCTAAAAGCTGCTGAAAATACAGTGATGACTCGCTAAAAAAAACAAGTTTTTGTAGTCTGTTGGCCTTGAAAAGTGGTCAAGCCTTTGTGTCACATCATCCACCATCCCTTGTAATACTCAGTTTTGGTGGCACAATCACAGCTGGAAATGCAGCTCAAAAACAACCGCTTTCCTAGGAGCTATCCTGGTAGGAAATACAGTGATGTCTTGGTCAAAAAATAATTGCTTTTTGTGGCACTAACCCAGCAAGAAATGCAGTTATGTCCCAGTTAAAAACAACTGCTTCTCATGGCACAATGCCGACAGGAAACGCAGCGATGCCTCCAAAATAAGCAACCACTTTTCAGTACTAACCTGGCATGAAATTCAGGGATGTCTTGCTTAAAAACAACTGCTTTTCATGGCACTATCCCAGCAAGAAAAATAGTGATGTCTTGGTTAGAAACAAGTACTTCTCATTATACTATGCCGGCAGCAAACACAGCAATGTCTTTGTAGAAATACAACTGCTTTTCATGGCACTAGCTAAGGTGGAAACACAGTGACGGGATGCTGAAAACTCCCACGTTTGGAGGCTAAAAGCTGCTGGAAACACAGCAATGATTGATGCACCATCCACCATGCCCGCTACTCCGATGACAGAGTCAGCCTATATACTTCATCACTTTAGAAATGTTGATACGATTGAAACATACAAATGCTATAAATGCTGATTTAGGGACTTAACCAATCATACAAGGATTAAAATTGTTAAATTCTCAAGTTAAAAGTGATAGAAAACATACAGATTTATAGGCTGTAAAACGGATATCAACACCATATGTTTTCAATCAGCAGCTCCTGTACAAAATAGCTGGACTTCTAACCTTACTTCTGTCAAACTTTAAATTAATTCACACACACACACCACACACACACACACACACACACACACACACAGTATACCAGGAAAAAAACACTCACCTCTGTCTCACACTTTGAGGCACAAACTCATTTCATTACGATGAGACATGCCTCATTTTTAAAACCCAAACCAGTCAACAAGTGAAGCGTTCACTAAATGTTGCATAATGCTTTGTGTATGTCTCACACACACACACACGCACACACGCACACACACACATAGACTGGCCAGACAGACACAATAAATATCTTCTAATACCTTTGTTCATACTGTATAATAGCTCTCATAAGGGCAGAGAGGGGCCACAGCTTCAATTATGGAATAAACACTTATGGGAAAACACACTGGACACACACACACACACACACATAAACAAACACGCACAGAATAAGGAGGAAGTGAGCATCATTAGAGCAGGGCTTGACTGGAGCCAGCGGTTATAGTCTGTTTCCACTGTCTGTGTTACTCACTGTTACTCACCCTGAGATCAACCATCACTTTACAAACTGATCTGGTTCAGTCAGCTGTCTCTGATATTATGTGATGATGCAGTTTGGAAGATGCAGTATGGCTGATTTATCTGCTGCATAATTAATGAAAACTATGCTGTTTGTCTATGAAGAAGACGTAAGCTGAATCTGATACAGCGTATTGATCAGAGGCTGTTATCGGCAGTATTTGTATCAGACTTAAAAACAGAATCAGCTGTATTAGGCCAGGTGTATGTATGCACAGGTAGATGGAAGAAGATAAATACAATTTCAATACAATACTACAAGGCATAGAACAGGTGTACGCAGGGGCGTTTCTAAGACTTGAGGACACTGGGTGCTCTGCCTGGACCTGTGTTGGGTCATCCACTTTTTTGGGGGGGTATATACAAACTCTATTTTGATGCTTTTTTGTAATGCACTCTGGCACTTTATTTAGATTCGGTGTATTAAAAAAAAAGAAAATAAACAGTTGGTGGGCCACCCAGCATTCTATCCTATTGAGGGTCAGATTTGGCCCACAGTTATATTCATGATATGGGTGGATGTGTACAATCTATGCATGTGTCAGTATACAGTATTTAGCCTACATAACATACTGCAGCTTAGTTTTACATTTAACAGTGATTCTGACAAGATAAATGAACAGAAGTATCAGGGGCGGAGCATTAGGCGCTGAAACCTCAAAGAGTTTGGGGGCATAGTCCCCCAGGGCAATTATTTAATTATCAACAGCAGCTTCATGCGCTATTTTTTAAGCTATTTGAGATACTAGAATACCTAAAAATATGTGTATTATTTGGGATAAAAATCATCCTGTACATGGTTCCCAGTAGCTCACATGGTAGAGCAAGTGCCCAATGTACAAAGGCTTTGTCTTTGCTGCAGGGACAGTAGGTTGGATTCCAACCATGGCCCTGACCATGGTCACACTGACAACTGTTCTATCAATTAAAGGCTAAAAAAACCCTTAAAGTACCTTTTAAAAATATCCTGTAGAGCCCACATGGTATTTTATGACTTGTTCTCCAACTGTCTTCGTCATTCTGAAACACAACAGGAGTTGAGGATGACTAATTTTCCCTCCTGCCACCTAATAAGAGGCAAAAATTGTCTGATGATATTGTTTTTAAGTTGTATAACAGACTGTAGGTAGGGTAGAAATTAGGTGTAAACAACATTACTGATCTTGAAACCTGTTTTTGTTTTTTATACTGTGCAGGAGTGGAATTCACAAAATGAATGTTTACCCAACAAATATGCCACATTTGCATCCATCCCACCCCACAATAATCTGGGTTCCTCTTGCACTGCCCTAACAATGCCAAGTAAATGTGTTCTTCAGTACTCTCAATATTAGGCCAGCAGACCAACATTTATCCAGTTAGAGAGAGTGGTTGGAGGGCCCACTCTCTGCTCTGCGAGTGACTCAACTCACCACCTCAGAAATATACGTGTTCACAGAAGAACACGTGTAAAAATACAAATTCTGTTATCTGCTCTACATGCCCTTGAGAAGGCAAACTCACCTCCGTTAATGTTTCTTTTTTAATTTTTGAAATAGTCAATAGAAATCTATAACAAAAATTTAAAATTCAGTTTAATTAATATTTTTTTAATTTTATTTGGTATTTTTGTCATATACAGATTTGTATTAATGACTGGCAACATACAATACAGTATATGTTGATGCTGACCAATGTCGAGTTTGTATTTCTAACTTGGGAAATCTCTTAGTTAGGATGGTTCTGTAAAAGCTAAATTCCTAGGCGAAGATAAGAAAGGATTTTTTTTCCCCTTTATGCAGTTAGAAAACATGTTTCTGTAATACCAAAAATCCTAAATGTCATCCCATACTGAGATAAGAGAGGACCTCAAATATAGGTTTCTATCATGAGGCCCCAGGACTTGTTTTAGCATTAGCATTAACAGAAGCATCAATATTAGTATTAGTATGGATGTGAGAATAAGTATTAGCAGCTGACTAGAGTTAGTATTTTTAATGTACAGTGTGTTCCAGTTTTTGTAATGTATTTATTTGTTTGGTATAAAGAAAGGTCAATATTACATATATACCAATGTACAGTAATAAATCTACAACGAAGACACAGGTATTATATTAAACTAGAGGACCTGATGCACCCATTGGTACTAGTGTTATGTTATCTTGTTGGAAAGGGGGACAAATAATACTCCAAAGTTACGCTAAATTTTGGCGAGGGGAAAAAGGAACACTGCCTTTATTTTGAAATGATGTATCTAAATATTTCTACATACTGGAGTCATTAAACAGTCTTGGAATTGCATAAACTGGGTACAACTGGAAAACTGAGAGTTGACAGCCAAATACTCTTTACACTATTTCAGACAATTTAAGCAATATTTAATTAAAGTAGCCTCAAGATTGTATGAATAAATGAAGGACATTTTTTTTTAAAATTCTTTTACTTTCCTCTACTTCTTTTTTATGAGGGCATTTCTTTGGCCCAAAACATGACTACTTCTGCTTTTAAAAATAAGAAAGCAAGGTCTTAACAGTGTATACAAATACAGTAAGATACAAAATACATGTGGAAATATGATTAATTGGATTATATTCACATAAGTGTTCAAATCTAACCGTTGGGTGTGGATGAGGGAGGACTTTTGAAAATGTTGTCCCCACTTCCCTAATGATGTGACATCAGACCAGATCAGCTGAACCCTCCTGGTAACACTTAGTTAAATGTTTTCAACAATACACACATACAACACATGCAATTTTAAAACACACACTGCAGTCGATATAGTTGAGGATGATGATAGTGTATATACAGTGTATAATGGACATGGGGGGTATATGAATGTTCATTTCCAGCATCAGCTAGTTGTTAAACACACGTTAAACACACATTAAACACACATTAAACATGGCTTAATAGAGACAATTTCAAACACAAGTACACAAATCAGCTTCACTATAACTCGCAGCATTCACGGACAAACACTTGTCTTTATCTGGACACATTTTCCCCACAAATACAACATGCTAACGTTATTAGAACAAGTCTATGGCATTTTACATTGTATAAATTAGCCTAGCAGCTAGCAGACATTTGCATTGCAAATTCAGCTCCTTACAACTCACAAGGTTCACTGACAAAACAACTGTCTCATACTAAACATGTTTTCCAAACAAATACAGCATGCTAACGTTATTAGCACAAGCCTATGGCATTTTACATTGTATAAATTAGCCTAGCGATGAGCAGAGATTTCCTCTGCTCATATGAAGCCAGGATAAATCACACACAAGACTTAAAATGCTATTTTTGTGGAGGCTTTATTGTTTTCACAGTTTATTGTTTCTTATCTGTGAAATTAAAGTAAGTAAAAGCATGGCAGAGCAGCTGTGGCTCAGAGGTAGAGAGGGTCGTCCACTAATCAGAAGATCAGCGGTTTGATTCCCAGCTCCTCCAGTCCAGTCAAAGTATCCTTGAAAAGTATCCCACATTGCTCCATCGGTGTGTGAGTGTGTTACAAACTGAGTAGCAGGTGGCACCTTGTATGGTAGCCACGGTTAACAGTGTGTGAATGTGTGTGTGAATGGGTGAATGTGACTCGTAGCGTATAAAGTGCTGTGAGTGGTCGGAGGACTAGAAAGGCGCTGTACAAGTGCAGGTCCATTTACTATTTACAAGGGTTAGGAGGGTGAGACGGGTTGGGAAGGTGAGACAGGGTTAGAGGGGTGAGGCAGCTGTCAGGAGGGTGAGACAGAGGTTGGGAGGGTTAAAGTTGTTAGTTTAGCCCCACTGGCTATACTCTGCCTCCCCTGGGCCTATTTTACATACTTTTCTCTCAAACCCAATAAACAAACAAGGAGCACAATTAGTGCTGTGTGCATGTGCGTCTGCGTGTCTGTGCGCATGTGCATGTGTGTGTGCACGTGAATTAAGAGCGTGGGAGCAAACGAAAATGATTTTCTGTCTAAAAAATTGAGTTATGTGGACATGCACACACACAGGGCGACGCATGGCCTCGCGCTCACACACACACACACACACACACTAAACATAATTTCTCATAACACTCTAATATGGTTCATTTTCAGCTATCAAAACACACATGAAAAGAGTGTTAACGCTGTCAACAAGCGAGCATGGGATGTGGAACCGTCGTTTTCATTCTCAATATGTCAAGGTTAGGGTGTATTCCAGCAGAGAGCGAGGGAGAGGGGGAGAGAGGAAGGAGAGGGTTAGAGGGGGAAGGAGTGTCGTTCTCCATCCTCTGCTCTCCAGAGAATCCCATCATGAAACGCTAAAGCACAAAGAGCTCAGAGCCTTCGACTGAAACCGAGGGACCTTTAATCCAAATGCAGGAGCATCACTGGGGCAACAGCGCCACCCAGCATGCCACTGCGCTTACTACACCTCCTCTTCCTCTTCCTCTAAATCCTGACCAGTCTGTCTTTATGTTCTTTTAAAAAAAGGAAAAACAAAGAGACATTTTTTGCCATCCCACATTAATTCAATGATCAAAATGAGCGGCGGTGAAACAATTCAAGTCGATTCGGCGCCCGGTTTTTGAGCAAACCGTCTTCCCCCCCTTCCTCTTTCCTCCTCAGACACATGAGAGAGGTAATCAAAGCCAGTCTTCTTTCTGTGTGGGAATCTAACCCTTAATGGGCTTCACCAACCTCACAGCCAAGCACACACACACACACACACACACAAAATCAAACTAATTACAATTTGTCCTTTCTCTTTTGTCCTCTTCACAGTGCTCCCTTTTAATTCCCACCAAGAACACACTAAAAAAAAGGCTAGTGGTGGGTGTATGTGAGGAGTATAGTGGAGAAGGGGGGTGTACTGAGGGATTTTCCAAAGTGGCACAGTAAAATAACACACTGGAGTGTATATCGGCTTCCACTCTCCCTCATTTAAATAAGCGCCAACACTGATTTTCTAACAAAAATATGGTACTAGTATAATAACAATGAAATAAGACCCTGTGAAAACTCGCAGCCTGCAGCAAGTATTTAAAATATCATTTAAAAAGGGCTGATCTGTAATTCAGAGCGGATATGGTATCAGACGGCGTGCTTGTCATTCCCGGCTATAATCTCCACTACGCTGAGAAACACACTGTCTGCTGGCAGCACTGGAGAGAAGGAGGAAGAATGGGGAAGAAGGGGGGGGCACGCGGGATTTGACTACTTATTTTTCCTTCTCCTCTAGGTGCCATTCGTTTGTCTGGTATCTTGGAAATCTCTGAACCTATTTTAAGAAGAAATCACAGATCGGGGAGAGAAGTCGGAGTGCAGAAATGGGAGGCAGGAGAACCGGGAAAAGTTTCAAAATGATTAGATGGGAGAGGACGATGGAGAGATGAAGGGGTCCAAGGAGACAGACTTTTAAGAGAAAAAGAAACACTTAGCTGACTAATCAGTTATAGAAAATTCTTGAACAGTTATTCCGATTAATTGTATGAGTTTATCTGACAAAAAACTTTTAACCTTTAAGAAAGTTTACCTTAACGTCTTACGTTACTCAGACCTGTTGAGATTCAAAGTTCACTCTGCTCCACAAGGTCCATTTAGTGGCTGCTCTGGAGCTCTTGATCATATCACATGATCTTCCTCAACAGACTAAGTTGTCAGTTTTTCTTTGTCTTTTCTTTTTAGCATTTTAAGAACATTTCATGCATGTTGGTTTACAAATTAGGACTTAAGTTCATTCCTGACGTTGGAAAAAGATCAATAATTACTTGTTGTAGCGTGTCAGTTATTAGATAGGAAAGGCTGATGGACAGATAATCTGAGGCAATGAGGCACAATGAGACGGACCAGTGAAAAGGAAGGATGGTAAAGAGACAATTGGCTGATTAATCCATTAAGGCAGTGGTTCCCAACTGGTCCAGCCACAAGGTCCAGATTTCTCCAGAAGTCATTAGTTTAAGGTCCACACAGTTTAATATATTCAGCATCAAACTTGCGTTAGGCCATGTTGTTGAGCTGGTTTTCTGTCTCTGTCAAGCTGTTCATTGGTCACTCACTCTAAAGCAGGAAATGGAACTTCACATTCAAAAAATTGTGCCAGAAATTCACTGTACCTTACAATATAAGGTGTGTTTATACAAAGTCGGGAGTTACTTCTCACATTAATTACTCACTCTGTCCATCCATCCATTTTCATCCGCTTATCCGGGGCCAGGTCGCGGGGGCAGCAGGCCGAGCAAAGCACCCCAGACGTCCCTCTCCCCAGCAACACTTTCCAGCTCCTCCTGGGGGACCCCAAGGTGTTCCCAGGCCAGACAAGATATGTAATCCCTGCAGTGTGTTCTGGGTCTGCCCCGGGGCCTCCTACCAGTGGGACATGCCCAGAACACCTCTAACAGGAGGCGCCCAGGAGGGTCCTGATCAGATGCCTTCTCAGCGTAGTGGAGGGGCAGCGGCTCTACTCCGAGCTCCCTCCAGATGTCCGAGCTCCTCACCCTATCTCTTAGGCTGAGCCCAGACACCCCACGGAGAAAACTCACTTTCACCACTTGTATCCACGATCTCATTCTTTCGGTCACTACCCAGAGCTCATGACCATAGGTGAGGGTTGGGACGTAGTTGGGCCAGTAAATGAAAAGCTTTGCTTTGTGGCTCAGCTCCCTCTTCACCACGATGGACCACGATGCATCACTGCAGAAGCTGCACCAACCCGCCGATCCATCTCATGCTCCATTCTACCTTCACTTGTGAACAAGACCCCGAGATACTTGCACTCCCTCACTTGAGGCAATACCTCTCCTCCAACCCGAAGGAGACAATCCACCGGTTTCCGCCACAGAACCATGACCTGAGACTTGGAGGTGCTGACTCTCATCCCAACTGCTTCAAACTCATTCGTGAAGAAGCTTTGGTTTTCTCACGGGTCCTCACTCTGGACGAAAAATCCAAAACACGACCATTCTTGATGAATTGAAGTGAAAAGGGTTCACATTTAACAACAGGTAAAAAAAAAACATTAAAACATCTGTTCACAAACTCTTGCACAACTTGTGCAGTGTAATCCAAGTTGAATTTATCCAGCCGTGTGCTAGGTACATCCAAAACACATGCATTTTCACAAAAACTTTACCTTTTAAAACACTTTTCCTTTACATGAATTCAACAAGTATGTTCCCTGTTTTTGGATTCTTCATTCACCATGCCTGGTTATGTTTAGCCAACACATACACAAGGTTGGGTTCAGGAAAAAAGAACAGGGTTTGGCTTTACAGTCTTAAGGGAAGCAAACACAGGCCTCCTGGGTGGAAGTCAGTGGTTGTTGGACCCATCCACCACCCCTCTGTCCCACCTTACTTGGACTTTCGCCCCCTTAACTTTCATTCTTGTCCCACTGTGTTCCCCCCGATCCTGCTTGGCGCCGTTTAACTGTAATGGAGACCGGCTGCATATCATGCTTGTATGATGGACGGCTTTTTTGGTCAGCGTCTAACGCTGGTAGTCACTGCCCAAGCGCTGGATTTCAACAACTTTGGAGTGAGACGGGGTGTGAGGGCTGGAAGGAACTGAATTTCTTTTTTGATATATGCAAGTACAAGAGAAAATGACGATTAACTAAATCTTGAATCGTGATTCTTGAATCAATTGAGGCGGCCTACTGCAACGGGAGGCGCTGTTGAAGACTTGTGGGAGGAGCTGTTGATGACGCCGCACGTGCGACCCACTGGTGGTGGATAAACAGGAAACAGCTGACAGCAGGAATTAGCGAGCAGCTAGTAACAAGAGGGAAACGCAAACCTGACAGACACTGTAAAGATGAGCAACTGGGGAGACAAGGAATTGCGCGCCCTCCTTGTCCTCGCAAACGAAGAGGCCATTAACCGTCAGATGACGGGGACAGTGAAGAGAGAATTGCCGAAGGACTGACCAGCCGCAGCTTCCCTCCCACGTCACTGTTTACGTCACACGCTGAGCTACACGTTTTGTTGCTTGCTCACGTCCCCCATTGCCCCGAAAAAGGCACATTCTGTATAAACAAAAGTAGGTAGGCGGCATTTTGCTGCACTCCCCGATTTTGTTTTTATACTGCCAATGCTGAAAAAAGACTGATTGGGCTTTCCTGCACATTTGCACAGCTCCTATCTAAAAAGGGCTTTAGTCTTTTAGAAAGTTTAACATGTTTATAACAAACATCTTAAAACATTAGTCGCTGTTGGGATTGAGTTCATTGCTGGCCTCGGGAACAGCAGTTGATGAAAAAAAAATCTCACCTTAATCTCAGTCTTTTTCAGAGTTTGCCCAATTGTTTCAGTTTAGCACTTTTAAGGACTTCTTATCCATGTTGGCTTCAAAAGGTAAGATAAAAGAGTTGTTTTTGACCCTGGAGAGAGGCAACAGTTGACAAGAAATTCTCACCGCAGTGTCCATGTAGTAGCTCTAGTTCTGGAGCTTTCAGTTGTATCACACAATGTGATTAATTAATGATTAAAAACTATAAATAATTGTTGTTTTAAGGTGTCGGATATGAGGATTTACTGCTTTTCTCTCTCTTTTTTTTTTTGGACTGCTGGTCAGACAAAACAAAGAATATAAGGATGTCACTTGGGGCTCACATTTGATATTTTACAGATTACATACAAATGATTCAATGACATTAAGGGCTTGGACAAAACAAGTAATTTGAAGATGTCACTTTCTGCATATTTTCACTAATTTCTGAGATTTTACAGATTTAAAAAAATGAATCAAATAATCTGAATTAATCCTTAGCTGCAGCCTGAAATGGAATTATGAATGACTAAGACTGTCTTGGAAACACACACACACACACACACACACACACACACTGGAACCCACTGGAACCCACACACACACGTAAACACACATTGGGTTTTGGTTAGACGTGTGGTCTGGACAGGAAAGGGCCGGGGCCGCCACACTCAGCAGGACACGGACCTCAGGCAGTTCACACTACACACACACTCATGCAAATACACTGCCAGGCCATCCTTACCCACCTATCCTGTTGCAGTGGGGGGTCGGAACCGGCCAGACACACACACACACACACACGCACACAGAATCATAGACATCCTCATATTCAAACACACACACTCAGTTGGCGGAAACTGGCAGTGACATGCTGTCCGGCGGCTCAGGCTCAGGGCTCTGAGGTTGGGCTGAGCCATCTATCATACAGCCAGAAACACAGTAACCCAAGACATGAGTGGCAGGGGATCACACACACACACACACACACACACACACACACACAGAGTGAAGAAGACATGTGTAAGTATTCTCACAAACAAAACACTCCGTCAGACAAAGCCCGCGGTGCGCTGCGTCACGCTATGCTGGCAGTCTATGAGAAACCCTCAGTATGAATCTAATGAGACGTTTTGATCAGATTCCTCACACGTACGCACGAATAGCTCTCACTGTTAGCATCAGTGTTATCCTGATTTTCAAAGGAGAGTTTCAGTATCAGGATAAAAAAATAAAAAAAATCTTGGATAAACACAATCCTTGTAATTATTCGGATTTTTGGTCGACATTTACAAAACAAGATATTCTGCAACATGTTTATACACTCAATAAATCAATTATTCAATAGACATTAAAATAGATCAGTTTCAGTTTCCATGAACATGATATTAAATTGAATATTTATGGCCTTTATTGGTTTTGGACAACAAAACAACAAGACAACAAGACATTTGAAGATGTCCTCTCAGACTTCGGCTTTAGCTTCTAACTATCTTTGTCTTTTTAACCTGTTGTTGCTGCTGAGTCAGTTTGACATCCTGGATATATCCTTCAAACACAGACTGTAGACCCCTCTGTCTGCTTCTCTCTGGAATCACTCTTTCATTTCTCCAAAAATATGATAATATTCCTTCAGGGAGTGCAGTTAGTTACAGTGTGGGCTCCATGCTTACTGCGACAGCTTGTAGGACCATCACAAAGGGGCGGGGCTTATAAACAGGTCAGTTTTCTGGTGGAGGGTCCCCAAATCCACCTTTCATATGTGCTTCTTTGAAAAAAAATGAAGTGAATGCCCTCGGTACTCAGCCTCCACTAATGTGTACCAGGAGTCCCAAGTTTTAAAAAATTGTGTGAGAAGATCAGTCGTCCTGGTTCGAGACATCTGAATCACGCCACTGTTTTCAGCAAATTATCAATAGATAATAGGCCCGTTTCCACCGCAGGAGCGTCGAGGTAATTTTACGGGGCCGGGGCCGTTGGTGCACGTCTCCACCGCAGGAACCACCCCCGAAGGACAGAGTTCTGGAACTTTTACAGGGGCTAAACAAGTCCCTGCCTCGGAGTAGGTACTCAGAACGGCCCCGAAAAAATCCTGGCTGGGGCTTGGGGATTACTTGGTGCTGATTGGATATACTCAAGGCGGAATGCGATGTTTTGTAATTACTATCTACTTATATCTCATATCTACTTATTGTAGATTAGCTGGGCTAACCGTTAGCTGTTAGCTGTTAGCGGTGTCTGTATGAACTCATTAACTCAATATACAGAGCCCGGTAACTTTACAGGAACCTTCCTCCTACTCCGCTCTCTCAGTGGAGACACGGCGGTTGAGAGGGCCGAGGAAGAGGACATTCCTGTAGTAGTTCCTGCCCCCCAGATAGCACCAGGAACTTCTTCAGTGGAAACGGGCCTAATGACCTGAAAATATAATATAAACTCTACTTATTAGTTCAACATTCTTTATTTTATACTGTATAATCTAGAAGTATGGTGGTGACTGATGATTTCCTAGCTTAAAAGTGAGCTATTGTGATCTGTGTGCTGATGCTAACAATGTAGTAACACGAGGGCTAGTACTAGTGAGCTGGGCTGCTGGAGTGTGGATACAAGACCTAAGCCTGACCAATAGGACCTGATGGGCAGGGCCAAGTTGGGACAAATATTTGCAAATGATGTTAGGGTCGGGTCAGCGTACTTGATACAGTGCTTCAGGTTCTTTTTAGTGAAAATATAGTCTAAAAATAACTAAAAATTGACAAACCTACAGTTTGTGTTTGGCTACTATTTAAGTTTTTCTTTTCTTTGACTTACGGTACGTTAACTGCATCAGGCTTGGGTCGGTTGGGGGCTATTGTCACCTCACAGCAAAAGGGTTCCTGGTCCGAACCCAGGGTGGGGGAGCCTCTCTGTGTGGAGTTTGCATGTTTCCTCCAGGTACTCCAGCTTCCTCCCACAGTCCAAAGACATGCAGGTTAATTGGTGACCCCCAAGAGGATAAGTGGTTACGGAAAATAGATGGAATGAAAGAATGTTAGGTTTGGGTCAGGTTTGGCTACTGCTGTCTTGGATTCTGGTTCGGACAGAAATATGTGGCCCAAACTGCCCTCTGTTGGCTACCACTGTAAGTCAGTAACACTCGTCATGCTTGTTGTAGTGATCTTGGAAGAATCGCCTTAGATGACTACCATGGCTACAGAGACACATATACAAAACCTCAACAGAAAATCTAAATAATACCGAGACACCACACAATACTAAGCAGCTGACTGACATGAAGGTTACCATGTTACAGATACTCAACAGTGGCTCTAAATATCCACTATCAGCAGCTTTGACCCCTAAACATCACAGTCTTTATTGGCTATATTCTTAACTGGTTAGTGTCCCACTTCCCAGCCCACTTCACAATCAAGCCTTCAGCCTGAGTAAGTGCCCCACTTCATTTGTAAAACACCCCTGTGAATGATACAAACCGCCACTTCCCCTGTCTAAATCTCTTCCTCTCTCTCTCAACAGGCCTCACCATTCACGCCCCTCTGAAACCTGAGCCGCTCAGATTGATGGGAGGATGGCTCTCATTTGGACCAGGAGAAAAGTGGCCAGTTTAAGGGCTGCTACTGTATTTTAAACGCTACGGGTGTTAAAGAGACTGATGAGCCTGGCGGCGGCGGCGGCAATGGTGACCCTCCCTCCTGGCTCGGTGCAAAACCCCATTGGGAGAATGAGAGAGAAGAGGGGGGTGGAATGGAGGCGGGAGACAGGGGGAGGAGGAGGAGGAAGAGGAGGAGGGGAATAAATCTGCGTGGCGGCGGGAATCGATCGTTTCTCCCCTCCTTCCCGCGCTATCTCATCTGCAGGGGCTGAGAGAGGCAGAGCGGTTTAAACGATCCTGACCTTGTCCGACATAAATAGTCAGAAAAGTCCACAGAGCTGATAGCTTTGTGTAAGGCTGGGGGGGGGGTGGGGGGAGAAAAGAGGGAGGGGGACACATTGAGATAAGAAGGTGGGGGGGGGGGGGGGTGAATGAGATAATGCCCTGGCGTTACTACATCAGAGTCCATGTCGCTCACACGCACAGACGTCGCCGTGGGAAACAGCCTCGGCCTTGCTTCCTGTCTTCCCTCCTTCATCGCTATCTCTCCCTTCTTCTTCCTCTCGGATCAGAAAAAGAAGGGAGTCGAGAGCGGAGAGGAGGAGTGTAAAGTCTTTCCTCCGCAGAGCTCTCATCTTTCTTTCTGTGATTACCTGAGAGAAGGATGGAGGAAGTCAATTGGCTCCCATGAACACCCATTCTGCACTCCTGAAGAAGACGTGAGTGTTTTAAAGTAAGAAAGGAGCTCTTTTGTGCGGGCGCCCCTCTTCTTTTCTTTTGAGTGTAATGCCGCTGTACCTGACAGTGGCGCTGCCCCGGGTAAAGGCAGAAATCTCTGCCTCCATTGTCACCTGTTCCTCTAATCATTTTCCGCCCTTCATGCCACAATGGAGGAGGGCGATAACGATAACGAGGTGAAGCTAATACAGAGCGGCGGCGGGGCCCCCGAACACAATGTTCAGATGTCTTCACTCGTTCTGCACACTCACACACCTTTATACCTTTATACACTCCTTAATGCAGAAACACACACACACATCTTTTTGCTTCAGTCACTCACACGCAGATGTTGAAGTCCTTTCATTAGGGCGCCAACTGTCAAACCACCCTCATGTTACACACAGTTAACACGTAATAACAGAAGAGTGACGTTTTTTTCTGCTTTACTGGAAGTAGTCGAGTTAGTGGCTTTTAACTGGCTGGTGGTTTGAATCCTGGTATTGGGTAGCAAAATATCTGAGAACCTTTTCTTCCTCTCTACACTCAACATTTGACCTCTAGGGACCTAGAGTGGTCTCCTTTGGTCTGAATCAGGACTAATTTTGTCACAAAGCTGTATAATTGCCTAGAGTTGGTTCGTGTTCTCACGGCAGCATTTACAAGCGGACCAGATCAAATGCCTTGTGTGAGAAAGCTGCTCTTGATTGGTCAGAATTTCCATGTGGGAAAAATCCAGGAAGTAAAGCAAACGTTGAAGAAGAGTACACTTGCAAGATAAATGTGACACTTTCTAATGTCACAATGGAGGGACAACTACGCAGGTTGATTTTAGCGCTGCTCATCGTGGACTATATTGCTGTCATTGTTCATTTTAGTCAAAGCATACAGTTTGAAAACGAGGCGCGGCTCCAACTAGAAAACAATGTTTTGATGCATTGGATGTGCTGAATGTGCATATTAAGGCAGTACAGGAGGAGGTGCACATTAATAATCCTCCAGGACTGTAACATGCTCATGTTTAACCCAAACAGTGTGTCATGTGACTGCAGTTGCTTCACATCCAGGTCGGAACACCTTCTCACCACAAACCAACCGCGCCAGAGTTCGTTTGTAACCGGACTGAGACCACCTCTTCAAGAAGGTCTCGGTCCGGCTGTTTTGGTGCAC
Source organism: Epinephelus fuscoguttatus (assembly GCF_011397635.1). Classification (NCBI taxonomy): domain Eukaryota; kingdom Metazoa; phylum Chordata; class Actinopteri; order Perciformes; family Serranidae; genus Epinephelus; species Epinephelus fuscoguttatus. Next base: position 6,166,961 of record NC_064773.1, read on the forward strand.
ACCTGAGTGTGAATGCTGTGTTCACACCTGCCCAAACGAACCGCACTGAGGGGGCAAACGAACTTGAGCTCGATTGAACTGAGCCAAACGGAGCAGGTGTGAAAGCAGCCTAAAACGGATACAGAGATGCTGTATTGAGGTGAGGTATTGTAGTTCACAGCATGTGCCACAAGAGGTCAGTCTGTACTGGTGGCACAGGCAGCTAAGCTGAGAAAAAGTGTGACTGCAAATGGTGGGGTTAACGTTCCAGGACCAGCAAAAATGCTGGCTATATATATATATATATATATATATATATATATATATATATATTTTATTTTTTTATTTATTTATTTATTTTTTAAAGAGCTGTGAGACAATACCATACTCTTATTTGGAGGAGAAAACAAAGGCAAAGGGTAAAACTATAGGTAAACCAAACACTGATTTATTTAAATGTTATTTAATTGTAGAGTTGCATACAGCACATTTACTTATCCCCACCTTCCCTTTGCCTTGTTCTTGCTGCTGTGGACTGCTTCCCTACATTGAATCAACGCAGTACCCTACACCAAAGCCTGACCTACACTTTCCCAGAAATGTAACTACACATGGCAGCGATGCAGACCTCCTGTCTGTCTCTGTAAGCTGAAACCATTTCCCTCAGTGGAAACAAAGCTTTTATTTACTTTAATTTCACAGATAAGAAACAATAAATTGTGAAGACAATAAAGCCTCCACAAAAATAACATTTTAAGTCTTGTGTGTGATTTATCCTGGCTTCATATGAGCAGAGGAAATCTCTGCTTGCCGCTAGGCTAATTCATACAATGTAAAATGCCATAGGCTTGTGCTAATAATGTTAGCACTTTATATTTGTGGGGAAATGTGTGTTTAATGTGTGTTTTGAATCAACTCAACTTTACAGCACTTCACAAAAACCCCACCACTAACTAGTGTTTTGGAGGTGTAACTGCAGAGTGACACTGACACCACCGCACAAGTATAAACACTCACAACTGCGTAGGCACGTTTGGCTGCCATGCATATTTTGCAGTCATTTGGCGCAAAGACCGCACACTTTGCTGCGAGGTTGCGTGACGCGTATGTATAGAGGTGCTCGTGCGAAGTATACCTAGAGACTGTGAACATGAGGTCAGAGGTCATCACAATGGCGGTGAATAATTTACATACCATCTCCGATGGTGGCGGAGACAACGTCTTTTCCTCTGCAGAGAGGAATAAAACAGCAATAAAATTATGATCTCCTCTTCATCGAGAGTGTCCATGTTTGTGTTTATCCGGAAATACAGTGTCACTGCCTTCTTCGCTTTTCACAACCTCTGTGTCTGAGTGCTGCGGTCTGCCCCTAGCAGAGACCACCAGTATCAGCCGTTTTGGCTGCATCGACGAACGTCCGTGCTGCAGCAAGTACACACACAGGTGCAGCACACCGTGTACGCGTACGTTTGGCCTCACAGCAAGTATACTTCTCGCTTTAGCCTGATAGCTGACTCTGTGGGGGTCGGGGCTGTCTGGTCCTATGTAACTGAGGTTTGCACTGTCTCGATTCATGTTGCTGCTGTCTGCCTTCTGGCGAGGTCGTGCACGCACATCTGCATTTTGCCCTCTGTCTTATAAATCATATTGTTTCATATTGAGTCCACAGTCGGTTGTTCCGATCCACGACTATACAACTGTGGTTGCACAGGTCTGTGTGACCCAATAAAACACATACAAGAGTCCATGAATCCATGATTTCGTTGTTGTTTTACTGGTCGGCACTGAAAGACTTGCATTCTGACTCTTCACACAGACCTGCCTCCAAAGACTTCTCTCAGCTCTGACTCCAGGTAGAATACCTTGCAAGCATCAAGACAGAGAAGAAAATCATTGCAGCAGAGATAACTCTCCAAGCGTCGTACCGTCCTGCCACAAAGGAGAATAAACCACTGTGCATTGTCTCTGTGTGACTGATAAGCCTTTTAACTGGACTTCCTGCTCCTGTTTCTTCTTCTCACCTGAACACGGCACCAACATTTCCACTAAATAAACATTATAGAAGACAGACAGAAACAGTCTGCTCTCAGCGTTCATAATTATGACCCAGGCTCTGCAGAATTACCAAAATGACAACCCCCCTCCATCCCCGGATCCCTCACCCTTCCTCACCCACATCCATGTGACGTTGGATTGCTGGGCCTTGCCAGCGAGGGGGAGATGAGAAGGCTGCTGCTCTCCGACTGTGTTTATCAGAGTCTGGCATCGCTGTAATTTCAGTGTTCAGATGCAATCGCTCCCCACTCCCCTCAGGAGTAAACAATAACAAGCACAAATACAATAGACAAACAAGGCCTGCAGGACATGTATGCACACACACACACGTCTATATGCACACACAGATGCACAAAAGCATACACTCTGGACACACACGTAATAATAAATGCAAACCACAAGCACCTTCTGTCTTGTTTTCCGTCGTTATTTGACAGTAACTGCTGCCAGAAATGTAAACATCTCATTTCTTGTCTGCATTAACATGAAGAACCACAAGATAAATACAGAATGACTGCACTCAGATCAGATACTGGATCTGAATATGGTGGCTCAGCTGGTCACAACTAAACTCTTTGTCACACAGTAAACCAGAAGCATGTGTTGTGTTGCTCTTACACACTGTTGGGCCTCTTTGAGTTTCACTTACAGGCAGGTTGCTGCTGACAGCAACACATTTCTTATCAGACAGCGCAGCCTGGTGGACACTTCATGAACTGCAACTGAAGTCCAACTGAGAGGTGAGCAATGCTCCTGCTGATGAAACTACAAATGATTAAGACATGATTTATTGATCCCTGGATGGAGTGGACTTTCCATTTGCACAAAGGGGTCAGAGGTCAACCCTTTGTTTCCTTTTCAAGACAACAGTTGACCTTGAAAATTGCTTTAATTGAACAGTTTTTATAGTACGTATATTTATTGACTTTATAGCTTGTATAGGAAATGTGTATAATTTTGTTTCTACTGACTATTTGAATAAAAAGAAAAAAACATGACGCAGATGAGTTTCCCTTTTTGAGGACATATACAGCAAATGGCACCATTTTTATTTAATAATATACTTTTTCATCAATGTTTGATCACAGGTATATTTCCAAGGTGGCAATCTGAATCACTTGCAAGGACCCACCCTCTCTATGGGCCCCTCCACCCCACAGGTCCAGTACAATCACACTGGATTTTGCCAGCTCATATTTTGGGCTGTTTTGACTGAACAGTGTGAATTTCATATAGCCTATGTAACGTTCATTTTGGCTGGAATAAAAGGGGTGCAAATCCTGGCAGGTGCAGTACCAGTATTGCCAAATAGTGCACCCACATTCAGCGACTTTTTGAAGGGCGGGGGCGAAAAGAAAAAAAAGGAGCACATATAGCACGTTCTCGCCACTGAAGAGGGCACTAAGTTCCACGTGTTTTCAAGAGCACTTTAGACATGTTTATGTTATACAAATGGCACATTATATAGCCTTAAAACAGACTAACTAGACAGACTACTCAGTTTGTAGTTAGGATCAGCATCCACAAGAACTGTGTAGATTCAACGCTGGACTGTGAAGAACACACAGAGACATGGATGTATGAAGGAAATAAATCCCTGGGGGGTCAGGGGGTCCTCCCCCAGAACATTTTCAATTAAGCAGATGCCATTTCCTGTATTCTAGTGCATTTTAACACCATATTAGCACCAGATAATCCAAACTGGTTCTGTGAGATATAGTTCTGGCTCAGTATAGATCAAAAAAGGGCCCAACATAAAAGTCATTGCAACAGTAATGTTTCATAGTATTACTTGGTCCTAATAACCTTCTGGGGTTTAGTGTGTTTTTCCACCCAAGAGAGCAGTTGTGTTTTGCCAACCAGGAGGGCACTTTAGCACACGTTTTGGCTCCAAAGAGGGCACTTTAGCATGCTTTTTGGCTTCCAAGAGGGCACTTTAGCACGCTTTTTGGCTTCCAAGAGGGCACTTTAGCACACGTTTTGGCTCCAAAGAGGGCACTTTAGCGTGCTTTTTAGCTCCCAAGAGGGCACTTTAGCACACGTTTTGGCTCCCAAGAGGGCACTTTAGCATGCTTTTTGGCTCCAAAGAGGGCACTTTAGCGTGCTTTTTACCTCCCAAGAGGGCACTTTAGCACACGTTTTGGCTCCCAAGAGGGCACTTTAGCGTGCTTTTTAGCTCCCAAGAGGGCACTTTAGCACACGTTTTGGCTCCCAAGAGGGCACTTTAGCATGCTTTTTGGCTTCCAAGAGGGCACTTTAGCACGCTTTTTGGCTTCCAAGAGGGCACTTTAGCACGCTTCCAAGAGGGCACTTTAGCACGCTTTTTGGCTTCCAAGAGGGCACTTTAGCGTGCTTTTTAGCTCCCAAGAGGGCACTTTAGCACACTTTTTGGCTCCAAAGAGGGCACTTTAGCGCTCGTTTTGGCTCCAAAGAGGGCACTTTAGCATGCTTTTTGGCTCCCAAGAGGGCACTTTAGCACGCTTTTTGGCTCCCAAGAGGGCACTTTAACACACGTTTTGGCTCCAAAGAGGGCACTTTAGCATGCTTTTTGGCTCCAAAGAGGGCGCTTTAGCACGCTTTTTGGCTCCCAAGAGGGCACTTTAGCATGCTTTTTGGCTCCAAAGAGGGCACTTTAGCATGCTTTTTGGCTCCCAAGAGGGCACTTTAGCATGCTTTTTGGCTCCCAAGAGGGCACTTTAGCACACGTTTTGGCTCCCAAGAGGGCACTTTAGCGTGCTTTTTAGCTCCCAAGAGGGCACTTTAGCACACTTTTTGGCTCCAAAGAGGGCACTTTAGCGCTCGTTTTGGCTCCAAAGAGGGCATTTTAGTGTGCGTTTTGGCTCCCAAGAGGGCACTTTAGCGTGCGTTTTGGCTCCCAAGAGGACACTTTAGCACGCGTTCTGGTTCCAGAGAGGGAACTTTAGCACACGTTTTGGCTCCAAAGAGGACACTTTAGCGCGCATTTTGGCTCCAAAGAGAACACTGTCCACCTTTAAATTCCTGTTAAGACACTTTGAGAACTGACAGTGTGAATTTCATACACTCACCTGTTCCAAGAAAGGAGAGGATGCAGTTCTCGGCAGTAGTAATAGCAGAGGGGAGCAAAGGGCGCAACCTAACATTGGGTAAATTGTAACATGGACTTTTTATGTTGTTACACAGGGTCGATCCTGTTTTGCTTCCAGCCAGTTGACCACAATACCACTGAGCAATGACCTGCAAAATTCCACAGAGATTGGACATTTTTCAGTGGAGTTCAGTAACATAGGAATGTTTTCAGCCGACATAAGCAAATTTCTTTGTCATACTTGTTTTTTGATGACTGAGCTGTCTGTGTAAGTCACTGAATCCAATCATACATCATCCTAATACTGTCTTGTTGCCTTAAACATAGCACCATCTTGATCTATGTTACCAACTCCCAGCAAGTGTTATCTAGGCTTGATCAGATTTCCACACAGCAGGGTTAGTTGCAACATGGTGCATTTTCTCTTGTCCTTAATTAAATGAGATATACTTTGTATTTTTAATTTGTCAGGTATCTTATTGACACATAGTTTCACAGTCTTGTTGATATTCATACATTCAAAACTCGTAAATTGACATGTAAATCTAGGTTAATCTATGGGTCCAACCATTGAATGTGGATGATAGACTAGCAGCTGGATGGATACCTATTCTTTCTCTGATATAGATGGAGACCTATAGTATATAGATAGAATTGTATTGAATTAATTATGTATAGACTTTTCCAGCAAGTGTTACCACTAATCCCCTCATTTTAGATCATTGATGAACCACGAAAGAAGATTGTATTGTTACAGTGTCTGGTTGTGTCAGGGTTTATGCTGTGCACGCTCCTACCAGGTGCAGCACAACTTGGCGTAACAGGTGTTTTTCAGAAGAAGAAGAAGCCGTTGCCATGTTGTTTACAGCTCCGGATATGTGGGGAAGATGGAGCGTCCCCGGACGTGGGGAGAAATGTATGTTTGAACATTTCGTGTTAATAATAAACAAATGTATTTGAGTTCTATAGCTATGTCAATGTGACTTTAACCTGACATTACTTGACGGAAGTGGTAAAGTTTGATTGCTGATGTAATTATTTAGCTAACTGACAAAATGTGTTTTATATTTTTGTCCTCTTGATCCTTGCTGATGCATCATGTTGAAGAGTTTGAGCTCTGCAGACATCAGGATATGAAAATTACACTCATGTTTATCTGCGTTGGTTTATACCCTGATGTCTATTCTGTACCTATATTCTACACTGTGATGTGGCTTAATGAAAAGAGCAACAAAAAAAATCAAGTCACTAAATATTCTTAAATTACTTTATTGTGCCTTTAAATGTTTAGTCAACATAACAGTTATTAGTTCATGTTGGTTCTCTTTGCAGCATCATAAAATCCAACTTAAGGAGCTGTGTGATCAGTGAACAGTCTGATCAGTATTGTCATTTAAATTAGTATTCAATAAATCATGGTATATTGTGCAACCTTATCAAATCTTCAAAGGATGTTTTTTCTTCGGGGTTCCTACGCAGTATGGAAAATTGTCTAATTTGATTTCAATAATTTTCAGGCCAGGCTTAGTATGGAAAAAAGAAAAGAGTATATAAAAATATCTGTGTTTTCAGCCCATTGTCCCTGTTCTGTTCTCTAAAATATGAAATTTCTAAAGATAAATTGATCATGCAAGCAGAGTGTTTTTCATGGTGTTTGAAGCAGGCAGCCAGTGTGGCCAAGATGTTTACCACTGAATAAAAGATTGCAGGCCACAGCAAGCTTGATGTCGTCGAAAACAAGGCAAGAAATATGCTTGTAATTTATTGTACAGTGCTGCCTCAACATCTGAACGTTGCAGCTTTGCCCCCAGTGCCTTATAACTGAGCCTAAAAATCTATAGAGTTTCAAAGTCTCGAAATTTGGATCTGAAGCCTAGAGCTTATTCAGTATTCTGATACAGATGAGGCATTAGTATAGTCTGTTAGTTATGACAGAGTAGCACCACTGGCCAGTTAAATCACTCCATCCCTAAAAAATTAAAACAGCACAAGGCAATGCCAGTGATACTTTTTTTTTGTTTTGTGTGTTATCTACCCTTTTGCGGGACACACCAGCAGAGGATGCTCAAGGGATCCTGGAGCAACACACCATGGCAGAGTCAACCAGAACGGGAAGGACTACAGAACCCACCAAAAGACTGATATCATCATAGAGGGAGTGGAGGTGTGGTACAAACCTAAGATAATAACCTAAGGTGTTGCCTAGCTTCTAGAGTTGATGTATGTACTCAACCTGGCATCCAAAACCATTTGGTTTCACTTTTGAATTGTTCCACAAATATGTGATATTCTGGGCCATAGAATTTCTCAGGCTCGGCTAATGGTGCAAGATAATTAACTGCTTTATGTGAAAGCAAAGTGACATTTAATATTGGGCTGTCATCCCTGATCTGCCTCTGCACAAATCCTATGAAAAGTTGTCAACAACGAATACCCTTACCTAACCCTCATATGCAATTTTTTCTATTGACTCAAAAGCTCTGTGTTGTTGATGAGACTGTTTGAAAAAAAGATATTTGTTGATAACTGTTGTAGTCAAGGGCGGCACGGTGGTGTGGTGGTTAGCACTCTCGCCTCACAGCAAGAGGGTTGCCGGTTCGATGGGGGTGTGGGAGCCCTTCTGTGCGGAGTTTGCATGTTCTCCCCGTGTCAGCGTGGGTTCTCGCCGGGCACTCCAGCTTCCTCCCACAGTCCAAAGACATGCAGATTGGGTTAATTGGTTACTCTAAATTGTCCATAGGTGTGAATGTGAGCGTGAGTGGTTGTTTGTCTCTATGTGTCAGCCCTGTGATAGTCTGGTGACCTGTCCAGGGTGTACCCTGCCTCTCGCCAGCCCCCCCGCGACCCTCAATGAATGAATAAATGAATGAATGTTGTAGTCAATGTCATAACAAGTTAAAAAAAATCATAAAATAGTAAGTGACAAACAGTCTCGTTAGGTATGCCATAAAAAGTCATAGTATAGCATGTCGAAAAAAGGGATAAAAAAGTCATAGTATAGCATGTCGAAAAAAGTGATTAAAAAGTCATAGTATAGCATGTCGAAAAAAGGGATAAAAAAGTCATAGTATAGCATGTTGAAAAAGGTGATAAAAAAGTCATAGTATAGCATGTTGAAAAAAGTGATTAAAAAGTCATAGTATAGCATGTCGAAAAAAGTGATTAAAGTCATAGTATAGCATGTCAAAAAAGTGATAAAAAGTCATAGTATAGCATGTTGAAAAAAGTGATTAAAAAGTCATAGTATAGCATGTCGAAAAAGTGATTAAAAAGTCATAGTATAGCATGTCGAAAAAAGGTGATAAAAAAAGTCATAGTATAGTATGTCGAAAAAAGTCATAGTATAGCATGTCGAAAAAAGTGATTAAAAAGTCATAATATAGCATATTGAAAAAGGTGATAAAAAAGTCATAGTGTAGCATGTTGAAAAAAGGTGATAAAAAAGTCATAGTATAGTATGTCGAAAAAAGTCATAGTATAGCATGTCGAAAAAAGTGATTAAAAAGTCATAGTATAGCATGTCGAAAAAAGTGATTAAAAAGTCATAGTATAGCATGTTGAAAAAAGGTGATTAAAAAGTCATAGTATAGCATATTGAAAAAGGTGATAAAAAAGTCATAGTATAGCATGTTGAAAAAAGGTGATAAAAAAGTCATAGTATAGCATGTTGAAAAAAGTCAGTTTAGCATGTCGAAAAAAGTGATAAAACAGTCATTGTATAGCATGCCGAACATAGTGATTCTATAGTTATAGCATGTTGAAAAAAGGTGATAAAAAGTCATAGTATAGCATGTCGAAAAAAGTGATAAAAAAGTCATAGCATGTGGAAATAAGAAGATAAAAATGTCATAGTATAGCATGTTGAAAAAAGGTGATTAAAAAGTCATAGTATAGCATGTCGAAAAAAGTGATTAAAAAGTCATAGTATAGCATGTCGAAAAAAGTCATAGTATAGCATGTCGAAAAAAGTGATTAAAAAGTCATAGTATAGCATGTCGAAAAAAGTGATTAAAAAGTCATAGTATAGCATGTTGAAAAAAGGTGATTAAAAAGTCATAGTATAGCATGTCGAAAAAAGTGATTAAAAAGTCATAGTATAGCATGTCGAAAAAGTGATTAAAAAGTCATAGTATAGCATGTCGAAAAAAGGTGATAAAAAAAGTCATAGTATAGTATGTCGAAAAAAAGTGATTAAAGTCATAGTATAGCATGTCGAAAAAGTGATTAAAAAGTCATAGTATAGCATGTCGAAAAAGGTGATAAAAAAAGTCATAGTATAGCATGTCGAAAAAAGTCAGTTTAGCATGTTGAAAAAAGTGATTAAAAAGTCATAGTATAGCATGTCGAAAAAGTGATTAAAAAGTCATAGTATAGCATGTCGAAAAAAGGTGATAAAAAAAAGTCATAGTATAGTATGTCGAAAAAAGTGATTAAAAAGTCATAGTATAGCATATTGAAAAAGGTGATAAAAAAGTCATAGTGTAGCATATTGAAAAAGGTGATAAAAAAGTCATAGTATAGTATGTCGAAAAAAGTCATAGTATAGCATGTCGAAAAAAGTGATTAAAAAGTCATAGTATAGCATGTCGAAAAAAGTGATTAAAAAGTCATAGTATAGCATGTTGAAAAAAGGTGATTAAAAAGTCATAGTATAGCATGTTGAAAAAAGGTGATAAAAAAGTCATAGTATAGCATGTTGAAAAAAGTCAGTTTAGCATGTCGAAAAAAGTGATAAAAAAGTCATAGTATAGCATGTCGAAAAAAGTGATTAAAACGTCATACCATGTTGAAAAAAGGTGATAAAAAGTCATAGTATAGCATGTCGAAAAAAGTGATTAAAAAGTCATAGTAGAGTATGTCGAAAAAGTCATAGTATAGTACGTCGAAACAGTCAGTTTAGCATGTTGAAAAAAGTGATTAAAAAGTCATAGTATAGCATGTCGAAAAAGTGATTAAAAAGTCATAGTATAGCATGTCGAAAAAAGGTGATAAAAAAAGTCATAGTATAGTATGTCGAAAAAAGTGATTAAAAAGTCATAGTATAGCATATTGAAAAAGGTGATAAAAAAGTCACAGTATAGTATGTCGAAAAAAGTGATTAAAAAGTCATAGTGTAGCATGTTGAAAAAAGGTGATAAAAAAGTCATAGTATAGTATGTCGAAAAAAGTCATAGTATAGCATGTCGAAAAAAGTGATTAAAAAGTCATAGTATAGCATGTCGAAAAAAGTGATTAAAAAGTCATAGTATAGCATGTTGAAAAAAGGTGATTAAAAAGTCATAGTATAGCATATTGAAAAAGGTGATAAAAAAGTCATAGTATAGCATGTTGAAAAAAGGTGATAAAAAAGTCATAGTATAGCATGTTGAAAAAAGTCAGTTTAGCATGTCGAAAAAAGTGATAAAAAAGTCATAGTATAGCATGTCGAAAAAAGTGATTAAAAAGTCATAGCATGTTGAAAAAAGGTGATAAAAAGTCATAGTATAGCATGTCGAAAAAAGTGATTAAAAAGTCATAGTATAGCATATTGAAAAAGGTGATAAAAAAGTCATAGTATAGCATGTCGAAAAAAGGTGATAAAAAAAGTCATAGTATAGTATGTCGAAAAAAGTCATAGTATAGCATGTCGAAAAAAGTGATTAAAAAGTCATAGTATAGCATGTTGAAAAAAGGTGATTAAAAAGTCATAGTATAGCATATTGAAAAAGGTGATAAAAAAGTCATAGTATAGCATGTTGAAAAAAGGTGATAAAAAAGTCATAGTATAGCATGTTGAAAAAAGGTGATAAAAAAGTCATAGTATAGCATGTTGAAAAAAGTCAGTTTAGCATGTCGAAAAAAGTGATAAAAAAGTCATAGTATAGCATGTCGAAAAAAGTGATTAAAAAGTAATAGCATGTTGAAAAAAGGTGATAAAAAGTCATAGTATAGCATGTCGAAAAAAGTGATAAAAAAGTCATAGCATGTTGAAAAAAGGTGATAAAAAAGTCATAGTATAGCATGCCGAAAAAAGTGATTAAAAAGTCATAGTATAGCATGTCGAAAAAAGTGATTAAAAAGTCATAGTATAGCATGTCGAAAAAAGTCATAGTATAGCATGTCGAAAAAAGTGATTAAAAAGTCATAGTATAGCATGTCGAAAAAAGTGATTAAAAAGTCATAGTATAGCATGTTGAAAAAAGTGATTAAAAAGTCATAGTATAGCATGTCGAAAAAAGTGATTAAAAAGTCATAGTATAGCATGTTGAAAAAAGGTGATTAAAAAGTCATAGTATAGCATGTCGAAAAAAGTGATTAAAAAGTCATAGTATAGCATGTCGAAAAAGTGATTAAAAAGTCATAGTATAGCATGTCGAAAAAAGGTGATAAAAAAAGTCATAGTATAGTATGTCGAAAAAAGTCATAGTATAGCATGTCGAAAAAAGTCAGTTTAGCATGTTGAAAAAAGTGATTAAAAAGTCATAGTATAGCATGTCGAAAAAGTGATTAAAAAGTCATAGTATAGCATGTCGAAAAAAGGTGATAAAAAAAAGTCATAGTATAGTATGTCGAAAAAAGTGATTAAAAAGTCATGGTATAGCATATTGAAAAAGGTGATAAAAAAGTCATAGTGTAGCATGTTGAAAAAAGGTGATAAAAAAGTCATAGTATAGTATGTTGAAAAAAGTCATAGTATAGCATGTCGAAAAAAGTGATTAAAAAGTCATAGTATAGCATGTCGAAAAAAGTGATTAAAAAGTCATAGTATAGCATGTCGAAAAAAGTGATAAAAAAGTCATAGTATAGCATGTTGAAAAAAGGTGATAAAAAAGTCATAGTATAGCATGTTGAAAAAAGTCAGTTTAGCATGTCGAAAAAAGTGATAAAAAAGTCATAGTATAGCATGTCGAAAAAAGTGATTAAAAAGTCATAGCATGTTGAAAAAAGGTGATAAAAAGTCATAGTATAGCATGTCGAAAAAAGTGATTAAAAAGTCATAGTATAGTATGTCGAAAAAAGTCATAGTATAGCATGTCGAAAAAAGTCAGTTTAGCATGTTGAAAAAAGTGATTAAAAAGTCATAGTATAGCATGTCGAAAAAGTGATTAAAAAGTCATAGTATAGCATGTCGAAAAAAGGTGATAAAAAAAGTCATAGTATAGTATGTCGAAAAAAGTGATTAAAAAGTCATAGTATAGCATATTGAAAAAGGTGATTAAAAAGTCATAGTATAGCATGTCGAAAAAAGTGATTAAAAAGTCATAGTATAGCATGTTGAAAAAAGGTGATTAAAAAGTCATAGTATAGCATGTCGAAAAAAGTCATAGTATAGCATGTTGAAAAAAGTGATTAAAAAGTCATAGTATAGCATGTCGAAAAAAGTGATTAAAAAGTCATAGTATAGCATGTTGAAAAAAGGTGATTAAAAAGTCATAGTATAGCATATTGAAAAAGGTGATAAAAAAGTCATAGTATAGCATGTCGAAAAAAGTGATTAAAAAGTCATAGTATAGCATGTTGAAAAAAGTGATAAAAAAGTCATAGTATAGCATGTTGAAAAAAGGTGATAAAAAAGTCATAGTATAGCATGCCGAAAAAGGTGATAAAAAAGTCATAGCATGTCGAAAAAGTGATAAAAAGTCATAGTATAGCATGTCGAAAAAAGTGATAAAAAAGTCATAGTATAGCATGTCGAAAAAAGTGATTAAAAAGTCATAGTATAGCATGTTGAAAAAAGGTGATAAAAAAGTCATAGTATAGCATGTCGAAAAAAGTGATTAAAAAGTCATAGTATAGCATGTCGAAAAAAGTGATTAAAAAGTCATAGTATAGCATGTTGAAAAAAGGTGATTAAAAAGTCATAGTATAGCATGTCGAAAAAAGGTGATAAAAAAGTCATAGTATAGCATGTTGAAAAAAGGTGATAAAAAAGTCATAGTATAGCATGTCGAAAAAAGTGATTAAAAAGTCACAGTATAGCATGTTGAAAAAAAGTGATTAAAAAGTCATAGTATAGCATGTTGAAAAAAGGTGATTAAAAAGTCATAGTATAGCATGTTGAAAAAAGTCATAGTTTAGCATGTCGAAAAAAGTGATAAAAAAGTCATAGTATAGCATGTTGAAAAACTGGATAAAAAAGTCAGACAAAATCAAGATAAGCTAGATCTTTGTTGACATTGTACAGACATACTTGTGTACCACAGCAGAACGAAATTGGGATACTCTCCACTTTGGTGCAAAAGAAGACAAAAAAAAACAAGATAAAATAAAATATATGAAGAGTAGAAGAATATATATAATCCAACATATACAAAATATACACTTAAGTGTGATCTAAAGTGCAGGTGATAAATAGATTATTGTTGGTGATGAATATATTGTTCATTGCACGTGACTCATTTTTGAAGAAAAAAGGCAGCTAGTCAGATGTGGTTTATATTTATTAGTGCTATTGCCGTTACAAAAGCTATCCCTGAGTCTATTTGTCCGTGACTTCAGTGCCCTGAATCTCCTGCCAGAGGGCAGCAGCTCAAACATCCGGTGTCCTGGGTGTGTGCAGTCTCTCAGGATGCTATGTGCTCTCTTGAGACAGCGAGTACTGTAGAGGTCCTACAGGGAGGGGAGAGGATGGCCAATGAATTTCTGGGCAGTGTTAATGACCCTTTGTAGTGCCATCTTGTGCGCCATGGTACAGCTGGAGAGCCGCACAGAGATGCAGTATGTCAGCACACTCAATAGTATCGCATGTTGAAAAACATCATAGTATATAGCATGTCAAAAAAAGTGAGAATAAGGTCATAGTACACTTACCATCTTTAGGACCCAAACAGCAGTAAAGAGACATCATTCATTGGCTTACCTTAGAAATATTTTATTTTCATCAAGTAACACATTTGGAGGATGGATTCCATAAGACTGAAGCATCAAGATTCATAGTTCTCAGTCAACAGCAGTTATTGTGATGAAAAACACATACAGATGAAAAGCATGAAGGTTGTGTAAGAGGTTTATTTTCTCCATATATTTTACAAATAGAAGCACATATGTTCATAGACTCTGGACAACACGTGCCTGAAGTACTTTGAAGAGCTAAAGGTAATGGAAACGAAGGTCTTGCTCGTTTATCTGCAGAGAAAGAGGGAAAAAAAAAAGGTAAGAACAGTGTTCAATATGGCTGGGAACAGGGTGAAAACTCAGTCTAAAAGGCATCTAGACTAGGGCTGAACTATTGTATTCATTTATCCAATTGATAACAACATGTTTGTTTGTGTGATGTATTATATTGTGATGTATTATATTGTACAAATTATAATGTTTACTCTGCTCAGCTTTGTTTGTTTTTTTGCAATGTTATGTTTTTAAATAAATATTCACAGAAATTCTGCATCAGTTCATGTCGTTTCATCCAGCCACTGGCCAGCATGAAAGATCAGTTGAGTGTATTTGGTGTGGTGTGAGTTATATTATAGAAAACTTTATTGCAATTTCAGTTTGAAAAAATATCAGCCCCCATCTAGGGTTTGGATCAAAGAATTTAGGCTTAACATTTCTACATAGGTTGCTGGTCAAACTAGCCAAGAAGGGATCCTAACATTACAGTCTGCTCTACAGTGTTACCTCCTCTGTTAAAACAAGCCTCAGTTCCTGAGTTCAGAAAAGGATGAGGAGGAATAGATTTCGTTAGAGAGGAGAAAGAGACATGCAAGAATGTGATAGTTTCTGGAAATTTATAAAGACATGCATGGATGAGAAAAGAGTCTAAGAAAAGTTTTTGTAGTGATGGAGGAATACAATGATGGGTTGAGTTACTGAGGAAAATCTGCACATTGTTAAGTGAGACAAGAGAATGAAAACACAGCAAATACTTACAGAGCAGCAGCTCCAGAGATGATCTCAATGAGCTCCTTGGTGATGACAGCCTGTCTGGTACGGTTGAAGGTGAGGGTCAGCTTGTCAATCATCTCAGCTGAGGAAGGGAGAGACAAATCTGTCAGTTACTGTCACAATGTTCAACGTTTTTACTTTAGTATGTAAAGTCATAGTGTAGTGTTTCGTCCAAAACATGATCAAAAGTCATAGTATAGCATGTCGTCCAAAATATGATCAAAAAAGTCATAGTATAGTATGTCGTCCAAAGTATGATCAAAAAGTCATAGTATAGTATGTCGTCCAAAATATGATCAAAAGTCATAGTATAGTATGTCGTCCAAAATATGATATAAACATCATAGTATAGTATGTCGTCCAAAATATGATCAAAAAGTCATAGTTTAGTATGTCGTCCAAAATATGATCAAAAAAGTCATAGTATAGTATGTCGTCCAAAATATGATATAAACATCATAGTATAGTATGTCGTCCAAAATATGATCAAAAAAAGTCATAGTATAGTATGTCGTCCAAAATATGATATAAACATCATAGTATAGTATGTCGTCCAAAATATGATATAAACATCATAGTATAGTATGTCGTCCAAAATATGATCAAAAAGTCATAGTTTAGTATGTCGTCCAAAATATGATCAAAAAAGTCATAGTATAGTATGTCGTCCAAAATTTGATCAAAAAAGTCATAGTATAGTATGTCGTCCAAAATTTGATCAAAAAGTCATAGTTTAGTATGTCGTCCAAAATATGATCAAAAAAGTCATAGTATAGTATGTCGTCCAAAATATGATATAAACATCATAGTATAGTATGTCGTCCAAAGTATGATCAAAAAAGTCATAGTATAGTATGTCGTCCAAAATATGATATAAACATCATAGTATAGTATGTCGTCCAAAGTATGATCAAAAAAGTCATAGTATAGTATGTTGTCCAAAATATGATAAAAAGTCATAGTTTAGTATGTCGTCCAAAATATGATATAAACATCATAGTATAGTATGTCGTCCAAAATATGATCAAAAAAGTCATAGTATAGTATGTCGTCCAAAATATGATATAAACATCATAGTATAGTATGTCGTCCAAAGTATGATCAAAAAAGTCATAGTATAGTATGTTGTCCAAAATATGATAAAAAGTCATAGTTTAGTATGTCGTCCAAAATATGATATAAACATCATAGTATAGTATGTCGTCCAAAATATGATCCAAAAAAGTCATAGTATAGTATGTCGTCCAAAATTTGATCAAAAAAGTCATAGTATAGTATGTCGTCCAAAATTTGATCAAAAAAAGTCATAGTATAGTATGTCGTCCAAAATATGATATAAACATCATAGTATAGTATGTCGTCCAAAGTATGATCAAAAAAGTCATAGTATAGTATGTTGTCCAAAATTTGATAAAAAGTCATAGTATAGTATGTCGTCCAAAATATGATATAAACATCATAGTATAGTATGTCGTCCAAAATTTGATCAAAAAAGTCATAGTATAGTATGTCGTCCAAAATTTGATCAAAAAAAGTCATAGTATAGTATGTCGTCCAAAATTTGATAAAAAGTCATAGTATAGTATGTCGTCCAAAATATGATATAAACATCATAGTATAGTATGTCGTCCAAAATATGATCAAAAAGTCATAGTATAGTATGTCCAAAATATGATATAAACATCATAGTATAGTATGTCGTCCAAAATTTGATCAAAAAATCATAGTATAGTATGTCGTCCAAAATATGATCAAAAAGTCATAGTATAGTATGTCGTCCAAAATATGATCAAAAAAGTCATAGTATAGCATGTCGTCCAAAATATGATCAAAAAGTCATAGTATAGTATGTCGTCCAAAATATGATCAAAAAGTCATAGTATAGTATGTCGTCCAAAATATGATCAAAAAGTCATAGTATAGTATGTCGTCCAAAATATGATCAAAAAAGTCATAGTATAGTATGTCGTCCAAAATATGATCAAAAAAGTCATAGTATAGTATGTCGTCCAAAAAATTAGCGAAATGTCACAGTATAGCTGTAGGTCAGATTTCTCTGCTATAAACATTAAAACCTAGTACCGTTTCAATGAGCACCATATGAGAATGACACGAGCTCCACTCAAGCCAAGATTCAAACTCGTGGCAGAGCAGTCACAGGCCTGTTTCTATCTCTTCATGAAACATGTGAACAGAGAAAAGGGAGCTGCTCAAAGCTGTTTTTTTCCCTAACAGATTTTATTCAGATTGTGTCTTGTTTTCATTTACTTTACGACTAATACAGCGATTTGGTTTCACTTTGTGTTAAATGTGTCTGCATATGAAGAGCATCCCACTGTGACAATGGACAATAAATACTGTTTAAGTGACATGGAAATGTGTGTTGTTGATTTCATTTGATAAAAACGTTAGGAAATGTTTGTAACTGGACATAAACTTCAGATATCCCTGGTCTAAACAGACATTTAGACACTATGGCAATCACCAGAAATATGTCATGAGTGGGTGTTCGGCTACTCTCAGGTACTGCAGGTGTGAGTATTAGGACAGAGATAGAGATGGTAAATGTGTTTGGCAGGAAGTCTTACAGGCGTTCTTGCTGGCGCTGTCCATAGCGGTCATCCTGGCACTCTGCTCAGCAGTGGAGCCCTCCTTCAGGGCCAGGTAGATGACGTTGACCAGAGCGAACTCCTGGTAGTTCCTCAGCACGTCAGCATCAATGTCATCATAGATGCTCAGGCTTTCTGTTGGGGAGGATTACAGATGTTCAGCATCTCTCTGTACCCGAGGATGTGCCTTCAACTTTTCAAAAACAACAACAACAACAAAAACAACAACAACAACAACCATACCTGCATTAGCAACTGTCTCTGTGGAAAACAAAGGCTTCTGTTCAGTCTTGTAGGAGATGACAGACCTGTATCAGAGACAGGGAAATGTATTTTACATGATTAATGTGATAGAGTATTTGTACACATTTCAAATTTATGTCGATCTCTCAGGTTGTGTAACTTGAAATGATTTTATTCAAATAAGTCATCAGGGGAAGGAGAAAGGTTGTGTTCCATTGAGCAAACGAGAGGTTTTTGACCTCGTCTTGTTTTTACAAATACAAGATTACTTCACTTAAGTCTGTCATGATAGCTAATTTTGTTCCCTTTAAAAGAGCGGTGAACTTTTAATTCTTAAGAATATCTAGACATTGGAATATAAAAAAATATTTACCATTTTAAAAAGTTAAGTTGTTCACGTATACAAGAAAAGTATATATAAAATTCTAGTCTGTCTGAGACCTAATACAACATTTGGACATCAAACGATGCCTTGTGACAAATAGACAAGCTTAGCGAAGCCCGAGAACACCGCAGCTACACTGGCAACACCGCCTGGAAGCTGGTGGCTTTATAGAGTGGAGGATTTTGGAAGGTAAAACTACGAACGACGGGAGTTGCCAAGCTAACGACGATCAGGACTCTTCGTTTTAGCTGCAGGCTATGGGTTAGTCTTGCATGACTAGCCTCCCTGGGGGGGGGGGGGTATTATTGATCTAGGAGCTGTAAACTGAATTGCACACACGGGATAAATAAAGTTTTCGTCATCGGTGTCTGTGTTATTTTCTTTGGAACTGCACAAGTTGGCGGAGTGGAGAGCGAGAGGAAAAAAAGAGGTAAAAATTGCTGTACCCAAGTCTCAAAATGGTCGGGAAAACCCTGCATTTTAATCTGGCATCATACTGGCTAAAATGTTGGAGACATTCTTATGTATACAAACACACATGTAAGAACAGCGGGTAAGATCGAGGTCATATCATATCGAATGAGTCGATAAAGTAATTATAGCGACAGGCCTGACTTTACTTTTAAGTAACTTTAACTAACTTATAGTAACTAAGCTCCATGCACAAAGTCATGGTCATGTCACTGTGAAACTGACAATCTCAGGTTGAAGAAAGCTCAAAACATAAAAATCACCCCCACTCAATAATTTTATTATAGTTTATTTGATGGTCAGTTACAGATTTCTATTCGGGTATTTATTACTTTGAGTTTAATATTCAGGCATTCAGATTTATTTTTGTAGGTAGTTAGCCAGTTTCTGATGAAGTTCAAGATTGATCATGTCCAAAAGTGTTGGGGTGGTGATATCGGCCAATTCGTCCACAATCTCCTGCTCCAAACTAACGTTATTATAACAGCCTTTATTAATCCACTGTGGGTCGACCTCTAATACAAATCCAAATGAAGAAAAATAGAGTACAAACTGAGTGTCGTACCTGAATCTGTTGAAGAACACAGCGCCCTGGTCAAATTCATATCCAGAGTTGAGCAGCTCGGTGGCGACGATGGAGGCATCGCTGAAGCTGGGGGGCTTACGGCCGACTTCCTTACAGTTGAAGATGATGTGCTTCCCATGAGTTCTGATGAGGAACAGCGAGGATTATATATTAGTACAGGAAAACAATCATCACCTGCACACTTCATTCTTTGATCTGTGTTCTCGCACACAGAAACCTTGCACACTAATTCATCAGTTTTATGAGGATGAACTTCAGGAGGCTCAGTTCCCCGTCCTACCTGTGCAGCAGGCCTCTCAGCTTGTCTCCCACATTGACCACCATGACCTCCTTGCCAGCGCTGGTCAGGGTATTGATCTCGTTCTTGATGGCCTTGGCTATACCAGAGTGGATGGCACCACAGAGCCCACGGTCAGAAGTCACACCGACGATCAAGTGCTTGGCCGCCTTGTCCTCTGGCGCTTTGATGTCAGCCTTCTCGTACAGGGCTGGAGAGCAGAGAGGAAAATTAGTCCAGTGTCGAAAACTTTACATCACACCATCTAGCAAAGTGAGAGACAACATGGTGGCAACTTGAACATACCCAGAGCACCAGAGCCGTACACTCTGGCAGGCTTCAGGCTCCTCTCGGCACGAGCATACTTGGCAGCGGCCACCATCTTCATGGACTTGGTGATTTTCTGGATATTCTTGATGGACTTCAACCGAATGGTGACTGGAGAGAAGATATTACTCAGACTGACACCAGTTTGGATTATATTGAAACTCTAATATAAACCTGACCAGCTCACTGAACTATATTAACCTATCTGAAAACTTAGTGATCATTTCTTTACTGTCACTCGGGTTTTGTTTTTGGGTTTGTTAAGAGAGTATGAGTAGGAAAGTGCACTTAAAAATGTAACTATCACATTATTATTGGTGCTTTTTGTGATTAGTTTGATGTTAAATTTGTTCAATAAAAGACTACATTAAATAGTTTACTTTTTTAATTCAACAAGCTATTTATTGTATCTTAGCAGTAAACTGAAATCAGCAGAAAGTCAGAACTGAACACACTTTAATATCTGTTTATCCCAGGTAATATTGTTATGGCAACATTCAGCCATGAAATCACAATCTTTTGGCATTTAACTAATTTATATTGATAAATATGGAGGTGATGACAATGCAAGTAGGGCTGCCACGATTAATTGACTAATCGATGACTAATCGGTTTGAGTCATTTTTCATAGAACAGTACTATTAAAGTCCCCCAAAATACTTGTATCGCAGCTTCTTACGTTCAGATATTGGCAGCTTTACACACTCTCCCGTGACAGTGAACTAAAACCCTTTGGCGTGAGTACGAAACAAGACATTAGATGACGTAATTTTGGGGTTTGTGCGAGATAGACCGCCATTTTTCAACATTTTAACACATTTTTCGATGAAATGATTAGTCGACTAATCGAAGAAATAATCGACAGATTAGTCGACAATGAAAATAATCGTTGTGCAAGCACAATAAAAAAAAAAGCAGTAAATGAACAAAGCTAAAAATAACCAAGTGATTTCATTATTTTAAAGCTGATGTATCGAATGCCAATCCATGTTTTTTGTCTTTATGATATGCACTTTGTATGTTACTCGTTTGTCATATGTATGCACCTGTTGTGGAAATGAATTTTCTCCTTGAAGACAAATAAAC
Organism: Epinephelus fuscoguttatus; assembly: GCF_011397635.1. Lineage (NCBI taxonomy): Eukaryota > Metazoa > Chordata > Actinopteri > Perciformes > Serranidae > Epinephelus > Epinephelus fuscoguttatus. The sequence continues at coordinate 6,187,910 of NC_064773.1, forward strand.
TGTGTTCATCATTTCCCCTTGTCGTAATTTCTGCATTACAACACAAAATTGCCATCTAAGGAAAGTGGCCCCAAGGGCTACAGTAACAAATAATAATCAAAAATACAAACGCAAGTGATGAAAATGCTTACAGATTAATAATGGTGATTAACTAGTCAGAAATTGTCACTTAGTCTGACAGTGTTGCTCTGATAGCAGCTGGGCCGTGTTACTGTCTACTGTCCTCCATTTATCATTCACAACACCCAACTAACAGTTACTGTTCAAAGCCAGCAATATTTGTTACTTCCAACCGGAAAGCCAAAAACCACAGCTTTAAATTGGTCAAATCCCTTGTTAACTGTCCAACATTTTTACTCCTCTCTCTCTCAAATCACATGCATTTTCATCACCTTCAGTTTTATAAATTAATGGTAGTTATTCCCCTCAAAGTATCCTACAGTCCTACGCTGCATGCATCACCTTCAACCAAAATAGACCACAACAGAATGTATCAAACCCCACTTTCTTGCTGCGTTCAGGTGCACAAACTGAGCATTATTTCCCTCATACTATACCAGATTTTAGCAGACACTATGAAGATGTTGCATCTGTGGTGTTGTCAGTGTTTGATTATGGTCTGTAACCTGTTGTTACGTTGTCATCTATGCACATAAAGAGAGTAGTACACAAAAGTACTTACTGTCCTTCAGGGTAGCCATGTTCCTGACCTGCCCACTGTGAACAGAAACGGTGCATGTTAGCTTTAGCTACTAGCTTTATCAACATGTAACATTACCAGAGTTTAACAGCTTTGAACCACGTTAATACAAACTCGTAACAGGTATTGAAACATGAACATTTGCTTCGTTGTTAGCTAGCGCTGCAAGTGCGCTACTAGCATCAGTTAGCTTAGTAACTGCTGCACAAGTTAGCTTAAGCTGTTAGCACTAGCTTACTAGCGGTGTGATTGGAGTGTGTGTAAGATCATGCAGTGACACAAAAGTCAGTCATTGGTGAAATGTTCACTCTCTTCACGAGCTTCTCGTACAATGTCAGAGTGTTTTAGCCAGTACGTGTCAGATTAGCTAGCATTAGCTTAAGTTGTCCATTGAGTGCAGCACACCGGTGTCATTCATTAGCCGCGGCCTCCACGTTAGCACGTCCTTGCGTTCAATAACTGCGCGTGTTACAGACAAGACGTTACAAACTCATTTCAATCATATATCTCTTTCAGTGCACACAGTGACGACACTGCTAAAGATTGTTGTGGAAGTATTTAAATAGTTTTGATTTACCATTGTGGGGAGAACACCAACGCGCTGGTTCTGGCGAACATGGTTACTCCTATGAAGGTCAGACACGCAGGACTGCGCAGGCGCAGGTTAAAGGCAAAATGGCCGAATGCTGCATTCAGGGACTGACAGAAACATCGTTGAACAGGGATGTACACTAAGTAACTTTTACACTGTTTAAATAAATCGTAAGATTCGTGTTTACTGAGCAAACATACCTGCATGTTGTCTTTATGTTTAATGTTTTCTATGTTTTACTGTAAAGCGCATTGAGTTTACCTGTTTATGAAATGCGCTGTACAATTAACATTGACTTGACCTGACATCCGGGGATTTTTTATTTTTATTTTTTTAATATAAATATTTATATTTTTGTATTTGGATAAATAGACATAGCAGCTACGACCAAGGTCAACAAAGCTGAACAAAGAAATGTTCAAGAAAATGGACAGGTGTGTATTTATGTTTATATTTATAGATGTTTTTTTGGTACAAAATCCGTTCTAATACAAACCAAAATCATTTGTAAGACTTTTTGTTTGTTTTTATTCTATCCTTTTTTCATAATATATTCAGCATATTGTGTGAAGTAATTATAGTACATACACCCATATATATGGTAACTGTCATGATGATTTATTTAAAGGGACGTTTTATATAAATTTATATGAAAAACATCAATGACCCACAATAAAAAATAAAATAAAACGTCTATATACGAGTCAAGTTTTCTGTAAGTTGTAAACCATACAAATAGTTTAAATAAATAAATAAATGAATACTGAACATATACATGGACTGATCTGATCCATAATTCCTAACTTTACAGTGTATTTTTACAGTGTAATTTGCATGTAATTTTTTAACATGCACTAGTCCAACTTACACGTTTAGTTGCAAAAATTTAAAAATTCTTTATTTATGTTTATGAGTATTGTAAAAAAAAAAAAAAAAAAAAAGCTTATAAATATTGAATAGTTTTTCTAGTTTTACTGGCTCATTATTTGTACTCTATGTTTTTTTAATGAAGCAATTAATTTGTTTGCTTTTTATCTTGTCTTTTTTGTTTATCGTGTTTTCTGTTTTTATTTGTTGCTCCCTAACATGCTGTGATTTTCTCACTGGGTTATCAAAGCAGTCAGTCACTTAGTCCGTGAACGCACCTGGAGTTATCGCGTTGTTTTAAGCCTGTGCGCGAGATTATGACGTTCAACACGCGGAAACTGTGTTTACGTTACCAGCAGTTGTTCGTGCTTGAGCTGCGATTCGAGCAGTTTTTTTTCTCGGTTTTAAGCGTCATTAACAAATAAACAGGAAGTGTTGTGTGTTTATTGTCGCCGGTCAGGATGGGGAAAGCGGATTTTCTCTCTCCTAAGGCGATAGCCAACCGGATTAAATCCAAAGGGCTCCAGAAGTTGAGATGGTATTGTCAGATGTGTCAGAAACAGTGTCGAGACGAGGTGAGCTGTTCGTTAAGTCGGTGTTATTTAGTTTATCTGTTGTTGCTGGTTTTGTTTTTAACGTATTTATCTTTTCAGAATGGCTTCAAATGTCACTGCATGTCTGAGTCCCACCAGAGGCAGCTGCTGCTCGCCTCCGAGGACCCCAACAAGTTCATGGACTATTTCTCTGAGTGAGTTCATGTATGGCGCATGAATCAGGCATGTTAGCTGTGAACTACAGATGGTTAGGGCTCATTCTTGTGTCTTCTCTTCACAGTGAGTTCAAAAGCGACTTCCTGGAGCTGCTCAGGAGACGTTTTGGTGAGTCCTGACTCCACACAGATGCTCCAGATGTTTGGATCCAACAACAGCAGCACTGATTCAGTTTGTCTTCACCTGCAGGGACCAAGAGAGTTCACAACAACATCGTCTACAATGAATACATCAGCGACAGAGAGCACGTCCACATGAACTCCACACAGTGGGAGACTCTGACTGACTTCACCAAGTGGCTGGGCAGAGAAGGTAATCCACATACACACTTCTCCTAACATCCATGATGATGAGGACGAAACATTTAGGAAAGGAAGTCCTCCTCTCAGACACAGATATATTTACAGTAGCAGTAGTAGAATTTCAATATTGGCAAATAAAGTAAATATTAAATGTAAAATGTAAAGATTTCATGGCAAAGGCAGACAAATATCTTAAAATATCAGTATCAGATCTTTTAAAAAAGCAGCTGTACATCAATTCACCATAAAGTGGTTGAAACCCAGCCACTCAAAAATGGAAGTAAATAATTAAAAAAAATATATATAATGCTCAGACATCCAGAGGGAGCTCAGAGTCGAGCTGCTGCTCCTTCGTGTAGAAAGGGGTCAGTTGAGGTGGCTCGGGCATCTGATCAGGATCCTCCTGGGCACGTCCCACTGGTAGGAGGCCCCGCGGCAGACCCAGAACACGCTGGAGGGATTACATCTGGCCTAGGAACACCTTGGGGTCCGCCAGGAGGTGGAAAGCGTTGCTCAGCCTGCTGCCCCCGCAACTTGGCCCCGGATAAGTTGATGAAAATGGATGTATGGATAAAAAACTTTAAGGGTAAAAAAGGAGGGTTTTCAGAGAATGGTCAGAAATGATGGGGCTAATATTAACAGTCCACTGTGTAAGATTTAGGGGAATTTCAAGGCAGCTAGCAGTGAGGACTGCAGAATACAACAGCAAAAAAATCCTGTGTCAAGTTTTTACAGGGAGCCAGATTATCTACTGAGGTTTCTAACTGGTAAAAACACCTAATAAAGCAGTTTGACATCACAAATCAGTGTTTCTCAGACGCTATTTGGCAAGTCTAACATGGGCCACTAAACCTGGCACCTGCTTATGTATGCTCACCTTTTTGTGCTTATAACTTAAGATCCAGGCATTCACCAGGAGCTGAACTATCTGCAGATGTCTCTTAATCTCCAAAACAAACGGACCTGATGATTTAAAGGGGAACTAATGTTTTTTTCAATCTGGGCCCTATTTTCTGATCTACTTTTGTCTAAATGAGTGATAGGATGTTCAGTATGTGACATTTCTCCAGTATGAAGCTAGGGCTGACCTGCCTGCAGCCCGTGAGTGCGCTATATTAAATAATAGGGCACTCAGACAGCGTCAAACGTCAAAATACGTCCACTAAAAGTGCATTTTTTTCACACAGATAGGCTCGGATTGTTAGTATAATTATCTGACAACATAACGGAAAGGAGGAATGAACGTCTGTGTTTACCTTTAACTGGATTCAGACATGTTCCTCTGCCTGTTGCTGCTCCCTCTTTCTCCTCGTCCGCTCTTCAGTTTCAGTGAGCTCTGTATCCCTGTACTCTGGTTCAAATAAATACGGGCGCTCATCAAATTCAAATGGCTCATCCAGATCCAGTTGGTCAAAATCAGGTAAAAATTCAGCCATGACTACTCCAAACAGAGTAACTCCTCGCGTTTGTAAGCTCACTCCAGCGGTAACTTCCTGCAACAACTCAAATCTCGCGAGACGTGAGATTTCAGAGCCAGACTTTCACTCTGTGAGTGAGTGTTTTGACTTGCCACAACAAACATGTCTGAATTTGGGGTGTTGGTGGCTAAGTGGATAGAGCAGGCGCCCCATGTACAAGGCTGTTGCCGCAGTGGCCCGGGTTAGACTCTAGCCTGTGGCCCTTTGCTGCATGTCATTCTCTCTCTCTCTCTCCCTGTCACACTTAGCTTGCCTGTCGATTAAAGGCTAAAATGCCCAAAAAAATATCTTAAAAAAAAAAAAAACATGTCTGAACACAGAGTACACGGACGTAGAAACTGTAGAAACATGGCGTAGATGAGGATCTGCTCCCTATGTACACTTAAAAGACTCATTCTAAGGTAACGAAAACACAAAGATTCTTATTTCCAGGTGATCATAAACTAAAGAAAACATACTTATTATATTATATTCCATTGCTGCCATTATATCCCCCTGAATCCTACACACTGGACCTTTTAAAGAAATGAATAAGGAAGAGATTTAAAAAGTAAAATGTGTTGGCACAGCTCATGGCTACTTATGAAACAAGTCCGTTTGTCAAATGATGATGAAAACACTAAATGTCGATCATGTAAATGTGGCAAAAAAACAACAACATGTATGTCTTTTTAAATGAATCATGGAAATTACATGATCATGACATGTTGCATATATTTTATTTTATTTTATTTTATACTCTATAAAGTGACTTTCAGTGTTTTGAAAGGTGCTTTTTAAATAATAAGAATAATAAAATAAAATTAAAAAAATTAGGAATCATGAAAATGATTTTGGTTTGAAATGCAATGGATTTGGTATCAAAAAGAAAAATCATTGTAGCCATCAGACACAATATTTAGAAACCAGGTCCTGCTATATTAAATAGGTGTTATTTTAAATATGTAATAATGAGCTGAATGTCACCGTTAGGTTTATGCAAGGTGGACGAGACCCCTAAAGGCTGGTACGTCCAGTACATTGACCCCGAGAGTATCCGCCGCCAAGAGGAGCTGGCGAAGAAGAAGAAGCATGAAATGGACGATGAAGAGAGGAGCGCCAAGTTCATTGAGGAGCAGGTCCGCAGAGGCCGCGACGGCAAAGAGCCGGACGTGAGTAAAAGGCAGGAGAGAGTTCAGCTTCGCACATGCTCAGTTTGACTGAATAAAGATCAATAAGAAATATTTTGTTCTGTATTTTGCTCCGTAGGAAACTCCAGTTTACACAGAGCTGAAACGTGAGAGTGAAGAAGAAAAAGGTTTGTTTTGGTTTTTTTACGTTTTTGTTGTCACGTTTCCCTCGTGCATTTCTGTCCACTCAATTTCACACATTTTTTTCCTGCAGTTGCTTTCAACCTGGGCGCCTCCTGCTCAATCGCTGGCCCCTCCAAATCCAGGTACAGAGCTCTGAGCGTGCTGATAACGCTGCTGCTGCTAAATCACCAAGCAAGTATAATTCAATAACTTTTGCCTGATATGTCTCCCTGTGTAGCTCCGTCCTGGGTGCTAGCGCCCTCAAAGCAGCAGCATCGTCCTCAACCAAGAGGAAAGACATTAGCTCAGACACCAGGGGGGAGAAGAAGAAGAAGTCTGCTCTAGAGGAGATCATAGAGGTAGAGAAGATGGGTTTTGTCTCGTCCTTTCGGTGTGTTTGAGTTCGTATTTACTCCAGCTGTGATGCTGTTTTCGTTTAGATGGAGGAGGAGAAGAAGAAGAAGCAGTCGGTCAGAACAGATTACTGGCTGCAGCCCAACATCGTGGTCAAAGTCATCACCAAGAGACTGGGAGAGAGGTACCACAAGAAGAAGGCCGTTGTCACGGTAATGATGCTTTGCGTTTCCGTGCATGAGGGGAGACGGAAAGAAGATCTCTGCTGCTAATAGCTGTGGATTTGTTTGTGTTTTAGGAGGTGCGAGACAAATATGGAGCCGTGGTGAAGATGATCGACTCCGGAGACAAACTTAAACTGGACCAGAATCACGTAGAGACGGTCATACCTGCACCAGGTAACCCACCAAAACTCTTTAACACTTAACTTACAAAAACAGTTCTACAGATTATGGACTTCTCTGTGTTTCTCAGCATCTTGTTGTCGCTCTGTCTGCAGGTAAATGCGTTTTGATCCTGAACGGTCCGTACAGAGACACGGAGGCTCTGCTGGAGGGAATAGACGAGAAGAACTTCAGCGCTATGCTCACACTCGACTCTGTAAGTACCTCTAGGCTGCAGGCACATCTGACAGGAACAGTGGCTGTCACATGTCAGTCCATCATCTACTACAACTGGTGGGTCAGGGTCCGAGAGTGGGTCATGGGTCCATTCTGAATGGACCGCAAGTGACTCACAAATGTGTTGCGTTTGTAAAACAAACTTTATTTTGAAGTACAGTAAATTTCTGGCGCAGAGCTTTTATTTTGAAGTGCTGTTTCCTGCTGGAGCCTGAGTAAGTAAGAGTCAGAGTTGTGTGAGAGTTTGTAAACGGAAGTTTTGATAAAGTTTCGCTGATTTCAAACGTGGCCCCCTATGACTTCAATTCATTAAGAATTTTCTCTGTTTTTGGATTCTTCGTTCACCAGTAAGGCATGCCAAAAAAAAAAAGTTTTTCCTCGCAAATGAAATGTAACACAGGGTGAGTAACTGATACACAAGTAATCATTTTATGGGTGAAGTGCACCTTTAAAGTCTCATCCTCTCTTCTTCAGGGTCCACAGAAGGGGAAGCGAGTGGACGTCGCCTATGAGGATTTCTCAAAGATGGCCTGAACCAACAACCCTCCTGTTCTAACCTCAGGGACTCTACTGTGTCAGAGTTATTCACCTGTACATATCCACACACACCTCACAGTGCACCCCCAGTGAACCATGACAAAGACACACAGCGATGTCATCAATGTTTTTTATTTTGTGTTAATATTCAAGGTTATCTTTAAACTTTCAGATGTAAATTTTGTCCAAATAAACTCAACAAAAAGTGACTCTGGTGTTCTTTGTGAAAAAAAATTATAATTTTAAAAGAAAAAAAATCAACTCAGGAAGTGTGTGTATGCACACAAACACCAGTGGGAAAGAAGAAAAGTCTTCCTCACTCTTTAAATGGGTGTAACAGGAGTTAATAGCAGCGCAGGGTACTTGGATGTGTCTCTGGGCTGCTCAGAGCGGCGGCAGGAAGCTGTTGAGATTTGGGACGATGTAGTGGGTGTAGTGGCCGTCGATGAAGCCCTTCCCACTGTTGTGTATGAACCAGCAGTAGATGTTGGAGCCGCGCTTCTTATCCTGCCTGTAGTCCTTCTGCCAGCCCCTAAAACACACACACACACACACACAAGTTTAAGGTTTTAATAAGAAATGCGTTTGTTTAGAAATCACTTCCAGTAAGAGTTAAGACGTACCTGGTGACGAGCAGCCTGTTGCCCTTCACTTCCATGATGGCCTCCTTCTTTAGAGGGTCGAGTCCTTCGCGCACATCGTACACCCTCGCCTCAGGCTCTCTGGAAAACTGCCCTGAGAGATCACACACACATTCTCAGCTTCACAGGATCAGTAAAAAAGTTAGGTGGAAGTTATACTTGTGCGTTGAACAGACGCCGCACCTAAGGTGACGCAGACCTCCTGTCTGTCTCTGTAAGCTGAAACCATTTCCCTCAGTGGAAACAAAGCTTTCATTTACTTTAATTTCACAGATAAGAAACAATAAATTGTGAAGACAATAAAGCCTCCACTAAAATAGCATTTTAAGTCTTGTGTGTGATTTATCCTGGCTTCATATGAGTAGAGGAAAAGTCCGCTAGCTGCTAGGCTAATTTATACAATGTAAAATGCCATAGGCTTGTGCTAATAACATTAGCATGTTGTATTTGTGGGGAAAATGTGTCCAGATAAAGACAAGTGTTTGTCTGTGAATGCTGTGAGTTATAGTGAAGCTGATTTGTGTACTTGTGTTTGAAATTGCCTCGTGCCTAGTGTTTTGGAGGTGTTACTGCAGAGTGACACAGACAAGTATAAATGCTCACAACGGTGTAGGCTATGGCGTAGGGTCTGCTGCACAACTATAAATCCCGCTTTAGGCTGTGGTTCAGTTGGTAAAGTTGGTAACATTAAACAATAACCATCAGTAACACCAGATAAAGTTACTGTTAATGTTTGATGATTGGTGGAGACGTACCTATGAGTCCATGGACCAGAGGAGAGTACTGGTTGTCGTTGGGAATGTAGATACCGAGGAAGTCAACGTTGACCGGATGTTTCTTCCACACGCGGTGAAGCAGCACCATCACCTCAATGTTATTATTTATTATGATGGAAACATGAGAGTTCTTCACGATGGCTATCCTCACACTGAAACACACAAACATGACAACACGAAATTAAAAAAAGTCTTCTGATGTGAAAGCGGCAGACGCTGTGATTAAAGGTGCAATGGTGGTTACCCATCCTGTGTGATCTCGGCTGTGGCCCCCCAGGTGAAGGAGTGGTTGCTCTGGCCATCATTCATGTCGATGCTGTTGGTGCTGACGGTCACGCTGACTCCATCAGGCTGGTAGTAGACGGAGATGGTGCCGAAGTAGGTGCGCAGTTTGCTTTTGTGGGCCTGCTTAGAGCCAACCAGCTGACCGTTCACCACCAAACCTTAAAGAGAAGGAGCAACACATGGCAACGTTACGGTGAAGATTCTCAGTCACCCAGGTCATGGTAATGTTAAGGGTTACATCGCTGGCACCTGGACCTGCTTAAGTTTCTTGAGAATGTTTCCCGTCTGATCCAAGAGGCTTGAAAACTGATTGTCCTGGATTGTCCCTCTTCCTCTTAGACAGGTGTGTAATGTGTTTATTTTATATGAAATACATTGCGAGACGTGGTTTACATCCATATATGAGTTTACACTGTGTCTGTTTTTTAACTTGCTTCCACAACAAATTCACACATTCGCTAAATTAAGATATTTACAGCACAAGTTGACGGTGCTCATGGAAACACTACCACTTTTGTCCACAGGGTAGCGCCAAAAACAACACAAAATGAAAGCTCCTTGCAGTTGCTTTAAAGTACAGAGATGTGGTGTTTTACTACACAGTGCAGTCAGATTACCTGTTCCAGTGTCAGACACCAGGTTGAGAATGTGACCAGGTGTGGAGTCGATGTTGAAGCAGACGTCCATGTTGCTTCTGGGCAGGTGGACGATGAAGTGAGGGTCGTTATCCACTGGGTGAGAAACACTGAGCTCGTCACACATCGAGAACTGTTTACATTCAACACTGCAGCTGGAAGACTGGTCATGATTATATAGAGGTCATCAATGTGTGTGTGTATGTGTGTGTGTTACCTAAGTTGACCTGTTGAGGCAGGGCCCACTCCTCCGGGCCCTTCGCAGCCTGACTTGGGGGGGCCGTCGTTGTCATCTGGACCCAGGGTGGAGGCTGGTAGACGACACGCACCGGAGCCAGACCAGAGGACGCCGAGCCTCCTCCTCCTCCTCCTACTCCTACTCCTGCACACACACACGACACAGTGTAAAGGTCACCCAGGTGTCACATCATCACCACTGACATCACTGACTCTAGGTTAGCTGTGATTTAGTTTGTAGTTCGTTTCTTCTGTGCTGCATTTTGGTGTCCTCTATAAAGGTCGATATATTAGTGTAAGAAAACCAACCACCTTTAAAAAATCCAGTTTAACCATAACGTCAGCAGATAAAGAGTGTATCGTCTGTCGGGTACCTATGCAGCAGCCGTGCTTGGGGTCCTTCGGGGAGTCGGCCAGCAGCCTCTCCTTGGCGTCCTCGCTCTCCACCAGCATGGCGGTGAGAGGAGTGACGAACTGATGCTCCACGGCCAGACTCATGATCCGCTGTGTGATCTTCCTCTTCTTGACAGCCGTGGTAGCCAGAGACCTGCGGGAGAGACAAGCTGCAGCTGACAAATACTGACAGTGATGCAAATTACAATCGTATTTCTACAAACATTTAAATGTTTCCTGATAGAAGTGGTATAGAAACCTTGGGCTTATTTCTTCTACGCTCCTGAGCCTCTCACCTTTCAGAGAGCAGCTGTTTGATGGTGATGTACGCCCACAGTTGTCTGGCAAAGCCTGTGAATGAGTGCTGCTGCTTGGCCAGCTCCATGTCCAGCTCCGACATGTCACCTTCTGTCTCCAGGGTGATGTCCAGGCGGGCCTGCAGGATGAGATGAGACAGAGGTCACTGGTAGTCCGGCTTCTTCCCTTCACCCACGGCCTTGAAACCTCAGAACTTCTGATTGTAAACATGTTGTCAATGCCTGGATGTGTGTGTGTTATACTCACAGCAGATGCGGTGGTGAAGCTGGTCAGTGTGCTGCTGTCAGATGGCAGCACCTTCCCGGCCACCACCAGCTCTGAGCCGCTGAAGTATTTATCAAAGCGGTTCTGGGTGACGTCGGACACAGAGTCGTCTGGGAACTGAATGGTGATTCTCCTCAGCAGAGGAGAGGACACCTGGCTGTAAAACGTCTGCAGGAGGAGAGAAGAAGACGATGTGGTCAATCTTTAAACCCTGATTTCCTTCACGTCACAATGAAACAACATGTTGTCTGAAACCATTTCCCTCAGTGGAAACAAAGCTTTTATTTACTTCAGTTTCACAGATAAGAAACAATAAATTGTGAAGACAATAAAACCTCCACAAAAATAGCATTTTAAGTCTTGTGTGTGATTTATCCTGGCTTCATATGAGTAGAGGAAATCTCCACTAGCTGCTAGGCTAATTTATACAATGTAAAATGCCATAGGCTTGTGCTAATAACGTTAGCATGTTGTATTTGTTTGGAAAACGTGTTTAGTGTAAGACAGTTGTTTTGTCAGTGAACCTTGTGAGTTGTAATGGAGCTGAATTTTGTAACGTTACCTTTGTTAAATGCTGCTGTTGTCCCTGGTTTCATATGAGTAGAGGAAAAGTCCACTAGCTGCTAGGCTAATTTATACAATGTAAAATGCCATAGGCTTGTGCTAATAACATTAGCATGTTGTATTTGTGGGGAAAATGTGTCCAGATAAAGACAAGTGTTTGTCTGTGAATGCTGCGAGTTATAGTGAAGCTGATTTGTGTACTTGTGTTTGAAACAGTCTCTATTAAGTCATGTTTAATGTGTGTTTAATGCGTGTTTGCATAGACCAAATCTTTTGCCTTAGTTACTACTGTTCTGCATCACTGCAAAATATTAGGCCCAACACAGAACACATGTTGCATGGAGCTGATTCCACTTTCATAAAGGGACCAAAGATGTTTTTTGATTTAAGTGATGCTGAGTTGTTTGCTGAACGTCATTGTACCCGTAGCTGCTCTGCCGCATCATGGTTGGCGTAGATCCTCTGAGCCATGCCCCTGTTCTCCATGGCGATACGCTCCAGGAAGTCATAGTCCACATCAAAGCCGATGCCAAGCGAGAAGAGAGAAAACTCCTCCCTCATCACCCTCTTCACGTTCTTTTGGATGGTGCTCAGCTTGATCTCACCTGCAGAAACCAGCATATCATCTTATTGTGTCAAGAAACCTTCATCTTGTATTATCTTTGATGCTTTTTTGCTTTTATGTCACAGTTTATTTCTTCCTCTGGTGGATGAGCTGCTAAACCTGACCGCTGAATTTAACTTGCTCAACAGTCTTACCCACAGTGGGGTCTCCATCAGACACCAGGATGATCATGGAGACGGATCGAGGGTCGATGAGCCCCTGATTGGACGCCCTCACCAGCATCTGGACTGCTCTCATCAGAGCCTCATTGATGTTGGTGCCTGGGGTCAAAGGTCAGTAAAATACACTCATCATCACACAGTTTGTGTTTATCAGATTATCAAAGCAATCAAACTACTCTCTCATACCTCCGTTGGGTTTGATGTTCTGGATGTATCTCTTGGCGTCTGCGATCTGAATGGAGGAGCCGGGGACCAGCTCCTCGCTCCAGCAGCGTATGTTGTGGTTGAAGTCGATGATGCTGAAGTGGTCATCTATGGTCAGGTCATCCAAAATAGCCTGCATGGCCTCCACCGTCTGTGAGAGAGGTTTGGATTTAGATGCATTCTGCGGACTGACCACACGGCGGCAGCATTTCACAGAGCAGCTGGTGACAATCACCAACAAACAGGAATGATGCTGGAGGGGCCAAAGTGCAGAAAAACTTCATGTAAACAACAACTTACTTGCTTCATCTTGACTCCCCACATGGATCCACTGACATCGATGACAAACACAATGTTTTTAGGGAGAGGGGAGAGGTTGGCGGGGGCGAAGAACTGGACAAAGTGGCCGTCTGAGACCTGGAAGAAACAGACGAGACTTGAAAGATCATCTCCAAACTGTTTCTAGCCGTATGTCATATTTAAACAAGTTAAAGTCTGGAAGGGTCTAACGAGTGTCATACCTGTAGCTCTCCTGCATTGCTGTCCCTGGTCACATCATAACTGACGGTAAAGACGCCGTCGATAGCGCTGCCGGTGCAGTTGTCACACTTTCTCTGCTGCTGGAGGTTGGGCTTGAAGACGATATGAGCCTGGGGACAAAGACACAGTGCATGTTACCACTGCTTAGACATTCAGATGCCTGCCTACACATTAAGGAGATTATTAATATCTCTGTGTGTATATGTTCTTTACATATACCTCAAAAAATACTGAACAGATTTTTGAGAAACTTAAAGATAAAAAATGACTCACTCAGTGTAAAAGTCCTTAGTACAGGCAGGCAGTCCAAAATGCATCTGACTGCTAAAAATCCTTTATGAATACATGGATAAACTAATGCATTTAGACTAGAGAGTCTTCATCAGGGTGTAAAATGTATTGGAAACAGGTGTCATGTGAAGGTCATGTGTCACAGGTCACATGATATATTGGTGTAGCCCTACTAGACAAATAAAACAACACTGACAGAAATTGCAAATGAAAATGACATAAATGTTTACTCTAATATAATTAACATATTTATCAACAAGAAAAAAGGTTCAATACAAAATAAACAGAAAGAAAACAAGAGTGAAATACAATAAAAATGAACTTGAACTCGTGGAGTTGCCCCCTGCTGGCCAGTAGAAAGACTGCAGGTTTAAGGCACTGAATCGGCTTCACGTTTCAGACGTACGTCCACTTCTTTGATACAGTCTATGACCTGAGCTTACAGGTGAATTCTCTCAACTCTTGAATTCACTGGATAATTGCAAACAAATTTTAAACAACAGATGTCTTTGAACTCTAAATGATCTTTCACAACTGGACTGTATTTTACTGTCATGGTGGCACTACAGCAACATATTCCAGACCTTGGAATCATCCCACTCCACAGAGTTGACGGATTCGTCTGGCATTGTGACACGTAGCAGCAGTTTCTCAGTTAAAATAAAAAACAACCCATGAGCGCTAGGGGGGGAAATGCCATTGTAGGAGTAACATCAATGACTGCTACAGATGAGATAGACACTGCTATTGAAGCTGTTCTAAATCCATGTCTTCTCAACATCGGCCAACATCATAGTTCGTTTTGTTTTGCTCCACTCGACTCTTAAAACTTTGGCAAAACAGGTATGTTGGCATGGCTACGCATGACGTTTGATTTAGGCGGATATGTTGTCTCTAGTGATTGGTTGGAGAATATCAAATCCCCCTCTCCAATGGAAACCAGTTAGACTGAAGATGGAAACAGAGTGTAACAGCGTGACATATCTATATCAAATATTCGAAATGTAATAAGACCTTGCATCAGGATTATTAGACGGACCTTGCCTTTAAAATAAAGACCACAGATATGATGCATTTACATGTCCAGAGTTTAGTGGTTGTGAATCTGACTCACTCAGGATTTTGCCTAATTGTACAAAGCCCTGAAAATAATTCCAGACAGGAGTCAGGTCTCTCCAAAAATCACTGCACCATCATCCCATCAACACACAGATTTGAAAATTGACATTTCCAAACATTTTCTATCTCTGGTGTCTTCCAGTCTTACCTTGTCTTTGGATGATGTCACTTTGATCAGCCCTTCAAACTGCTCTCCGAGGGTGTTTGGTGTTTGTACCGTGGAGATTCCCTTTGGCTCAAAGATGTACACATCCACCTACAGAGAGACAGGGTCAGGGGTGACTGCAGGAACATACACAGATATACAAACACACACATATTCATCATGGTATTCTCACCTGGAACTGTGGCACCAGCCTCCCAGGCTGCAGGTACAGCGAGTGCTCGTAGAAACCCAGCTTCCTGTACATCATCTCCTGGTAATGGAGCTCAAACTCGATGTTGCTGCCGGGAGGAACGTGGACTTCTGTCTTAAACGTCTCCATGTCCTGAGAGTTCGCTCTGTAGCAGAAGTCGCAGAAGCAGAAACATTTCAGTGTGTGTGAAGCTGTCGAGCTCTACAGAGGATTGGACTCCAAGAGGCTGCTCAGTACCTGACGATGCCCGCCGCCTTCCCTCTGGCTCTGGCCTGGGCGTAAAGGTTCCTCGCCACTGTCTTCTCCTTCACCGAGCCCACGAACGTTATCCCGTTCACATTCCTGCAACATAAAAAGAAAAGTTAAAACCCTACAGGCTGTGTTCAGAAGGCTGTTTGGAGTGTGTGTGAAACTGGGCTCACATGGTGAAGTTGGTGATGAAAGCTCGTTTGGGGATCTGGACGTTGAAGCCGATGCTCTGAGCTTTGGAGCCTGAATTGATCACCGAGCTCCTGACGGTGGTGTGGGCGAATCGGGACGTGATGCGGCTCTCCACCTTGTAGCTCCTGACGGTGATGTCATCTCCGCGGATTGCCTGTGCGGGTAAAGACAGAACTACTGAGGAGGATATTAAGGTGAGAGAAGGAGGATCTGGGTGTTGAGAGCTCAGCAGCTGAGGTGAGTAAGACTCTGGGACATTTTCTTTGACCTGGACCTCTCCATATTTTGGACTCTGCTTCCCTTTCACTTGGGACTTAATTTTTACCACACCGTTTCCACCCTTATCTTTTGTCTTCATTTCAAACTGTTTCAAATAACTAAAGATCTTAAATGGTGGTACATATATATTCCTTTATATTTCGGTATACACTGACTATGGATAAGCACCTCATACAACCCCACTTCAGAAGATTCAAACTATTCCTTTAATCTGACTAAGGTGGTCTTGATTGCAGCCATGGTACATTTGGCATGGTGTCTTCAGTTTCAAGTCGTCCCAACAATAATATATAAATTACAGTTTTGAAGATTCTGTTGGTAAATTTGGATCCCTCAGTGTGAGCTTCACGAAATTACAGGGTTGAATCTTTCACAAAGCTTTAATATTTTGACTAATTCAGTGTCATAAAATGTTAACTCCATGGAGGTTTTGGGATTATTGTGCATAAAACATATAGATTTATTTTTATTCTTTCAGTCGTCTCGACTACTGATTTCGCGGCAGCTTGATGCATTCACTTGAGAAGAAAATAATCACTGTTTTTCTGAATTAAAGTCATTATTATCTGAGAATTATGGTATTGTAGCTTTATGAAAAAATTCTGCTCATTTTTCAGAATTAACGAGATCAGTATTTCAGAATTATGAGGAAAGTTGTTATTTTTAAAAATTTAACTTGGTTTTCTAAATTAATAAAAATTATCTCAGTATTGTGAAAAAAAAAACGTTTTAATGAAAAAAATCCACTAATTTTTTAAAATTAAGAAAATTATTATCTCGTAATCATGAAAACAGTTTTCACAACAAATTTCTGCTATTTTTTCCAAATTAAAAAGATTATTTTCTCAGAATTATGAGAGCAGTTTTCATTAAAAGTTGATTCTGTTTTTTCTGAATAAACGAGCTCATAATTTTGAGACAGTAAGCTTTTTAATTTGGAAAAAATAGTGGAATTAAACCTTTTTTTCATAATACTGAGATAATTTTTATTAATTTAGAAAACCAAGTTGAAAAATTCTGCTTGTTTTTCCAAGTTAATGAGATTGTTATATAAGAATTGTGAGAAAAGTGTTCATGAAAAAAATTCTTCTTGTTTTTCTGAATTAATAAGATAATTTTTCCATGAATCTTTTGTCATTATTCTGATAAATGATATTATTAATTCAGAAAAACAAAACATAACTGTTTTCTTTCAGTGAAGCTTTCGTATAAGTTGGTCTGAGACAAATATATATATATATATTTTTTAAATGTGATAAAACCAGACAATAATGCAGCGACCTGACATGACTGTTCCGCTGATTAAAGACAGACAAGGGAAGCGACGCAGGATTAGAGCAGAACAAAGTCAATAACCCGTCAGTCATGGGAATCTCTTCAAACAGCAGCATATTGACTATTAGATAAGGTTAAACTCTGTCACAGTGGAGAGCGCTCAAACAACAAGCAGAGAGTCATACCTCAAAGTCTTCCTGCTCCTCGCTGGTCAATACCGCTCTCTGAAACACACACACACACACACACACACACACACACACACACACACACACACATGAGCGTCATACCGTCTTAATCTCCTCCCTGAGGGAAGATTATAAATCACAAAGTGCTGTTATTAAGACACAGGTGACACAGGATTACAGTCAGGATCACAGCGGGTTTATTTGAGGATGCCTTGTTGGGTTTTGTGTAATCAGTGAGATGCACTCCACAGATCGATGGCTGCAGTTATTGCAACATCAGTGAGGAAAGCAAAGCAGCAGTTCATGCTCTGTGTTCCACAATTACACATGAATATAAGTCAGGAAAGTCAGTTTGTATGGACCAAGATCTCACCTTGTGTCTCTCCCGGTGGTCCGGCATGTGTGACTGGTGGCAAGAAAGAAAATTAGGATTAAAATCACATAAAACCATCAAACTTATTTATTATACATTGAGAAAAATCTGTATTTTTTCTGCAACAATTTGAGAAAAAGTTGTATTTTTATGTTGTTTTTTTTTAAACCCACATTTAGAAAGACTTTAGAGATAATGCACTGACGTGTCAGCAGGACAAAAGTGAGTTTTAAAGGCTCAAAGGTCAGGACAAGAACTTAGATTTCATTTCAAAAACTAATTTACAGACAAGAAAAAAAAGTTTGTTGCAATATCCATAAGACAAACATTTTGTATTTTTTATGCAGCAAACAAAGAATAAGTTGCTCGTATTTTTCACATGATTTAACTTACATTTAGACAAACATTAGAGATAATGCGTTGCCCACAAAAGTGAGTTTTTAAGTGAGTTTTAAACCTTTGAAATCCTGGACTGACATCACTTTTCTTGTGCTGCGTTTCGACGCCTTTCACACGTTTTCAAACCTCTGAACTTTGGTTTGATTTCGGAGAATGAGCAACGAGCAACTTGACAAGAGATGTCCTGAAAACTGCAAGAAATCAGAAGATTTAGAAAATAATTTTCAAAAATCTAGGTAAAAATGTACAGAAAAATAAGTTTATATTTATCATAACTATTCATTTAAAATGATGTTACAGAATTATAATTTTTAAGCACCTTTTCAAGTCATTCACCTGTTTTTGATTTTTACTTTTCTTTTTTTTATTGAAAATTTTCCTCTACTTTGGACTCATTTCTTGCTAATTTGGGGGTGATTTTCGCTAAATTTGCTCACTGTCGTCTTCACATGTTTGTAAAAGAAGTCAAGCCAATGTGCTTTGGTTTCAAAGGGTTAAAGGTCGAAGGTCAGGGTGAGGATTTCATTAGATTCTATTTCAAAAACTGATTTAAGATGAATAAGACATTCATTTTGTATTTTTTCTGCAACAACACATTTAGACAAACATTAGAGATAATGCGTTGCCTTGGCAGCAGCACAAAAGTGAGTTTTTTAAGTGAGTTTTAAACCTTTGAAATCGCTTTTCTTTAGATGCCTTTCACGAGTATTTAAACCTCTGAACTCTGAGCAATTTGGTTTTATTTCTTTTAAAAACACGGGGAAAATTTCACATCAATGACAAAAATGGAGAACCATACAGAGGTGGAGGTGTGGTTGTTTTTCTTTCCCAACTTTGATCATTTCTGATCCATTTGTGAATTAATTAATATATATATTTATACGCCAAAATGTCCTAAGATTTAGTTTTAGCACATCCTGTCTGTATATATTTAAGGAATAGTATCCTTGTATTTAATTTAAGTATTTTTTTTTCTTTTTTTGGTTTTTGGTTTTCTAGATAAGTATCTTTGTCCTTTTACTTTTTTCTTTTTAAAATAATATATTCAAACACACAAATGGAAACCTGACACATTTTTGGAACTGCTCCTGCGCTGTAATTTGAGCATCTGCAACACGGGGAAAGGGCAATGACCAACGTGGCAAGAAATTTGTAGATACACTAAATCATTTATAAAAATCTATGGAATAAAATGTACAGGAAAATATATTCATATTAATCATAATGGTATATTTAAAATTATGTTAAAGAATTGTTTATTGTTTGTTTTTAAGCACATTCTCAAGTCATTTCCTTGTTTTTG
Organism: Epinephelus fuscoguttatus; assembly: GCF_011397635.1. NCBI lineage: Eukaryota > Metazoa > Chordata > Actinopteri > Perciformes > Serranidae > Epinephelus > Epinephelus fuscoguttatus. The sequence continues at coordinate 6,207,089 of NC_064773.1, forward strand.
TTTTATTTTTTCTTGTACTTTTTGCAAATTTCTTGCTAATTTTTGGGGTAGTTTCCCCGAAATTTTGTTCACTGCCTTCTTCTCGTGTTTGTGAAAGAAATCAAGCCAATCTGCGCTGGTTTCAAAGGGTTAAAGGTCAAAGGTCAGGGCAAGGATTTCATTAGATTTAATTTCAAAAACTGATTTGTACACAAGGCAGAAAGGTTTCTGTAACAATACCGAAAATCCACCAAGCAAAATTTGCCCGGTAAGATGAATAAGACATACAGTTGGTAGTTTTTGTGCAACAGTTTAGAGATTAGACAAGAGATCATTAAATATTGGCAAAAAATACCTTCCTGTGGTACAAAGGTGAGTTTTTAAGTAGGTTTAAAGGCCAAAGGTCAGGACAGGAGTTTAGATTTGATCAAAAATTCATGCTATCTAATAAAATACAGTTTACAACTTTTACAGTACTTGCAAGATGAGAAAATAAACTCTTTCTCTTTAGACTGATGTCAAAATGAGTGAAAATCATGAAGTCCCATAAAAGCAAATTTTGTAAAAATAACAGAGGAAGTCAGAAATCAAAATGAGACCAAACAGCCACCAACAGCTGCAAAATCTGCATCATCATATACATCAGAATATTCAGTTTAAGATCATAAATCATGACCAATCTGATCCTTACTCTGAGTTAAGATCGACGTCAGTCTAAAAAGTGTTTAAAGTTCTGTTCTTTAAATCAAAACCCGTCTCCCAGTCCCTGTTAGCGCCGTCCAACTCACCCTCTCTTCCTCCCATTCTCCATCTATCACAAACTCAAAGCAGCGGCCCTGTTGGAGGAGCAGGAGCCCCAGAAGCAGCAGCAGCAGACGCCTCATGTTTCCAGGCCTGTGGGCTCAAACACACGTACAATCACACACACATATATAAAAAATAACACACACAGAGCGCAGGGAGAGTGACGGTCCTTCTGCAGAGAGCCTGGAGGGAAACACAGCCGAGTTGAAAACTGAAGGTTAAACTCCACTGAGCTGATCGACTCGCAGCCCCAGTCAATATTTGTTGTGTTTCATGTGAGCCGGAGGGGAGAAGGAAACTTTGAAACTTGACCTGCAGTGTGGGCAGGGTAAATAGGATCACTTATTCAACACAGATTTCACATCACGCAGACGGTTTAAAGATTCTGATGTAAACGTCACAAACTGTGGAGAAACGTGGAGCACGTGTGGCCAAATATCATCCTGATGTGCTGCTGATATTAAAGTAGCAGCTTTTTAAAATCACATAAAGACACAGAGATGAATATTTTCATGGCACATTTCCCAGTTTACATTAGAGAGATGTAATGCTGCATTGTGGCCACACGATGGCGCCAGAGTAGGTCTAACTGCTGAGGCCTTTACTCCCCTCAGTCGCACTGTAATGCTGAAAGTAAATGTCTCTATTGGCAACTTGACTTAATGTTTGATTTTTAGGGAGAAAACTGGTTTTAAATTATGTTTTTTTTTAACTGAACAATGATATAAAAGCAAAGTGTGTCCTGAGGTGATTCAGAATCATTTTGGTTGTCTGATTACATTAAAAAAAACCCAAATAACACCCTTGTTTAAAGGTGTTTAACATATATCGTCTTTGTTTATTAGTCTATATCATAACAATAGTATTAAACATTTAGAGTTACATTATTTATTATGGAGTAGTTTTGGTCAGATTTCCAACCTTCTCACTGGAAAAATACTGCCATTGTATCTCTGCATACCATTGAGTTACATTTGTATGTAGATAACCTGACACTTTATATTTCTAACAATACTGTGGATAACGTGTAGGCACAAAACGGCTTATCGTTGGGAAAAGGTCATGTTTTGGCTTAAAATACCCATGATCGGTAGTGTAAACGTAGTGACAGGTGGCTAAAAAAACACCCACATTCGGTGGCACAAATGGCGCCGCAAACATCTCGGCAGGTTGCTGAAAAAAGCAACACATTCTCACGCCGACCTCGTCACATATTGAAGTTTGGTCTACGTCCACATACGACGTGCAAGGTACCCAGGGTGCGTTGGTTGTTGATGTTCTGGGACGCCGTGTCAAGTTCTGCCTGTTACATGCATTGTCTGTTTTCATAATACATGTCTGTATCATGCCGACGTTTAAGGACGCCTTTTTTCATTGGTTTGTGACGCCACAAGTCTCCACCCAAGGGCCAGATTTCGACGGCTTCAGAGTGAGATTGGGCTCGCAAAGACACCAGTGTTCAGTGGCACAAACGCTGGTTGCTAAAAACCACCCATGCTTGTTGGCATAAAGACTTACAGAAACGCAGCCACCGGCCTTTGTTTATTAGGATATGTCATAAAAATAGTAGTAGTATATATTTGAGGCAGCTGATAGAAGATCGTGGTTAATCAACCCAATCGGCTGAAAAAACAAAAAACACTTGATTATGGTGAGGAAAAGATCACGTTTGGGCTTTATAAAAATCCTGGTGTTCATTGCACAGTCACAGCTTGAGAAGCCGTTGTCTCTGTGAAAAGCGCTTTTCCCCGCAGGAAATGCAATGTCTAACTGAAAAACTACCTCTTTCTGTGGCACTAACCCCACTGTAAAATGGCAATGGGTCACTAAAGAGCACTCACACTGGTGGCTGAAACGCTGCTGGACATGCAGCGATGACTCCTCAAGCGCACCCAGTTTGTCGTTTGCTGCAGTGGCCTGCAGCTTGGCAGACGTCTTGCCTAGCTTGCACGCCACCCACCATCTCCTCCACATCCCAATGACAAAACCAGTAACTACGTCACTTTGAAAACGCTGATACGATACTACTTGATATGATGAATGTGGGATGACACTCTCCATCGTAACAATGAGGATGCTCTGGATTTATATGTCTAGGAAACACTATCAGTTCCTATAGTGCCAAAGTTCTCCAAAATCTCTAAAAACAATATTCATTCATCTGTGGCATTGGTCGCAGAAGGCTGGAGCCTATCCCAGCTGACACTGGGTGAGAGGCAGGGTTCACCCTGGACAGGTCACCAGACTATCACAGGGCTGACACATAGAGACAGACAACCATTCACACTCACATTCACACCTACGGACAATTTAGAGTCACCAATTAACCTGCATGTCTTTGGACTGTGGGAGGAAGCTGGAGCACCTGGAGGAAACCCACGCTGACACAGGGAGAACATGCACACTCCGCACAGAAGGGCTCCCACACCCTGGGTTTGAACCAGGAACAAACAACAGTGCTGACAAACTCTCCAAACTCTTTAAAAACAATATTTTGAAAATGAATTCAATAAATCTAAAGACGCAGAGTCCAATAAAGTGACTAGCACACAGCATGTCAAACCTTTTGAATTTACTACGGACTGATTGACCTAGAGGTTCATACCCGCCGCCTAGTGGTGAGTGTGAGTAGCACATGTGGGAGATTTTTGTTTGAAATGCTGCAATGATTTCTTCACTTATATCATTATTTACAATTGAGTTTAAATGTCGTTAAACTCCTCCATAAAAAACACATGTAAGTGGCATGTAACCCTGCTCTCTCTGGACACGTTTAGGGACTTTTTCCGGGTTGAACTCATAATTAAAGAAAAAAAAAAAGAAAAAACATTCCGGCACTCCCTGAAGGCAGCAGCAGCCCAAATTGCCCCTCATTGAGCAGTGGGACAGAAACACAGCATCCCTCTCCCCAGGTGGGCGTATTCTTCTTCTCCCCGCTCTGTGCGGTCACTCGGCTCTGGACACACGGAGACTTGGAGACTCTGCGCGCTGGAAATAATGTCCCATTTATCTTTTTAAGTTTTACTGGAGAAGGACTGCAAGATGCTGCTGCTGCTGCTGACTTCACTGATCTGCCTCATCCCGAGTGCGCTGGGGCAACTGGAGGAATCCCAGTTTGGAGATGACGCTGATCTGGAGCTCGCAGACTTTGAACTAGACATTGTAAGACATTTAAAGTCTGAGGTGTTGTATATTCTGCTGCTGGGATTTCATTATCTAACTGCTTTGTTTGCACACACAGGCGCCACGCAGGGTCCCACGGCAGGTGAAAACTATGTTGACCAAGGTAAAGCCAGATTTACTGCAGATATGACGCTATTTGAATATTAAAATTTAGATGCAAAATGTTGGTTTGGTTGGTTCGAGTCCATATGTAACACTTTAAATAGCCAAAGGAAGCGAAGGAAGACAAAATGGTTTGTTTGAATCGAAGGATAAAAACAAGCCTTGTGTTTTACGCACGATAATTTGGCACATCTGCTAAATATTGATGCCTTTTAATCTGTCAATAATCTGAGAGCTGAGGAATTTATGATGAACTGACCCCTTTAAACGCTTGGCAGAACATAAGTTTATATTTGTTATGGTGATCTGAAATGCATGACCTAGTTTGAGTTATTTAGAGCATGTTTTATCACCCTAAACTTGCGCGCTTTGGGCGTGACGCGCAGGAGATCCGCCAAGCGCGCAGATGTGCCAGAGTATGTAATGTGCTGGGTCTCAGCTCATGGGAACAAATTCCTCAGCCTGTGTTTGGTTATTGTAACTATGGGGAAAGTCAGGTTTCATTGGAGTGAGATATTTTGGCTAATCAAAAATAAAAGATTTTCAATGTGCACAGCAATGGCGCGTAAAATCGTGCCAAATTATTTTTTCAAACGGAGATGTGGAACTCCAGGTGATATTTAGGTGTTGGTGTTTTAACGTTACCTCTGCAGGAGACCAAACCTCACATCCAGGAGCTCTCCATCAAGACCACCATCATCTCCCGCTACGCCTTCACCGCGGTGTACTGCGCCATGCTCAACCGGCACTCCGCCGCTGCAGAGGGCGTCTTCCAGTTCCAGATCCCCGCTGGTGCCTATGTCTCTAACTTCACCATGTAAGAGTCGCACAGGACACCTGAGCTGCAACAAGAACTCACAGACAGAGAGACTGAAAATCACAGTAACACGATGAAAGCGTTATAGATTTGGATTTTAGGAAGAAGTGCGTTCTTCTAAACGTGATGAAAACACCTTTACAACATAAACAATGGGCATGTGATTGTAAAATACTCTGAACCCACTCTGGAGCATATCATTTGGTGTTGAAACATACAACTCACCAAAGAAAATGGGTACAATGACAACATACAATACCCCTGACCCTTTGAAATGAGTCTTCTTGCAGGGATGCACCGATCTGACTTTATCAGGCCGGGTACCGATACCTGGGCTTTGGGTATCAGCCGATAGCAGTGCCAATATTATATTGTTTATTAATAAGCTTAAACACTGCTTTCCAAACTTTGTGAAACAAAACTGAATAAATAAAGACAGAGATAGAATTTTACCGGTTAAAAAAAATCTTTTACCTTTTAAAAGCAGCGACAAGAAGTCAAAACTCAATTAGGCAATAGAGCTGCATAAAATAAGACCAACATGCAAACATTAAATCACACTGAAGACACATACTAGAGCAAACAAAGCTGATGCAAACTACACAGGAATCAAAATTAAATTATGAATAAATCAAAATGTTATGTTTAGGTTTAGTACAAATAGGAATGTAAATTCCAGACTAACATTAAAACTGAAACCGCAAACAAAGAATTGACTTTAACAGATAGGCCCCAATGTCACTGACATCTGATCCAGCTATTTGAGTCTGTATCAGCCTGAAATCTGATATCAGGATAAGATCGGTGTCCCTACTTAAGACAAACACATTCTCGACCCCAACACCAGTGAGAACAGTGACGTGTAAAAAAGGTTATAAAATACTAAAATATTAAAACCATTACAAACAACCACAGGCCACTGAAAACATGTATGTTTTAAGACTTGTCTTAGGGGGAGCATTTGGTCAAGAGTGGAAGGCTATAACTTTTGGAGCAGCTTCCGCAACAACACATTATCACTCCAACCTCGTCACGCATCGACGTCTGGCCATGGACATAACACGTCCACATATGACGCAATCTGGAAATCCATCAGTAAAAAAAACAAAAAACAAACAAAAAAACCCACTTTTTTTTCTTCCTTTGCCTCTGGAGGCACAGCCCGGAGTTTTTCGACTAACGGAAGTCCAGGGGCCTCGGCGATCGCTCATGCCCTTCACTTCCGGCGGTGCCCCCAGGGAATGGCCGTGTTGTTTACAAATACTTCGGGTGGAAAACATCGTTCAAACTCACCCCCCCCCCCCCCCCCCGTCGTCTTTCACACAGGGCTGCCGACAGATTCTACAATGTAAATTGCAGAATCTGTCTTGAGAGATTACATATGACGTGCAAGGTACCCCTCCCTCCCGCCCCTCTCCGACTTTTGCCCCCTCAACTTTCGTCCTTGTCCCACTGTGTTTCCCCCTGATGCCACCGGGCGCCGTTAAACTAAAACAGCAACCAGTCGTGAATCATGCAGACGTTGACCTTTTTTTTTGTCTGTTGGTTTCTGACACCTCAAGTCACTGCCCAAGCGCCAGATTTCGACGACTTCGAGATGAGTCCGAGCTCACTGCAAAGGCACAATTATGATGCTCCAGGTATCCCTCCAGCATCGGTTTTGGATGTTCAGGGACAGTATGTCAGTTTACACTTGTTACATGAGCCCAGTCTCACTCTGAAGTCGTTAAAATCTAGCGCTCGGACAGTGACTTGTGACGTCAGAAAACAACAAAAGAAAGTCGTCATTTAATGTCGGCATGATATGCAGCTGGTTGGTGTTACAGTTTAGCAGCACCCGGCAGCATCAGGGGGAAATGCAGCGGGACAAGGACGAAAGTTGAAGGGGGCAAGCATGAAGTGTGGTGGATGGGTCCAACAAACATTGACTTTCACCCAAGAGAGTGGTGTTTGTGTCCCATAAGATGCTAAAGCCAAACCCTGTTCTTTTATCCTAAACCTAACCACATTTGTTTGTTGCTGAAGGGAAAAAAAAGCATCAATTCACGGTCTTGCACAGACATAGTGCTTTTATTTTGAAAGAGACTGTATGTAAATGTTAAATTTAATTATGTATTTTGAATGAAGACAATGCATGTAACAGGCAGAACTTGACACAGTGTCCCAGAACGTCAACAACCAACACACCCAGGGTACCTTGGACGTCGTCGTGGAAAGTCACTACAGAGTAACTTATTAAAATGGAGAGCAGAGATAATATTAAAACTGCCAGAAAACATTTTGGAAGCCATTTGTAAACCAAAAAAATTCATCAGCAGAAAATGACGCACCAAAGCTACCACTTAGAACTACAGCAACAGCATTGTCCTGTCCATCTGGAGGGATTTACAGGGTTGCTATGGAGACGTTAGCAAAGAGACAAGACGGGGTTAAAACTTTAATACTGCTGTAAAAACACACACGGTGACCAGAGTTCACCCATAAACAGGTAACAACAGGATTTAACCGCACAGATTCAGTGTTTTTGTGAGAGAACGCCCAGCTGAAATGTGACAATAGGAACTCCTGAATATGAGCGCCACTCTAATCCTCGACCTTTGACCCCTGTGAACCAGGATCATAGGAGGGCGTGTCTACCAGAGCGAGGTCAGGCCTAAGGCAAAGAGGGTCAAGCAGGAGAACGGCAGAGCTAAGAACAAAGAGTCAGGTGATGCAAGGTAAGAAACCTGAGAGTGTGTGTGTGTGTGTGTGTGTGGCCACTCCTATGGTCTGGCGTCTCCTCCTAATTACACAGCAGCATCCGCTCCCTCTAATGTTCCTATTTTGCAAACACAGATTGATAATATCCCAACTAGACGGCCACAGAGAGTGAGTGTGTGTCCTGTGTGTGTGTGCGTGAGTCTGAAATAAGATCATTCCTCCAGAGACGAGATGACTGTCGTATAAATCTGCGACCCAGGAGACGTGACATATGGAAGGAGTGACATCACGTTTCCAGCTGTCATATGAAAAAGTGACATTTTATTAAATGTGATTTGGTGATTCAGTGACTCCGCTGTAAAAAGACGGAGCAGACGGAGGAAGAAGATTGAAGTGGAAGATTAGACAGAGGCAGCACTTCATATTCATGATATCACCACTTGGACTGTTGAGTTCACAGCTCCACCTCGTCTCTACTCCTCCTGTTTTCATATTTATTTCTTCTTCTCTCGTCTGTATTTAATGTTTTTCTGTTTACAGCTGCTGCTCTTTTCATTTCACACATGTTAATGAGTAAAATCAATATTCAAAATCTTACTGAGGGGCAGTGATGGATAAAAATCAATAACACAAGAAAAAAAAGTTACATAAAAAAGCTCCTTAAATAAACTATTTACGTGGATTAAACCAAGGTACATCTTGACTAAACACAGCAAAGACAAGTCCTCTGTGTTTTTCAAGTTTCAATTTCTAATGTTAAAGTCACCATGTGGAGAATCTGAACATTCCAGCTGGTGGCACCACCAAGTGGTCGTCTTAGAGGTGACTCTGTAGCCGGCAATTCACGGCAAACTAACACTGGATGACTACAACAGGATTCAAAACGGGTTTCAACGCCTTCAGTTTTAAATATGTTTTCACTGACCTCCGTGTTGAGAGAGAGAAACACATGGAGGTACTTTTACTGAATTCATGTCTGACCTTATAAACGATACACTTTTTTGGAAAATGAGGTACGTAAACAGCTAAAGCAAGATAGCAGCAACAAGTAAATTCACAATTCCATTTAGCTTGTGTGAAATCTACAGCATGGTTGCCAGAAGAAAACGTTGGCATTGTACATTTCTTCAAACCATAGATACATTCTCGGAACCCACCGGCTGTATTCGGCGTCTGACTTCCGGCAGACGGCGATACAGCCTCTGGGGGCAGACTGCCGATTTTTTGGCATTCCGGTTTGATTTGGGCGGAGGAGGCGAATTTCCGTTTCCGACTTCCGTTTATATATAAGTAAATATGCTGAACCATTGCGATGGATACATAGTTTGCAGTAACGCCAATTATGTTCCGCCTCGTTAGTTCACCGCACAGAGCTTTTAACCTGGCAACAACTGCAGCCAGCTCAAACGTGATTGGTCAATATCACACGGACTACAAACAGCCTACAACCGGAAACCAGGGCTCTTCCGCTCTTCTTCCGGAGGCAAGATCTCTGGGGTTTGCCTACAGACTGTACATTCACTGAATGTAGAGTCTGTATATAGAGACTACCATAGATACGTTACATTTGTACGCTCACATGTATAATATCGACGTTAGTGTATGAGACGGCTGCCAAGTTGCAGATAACTGTTCAAGACCAACAAACAACAGGTTGTTTTTTGACTGGTGTCCGCGTTTCCAGCTGTGTTTAAGCCAATAAACATGGTTGTTTTTTAAGCCCAGTTCAGACCCAATATTTGCAACGAGAAGAGTTGAAACTGGAACTACTTACAATGCGCTGTTCTGCAACGTTCTAAAAAAACTGCCGGTTCACACCAATGCAACTGGATGAGATGATGTATCATCTCTATGCAACAACTCTGTGTACTTCTGTTCTGATTTCCAGCTTCTCAGGTTCATTTTGTTTTGTTTCTTAAAATATGAATGAGGATAGTGATAGTGAGATACTGGCTACAGCTGCATTTGGAGTAGAGATGAAAGGGAGAAAAACAGAACGAGCATCAGATGGACTGTATTCATAATAACTATGGTACAATAATATAAATAGCCGGCGTCGGTAGCGTAGTAGATATTGCTGGCGCCCCATGTACAGAGGCGATGCTTCGCTGCAGCAGATGCAGGTTAGGTTCCGGCTTGCAACGCTTTGCTGCATGTCATCCCCCTCTCTTTCTCTCTCTCTCTCCCCATTTCACACTGTCCTGTCAATTAAAGGCAAAAGGCCCAAAAAATAATCTTTAAAAACAATAAACAGCCAGCGCCAATTCATCAGTCAATGCACACACATACAGCAGCAGCAGCGACCTACCATCTGACACCAGCACACAGTAAGGACGGAAACAGAGGGCTCAGCAGGAACAGAGCACCTGCAAGCAAAGTAAGCAAGCACACTGTCTGCGGTTATTTTGACTTGACCAGCAGACTTCACTACAAGCTGATTGGCTGTTGAAACAGGTGATGTTCTTTAAAACCAGCCACCTGCGATCTGACCAGCTGAGTGTCAGGTGACACCATCAGCACACTTGAGTCGAACTCAGACCGGCCAGTTCACACTGCTGCAACTTTCCTCTGCAACGTTCTAAAACGGTTTCAACTTGTAAATCTTTGGTCTGAACCGGGCTTTTGTGATCTGTCACTGCATTTCCAACAGCCACCAAATATGGGTGTTTTTTAGTGGCCTACTGCTGCATCTCCAGCAGCATTTACGCTACAGATCGTGGGTATTTTAAGCCAAAACATGAACTTTTCCTAACTATAACCGAGTTGTTTTTGTGCCTGCGTCACCACAGTATTGTTAGAAATGTTGAGTTTCAAGGTTTCTGCTCTATACAAATGTAACATTTCCGTTTTATGCAGCGATGTACAATGCCACCATTTTTCTGGTGACTAGACAGGAAATCTGACCAAAACTGTCATTAAATTCAATATATGAATTCATATTACAGGACCATTCGTCTAAACATTAAATTACTACAGGGAGTTACAAAGCAAAGTAACTTTTGATACTGACATTTTTCGGTGTGTGTTCAATTGTTAGAAATGTCAGTGTATATTTGAAGTTTCAAGTTCACAACTTAATATTCAAACAAGCTCAAAAAAGCAAACTACTGCTCAAAAAGTACAAAATTTCTCTCTGAAATTTGATGAAGTCGAAGTATAAAGTAGCAGAAAATGGAAATACTTAACTAAGGTTGAAGCACCTCTAACTGCACTGAACACCATCACACTCCACCTCCCTCCTCCCCTCCAGCCCTGAGCCGGAGGTGGAGGTGTTCAAGATGGTGGCCAGCATCCCGGGTCGCAACCGGGCCATCTTCCTGCTGACCTACGAAGAGCTTCTGCAGCGGAGGCTGGGACGCTACGAACACGTCACCAGCCTGCGGCCGCTGCAGCTGGTCAGCCGCCTCAGTCTGGACGTCACCATCGTCGACCACTCGCCTGTCACCGACCTCCAGGTGCTGCCACTCCGCAACGGCAGGAACACCGCTGCTTCCAGCAATGCAAGTGGACCCAATGCACCCAAGACACCAGGTTTACACACACCTTATTATTCTATATGTTAAATTCATTACATATTTTTGCACTTTTTCATTTTTAGATATTTTTTCTACTCAAATATTCTTTTTGATTTATTTATTTCTACTCTAAATAAATAAACAGGCCAAAGAAATCATTTAGGTTTTATCAGATATTTTCTGAATTCTGTTTTAGTAACACGTATAATTAAACAGACATCTTTAAAAACAGGATGAATCAGGGTGCCATTCTCTTAATAGCCCTACATATAACCAACAACAAAGGGCGCAAAGAGCATTTTTAGATCCTCCCTTTTACGTCACGGACACTTTACTTGTTTCAGGCTTTTGATCTTGTGCCAATTAAAACATGAACACACTTCCTTGTATTTGTGTCTCAGCCAAGCCCGAGCCGCCTGTCACCACTGTGATCAAAATTGAAAAGAACGTCTGCAGGATCACCTTCAGCCCCAACATTGTCCAGCAGGCCAAGATCACCACCAACGGCATCCTGGGAGACTTTGTGATCCGCTACGACGTGCAGAGAGACATGGGGATCGGAGACATTCAGGTGCACGGCGCTCCTTCGAGACTCTGGACAGGCAAACACATAATAAACAGAGATGAAGAGGGTTGTGATGAAGAAAAGCAGACTGTGAAAGAGCATTAGTTTTCAGATTTTGCAAGTGTGCACATAAATTTCCCATCCAACTACACACACACACACACACATACACCCACCTGTTAGTGATTCATTTCTCTGGTTTCCTGCCATGACAGTCGCTCCGCTGCCAAACTCTTCTGTCTGTCTCCAGATCCAAACTATGGTTTGCTGATCACACATACAACTACTGCAACTCACAACCTGCTGCACGTCTGTAAACTTATTTTCTTTCCCAGGTTTTAAACGGCCATTTCGTCCACTACTTCGCCCCCAAAGACCTGCCAGTTGTGCCCAAGAATGTGGTGTTTGTGATCGACACCAGCGCCTCCATGTTGGGGACTAAGATCAGACAGGTAAAGCGGCACACTCAGTGGATATATAAGAATGTTTATTTACCTGGGTGACCTGTTGGGTGCAGCAGAGTATTCTAAATTCAACTACTTAAGAGACAGTTTGGGATTTTACTGTTAAACGTGTTATTTTTGCATGTTTAAGCCCACTCACTAAATATCCCTGTGCAATGGTTGACATTGTCGCCTCACAGCAAGAGGGTTCCCCTAAGGGTGTGGGGTTTGAACCCATACCCTTCTGTGTGGAGACTGCATGTTCTCCCTGAAAGTTCACCCTTAACAAAGATCCACTTACTGGGTTTTCCCAGGGCTCTCGACTGCATCTTGCAGTCTTCATCAGAGGGTGGGTTTCTGGTAAATTCCATCTGCTGACAAACATCATGGTACAGGGTTATAGTTTCTTGAAAAATCAACCTGGTCTCGAGTCTTTGAAAACCGGCGCTTGGTCAGTGACTTCTGGTGTCAGACACCAACAAAAATGGCCATCCTGTGACGTCAGCATGATACGCAGCTGGTTGCCATTATTGTTTAACGTCAGGGGGAAACGCCTAACTAAAGTTAAGGCACTGAGAGTCCGGGTAGGGTGGCTGGGAGAGGTCGTGGATGGGTCCAACAACCACTGCCCTTCAGGGAGGCCAGTGTTTGCTTCCCATGTGATTGTAAAGCCAAACCCTGTTCTCTTTACTTGAACCCAACCACAAACTTTTGTTGCTTAAACCCAACCACGTGTGTGTAGGTAAAACGTAACCATGTGCGTTTGTTGTTGAAGGAAAAAAATTCGTAGGGTTGTACCGACGTACTGTAGTGCCTTTTTTTTTTTTTGAAAGAGACTGTATGCAAATGTTAAATTTCCTGTGAAAACAGAAGTGTATGAAAGAAGACAATGCATGTAACAGGCAGAACTTGACATGGCGTCCCAGAACGTCAACAACCAACGCACCCAGGGTACCTTGGATGTCGAATCTGAACATGGAAAGTCCTTGACCAAACGTCGATATGTGACGAGGTCGGAGTGAGAATGTGTCAGAAAAATATGATAGGTGGATGCTGAGTTAAGATTATTTCATCAAACTCCATTGAGATGAAAAACTACATCTGCGGGCCTTTCAGTTTTTTAATCGCTTCCTCTTGATCTGCTCCTTGTGGGAAGCTTTCTGCGAGAGCTCATACCTGACTCCAGAATTGAATTGGGCCATTTCCACCTTGGACCAGAAGTACCAGATATGGACTTCTTTTTTTGTGTCACAGGAAATTGTTGCTTCCCATGCAAAGAAATTCACCCTGCTTTAATAACAAAATTTCAATGCCCGAATTGGATCAGGAACCTGACACCCCACCTCCTCCCTCCCACACTGGAATATCAATATCAGACCTCTTCCTCCATCTGCAATAGCACGGTAATCCCCTCGGCCAGACACGGAGCTGATCTCTGCAGCTGCCGTGACCACAGCAACAGAGGAGACGAGAGAAAAAACAGATTTTCAGTGAGAAGGAAAAATGGAAACATACAGCACAAGGCCGTGCTGTGAGGGAGGAAGGTCACTGTCTATGGGGTAATGGAACTTTGTAGACAACAGCACCCTCGACCCCTTGATCCGTCCCCCCACCCATTGCCAGCCCCCAGCGGGCCGCAGGAACAGAACAACAAGTGTGTTTTGATGTGGCTCCACAATAGAGGGTTTCAGTGTGGGTCAGTCTGTGGTTCTGACCCTGTTGTATACAGCCCATATAGACAACTATTAACCCCCCGGTGTCAAATTATATATCACACCCACGCTCGAGGGTGCAGAGATTCTGACAATGTGAAGCTCCAGAACACAAAAGTAGGAAGAAGTCTACGTACTTTTACTTCTCTGTTTTCCTATATGGACCATTCACAGCAAAGTAGAAGAAGGTCAAGAAATACGAATTCTGCGTAATTATCGGATTTTAGATTTTACTGATTTCTTACACTTGACACCTTAAAGAATAAGTTTGGCATTTTTCAACCTGGAACCTATTGTCCCATGTTTTTATATCGAAGTGACGAATGGGAACAATTTTTTTAACTTGGTCCAGTACTGAGCAAGAGGGCTGCAGCTGGCAGCTAAGACACAGGCTGCAGTGTAACCACTTGCAGCATGGTTTTTTCCATCCATGAAAAGTGTTTGTTTTCGTCACTGACAGGCTCAGATTGTTCTTATGAGTGTCTGACAATATTATGGAAAGATCTCTTTCAGCAATAGACCTTTTTAAAGAGAAAGATCATTTTTGTTTGACCAGAAACAGCCCTGAAATCACCATTCCCAAACCCACCAGACTCCATTTAAATAAACAGTAATTTTAGAGTGTATAGAGCATGCATACCTTTACATCTAACTGGGTGAATTAAGGGTTTATTTCACCCAAACGGGAGCTGGGTATAGGTGGAACAATGGAACAATTAATCCAGATGGTTTTTGTGAGATCTATTTTGTGTCTGTTGACTTTGAGTCAGGTGTGCTTTACGCTTATAAAATTGTTCTTTATTTAAATGGAGTCTGGTGGGTTTGCTGATAGTTGTTTCAGGACTGTTTCTGGTCTATCTCTGTAGGGATCCCTTCCATGTTTTCAGACACTTAAAATAATAATCCGTGTCTGTCAGAGGCAGAAACAAGTGCTTTTATTGGACGAAAATTAACATTTCGCGCATGTTTAAAAATAATAATTTTAACATAAGTCTCTGGGACAAAACAAACAAACAAACATGGGAAATTAGGGTCCTGGTTGAATAATACCAAAGTTACACTTTAGGTCTATGGAGTAGAGTTAATGGTTACAGCCCAAACTGTACTGTTATACATCAAACAAGTTTCATGAAAATCTGACATTTCTTTAGAGAGAAAATCAAATTAATGCAAAGATTTCTACCATTTTTTTCCCTGTTGAAGGGTTTTTTGGGGAGTTTTTGCTTTTTCCTAACAGCATATGGGACCCATTCAAAACCTATTAGAAAAAACCTAAAGATGCATGACTAATGGCAGATTACCAAAAAGGAATTTAAGGTCAATGGACAGATATAAAACAAGTAAAAATTCTTCTTCAGATAAACTAGCTTTCTGCCTCTTTCAACAAATTTTGACTCTAGTTTTCAAAGCTACTGACACCACCCTCCTGGACTCTATTTATTGATGAAGTCTGTGTAAAAACACCACAGCTGGTAAAAGGGTTGGGCGTTTGATTGATGGTATGCGTGTTTTGTTTCCAATCACTGTAGCTTTGGCGCTATAATACAATAACCATGGCTACACCACAGAAACCATGACCACGTTGTGTATGCAGCATTCTGTTGATGCCAGAGGTCTAAGATTTGTCAGTGGTAAATGGTAAATGGACTGCTCTTGTATAGCCCTTTTCTAGTCTTCACTCACACAATGATGGAACAGCCATCAGAAGCAATTCAGAGTCCAGTATCTTGCCCAAAGATACTTTGACATACAGATGGGAGGAACCAGGGATCAAACGGCCGATCATCTAATTAGTGGACGACCCTGTTTGCAAGAAATTCAACATGTGGTTTGAGGGATATTATGTCCAAAAACACTACCCTTGTTTTCTACG